>NC_136059.1:1093300525-1094500525 GCF_964261635.1 Lissotriton helveticus
ATAGGGAGAACCTCTCACGAATACTGCCTCAGTGGTTGCAGAGATAGGGGGACATTTTACCACACCATTTGGGATTGTAGCCGTGTAGCCACGTACTGGGCAGGGGTGATGCGAACCATTTCCCAAACCATGACTGTTTCCCTGTTACCGAACCCGCGTCGCTGCCTATTAAACATTTGGGAGGCGGAGGACCTCACCCATCGTCAGCAAGACTGGGTTGTGCTGGGAATGATGGTTGCAAAACGAAATATCGCCAAACTGTGGGGCTCTAACGTGCTGCCCACGCTGAGAGACTGGTGCAGGGACATGGATGACGCCATGGTGGCCGAGAGGGCGGTATTTATCCATAGAGGATGCCCTGCTAAATGGGGGCTAATCTGGGGGGCATGGAACACATTCAGGGGTGATATATGTGAGCCGCCGAGTGTTGACCCAGACGAGTGCCTCTCAGATTGAGGGTTGGGACTGGACTTTGTGTGTTGGTAGTTGTGTCTCCTGATGTGCTGATCTCTGCCCCTCGTCTGGACGGGCATTGTGAAGTGGGGGTTGGGTTGTTGGCCGCACTGCCAAATATACAGTATACTGCTAATGTGAACGATTATTTTGTCACCTTCGAAGGAATGTTGGTACTTCATGTGCTTTTAATTTACATGGAAGTTTTGTTACTTGGTTAAAGTGAAAATCTCAGACCTAAGCCATATCGTATACCTGAAAATGTTTGAATTATGGTACGCTTGGTTTCTATTCGCCGCCGGACCCCCGGGTTGTCGGCCACGCGGCTGTGTTATCCTGTTTATGATGCCTGAACTCTATTGCTGCTGCGGCCGGCCCGAGGGGTTGTAGGCCTTACGCTGTGTTATACTGGATATGTACAATAAAGGTCTTTAAAAAAAAAAAAAAAAAAAAAAAGGATTAGTTCCATAGACAGATTGGAAAATACTTGAGGTCCTATCAATCTTGCTGTAGAGATCTGACCTTGTAGAGTCTAGAAATTGGATCATATTGAAATAATACCCTTTAATGATATTAATACCCCTCAATGTAAGATCCCATTGGGTGTTAACCAGTTGACCCCTCATGATTCCAACATCAGTTGGGGATCCAAGACCATACTCTTTCAAACCTATTTTTGTCAAGAGCACTTTTCTTCATGTAGGACAGTCACCTGAGAGACTTCTATTTTCATGAATTTGGCAGAAGTTTCAGTTCATACAACGGTGGCTACTGAAGAACTCATGCAATCAACAGAATGTTATGCATACCTTTCTCATGGGTTTGATAAATCTGAGACTCTTCCATCACATCAACCATGCGACTGCAGGATGGACTTCTTGGCCAATGCCCAAATATTTAGTAGTCCAGTGTATGGCATGACTGTCGCTCAGAATAGTATGGCTTGACAGTCACTCAGAATAAATATTAAAGAAATACCTAGAGGAAAATCCAGCTAGGACTATTCATTCATTTCGTTCACGAGATCTCTCTGTTTTTCTTGGTTCTCCAGGTGAATGGTGAATTAAGGCCTCGAATCAATTACCAGACCATGACAAAGATAACTATAAAAGAAATCAATATCCTCCTCCTCTCACCCCCTTCTTTTTGATCAGGTTAAAACAGCACTTATTTATTGTATACTATTCATAATCGGATCTCACAACCTGATCAGGATAAGAGAACAGGATCAATGGGTGACAGCTTTTAAGACACAGTATGATTTTCAGAAATATTTAATGAGCTTTGTGGGTATTTACATTAAGGGCTGGTCTTTAGCATGTGCGATATGGCCCATGCCCTGGGTGCAGATTTATAGAGGGGCATGCAGCAGTCTTCTTCCAAAGAGGCTAAAAAGAAAGTGTGTTTAAACACTGTTTCTGGAGGCAGCTGGTGCTCCATCGGCATTTTGACTGATTTGCTTCTCATGGCTCTACTTTCTCTTCCTCCC
Source organism: Lissotriton helveticus (assembly GCF_964261635.1). Classification (NCBI taxonomy): domain Eukaryota; kingdom Metazoa; phylum Chordata; class Amphibia; order Caudata; family Salamandridae; genus Lissotriton; species Lissotriton helveticus. The sequence continues at coordinate 1,093,302,468 of NC_136059.1, forward strand.
TCACCATCCGCATACCCTCCAAATATTTTCAACACACACACAGTTAAAGAGTACAAATGAGACGCCAAATGTGGGTTTGCCCAGGACACTCTCTGAGCGAAGGCCAGCTCTGTTTACTTTGATGATCTTCTGGTTTATTCCAATTTGTAGAATGAACATTTATTACAAATAAAATTGAGGTTTCACGAATTAAGAGTAAGTGGTTTATTTGCCAAACTAAGCAAATGCAGTTCCATACCACATCAGATGAATTCCTAGGATCTATAGTAACCTGTTTTGGAATTCAAATGAATCCAAACAAGATATTTTCAGTACTGAATTCCTCTAAAGCCCAAATTAGTTAAACATATACAAGCTTTTTAAGAGTTGTAAAATTTATCTTGGGGTTTTGTAAAGTATTTTTCAGCTATCATGATTTCAATTACTTGAATAATGCAATAGGGAATTCAGTTCAGACGTACCCCTGAGGCTAAAGACGTTTGCTAATTCTTTAAAGTCTGCCTGCACTGCTGCACCTGTCTTAAGGCATCCACAATTATATTTGCCTTTTATTGTAGGTGTTGGTTTATCCAGTTCACTAGTTGGAGCAATTTTGTCCCAGCAGACTTCAGAATTACATCCAGTTGCCATTCATTCTAGGAAATTAACATGCAGTGAAGAAAATTACACTATTGCCAATATGGAGTTGCTAATAAACAGGGATGCCTTCATCAAATAGTCATTATTTATTATGATTATAAGGATCATTCCTATGTCACCAATATCAGTTCATGATAAAAAAAAGTCATGAGAGCAAAATAATTATGGATTCTCATTTGTAGAAACCTTTGTTTGACCTGGTGTGGTATCTTGTGGATTGGCATGCATTTGGTGAAGGGAACATTCCTGAGAACTGGCAGTCCACATTCACGCCCCTCATTTAGGACATTAATTCCATCATATATATCCTCTTGTAAATGTCCTCCACATGGCACAACTGTATTCGCTGACCACCGTGTTTTGCAGTTTTTAAAATAAGCAAAGGATTTGATGACTTGTTAATTCCAATTGTAATTTGTTTTTGCTGAATATTCTTTCACAATGAATTTTTTGTCCTGGAACATGTAATTGAAAGACGGTTCTTTTGTCCAGTATGGATACGCATGTTAGAACTAAAGAAGTAGTCAAATCTATCATTGATTCAGAACATTTTGCTCCCCATTCAACACAAGGTTTGTCAACTCATTAAACTCAACATGTGTAAAACAAGACCTTATAAATTGAGCAGCACAAAAAATCAACTTAGGGGCATATTATCAACGAATGGCATTAAAATTATGGCCGCTTTAGCAGCAGGAAACTGCTGTTAAATCGCCGATAATGGGCTTGATAATATACCGTAGAGAATTCCAATAGAAGCCCATGTTAACACCAGTACATGGGCTTCTATTGGAATTCTCAAGGGCATATTATCAAGCCCATTATTGCCGCTTTAGCGGCAGATTCCTGTCGCTAAAGCGGCAATAATTTTAACACTGTTCCTTGATAATATGCCCCCTAGAGTCTACAACAGGGAATTAATTATGAAAGGGAACAACTATGTTTACCTCCCAAGGACTTGGAATCCATTGTTTTACCTGAGTGTCTTAAAGTTGGTAAAAGTGATATATGCTATCAAACACCATTGCTGCACTTTGGCAAAATATACTGAAGATTATGCTGGCCAATATCTATCAAACATCATTGCTGCACTATGACAAAATATACTGAAAAGAATTCTAGCCAATGTCTTCTATGATCATAATTTTGCACTATGGAGCCTAATTCACAAACTGCACTTTTGAGTAAGTTTGCACAATTAAGTAAGTTAACTGAACTTTTGTTGTAACACGCTTTCGTGGTGAGTCCAAAACTACACATGGCCACCACTGGTACTGCAACATCCCCTTTTTACAAATAATTGGGGTAGCGATTTAAAATCTACCCCATAGGAAATAATGTCCAATTTAATTATAAACATTATTTTAAATTGTTAAAAATATAAATAAATATAAATATGTAAAAAAATAGTACATATATACACATTAACACATTTAATATTTTATTATACACTATTTATAAAATGGTATGTTTATTATTTCTCTATCAACTATTTAAAATGTATAATTAAATGAAAAATACATACTATTTTTATATTTTCTTACATTCATTTATATTTATTTAGATTTTTAACGTTTTAAAATAAATAATTAAATTTACTTTACCATTATCTCTAATGGGGCTTTATGTTGAGTCCTTATCTCAATTATTTTATATTGAAGGGTGTTGCAGTACCAGTGGTGGCCATGTGTAGCACTAGACTTAATACAAAAGTGTACGCGTCTATAAAAGTGTAAGTTACTACAAAAGTGAAATTTGTAAATATCAAACAGTAGGATACTTACTCTGCTGTGCAAACTTACTCAAAATTGTAAGTTACTTTGTGAATCAGACCCAAGTTTTGATATTTGTTGTGCCAATTCCAAAACAATCATGGGAAAATATTTCCATGGATTTCATGCGTGTCTTACCCTCTGGTTGTGCATATAACATTCTTGCCTTGTCTGACTAAAATGGCCCATGTTATCCCTGTCAATGTCATACCTACCACTTCTAACATGGCCATGTGCTTCTTAAGTTTTGTGGTAAAACCTAAAGGTCTTCCACAAGTACAGTTTCTCATTATGGTCACACTTCACCTCAATTTTTTGGAAAGCATTCTGTAGTCTTTTGAGAATTACAGTAAAACTGTCCATGAAGTGGCACCCCCAGGGGGACAATGTGAATGCATCATACAATCTATACAGCAGTATTTGGGATGTCATTTACTCCGATTTGGGGATTCTTGTTTGGACCGTATTCATTTTGTGAGTATTTTCTCTAGTGGATTCGCTCCATTCTTTGCTCCCATGGCAAATTCATCTTCATTCATTAGCAACTTTCTTTCCTTCTGATATGTCTTGTCTAGAGACAGATGAGCGACAACATTTTATTTGACAGACGTTATGTTATTCAAAACAAAATCCCCAGATAGCACAATAAACGTGTAAACAATATGTCGACAACTATCACCATCTGGCTCCTATTTATCAACCTGGAGATTGACTGTGACTATCTACACATCATGTGACAATGAAGGGATCTGGATTATTTATATAATGTTTTATCAATCCTTTTATGATCAAATGTTTGGTTGTCTCTTCTCCAGTACTTTTCCAGATCCTATCATCAATGAGTATCCGCCCAGTTTATCATATATCCCCTGTCATAAAAGTCATTCTTATGATTGCAATGGTCATTCCTGTGTCACTGTCATCTGTTTAGGGTAAAAAAGTCACAAGATCAAAATAATTGCAGATTCTAATTTGTGGAAGGGGGTGGTGTGGTATCTTGTGGACTGACATGAGTTTGGTGGAGGGAACCTTCCTGAGAAATGGCTGTCCACATCCATGCCCCTCCTTTAGAAAATCAATTCCATCATAGACATCCTCTCATAGATGTCTCCACAAACCTTGTTGTGGAGAGATACTGTCAGGACATGGCCTCAAACAAGATTACCTCACTGACTTCAAGACTCTTAGACGGGGCCTCTAACCTCATTCTGACTAATGGATCCCTGTGGCGGCTGAAGGTTCTGTGGGTAATGGTATGGCAGATGTGCTGGAAAAATCTGTGGCCTTGTGCATGTATTGTGGAGAGTAAGTGACTGGTCTAGACCAGGCCCTGAAGTGGGGGCAGAGGGGGTCTGACAAGGCTGGTAGTCCACAAGATCTTGGAGTACTTGCAAGAGCTCATGGCATCTGGCGGCCTTCTCTGATCTCTCAGAATCTCAGAACTCTTGCATGATTGCTAGGGCATGGCTCCTGCACAAAAGGGAATCCCACCCAGCTCTGGTTGAAAGTCAAGGAGGAAGAAGATCAAAGCAGCCGGCAGCAGAGTGGTTGCTAATGCTCACCAAAGGATTTAATGAGTGAAAAATACACAGCAGTTTATAGCGGATTTAACACTGGGATTGAGGTTTGTTTATTGAACCCTTATGAGATTCTTTCCAGGCGGGCAAGGCACCACCTCTCAGCTTTGAACCAAAATTTCTAAAGTTCTAACTTTCCAATCACAGATTCTATAACAAGATAAATACACTGAAAGGCACGGAGGTGTCAACGGCTACCCCATTGAACGCAGGCGCCTATAGGCAGCAAATTCGGTGCACAAACCCACATTGAGCATTAGCGAATTCCGGGATCAAATGTGGACGCACATGGGCGTTCTGCGGTGCTTTAAAAGGCAACCCCCCCAGCATCTAGGGGGCAACCTATCAGCCATTTAATACGCGAGAGGGGCAGTCCACAGGGGTGGGGGGGCTGAAACGAGGGGAATAACTAGATCTACAAAGCCACTAAGTCGGTATTTAAAAACACATAAGAACAGCCCAAACACTAAGGGCCTTGATCAGGCACACGGGTGTGTGGTGGTTAATTATTCCCGCTGCTGGAGATGGGATATGCCCGTTGTATAGCCCCAGGGTCAAAAGGTCTCCCGTGGTTTAGCAGCCCAAAATACCCGAGATCCGGCCATGCGGCAGGGTCATATACGTAATAAGTTATGGACAGCAATTTCCCCTAAGTCCACCAGCGCCCCAGCAGATAATTACACTCACCAATAGGCATAGGCTGCAGCTACACGGCGGCGGGGCGCTGACGTTTAGCCTCCTCGCTCACTAATCAGATCTTGGAGAGCATGGCGGGCTGGGCGGCTACCGTCCATTTAAGCCCTGGAAAACCCTTCCCCTTAGCATGACGATGCATGCTGTAGCATCGTCATAGAAAGAGGACCAGCGCCCCAATCGGAAGAGCAGGGATAAAGAAGGAAAATGCGGCCATATTAAAGTACCAGACACAGGACTGGAAGCAGCCCCCAACGCCAGACGTGGTTTACAAAACAGTTCTCGTTATGGGGTCAGCGTTATGGGGTCAAAACGCTACTGAGTGATGGAAAACTGAAAACTCCAGACTGAAAATAGTAGTAAGGAGAACGGAGCCCACAAAAAGCAAAAATAACACAAATAATATATAAATGTATACAGGACAACACCACCAGTCTGTGTTTAGAGATACAGTTTTAAAACCTGCCCCACCGAATAAGGTCGAGTAGGGATCAGGGCTACCAGCAGAATCTATAACCAAATTCATGGAGGACGTGTCCCTTCACACATGACCAAAAGCACAAATCTGAGGTCAAGATTCATGACTTTCTCCGCCAAGGGGGGCAGAATAGGGGACATATCAACTATGTGAGGGGGCAGTAACAGGAGTACATCAGATGATAGCATTCTCCCATGGACAAATCTCATTCAGGCCCTTATTCACAGCATTGAGATAGAAAATCCAGAACACCTCACTTTTCTTCCATATTGTCTTGGCCAGAATAAACCAGTATCTTTTCCAGGACAGACCATTTTAAGTCCCCATTGGAGTGTTTCTTCTCGAGCCAGTGGCTGACCAGTGGGGTTGCTGTTTTTCTAGTCCTTATATTGGATTTATGCTCCCCTATTCTGGTGTGAACCTCCCGGCCCGTTTCTCCAACATAAAGGAGGTTGCACGGGCAAAAGATGATGTACACCACATTCGGTGTACGACAGTTGGTCATCTTAGTGAGGGAGACTGTCCGTTCGGGTGTCTTAATTTTGTCTCCGACTAGTGCATTAGGACAGGCCTGGCAATTGCCACATCGACGATTGCCTTTGATAGGGCCAAGGCCACAGATCGCAGTTTGTTGAGGAATGGGGGGGTCCTGTAGTTTACCCCTCACCAAATAATTCTCAAGATTCTTATTCCTTTTAAAGGCAAAAATGGGTTTGGGGGGATGGTCAGAAGGAATTAATGGCCTGCCTAAGATTGTGATCGATGTTCGAATGTCTAGTTACACACACAAGTTTTTCCAAGGAATCCTTTTCTTTGGGTAAGAACATGGTCTCACGGTTGAAATATCAGGCCTGTTTAAAGTACTCCTTTTCAATTTGTGGGGTTAACCGCGATAGGCAAGCTTCTCTTTTAGGATATCCGCCTGCCAGAGGAAATCTTTCAGGTCAGAGCAGTTCCTTCGGATCTGAAGGAACTGGCTGAACGGGATACTATCCGATTGATACCGGGGATGAAAGCTGCTGTACTGCAACAAGGTGTTCCTTGCAGTCGGCTTGGTCGTAGAGGGACACATAGATCTCGTTCTGTTGGTGTTCAATCCAGATGTCAAGGAACTCCACTCCAGAGTTACTGGAGTGGGCAGTAAATTTCAGATTACAATCCGCCACATTTATCCATAGGATAAACTCATTGAGCGAGTCCTGGTCCCCCTTACATATAAAAAAGATGTCGTCAGTGAATCGAGACCAGACTTGAACATTTTCATGGAAGGGGGCCATCTCATTATAGATGTTAATCTTTCGAACTGTCCCATGTATAGACACGCTATACTGGGGGCGCCCGATGCCTTACTCAATCGCCACCTTCTTCCACCGCAAGATCGCCGATATACACATCAGCTTCGGCGCACAGACCACGCACCCAACCACCGAACCAACGCCCCCCCACCACCACCCTCTGCAACTGGACCCCGGTCAGCACCGAAGACACCACCTGCACGATGAACACCATCCACTCCGGATCACCAACCGACCCCTGCCCCCACCACGTCTTCAACAAGGCCAACTCCATCATCGCACCCCAACTCCGGGACATCATCAACACCTCCTTCAACACCGCCACCTTCCCGGAGAGCTGGAAGCACGCCGAGCTCAGCGCCCTCCTGAAGAAACCAACAGCGGACCCCACCAACCTCAAGAACTTCCGCCCCATCTCGCTCCTCCCTTTTGCTGCCACAGTCATCGAGAAGACCGTCAACAAACAGCTCGCCGCCTTCCTCGAGACAAACGGATCCCTCGACCCTTCGCAGTCCGGCTTCTGAGCCAGCCACAGCACCGAGACCGCCCTCATCGCAGCCACCGACAACATCAGATCCCTGCTCAACAACGGGGAAACAGCAGCCCTCATCCTCCTGGACCTCTCTGCAGCATTCGACACTGTCTGCCACCACACCCTAGTACAGCGCCTCAGCAACATCGGAATCCAAGGGAAGGCACTGGAGTGGATCATCTCGTTCCTCGCCGGAAGAACCCTGAGAGTCCGCCTCCCCCCGTTCAGATCTGAGGCCACCAAAGTCATCTGCGGCGTACCACAAGGATCCTCACTCAGCCCCACCCTCTTCAACGTCTACATGAGCCCCCTCGCAGCCATCGCACGCCAACACAACATTAACATCATCTCCTACGCCGACGACACCCAGCTGATCCTCTCCCTCACCAACGACCCCGCCACCGCCAGAGCCAGCCTACACAAAGGGATGAAAGACGTCGCAGAGTGGATGAAGAACAGCCGCCTGAAACTGAACTCAGACAAGACGGAAGTCCTCATCCTGGGATCATCGCCCTCCGCCTGGGACGACTCCTGGTGGCCCCCTGCCCTGGGCACCACCCCCAAGCCAACGGACCAAGCACGAAACCTGGGCTTCTTCCTGGACTCCTCCCTCTCGATGACCAGACAAGTCAACGCCGTATCGTCATCGTGCTTCAACACCCTGTGCATGCTCCGTAAGATCTTCCGATGGATCCCCACCGAAACCAGGAAGACAGTCACACATTCACTCGTCACCAGCCAACTGGACTACGGGAACACCCTCTTCGCGGGAACCACTGCCAAACTACAGAAAAGACCCCAGCGCATACAGAACGCCTCCGCACGACTCATCCTGGACATCCCTCGCCACAGCCACATCTCTACCCACTTGAGAGACCTGCACTGGCTCCCCGTCAACAAGAGGATCACGTTCGGACTCCTCACCCACGCACACAAGGCTCTCCACGACATGGGCCCGAAGTACCTCAACCGCTGCCTCACTTTCTACACACTCACCCGCCAGCTACGATTGGCCAGCCTAGCCCTCGCCGCCGTACCACGAATTTGCAGAGCCACCGCTGGAGGAAGATCCTTCTCCTACCTGGCGGCCAAGACATGGAACTCCCTCCCCATCCACCTACGGCTGACCCAGGACCACCTCTCCTTCAGGAAACAACTCAAGACCTGGCAGTAACGGACCCCTCCCCCCAGCGCCTTGAGACCCTACTGGGTGAGTAGCGCGCTATACAAATTGTTGTTGATTTATTGATTGACTTACTCCCTGGATTTGTTGGTAAAAATAGTTGTTAAATTCAAAGTAGTTCTCGCCGAGAAAAACTTCGAGGCATTGCAAGATGAATGGAGTGTTACTGATCTCAGGTTCAGCCGATAGGATTTCCTCTACGACTCTCAACGTACCCTCCTGCGGGATGTTAGTATAGAGAGACTCAAGGTCCAACGTGACCAAGAGCTCTCTATCTTCGTAGTAGAGGGTCCCCTCTACTTTGGCGATAAAGTGGCCAGTATCCTTGATAAATGAGTCCAAATTATTGACCAAAGGTTTCAGGAAATGGTCAATGTACTTGAATAGGGGCTCTGTAGCCGATCCATTGGTGGATACGATGGGCCTTAGCGGAGGATCCAGGGGGTTCTTGTGTGTCTTTGGGACCCCATAGATAATGGGCATACAAGTAAAACTGGGAGTGAGGAGTTAAGCTTCCTTTGAGCAAATAAACCCAGCATCTACTGCTCGTTCGACCATCGAGAGGATGCAGCATTTTAAAGTAGGTTCCGGGTTCCTCACTATTTTCTTATAGTGTTCTGTGGCAGAGAGCAGATGCTCCATTTTGTCAACATAGGTGGGGTTGTCAAAAATACGATACCCCCACCTTTGTCACAGGACTTGATGGTCAGAAGTTCAACATGTACCATTCTGTCTCAAGACCATCCTGTGGCGTCTCCCTTTTTCCTCTATCTTTGAATGTATTTTGAGTTGTGTGATTGAGGTGTGGGTATGTGTGATGAGTTGTGGGAACATGTGAAGGATTGAATGTGCAGTATGAAATTGGAGTGTTGGGCTCGATGTATTTAAGTATTTTGTTATTGATGTCTGATGTATTATTTAGTATTCTGCCAAATATTTATTCACTGTTGAGTGCCGCATGCATGCAAAGTCAGAAAAGCCTGGAGAAATGCAAACATTTTCCCATTTAACGCCTGCTTTTCAGCGGCGTTAATTTTTGGCACTAATACCTGTAGTATCTTATATTACGGCTAACACTGACATGTTTTGCAAGCCAGTGTTAGCAGAAACAGAACGTTAGTGTAGAGTTCCTTTTGTTCCTAGTCATATAATGTAGACTTGGTTACGATGTGAGAGAGTGGATGAGAACAGAGCTGGGGAGAGCCTGATGGTCGCTGTGCTGTGAAGGCTGAAGTGTATATCTTCCAACTTAATAAAAGCCTACTACTTCATTCTGAATTATGCCTCTATCTTCATTTCAATACCTTTGTACCAATGTTAGTGAATATGGTTTAGCGGCAAAAACCATGAGTACTTGCATGAGAACGCCCATGTACCAGCCATGTTACACCCCCTTGACACAAAGTAATGCAAAGCAGCATTTCCCGCTGCTTTGTATTACTGTTACATATAAACCAACACTAGTAACAAATAAAGTTGTTTTGTAAATCCCTAAACAGGGTTAGCGTCGGGTTTGGTTTAAAAGAGTAACGATTACCCCAGGCTAAACCTTTGAGAATCTGGAGCAAAGACTTTGATCACACTTTTTATAAACATCAGGGTGTGCAAATAAAGGGTTCTGATACGACTGCATTGTTCTACACTAAGCTCTGTATTAGGAAAAGAGGAACACAAGGAAGGCTTTTTTTGTTGTTGCATATAATGTTTACTTCAGCCAAACAAGAACAATGAAAGTTCCAGGACCTACCTGTACCTGCTAGTCCTTTATGGTACCCTCATTACCACGAAAAGTACTCCTACAAAAATCCTCTTTAAAACTGTTATGGAAGGATGTAAAACTCAAATAAACGTTTGTTTTTGTCTAAAACGGAATGAGGTGAGATTGTGTCGCATTTTTCCAGGAAAAATAATTTGTTTTTATAATTTACTAGCAGCCCGCCCCAGCGTTGCCTGGGGCAGAAGGGGGCTGGGGGCAGCTTTTCCGGATTGCGGCAGCATTGCCCGGGGCAGAAGGGGGCTGGGAGCAACATTTCAGGCTTGGGTGCACTCCCGCCCCGGCCCTCCGCCCGCCCCGACATTGCCCAGACCGCCTCCCGCCTCCCGCCTCCCGCAGCCCGCCCCAGCGTTGCCTGGGGCAGAAGGGGGCTGGGGGCCACATTTCCAGATTGCGGCAGCGTTGCCCGGGGTAGAAGGGGGCTGTGGGCAACATTTCAGGCTTGGGTGCACTCCCGCCCGCCCCGACATTGCCCAGACCGCCTCCCGCCTCCCTCCCGCCTCCTGCCTCCTGCCTCCCGCCTCGCCTTTACCTTTGCCTTACCTGAGCCGCCGCTCTTCCCCGCGCTCCAGACTTCACCGCCACTCCTCGCTGCTCGTCACCGCTCCTCCCCGCCTGTCGTCATCACGCACGTTGCGGACACAGCTAGGTCGCGGCCAGCACTACATCACGGCCGGCGCTACTTTTAGGGGACTACTTTGTTTTTAAAGTTTAATTTTTTAATTTACGTTTTTTTTTTAATTTTATGCAGCCTATGTCCGTCTACACACCCTGAGGATTACAACAATGTATTGGGTGTGTGGATTGGCGCTGTGGTTCCCGAGTTTACCTTGCCAAAAGGTTTCTGTTCTCTCTTTATAATAGTAATATAGATTCACAATTTTCATAGAAATGGACCGAGAGAGATGTGAAGGCGAATTACATGGAACCTGCCAGAGATTCTCATGGCCCGTCTGGCAAGCCCAGATTGTGAAGGTAATCTCTATAATTAAAGTGGGTGGTGCGTTATGTTTATGTTGTGGCTATCTTAAAGGGATGGATTCTCCTCACAGTCTAACGGCAATCACCTGCCACGGGCCCCTTACATGATGTGTGATAGAAGAACTCAATGACATCACCATGTCCTTAAGTTTAAATGCAGTGGCTGTCTTTCAGGCAGGAAATTCAGTAACTTATGCAATGTCGACCTGACTCTACTGCTTGTGGCACACTCAAAACAAAACAATGGGGCATATGTACAAGCCCCTATCGCCACCGGAGAGTCACTTTTTTTATGCTCCGGTGGCAATATACCCTGCACCATATTTACAAAGTGGCGTTATGCCACTTTTTGTGGATTACCGTTGGCTTGTAAACATGGTACCATATCTGCGATAAAGGGGCATGCAATGGGTGTTCCTGTGGGCATTCCACCGCAGCACGCATTGCTGTTGACACTATCCCAGATTTACAAGGAGGTGTAAATCTGAGGCTGCACCAAAAACTAACGCCATGCAAGAGCAGGCATTAGAATGGAGAAGCGGGGAGAAATACTTTTATTTCTTATCGTTTTTGTCTTTTCTATGTGTGCTACTTTCTCCAGCACACATAGAAAGAGCAGAATGCCATTAATGATTGTTTATATGCAGGATGGTGTCCCTTCCTGTATGTAAACCATCATGGCGATTTGCTACTTCATTGTGTGCTGCTTTTTTCAGAAGGAGGCATTAATGTGGTGCAACGAGAAGAAATACTTTTATTTTTCTTAGTTTTTTGCTCTTTCTATGTGAGCCCAGTGACGACGATAGTGGAGAAGAGGAAGATGACCTACGTCAACAGCTCATCAACAAATACTTCCCTTGAGTGTAAGTGACATTGTACAATAGTGACATTGTCTGTTGTCTTTGATGATAGTGACAAAGCATAGATAATTTGTTTGACTGCTGCTTGTTGTTGGGTCTGTGCAAATGACTGATGTATGTGGCACAGGATATATTTATCCAAGTACCTCATGTCTATGTTGAAGTAGTTGCTCATTGTTATGTGTGTTGGTTTATGTACGTTGATGACTAGTGGTGTGTTCTAGATGTAATGGCATCCCCTGACAAATAAATCTCATTCTCTTGTTTCTTTCTAGGTCCCTTCACCCTCTCAATGCCTCGTCACAATCAGAGCTTGTGGTACATTGGAATCAGAGTTGACATTGTACATACTGTGATAAACATGGAGCTGACACAAAGACATAGGTGTGTAAAGAGTGTTTATTTACAATAATTATTTGTGACAGAGAAGTGATTATGTACAAAATTGTGCTAAGTGAATTTATGAGTTGTCAGTGATGATAAATGTGACAAATAGAGTAGTCACCACATTGATGTAGTCACACAGTCCAACAGACTCCTGCCATCAACATGGCAATGTGGTAAGGATAGTCAACAAAGTCAATGTCAAGGGGAAGACAGGTGCCATCATGGCTGGCTCAGCGACTAGCGGTTGGATGGTGCATTGCCACATGATTCTCCCCTGATGTTTCTCGGACGGCCGCTTGTGTGTTTGGCAGGGGGGCCTCTGCTGCAGGCTCAGCGGTGTCTGAGGAGTCATTTTGTTGCAGCTCACCCCTCTCTTTGACCACAGCTGAGGTGGTGGGAGAATCAGCATGCAGGCCACTGGAGAGAGGTTGAGCTGTCATTTGGGCCGTATGTCTGTCCCTCAGAACACCCACAAGCTCGCCCATGAGGTCCACAATTTGGACCACAAGCATGTCTATGGACCTCAGCAGCAGGCTGAGCTCACACACTTCATCCACAACCTGGCCCATCTGTCCCTTGGTCTGTTCATATGCCCCAAGGACTCTGGTGATGGTGGCCAGGGCTTCGGTCCCAGTGTCCTCTTGTATTTGTCCCCCAGTTGCCCTCCCACCTGCCCTGCTGACCCGGACTTGTTGCGTTGGCACTCAACGCACCCGCACACTCTCCCTGGTATCCTCTGATTGTGTTGTGGTGTTGGCAACCACTGAGGCAGGGAGAGTGTTGGAGGCAGCAGTGGTGATGGTGGTGGTGGAGGCCGCACAGGTCATTGTAGCAGGGTTCCGCGCTGTTGTTGTTACTGTGGTGGTGGTGGGGACAATGAGTGCCTGAGTCCGGATTGGCCAGGTTGTTGCTCCTCATCCGAGAAACGTAGGGAGTCTGCATCTGAGAGTTAACATTCCTGGGGAGGGTGAGGGGACAGGCTCTGCAGGTTGGTGGGGTTTTCTGCTGCAGTTGCTAGTGGATCTACTGTTGAACAGAGGTCAAATGGTCATTGAAGTGCACTCTACAAGCTTGGTGTTAGACGTTTGGATGTTACATGTGATACACCAAACACTTTACATTGCAGCCACTTGGTATGGCTGCAAGATACTGAGCATCATGACATGATGTTGAGGTATATACGTTACTTGTCCATGGTGTGACAAGTAAATAGAAACCATGTGCCACGTACAGATTTTGTGTTTACTAGGACATGTCTTCATCTGACAACGTGCGGCACATTACCTTTCTGTGATGTTTCATTTGGGTTTGCTCTGCATTGAATCACTTTCAGATACGCAAGAACTAGCCGTTGTCTTGTTAAACATATCTTTTTTCATATCATGTACTTTACTTTGTTTGTCCCATTGACCATGAATGTTTTGTGTTCATATGGGCCTTCATGCTCTGACACCATGGCATTTACACATCGGATTGTGTGCTGTGCATGATTGGGCCCAGAATTATCTCAACATGTGACTTGGTGAGTAAAAGTTTATTTTCTGTGACAGTTACGTACGCTTAGCTGTCTGCACACTGGATGTGGCTTTTGGATCTATGCCATGTTGGCTGACATGTGAGTGCTGGTGTGGTCATATGGCTCCATGCCTTTTGAGAAGGGTGGCAGGGTGCATGCACTGTCTACCTACCTGTTCGGTGACACAGTGGAGGGAAGAAGCTGCCACTTGGTTATGAGTGGGAGGAGTGCTCCATCCTGCTGAGCTGTGGGAAAAGGGGGCCTGGTGGGAGTTGGGATGCAGGCTTCCTTCCCACAAACACCCCTCCCTGTTAAGATGGCTACCTACCTGTTAGGTGAAGGTGAGAAATGAAATGACTGCCACATGGTTGTGGGTGTGGGGAGTGTTTCATATTGCTCAGCTGTGGGACAAGCGGGCCTGGTTGGAGTTGTGGTGCAGGCTTCCCACCCACAAACAACTCTCCCTGTTAAGATGGATAGTTACCTGTTAGGTGAAGATGAGCAATGGAATGGCTGCCACATGGTTCTGGATGCGGGGAGTACTTCATCCTGCTGAGCTGTGGGAAAAGGGGAGCTGGTGGGAGCTGGAGTGCAGGATTCCCTCCCACAAACACCCATCCCTGTTAAGATGGCTACCTACCTGTGAAGTAGAGCAAAGGAAGGGAATAGGTTACACATGGGTTGGGGGAGTGTTAGATCCTGATCAGGGGTGAGACAAGAGAGCATTAGAACTACCAATAAGTTTGATGGGAACATTGAAATGGATGCCACATGCTTCTCAGTGTGGGGAGTGTTCCATCCTGCTCAGCTGTGGGATAAGGGGACCTGGTGGGAGTTGGATTTCGGGCTTCCTTCCCACAAACACCCCTCCCTGTTAAGATGGCTACCTATCTGTAAGTTTGTTGAGTGCGATGGAATGGATGCCACATGGTTCTGGGTGGGAGGAGTGCTCCATCCTGCTCGGCTGTGGGACAAGGGGACCTAGTGGGAGTTTTAGTGCTGGCTGACTATCAGAAACCCCCTCCCTATTGAGAAGGCTACCTCCCTGTGAAGTGGAGCAGAGAAAGGGAATAGGTTACACATGGTTCTTGGGAGGGGGGAGTGCTACATCCAGCTCAGGGGTGAGAGAGGAGAGCATGAGAAGGCTAACTACCTGTAAGTTTGATGGGAACATTGAAATGTAAGCCACATGCTTCTGGGTGCGGGGAGTGCTCCATCCTGCTCAGCTGAGGGACAAGGGGGCCTGGTGGGAGTTGTAGTGCAGGCTTCCCACCCACAAACACCCCTCCCTGTTAAAAAGGCTACCTACCTACTAGGTGAAAGTGAGCAATGGAATGGCTGCCACATGGTTCATGATGTAGGGAGTGCTCCATCCTGCTTAGCTGTTTGACAATATTTTGAAATTATCTCTAAGATTTAATATGAATTACACAGTAGCTTATCACTACTTCTCATATCATAACTATTTTTATTCACCAGTATAAATTAAATATTATGGTGTCTGTTGATTCTACTGCAATATATGTGCACCACATCTCTGCTGTATTCATTCATTCATATATAGTATGTTTCAAATCCCTCAATTAATTTAAATATAAGGGGGCCCATTAGGATGGCGGGCGGACTTTCACCCGTCCGCCACCCTAGCGGTGCTGGGACTGGCCACCAGTGGTGCGGCGGCCCCACACCGGCGATTAGGATGCCACTGCCACCGTGGCGGTGGCATCCTCCATTCCCAGCATTGTGGCGGGCGGTGCTCACAGCACCGCTCGCCACAATGCTGGGAATGCACTGTGTGTATTGTCATGCACAAGGTGACAGGCACCGCGAGTTGCCTGACACCATGTCCATGACAATGCAGGGAGATACCATAGGTACCCCCTATGTGCACACCACAAACCCCAATACCCTGGGGCCCCCAAAGCGCCCCCGGAAGCAAAATCTGCATGCCTTTCCGTGGCGGCAACGTCCCCAGGGAAAAGCTGCTTACATGTCTAGCAGACACCGCCACCATATATAGCCCCTTCTCCGCCCGGTCGACTGGTCGACCGGCGGAAAACCGGCGGACAGTCTTTCCATCCGCCGGGGTCCCCCCCGCCATACTAATATGGCAGGGGGGAAATGGGTGGTGGGCGGGATAGGATGTAGGGCGGATCGCCACCGCCATGCGGGCGGTCGCGATCTGCCCTACATCCTAATGGATCCCTTAGTTAGAAATTTGACTCTTTTTTTAGTATTGTCCAAACAACTTTTTTTTCTCAGGAGCTTAAAAAATGTACTATCCTTATGAATTATACAAGGCATATAGTACTCATATAATTTCAGGTGATGTTAGAAATCATTAGAAATGACCACCAAATTTCATCTGGTACAAATATACACATATATGTCATTTAAAATTGTTCTCACACTAGGACTTGAAATCAAGAAAAGTACCAGACTTCCACTGAAAAATGTAATTGAAATATTTCAGCCATCAATTTATTGTGTCTTTGAGTCTCTCTTTTGCAAAGTGTATTGCCTATTTTCAACAGCTCCACTACAAAATCTGGAATCCCCTGACACACTAGCAGGGAATATAACCCAACAGTGCTCCCCCTTGAAGGCTAGAGCACCTTTGGTGAAAATGGAGTGCTGGTTGGGCTCCCATGACCTTCATCTTTATCAAGAGTCCCCAGTACAAGAAGCCCTCTCTCACTGCTTTCCCTTTGTCACATTCTGTCTGAGATTCACTGTACCTGTCAATCACTTTTTGTGTCTGTGTATATCTTTCATTGTGGCTGTTTCTCAAACAAGGGTAAATATCTTTGTCAGTAGGTGTGTATGTATCTCAAAGTGTCTCTCCTTGTCTTTCCGGTGTGGCTGATTTTGTGTCTCTCTCATCCCCTTGCATGGCTCTGAGTAACTTTTACCATTTTTTCCTGGATTCATGTTCACACGTTTCATTTCTGTATATCTGTGAATGTGGGTTTTTCTTGCCTACACATGTTTTTTTAGTTTCTCCTGACTGCAGTTGACTGTGTTGTTGTTTCCTCTCTGTGATTATCTTTCTGGTTGTGTTTGTGGTTCTCTCATGCTGGCTATTTGTATTATAGCCACTTCTGGATTGGCAGTGCCAATCCAGAAGTGCCCTACAATGGTTTAATCAGAGGCTCTTCCTCTTTGCTTGTTTCTCTTTCTCTCTCTCTTTTCTGATCTATGGGTTCGATTACGATGGTGGATGGAAAAGCACTCTGAACCGCCGTGGTAGCAGAAAAAAAGTCTGCATGTCCCGGGGAAAAATCTGCAGTCAAATTAGGATACACTACTCGAAAAATCCGACCGCAGCGGTAGAATTCCACAAAACTCCGACGATCACGTCTGGAAAATCAGTATTCAGACCATGGCAGACGGGAATGCTGCAGAACGAACCAAAAAGGCTGATCCACCAGTAGAATAACCGCAAGTGAAATTAGGATAAGATGGTGGAGCCAGTGGAGCGATCAGTTATTTCCGGCCACCGCAGTTGCGCCAAAAGATGAATGGCAGAGCTGGCGCAGGGATCATTGCATTCAGACCACTGCAGTCACGCGGAAAAAGGAATGGCGGTAGAAAGCAGCCACACATCAAGGCTACCAAGTGTGGCTGACTGCTTTGTGCTGGCTCCAAAAACAATTCACATACCCATGTAACATATCCACAAGGGCAAAAAAAATCCAAATTCCAGGTCCAACCAGAAAACACACCTGACATGAATACCCCATTTGGACACACCCACATAGCTGAGTATAAAAGAAACCCCTTCCCTGCCCATAATCCAGAAGTAAAGGACCAAACACCACAGCAGAAAGGATAGGCAAATCATCACACATTACACCATCACAACCACCTACACCAACACACAGCTCACACATCTTCACCACCACCTTCCCACCTGGATTTGTCACCCATTTGCACATCACACGCCATGGCACAGAACAAAAAAATGCCACAATTCACAGACAATGAGTTGTCAGTCATGGTAGATGAGATAATCAGAGTAGAACCACATTTGTTTGGAAGCATGGTTCAACAGACACCAGTAGTAAGAAACCTCAAATGTGGGGAAGGATAGTCAACAAAAGTCAATGCAGTAGGGACCAACATGCGCACTCCGCGTGACATCAAGGGGAGGTGGCATGACTGAAATAGCAGGGTGAAAGAGCGTGCCAACAATAACCATGAGCTAGCTCATAGGACTGGCAGTGACCCTCTCATTCCACCACTAACATTCACTGAATGGGAGGAGAAGGTGCTTGCCATACTGCATCCAGAGTCTCACAGGAATACCCGGGGGAGTGGAGGCTGGTAGGTACCAACAAATGTCTCCCATTATACTGCTATGTACTGTCTTGCACAACTAGAAAGCTACACTTCCTAGACCTAAATGCACTTACGTACAACACACTCTTCCCAACACATGTCTCACAGATCTAACATCCTCTTCCTCTGAATCACCCCAAAGGTAGCTAGCAATATTCCCATAGGGGCATGTGTACAGGCAGCCAGCACTACAACTCCCACCAGGTTCTCTTGTCCCACAGCTGAGCAAGATGGAGCACTCCCCGCACGCACAACCATGTGGCAGCCATTTCGTTGTTCTCAAACTTACAGGTAGATAGTCATCTTAACAGGGAGGGTGATTTGTGGATAGTCAGCCAGCACTACAACTCCCATCAGCCCCCCTTGTCTCACAGCTCAGCAAGATCAAGCACACCCCACATCCACAACCATGTGGTAGCCACTTCATTGCTCTCATCAAACTTACAGGTAGGTAGCCATTTTAACAGGGAGGGGGTATGTGGATAGTCAGCCAGCACTACAACTCTCTCCAGGCAACCTTGCGCCACAGCTGAGCAATATGAAACACTCCCCACACCCACAACCATGTGGCAGCTATTTCATTGCTCTCCTCAAACTTACAGGTAGGTAGCCATCTTAACAGGGAGAGGGGTTTTGGATAGTCAGCCAGCATTACAACTCCCATCAGGCCCCCTTGTCCCACAGCACAGCAAGAGCAAGCACTCCCCACACCCACAGCCATGTGGCAGCCATTTCATTGCTCGCATCAAACTTACAGGTAGGTAGCCCTCTTAAGAGGAAGGGGGGTATGTGGATAGTCTGCCAGCACTACAACCCCCACCAGGCCCCCTTGTCCCACAGCTCAGCAAGATGGAGCACTCCCCACACCTACAACCATGTGGCAGCCATTTCATTGCTCTCCTCAAACTATAAGGTAGGTAGCCATCTTAACAGGGAGGGGGGTTGTGGATAGACCGCAAGAACTACAATTCCCACCAGGCCCCCTTGTCCCACAGCTCAGCAAGATGGAGCACTCCCCACTGCCACAACCATGTGGCAGTCATTTCATTGCTCTCATCAAACTTACAGGTAGGTAATGCCTCGTCACAATCAGAGCTTGTGGTACATTGGAATCTGAGTTGACATTGTACATACTGTGATAAACATGGAGCTGACACAAAGACATAGGTGTGTAAAGAGTGTTTATTTACAATAATTATTTGTGACAGAGAAGTGATTATGTACAAAATTGTGCTAAGTGAATTTATGAGTTGTCAGTGATGATAAATGTGACAAATAGAGTAGTCACCACATTGATGTAGTCACACAGTCCAACAGACTCCTGCCATCAACATGGCAATGTGATAAGGATAGTCAACAAAGTCAATGTCAAGGGGAAGACAGGTGCCATCATGGCTGGCTCAGCGACTAGCGGTTGGATGGTGCATTGCCACATGATTCTCCCCTGATGTTTCTCGGACGGCCGCTTGTGTGTTTGGCAGGGGGGCCTCCTCTGCATGACTCCTCAGCGGTGTCTGAGGAGTCATTTTGGTGCAGCTCACCCCTCTCTTTGACCACAGCTGAGGTGGTGGGAGAATCAGCATGCAGGCCACTTGAGAGAGGTTGAGCTGTCATTTGGGCCGTATGTCTGTCCCTCAGAACACCCACAAGCTCGCCCATGAGGTCCACAATTTGGACCACAAGCATGTCCATGGACCTCAGCAGCAGGCTGAGCTCACACACTTCATCCACAACCTGGCCCATCTGTCCCTTGGTCTGTTCATATGCCCCAAGGACTCTGGTGATGGTGGCCAGGGCTTCGGTCCCAGTGTCCTCTTGTATTTGTCCCCCAGTTGCCCTCCTACCTGTCCTGCTGACCCGGACTTGTTGCGTTGGCACTCAACGCACCCGCACACTCTCCCTGGTATCCTCTGATTGTGTTGTGGTGTTGGTAACCACTGAGGCAGGGAGAGTGTTGGAGGCAGCAGTGGTGATGGTGGTGGTGGAGGCCGCACAGGTCATTGTAGCAGGGTTCCGCGCTGTTGTTGTTACTGTGGTGGTGGTGGGGACAATGAGTGCCTGAGTCCGGATTGGCCAGGTTGTTGCTCCTCATCCGAGAAACGTAGGGAGTCTGCATCTGAGAGTTAACATTCCTGGGGAGGGTGAGGGGACAGGCTCTGCAGGTTGGTGGGGTTTTCTGCTGCAGTTGCTAGTGGATCTACTGTTGAACAGAGGTCAAATGGTCATTGAAGTGCACTCTACAAGCTTGGTGTTAGACGTTTGGATGTTACATGTGATACACCAAACACTTTACATTGCAGCCACTTGGTATGGCTGCAAGATACTGAGCATCATGACATGATGTTGAGGTATATACGTTACTTGTCCATGGTGTGACATGTAAATAGAAACCATGTGCCACGTACAGATTTTGTGTTTACTAGGACATGTCTTCATCTGACAACGTGCGGCACATTACCTTTCTGTGATGTTTCATTTGGGTTTGCTCTGCATTGAATCACTTTCAGATACGCAAGAACTAGCCGTTGTCTTGTTAAACATATCTTTTTTCATATCATGTACTTTACTTTGTTTGTCCCATTGACCATGAATGTTTTGTGTTCATATGGGCCTTCATGCTCTGACACCATGGCATTTACACATCGCATTGTGTGCTGTGCATGATTGGGCCCAGAATTATCTCAACATGTGACTTGGTGAGTAAAAGTGTATTTTCTGTGACAGTTACGTACGCTTAGCTGTCTGCACACTGGATGTGGCTTTTGGATCTATGCCATGTTGGCTGACATGTGAGTGCTGGTGTGGTCATATGGCTCCATGCCTTTTGAGAAGGGTGGCAGGGTGCATGCACTGTCTACCTACCTGTTCGGTGACACAGTGGAGGGAAGAAGCTGCCACTTGGTTATGAGTGGGAGGAGTGCTCCATCCTGCTGAGCTGTGGGAAAAGGGGGCCTGGTGGGAGTTGGGATGCAGGCTTCCTTCCCACAAACACCCCTCCCTGTTAAGATGGCTACCTACCTGTTAGGTGAAGGTGAGAAATGAAATGACTGCCACATGATTGTGGGTGTGGGGAGTGTTTCATATTGATCAGCTGTGGGACAAGCGGGCCTGGTTGGAGTTGTGGTGCAGGCTTCCCACCCACAAACAACTCTCCCTGTTAAGATGGATAGTTACCTGTTAGGTGAAGATGAGCAATGGAATGGCTGCCACATGGTTCTGGATGCGGGGAGTACTTCATCCTGCTGAGCTGTGGGACAAGGGGAGCTGGTGGGAGCTGGAGTGCAGGATTCCCTCCCACAAACACCCATCCCTGTTAAGATGGCTACCTACCTGTGAAGTAGAGCAGAGGAAGGGAATAGGTTACACATGGGTTGGGGGAGTGTTAGATCCTGATCAGGGGTGAGACAAGAGAGCATGAGAAGGCTAACTACCAATAAGTTTGATGGGAACATTGAAATGGATGCCACATGCTTCTCAGTGTGGGGAGTGTTCCATCCTGCTCAGCTGTGGGATAAGGGGACCTGGTGGGAGTTGGATTTCAGGCTTCCTTCCCACAAACACCCCTCCCTGTTAAGATGGCTACCTATCTGTAAGTTTGTTGAGTGCGATGGAATGGATGCCACATGGTTCTGGGTGGGAGGAGTGCTCCATCCTGCTCGGCTGTGGGACAAGGGGACCTAGTGGGAGTTTTAGTGCTGGCTGACTATCAGAAACCCCCTCCCTATTGAGAAGGCTACCTCCCTGTGAAGTGGAGCAGAGGAAGGGAATAGGTTACACATGGTTCTTGGGAGGGGGGAGTGCTACATCCAGCTCAGGAGTGAGACAGGAGAGCATGAGAAGGCTAACTACCTGTAAGTTTGATGGGAACATTGAAATGTAAGCCACATGCTTCTGGGTGCGGGGAGTGCTCCATCCTGCTCAGCTGAGGGACACGGGGGCCTGGTGGGAGTTGTAGTGCAGGCTTCCCACCCACAAACACCCCTCCCTGTTAAAAAGGCTACCTACCTACTAGGTGAAAGTGAGCAATGGAATGGCTGCCACATGGTTCATGATGTAGGGAGTGCTCCATCCTGCTGAGCTGTTTGACAATATTTTGAAATTATCTCTAAGATTTAATATGAATTACACAGTAGCTTATCACTACTTCTCATATCATAACTATTTTTATTCACCAGTATAAATTAAATATTATGGTGTCTGTTGATTCTACTGCAATATATGTGCACCACATCTCTGCTGTATTTATTCATTCATATATAGTATGTTTCAAATCCCTCAATTAATTTAAATATAAGGGGGCCCATTAGGATGGCGGGCGGACTTTCAACCGCCCGCCACCCTAGCGGTGCTGGGACTGGCCGCCAGTGGTGAGGCGGCCCCACACCGGCGATTAGGATGCCACCGCCACCGTGGCGGTGGCATCCTCCATTCCCAGCATTGTGGTGGGCGGTGCTCACAGCACCGCTCGCCACAAT
This sequence comes from Lissotriton helveticus, assembly GCF_964261635.1. Lineage (NCBI taxonomy): Eukaryota > Metazoa > Chordata > Amphibia > Caudata > Salamandridae > Lissotriton > Lissotriton helveticus. Next base: position 1,093,324,971 of record NC_136059.1, read on the forward strand.
GCTGGGAATGCACTGTGTGTATTGTCATGCACAAGGTGACAGGCACCGCGAGTTGCCTGACACCATGTCCATGACAATGCAGGGAGATACCATAGGTACCCCCTATGTGCACCCCCCAAACCCCAATACCCTGGGGCCCGCAATGCGCCCCCGGAAGCAAAATCTGCATGCCTTTCCGTGGCGGCAACGTCCCCAGGGAAAAGCTGCTTACATGTCTAGCTTATCACTACTTCTCATATCATAACTATTTTTATTCACCAGTATAAATTAAATATTATGGTGTCTGTTGATTCTACTGCAATATATGTGCACCACATCTCTGCTGTATTTATTCATTCATATATAGTATGTTTCAAATCCCTCAATTAATTTAAATATAAGGGGGCCCATTAGGATGGCGGGCGGACTTTCAACCGCCCGCCACCCTAGCGGTGCTGGGACTGGCCACCAGTGGTGCGGCGGCCCCACACCGGTGATTAGGATGCCACCGCCACCGTGGCGGTGGCATCCTCCATTCCCAGCATTGTGGCGGGCGGTGCTCACAGCACCGCTCGCCACAATGCTGGGAATGCACTGTGTGTATTGTCATGCACAAGGTGACAGGCACCGCGAGTTGCCTGACACCATGTCCATGACAATGCAGGGAGATACCATAGGTACCCCCTATGTGCACCCCCCAAACCCCAATACCCTGGGGCCCGCAATGCGCCCCCGGAAGCAAAATCTGCATGCCTTTCCGTGGCGGCAACGTCCCCAGGGAAAAGCTGCTTACATGTCTAGCAGACACCGCCACCATATATAGCCCCTTCTCCGCCCGGTCGACGGGTCGACCGGCGGAAAACCGGCGGACAGTCTTTCCATCCGCTGGGGTCCCCCCCGCCATACTAATATGGCAGGGGGGAAATGGGTGGCGGGCGGGATAGGATGTAGGGCGGATCGCCACCGCCATGCGGGCGGTCGCGATCTGCCCTACATCCTAATGGATCCCTTAGTTTGAAATTTGACTCTTTTTTTTAGTATTGTCCAAACAACTTTTTGTTCTCAGGAGCTTAAAAAATGTACTATCCTTATGAATTATACAAGGCATATAGTACTCATATAATTTCAGGTGATGTTAGAAATCATTAGAATTGACCACCAAATTTCATCTGGTACAAATATACACATATATGTCATTTAAAATTGTCCTCACACTAGGACTTGAAATCAAGAAAAGTACCAGACTTCCACTGAAAAATGTAATTGAAATATTTCAGCCATCAATTTATTGTGTCTTTGAGTCTCTCTTTTGCAAAGTGTATTGCCTATTTTCAACAGCTCCACTACAAAATCTGGAATCCCCTGACACACTAGCAGGGAATATAACCCAACAGTGCTCCCCCTTGAAGGCTAGAGCACCTTTGGTGAAAATGGAGTGCTGGTTGGGCTCCCATGACCTTCATCTTTATCAAGAGTCCCCAGTACAAGAAGCCCTCTCTCACTGCTTTCCCTTTGTCACATTCTGTCTGAGATTCACTGTACCTGTCAATCACTTTTTGTGTCTGTGTATATCTTTCATTGTGGCTGTTTCTCAAACAAGGGTGAATATCTTTGTCAGTAGGTGTGTATGTATCTCAAAGTGTCTCTCCTTGTCTTTCCGGTTTGGCTGATTTTGTGTCTCTCTCATCCCCTTGCATGGCTCTGAGTAACTTTTACCATCTTTTCCTGGATTCATGTTCACACGTTTCATTTCTGTATATCTGTGAATGTGGGTTTTTCTTGCCTACACATGTTTTTTTAGTTTCTCCTGACTGCAGTTGACTGTGTTGTTGTTTCCTCTCTGTGATTATCTTTCTGGTTGTGTTTGTGGTTCTCTCATGCTGGCTATTTGTATTATAGCCACTTCTGGATTGGCAGTGCCAATCCAGAAGTGCCCTACAATGGTTTAATCAGAGGCTCTTCCTCTTTGCTTGTTTCTCTTTCTCTCTCTCTTTTCTGATCTATGGGTTCGATTACGATGGTGGATGGAAAAGCACTCTGAACCGCCGTGGTAGCAGAAAAAAAGTCTGCATGTCCCGGGGAAAAATCTGCAGTCAAATTAGGATACACTACTCGAAAAATCCGACCGCAGCGGTAGAATTCCACAAAACTCCGACGATCACGTCTGGAAAATCAGTAAATCAGACCATGGCAGACGGGAATGCTGCAGAACGAACCAAAAAGGCTGATCCACCAGTAGAATAACCACAAGTGAAATTAGGATAAGATGGTGGAGCCAGTAGAGCGATCAGTTATTTCCGGCCACCGCAGTTGCGCCAAAAGATGAATGGCAGAGCTGGCGCAGGGATCATTGCATTCAGACCACTGCAGTCACGCGGAAAAAGGAATGGCGGTAGAAAGCAGCCACACATCAAGGCTACCAAGTGTGGCTGACTGCTTTGTGCTGGCTCCAAAAACAATTCACATACCCATGTAACATATCCACAAGGGCAAAAAAAATCCAAATTCCAGGTCCACCCAGAAAACACACCTGACATGAATACCCCATTTGGACACACCCACATAGCTGAGTATAAAAGAAACCCCTTCCCTGCCCATAATCCAGAAGTAAAGGACCAAACACCACAGCAGAAAGGATAGGCAAATCATCACACATTACACCATCACAACCACCTACACCAACACACAGCTCACACATCTTCACCACCACCTTCCCACCTGGATTTGTCACCCATTTGCACATCACACGCCATGGCACAGAACAAAAAAATGCCACAATTCACAGACAATGAGTTGTCAGTCATGGTAGATGAGATAATCAGAGTAGAACCACGTTTGTTTGGAAGCATGGTTCAACAGACACCAGTAGTAAGAAACCTCAAATGTGGGGAAGGATAGTCAACAAAAGTCAATGCAGTAGGGACCAACATGCGCACTCTGCGTGACATCAAGGGGAGGTGGCATGACTGAAATAGCAGGGTGAAAGAGCGTGCCAACAATAACCATGAGCTAGCTCATAGGACTGGCAGTGACCCTCTCATTCCACCACTAACATTCACTGAATGGGAGGAGAAGGTGCTTGCCATACTGCATCCAGAGTCTCACAGGAATACCCGGGGGAGTGGAGGCTGGTAGGTACCAACAAATGTCTCCCATTATACTGCTATGTACTGTCTTGCACAACTAGAAAGCTACACTTCCTAGACCTAAATGCACTTACGTACAACACACTCTTCCCAACACATGTCTCACAGATCTAACATCCTCTTCCTCTGAATCACCCCAAAGGTAGCAAGCAATATTCCCATAGGGGCATGTGTACAGGCAGCCAGCACTACAACTCCCACCAGGTTCTCTTGTCCCACAGCTGAGCAAGATGGAGCACTCCCCGCACGCACAACCATGTGGCAGCCATTTTGTTGTTCTCAAACTTACAGGTAGATAGTCATCTTAACAGGGAGGGTGATTTGTGGATAGTCAGCCAGCACTACAACTCCCATCAGCCCCCCTTGTCTCACAGCTCAGCAAGATCAAGCACACCCCACATCCACAACCATGTGGTAGCCACTTCATTGCTCTCATCAAACTTACAGGTAGGTAGCCATTTTAACAGGGAGGGGGTATGTGGATAGTCAGCCAGCACTACAACTCTCTCCAGGCAACCTTGCGCCACAGCTGAGCAATGTGAAACACTCCCCACACCCACAACCATGTGGCAGCCATTTCATTGCTCTCCTCAAACTTACAGGTAGGTAGCCATCTTAACAGGGAGAGGGGTTTTGGATAGTCAGCCAGCATTACAATTCCCATCAGGCCCCCTTGTCCCACAGCACAGCAAGAGCAAGCACTCCCCACACCCACAGCCATGTGGCAGCCATTTCATTGCTCGCATCAAACTTACAGGTAGGTAGCCCTCTTAAGATGAAGGGGGGTATGTGGATATTCTGCCAGCACTACAACCCCCACCAGGCCCCCTTGTCCCACAGCTCAGCAAGATGGAGCACTCCCCACACCCACAACCATGTGGCAGCCATTTCATTGCTCTCCTCAAACTATAAGGTAGGTAGCCATCTTAACAGGGAGGGGGGTTGTGGATAGACCGCAAGAACTACAATTCCCACCAGGCCCCCTTGTCCCACAGCTCAGCAAGATGGAGCACTCCCCACACCCACAACCATGTGGCAGTCATTTCATTGCTCTCATCAAACTTACAGGTAGGTAGCCTTCTCATGCTCACTTGTCTCACCCCTGAGCTGTATTGGACACCTCCCCCACCCAAGAGCCATGTGTAACCTATTCCCTTCCTCTGCTCCTCTTCACAGGAAGGTATCCTTCTCAACAGGGAGGGGAGTTTGTGGATAGTCAAGCAGCAGTACAACTCCCACCAGTCCCCCTTGTCCCACAGCTCAGCAAGATGGAGCACTCCCCACAACCACAACCATGTGGCAGCCATTTCCCTCCACTGTGTTACCTAACAGGTAGGTAGTCAGTGGATGCACCCAGTCATCCTTCTCATAATGCATGGAGCCATATGACCACACCATCCCTTAAATGTCAGCCAACTCGTCATCGATTCTAAAGTTACATCCAGTGTGCAACCAGAAAAGCACATGTAACTGTCACAGAAATTACACATTGACTCACCAAGTCACATGTGAAAATAATTCAGGGACCAATCATGCTACGTGCTAAGCACATAATGCAATGTGTGAGTGCCATGGTGTCAGAGCATGAAGGCCCATATGAACCCAAAAAATGCACGGTCAATCTGACAAACTAACAAAAGTACATGATATGAAAGAACATTTGTAACATTCCAATGGCTAGTTTTTGCATAGCTGAAACTGATTCCATGAAGAGTAAACAAAGATGGCGCATTTTCAAACGTTGATGTGCACTAAGTTGGTAGATGATGACATGTCCTTGTAATCACACAATCTGTACGTGGCACATGGTTTCAATTTACATGTCACACTATGGACAAGTAATGCATGTACCTCAACATCATGTCATGATGCTCATTACCTTTCAGCCATACCAAGTGATTGCAATGTAAAATGTTTGGTGTAACAAATGCAACATCCAAAATTCTAACACCAAGCTTGTGGAGTGTACTTAACTGACAGTTTAATCTCTGTTCAAAAGGAGATCAACAAGTAACTGCAGCTGAAAACACCACCAACCAGCAGAGCCTGTCTCTCCCCCGGAATGTGAACTTTCTGATGTAGATTCCCTATGTTTCTTGGATGAGGAGCAACATCCTGGCCCCTCATGACTGCCAGGGCGCACTACGTCTCAGGGCCTCATTGTCCCCATCACCACCAGAGCGACAACAATATCGCTGACCCCTGCTACAACGACCTGTGCGGCAGCCACCTCCGCCATCACCACTGCTGCCTGCAACGCTCTCCCTGCTTCAGTGGTTACCAAAACCACCACACAATCCAAGGATGCCAGAGAAAGTGTGCGGATGCGTCGAGTTCCAACACCACAGGTCCGTGTCAGCAGGGCAGGTGGGAGGGCAACTGGGGGATAATCACAGAGGACACTGAGACAGAAGCCCTGGCCACCGTTGCAAGAGTCCTTGGTGCAGATGAACAGAACCAGGGACAGATGGGCCAGGTTGTTGAAGAAGTGTGTGAGCTCCACCTGCTGCTGAGGTCCATGGACACTTGTATGGGCCAACTTGTTGATCTCATGGGCCAGCTTGTTTGTGTTCAGAGGGACAGACATGCGGCTCAAATAATGGCTCAACCCCCATCCAGTGGCCAGACTGCTGATACTCCCACCACCTCAGCTGCAGCCACAGAGGGGGGTGAGCTGCAAGACAATGACTCCTCAAACACCACTGAGCCTGCAGCAGAGGCACCTGCCAAACGCAAGAGGGCTTGACCGAGAAACACCACGGGAGATCATGTGGCACAGCACCAACCAAAGGCAAGTCGCTGAGCCAGCCATGATGGTGCTTGTGTTGCCCTTGACATTGACTTTGTTAATTATCCTAACCCACATTGCCATGTTGATGGCAGGAGTTTGTTGGACTGTGTTATTACATCAATGTGGTCACTACTCTATTTGTCTCATTTACCACATCACTGACAACTCATAAACTCATTTTGCACAATTTCACAAAGTATAACTTCTCTTCCACAAAAACTTATTGAAAATAAACACTCTTTACACACCTGTGCCTTTGTGTCAGTTTCATGTTTATCACAGTATATACAATGTCAACTCAGATTCCAGGGTGAAGGAACCTGGAAAGACACAAGAGAATGAAATTTGCTTGTCAGGTGATCTTGATTATAGCAAAAACACACCACTAGTCAACAAAGTACATTAGCCATCACACATAACAATGACCAACACCACCAACATAGGCATGAGGTACGTGGATAACAATACACTGTGCCACACACATCAGCCATTAGCAGTAAGCCAACAACAGCCATCAGCCAAAAAGCTAATCTATGCCTTGCCACTACCATCAAAGCCAACAGACAAAGTCACTGTTGTACAATGTCACTTACACTCAAGGGAAGTAGTTGTCAACACCTTCCTCTTCTCCACTATCGTCACTGGGTATATGTGGATGTACAGTGGGGGCATCTGCTGCTCATCATCGTCCAGGAGCAGGGGCATCTCTTTGCGCAAGGCCAGGTTGTAGAGCATGCAGCACGCTCAACTACTCGACGTGTCCTCGCATGTGCATCATTGTAGCGGACATCCCCAGCGGTTCTTGGATTTCTCAGTGGGCTCAGCAACCAAGGCCGGTTGGGATACCCAGAGTCACCTAGGTGTGAGATACACAGACCAATCTTGTAAAACAAACAGTTGATGAAAACAGCATGTCCCACATACAGCACACTACTTTACTCAGCATACTCACCAACAAGCCAGGCACTCTACCACGGCAGATTTACCATCAATTGTGGGATGATGCTGTTACCCAGTATGTAGGAGTCATGTGCTGAACATGGAAATTTTGCACAGACATGGGAGATAATCATATCCGCTTGGCATACACTTGCACATTAATGGAATGGTAATGCTTCCTGTTGCGGTAGATGTGCTTACATGCCTATGGTGGAACTAGGCCAACGTGTGTGCAGTCAATGGCTCCAACAACATTAAGTATGCGTCTGAGGTCATAAAAATCACCCTTCACATCTGCCAATTCTTTTCTCCTTGGAAAGTGTATGTTGCGGTCCTTGTAGATCAACATTGCGGACAGGATATGACGCAGCACCATGCTGACCGTAGATTGACACATCCCACCGGTGATGTCCTTTGTGTACTGAAATGAACCAGTGGCAAAGAAATACAGTGCAACCATCACCTTAACTGTTGGCGTCAAAGCTGTCTGGTAGGTTCTGCGAGGCCTCAGATGGGGCTCCAACTGGGCACATAGCTCTTGAAAGGTAAGGCGATTCAGACGGAACTTCCTTATGATGTCCTCATCCTCCATGTTTGCCAGCACTGGGAAAGGCAAATGCACATTTGGTCATCTCCTACGTATAATGAAAGAGGACACATGTAAATCCAATACACAGATAAGATCTTGCAACCATCTTACCAAATGACTAGCACAGCACCAACATTGACAGGACTGTAACAACACCTTCATGCACAAATCACATGCACAGACACCTTGATCCCATGTAGTCATACATGTGGTCAGTAAGTACATACTAACTACTTCCAAATCAGATACAGTCTATGTGAATGTTAAATGGTGCACTCCTACATCTTGTATCACCAGCCCTGGGTGTAGCTGACACAGCACATGTGGCAAACAGCAACACTGCTGACTTCTACGTAGCTGCTGTACCTGTAACACCTCCTTGCTTTAGTCTCACTAAGCACAACATTTTTACACAATGAGCACAGTGTGTGTAAGCTGGTCAACTATCAAGACAAATACAGCACTGTACACAGTGATATAGGCACATTATGTGGTCAGTCCATCATTGCTGTGGGTTGAGTAGCCATTTAACAGACTGACACGTTCACAAATATGAGACTGCATTACACATCAAATCTGTATACATGCACACACATAGCATAATTGATACGTGCGGAAGTACATGCCAATGCATGTACTCATGTGTATGGACATGACATGTGTGGGCATCATTGAGTTAAATGTCACACTCTCATTTCACTATACAACCAGGTGCAACATGATAGTGTAAATGCATAATGATCAGTGCAGGGAATTGTCAAGTGGCAATGCAATAGCACAATGTGTCCATAGGTGTGGTAGAAGTGCTCCGCCATTGTGGTAGTGCAATACATCTCCGAAACTCGCTGTAGGCGTGCTTTGCTACCGCGGTCCCGGTCATTGGATACAATTAAAAGATGCAGGATTGCAGTAGAGACCACATGGCCCCAGCGGTGTGACACCGCCAATGCCACTGCAGCCAATGGAAACTGCCATCACGGTAGTCAAATACATTTGTGAAACTCGCGGTAGACGTGCTCTGCTACCACGGTTCCAGTCATTGGATACAAATGAAAGATGCAGGATTGCCATAAAGACCACCTGGCCCCAGCAGTGTGACACTGCGTATGCCAATGCTATTACAGCCAAGGGGAACCGCCATCGCGGTAGTGCAATCAATTTTTGAAACTCGCGGTAGGCGTGCTTTGCTGCCGTGGTCCCGGTCATTGGATACAATTGAAAGATGCAGGATTGCGATAGAGACCACCTGCCCCCAGCGGTATGACACCGCCTATGCCAAAGTCAATGCAGCCAATGGGAACCGCCATGGCGGTAGTGCAATAAATCTTTGAAACTCGTGGTTGGCGTGCTCCGCTACGGAGGTCCCGGTCATTGGATAGAATTTAAAGATGTAGGATTGTTGTAGAAACCACTTGGCCCCAGCGGTGTGACACTGCGTATGCCAATGCCATTGCAGCCAAGGGGAACCGCCATCGCGGTAGTGAAATACAATTTTGAAACTCGCGGTAGACGTGCTTTGCTACTGCGGTCCCGGTCATTGGATATAATTGAAAGATGCAGAATTGCGATAGAGACCACCTGCCCCCAGCGGTATGACACCGCCTATGCCAAAGTCATTGCAGCCAATGGGAACCGCCATGGCGGTAGTGCAATGCATTTTTAAAATTCGCGGTAGGCGTGCTTCGCTACTGAGGTCCCGGTCATTGGATACAATTTAAAGATGCAGGATTGCGGTAGAGACTACCTGGCCCCAGCGGTGTGACACCGCCTATGTCAATGCCATTGCAGCCAATGGAAACAGCCATCACGGTATTGCAATATATTTTTTAACCTCATGGAAGGCGTGCTCCGCTACCACAATCCCGGTCATTGGATACAATTAAAAGATGCAGGATTGCGGTAGAGACCACCTGGCCCCTGGGGTGTGACACCGCCTATGCCAATGCAGCCAATAGGAACCGCCATCGTGGTTGTGCAATACATTTTTTAAATTCGCGGTAAGCGTGCTCCGCTGCTGCCGTCCCAGTCATTGGATACAATTGAAAGATGCAGGATTGGGGTAGAGACTACCTGGCCCCCGCGGTATGACACCGCAAGTGCCATTGCAGCAAATGGGAACTGTGATCACGGTAATGCAATACATTTTTTTAACTCGCGGTAGGCGTCCTCCACTACCGGGGTCCCGGTCATTGGATACAAGTGAAAAATGCAAACCAGATAGACCAATGGCATCAGCAGAGTACCACTGAAACAACCCCAGGGCCCATAAATGTCTGTCAGAGAGCCACATATGTCACTTGCATTCAGACACTGCTGCCTGCCATTCATCACCACCAACTGCTGCTGTTCCTGCATTAATTTCTGGACCCAGTGATAGCAAGAACTGAGAACATCAAGGCCCGTCCCTTTACCACAGAGGAGCTGGAAGTCCTGGTGGACGAGTTCCTTTCACAGTATGGGAGGCTATATGGTGCTCCAAATGTACTGATCAGTGTCTGATTAAAAGTTTGAGAGTGCTCAGAATGCTCACATGATGTTACTGTGCAATAGTATGTGCCTGTGAGTGCAAGCCAATGTGCATGCATCAATATTTTGCCTATAGCATGCTCCATACATGGAAAATTACAAATTGCATTTGAGTATGTGGGGAGGATGGCAACATGGACACTTGTACAGCTCTTCTTAAGCCAAAATAAACACATGTTGCTCTGAAACTATGTAATGTACATGTGCCTAGCATGCTGACTTCATGTCAATGGGGTGTGTAGCCTTATTTTCACAGATCCCTGACTGCATTGAAGGATAGGAGTGACATACTGTAGTTTGGCAGTTATACTGTTACACTGCTGGTTTGTGACACTCGAAGTCTGAGCACACATTCCCTGTGCTATGTGATGTCATAGTCCATTACGTGTTCAAATGCTCATTTGTGACATTACAAATGTATTTTGGTGAGAGGGTACTGAATAATGTGTGTACAGTTTTCAAATTGACCCTATGGAGATGTGTTCATTATGCACAATAGTACAATGCCTGAGTGTAACACTCTTGGTGGTAGTTCACCTATGACACATCAGATAAATGTGAGGTGGACATGTCATCCTTCTATTGATTCCATGATGTGTTGAGTCTCGCATGTGAAGGCACTGTTTCTCCATTCATATTGTACATGCATGTGATGTCTGTGATGGTCCACGTTTAACCTCAGTGTGAGGCCCTCTGGCCTGCATAGAAACTGCCCAATGTTATAACAACCCATATCTAAAACGACTGAGTGAAACATATGTGTTGTCCACCACATTTTTTCTCAATGAGCTATTTTAGGCCTGAGGATTGCACAAGACAGGTCTCCACCTTGTGACAAGAGTGTGAGAATTTAAGATCATGGCCCTAAATGTGACCACCATAACACATGTGGCTATGCTATGGTCAAGGACATTGAGGGGTGTGTAGTGTAGGACACAGTGAGTCTGCCACTCACATCATTTCCAGTGTATTGTATGTCATGCTCACTCACATAGTGCATCACAGATGAGGGCCATTTTTACATTGGTTTTTGTGCTGGCACTCTACATGCAGTGTGTCCATCATCATACATGTATACATTGCTATGATATTATTTGATCCAAGTGTACTATGTTTCATGCTGTATGGGCTCTGCTTTCCATTGATGTATTAGTGTGATGTGTATTTTCATGCGCCTCTACTGACACACAGTGGTACACAACACAGTGTCACAGAAACTTCATCTTCTTGTCTCCCGTGCCTTCAGCTTAAGGTCCATCAGCGTAAGGCCATATGGAGGGCCATTGCACGCAAGGTCAGGTCTCTGGGTGTCTCCAACCGATGACATACCCACTGCAACAAGAGGTGGGATGACATCTGCCGGCTAAGCAAAAACGTGGGAGAGATGACACTGGGGGGCTACCTCGAAGTGACAGGTTGGCGCGCAGGAGCATGACACCACTAATGGCCCTCATCTTGGCAGTGACACAGCCAGAGATGGATGTACGCTTGAGGGCCCATCAGCAGCAAGTTGGGGGTGAGTATTGTGCAAAGTGTGACTCTGCATGTGAGTCACTGCATGAATCCCTACCCTGAGCCAGTGTGGAGGTCTGTGATGTCTCTAGTGTGATGCAATGGCTTTTAAGTGTCCTCTGTGTTCATTCATTTGATAACTTTATTTCGGTCAATGACCATAAAAGTGCAATAAAATATGTACAGGCACAGAAATAAAATCATAAATACAGACAATTTAAAAAGTTATTAAACGTTAAATTATCAAAGATGAGATAAAAATGAAAAGCAGTGGGCTGTTATTTTTTGTTAATAAAAACAGTTCTTCTCCACCACATGCCGTGTAAAAATTGGGATATTTAACAACAAGGGGTGGTGGTGGACAGAGTTTCTGAATTAAGCAGAATACTCTCACCCAGTCAAGAGATCAGGGCTAGATCCAACACCGTTTTTTAGCTCACTGCACCATCCCAGTTCAGAACCTGGCTATATGCAAATTAGTCTGTTCCTGTCCCAGTGCGTGATGGGAACAGGGCAAACCAAACTACCAAGCCAATTCTTACACTGGGAAGGAAACAAGCTTCCGGGGACCGGTTTCTGCCATTTCAGGCGTCGTCGGCCCGGCTTGCTTGAATCCTGATGGTGCATTGAGCAAGGGACTCACATCTGAGTATACCCTTCCACGCTTAGGGTGGACAAAATATTTAACAACAAGGGGTGGTGATGGACAGAGTTTCTGAATTAAGCAGAATACTCTCACCCAGTCAAGAGATCAGGGCTAGATCCAACACCGTTTTTTAGCTCACTGCACCATCCCAGTTCAGAACCTGGCTATATGCAAATTAGTCTGATGGATCAAGCCCTGATCTGTTGACTGGGTAGGAGTGTTCTGATTAACTCAGATACTCTGTCCATCACCACCCCCTTTTTGTAATTTATTGTGTAAAAATCGGGAGACAGCAAAAACAATGGGAGGGGCAGTATCGTAGGTTAAAACTCTGCAAGCTTGTGCACATTGTCTGAAACCCAGATTTTTACACAATGGAATAATCCAGCATTTCCGAATTTCACTATATGCCGGGCAGAAAAAGAAGATATGTACAATGTCTTCCCTACAGTAGTTACAAGCAGGGCAGTTGGCCTCCATCGACTTTGCCCATCTGGATGTCAATGCCCCAATCGGTATAGAGCCATGCCTCAGTTGAATGTATAGTTTTCTTGCAAGTGGAGGCTGCACTAAGTCCAAGAACACCTCCGTCCTGGATTCAGCTTTCATCAGTAGGAACTCAGTAGACAGCCTGCCCAGGGAAGTCGAGCAATATAGTATTTTGAGGTTATATGACCTTACAGCCGCCACTAATACAGACCTTTGCGTCCTCGCGCAGCTGTCCTCTGGTGTGTCCCACAGTTGGGGCAGACCAATTTGGTAGAGGAGAGCCTTTACATGAACCAACCAGGGTATATTCTTATTCTTTAGCTGCCCCCAGATTGCAATGAACTCTGCTCTAAAGGATACGAGCTCCGGCACAGACCAGAGCCTTCTCCAGTAGAGCAGAGGTCGTGCAGCTGCCAATTCGCTAATGTGTTCCAAGCCCAGATCCAAGCGTAGTGGTATGAGAGGCGTGCTTTGGGGAAGGGCAACCAGGTGTCGCATGAAGGCCTGTTCTACCTTCAGTAAGTTGTATACGTTCGTGTGTCCCCAAAGTTCTGCAGCGTACAAAGCTGCAGACCTGACCTGTGTTTTATATATCTCAAGGACAGGGGTAACTGGTTTAAAAGTTGAGGCTCTATGAAATCTGCCTATGCCTCCCATAATCTGCGCCAGTCTCAGGGAAGATTTAGAAACTTGGTGGTCCCATACAAAGTGCTCAGTCAACGTGACCCCCAGGTATATAAAAGTCTTAACTCGTTCTAAGGGAGTTCTATTCAGTGCGGGAGTTGGGCGGGTGTGCCTCGGGGGATTGAAAATCATGAACTTGGTTTTCTCCAAGTTGACCTCCAGTCCCCGCGAGGCACAAAAGGACACAAACCCGCCCAGGACCCGCTGGATGCCCGATGATGTCCGCGACAACAACAAAGTGTCGTCCGCGAACATCAGAGCGGGCACCCTACCAGTGGCCAGGCGCGGAGCATCGTTATCCCTAACGCCATTAAGTTCATCTATCAGACCATTAACATACAGGCTGAAAAGAGTGGGGGCCAGTACGCAGCCCTGGCGTACGCCCCGGGTAACAGGGAAACGAGCTGATAATTCCCCGTTCCTCCCACACCTCACCTGTGCATAATTCCCAGTGTGAAGTCTGATTAGGGCATCTAGTAAGTAGGGGGGGAGACCAAGTTCCTCCAACACCGTCCAGAGCCTCTCCCTTGGAACCAGATCGAACGCGGCCCGCAGGTCCACAAAGACAAGGTAGAGGCTGCCACCCTCTACTCTTGCAGTTTTACAGTATAGGACCCCTGATCTAAATCCGGCTTGGAGGGTGGTCAATGTTTTATTCTCCTCCATCCAACCCAATAATCTATCAAGTAGAATTCGGCCCATCAGCTTCTGGGTGGTGTCAAGTAAGCTGATTGGTCTGTAGTTTCAGTTACCTGGTCATTGGATGGGACGAGCGGGCAGCCCTTTTTAAAAATTGGAACAATCTCGGCTCCTAGCCAGGTCTCAGGTAATGCGGAACCCTCTAAGACCGCATTAAACAAGACCGCCCGGTATGGAGCCCAGATTTTTGGTTGGGAACGAAAAAGGTCTCCCGGGAGCTTATCAAGGCTGGGGGCTTTATTCGGAATAACCCTTGGCGAAGCACTACGCTACGCTCGCGGAGTTTGCGAAGTTTTTGCAACTTTGCACTACGCGAGCTGCACGTAGCACAGTGCGAACATGCGTAGTGCAGCGTAGCGTAGTGCAGCGGTCATTTTTTGCTTGTTCGCGATCCTGAATGTCATGTTCGCGACTGTGAGCAAGCAAAATGACATCCCAGGGAGATTCTCAACGCGAGGAGGTCAGGTTTCTCATTGTGAGTGGTTGCGCATGCTCGCGACCGCTCTCAATGAGAAACTACCTGCTCGCGTTGAGAAAGCTGCCGCTCGAGTAATAATCTACTCGAGCAGCAGAAAACTACAGCTCGCACTGTGCAAGATGCCGTTTTCAATGCTTGCACAGTGCCGGATGCTTGTCCGCACTGTGCAATCATTGAAAACGCATCTTGCAAAGTGCGAACATGCTACTACGCAGCTCGCGTAGTGCTACGTGAAGTTCGCGTAGTGTGAAGTGCACTTCGCGTAGCGCTACTACGCGAACTACGCCCAGGGTTAATTCGGAAGCCGTCTCTCAATTGTGGATTCCACTTCCTTGAGGGAGATAAAGTCTAGATTATTAGTGGCGATCCTCTTGTAGGCATCCAGTTGCTCTATCTGGTATCCAGGGCCCAAGGCCTCCGGCAGTCTATGTTCGTGCGGGGGGTCTGGGCCGTAGAAATCCCAGGAACTGGCATGGTGTCCTGGTTTTGACAGGAGGGAGCCTCGGGCCCCAGGACCCCCGGCAGTCGATGCTCGTGCGGGAGGTCCTGGGCCATACAGGTCCGGGGGACCAAAACCCCGGACCCCAGGACCCCCGGCAGTCGATGCTCGTGCAGGAGATCCTGGGCCATGCAGGTCCGAGGGACCAAAGCCACTTTAGACAACTTATCCCCACCTTGGCACAAAGGTGCCCCCAACTCAGGACTTGTGTAAAGCGACTTAAAATGCGCCTCCCACACTATGGGAGCGATATTCGAAACCCCAGCGTCTCTCTCACCTCCCGCCGAGGAGGTAGCAATGGCCCAGAAGGTCTTAGAATCTTTTAAGAGGAGTGCCGTCTCAGCTCATCCCATCTGGATTCCTCCCACTCACTCTTACC
The DNA here is from genome assembly GCF_964261635.1 of Lissotriton helveticus. Lineage (NCBI taxonomy): Eukaryota > Metazoa > Chordata > Amphibia > Caudata > Salamandridae > Lissotriton > Lissotriton helveticus. Next base: position 1,093,340,327 of record NC_136059.1, read on the forward strand.
CCTGATGAGTTCCTTCTTGTACAGCAGTCTTAATGCTTGAATGTTTAGGGTGTCTTTAGATTTAATTGCTTCAAGAAGATCTTTCTTTGATTTTTTACAGGCATGGTCATGCCAGGGGTGTGTTTTAGTCCTAGGCAACTTACTCACAACTAACTTTCTGTGGATCTCTATAATCTGCCCATGAGAGGTAGAGCTCCCCATGTCACTTATTAGTGGGGTAGCAATCTGGTAAATTTCTGCAAGACGAGTGGGGGAGCCCAGACAAGAAGGCCATTTAACCCTTCTCCTATTATTGGATATAATATAGGGTGGCACGACCAAATTAGGGCTGGAGTCAGGGTTAGTTAGTCCAAATGCACCAGGCTTAAGCGTTAGGACCAACGCATTGTGGTCACTGTCGTGCCTTGGAACAACCCTAAAGTCTTTGAACCTGTCCCAATGTTTGGCTTCCAACATGAGGTAGTCAATGGTGGAAGTACGATTAGTCCTATTATATGTGGGTAGGCCGGAACTGTCGTTGTTGGCCCTTCCGTTGCATGCCCGCAGAGACATTGCAAGGGTCAAGGATTTGATTTGTAGTACTAACGAGGTTCAGGCCCTTACCGGGGCAATCCTTGGGGCAGGGATGTGCCAAAGCAAGTCGACCTCATCCTCATCGCACAACTCGGATCCACCCAGGGGCTAGAACTGGCAATTAAAATCACCGCCAAGAATTATCGAAGTTGTGGGGTTAAGTGTCTGGAAAAAAAGGTTGAGTACTTTAATAGTGCTCGATTCCTTTCCATTCATGGTGGGCCTGGAGTAGATGTTTATAATAGCCACTCGGGATTTGTCAACGGGCGTTAGTAAGACACATTGTATATCTGGGGATTTTGTATCCACATGGGTAGCCTGTACACCTAGGTGTACGCCTACCCATATGGAAAGACCACCCGAAGGGCGGCCCTTCCCCCCAGAGACTGCAGGAATATCGTAGGTCGCGAAACCGGGGCTGGCACTCTCCTCTAGGGACCAAGTTTCTTGCATCAAACAAATATCGTGTGTGGCCATAAAAGAAGACCACTCCGGTACAAGTAGCTTACTTTTTAGCCCGGCTACGTTCCATGAAAGGATTTATATACTTCCTTCCGTTACCTTTTCTATACCTTGCGCATTCCCTTGTTCTTTAAGGAGTCCCTGGTCCAAACTCTGCTCTGCACTAATCCCCACCCTCGTGATTTCATTAGGATAGGAATCCTCTCCTCACCAATGACCGAGGGTAGAATCTTTTCCTTTGTTGCAAAACCCTCCGCTAGGTTACCGTTGTTAAGGTTTAGTGGAGAGGTGCCTATCGGGTGAGTCAATCAACCTCCTCGAGGACACTAAACCTGTTCCAGTGGGCTTGCAGCGGGTAGGTAGGAATAGGTGGAAAAATACCCTCCCCAAATGGCTGCCAGTGGTGAATCCTATTAGGAGGGGAGTGGCGATTTCTGATATGGCGAGGCCTCCTATGAAAGGTCAATTTATGAATAGGGGTGGGATAGAAATAGGATAAGTGCAGAGGAAATATTTGGGAATCTCTATAGGAAGGGGCTTTACAGATGTGGTCCACAGCGGAAGAGTCCCTAAAGTTAATTGTAACAACATCCCCTGCCACTGTTTTAGGGCCCCTTCCAATCCAATTTATTCTTCTCACTGCCAGTATTTCACCCGAGATATTGGGAGGTAAAGGTCTATTTAGGCTCAGCCACTGGACACACTTATTATATAAATCTACCTCATGTTCTCTTTTCCCCTCACTAAGGGCCGATACAACCACTAAGGCAACCACGTATGGTTGTGCTTCCGGGGGCAGATTTATTGATGGCAATTGGCTAGAAACTGCCTTGGGCACAGGAGGTCTCGGTAGTGATGGTGTACTATGTGTTCCCAAATTTTTACCCTCCTTAGGATGTGGTCTAGATTTACCAGTAGGGTCCCCTGCAGGGAGAGTGGTATGACCTGGTATATTGGTGGTTGATATGGGGGGAGGTACGGGGTTTATGGGCTTGGCGATAGTTGTTGCTAGCCCTGAGTTTTTATTCAATACTACTGGGACAGTAGACTTAGCTACTTCAGGACAGGGTGCCTTTGTAAAAGCACCAACAGATGTAGGGAGTGCCAGATTACCTTGGGGATTTGGTGACTTCGTTGTCCCTACGATCCTATTATTTAAGATGGAGGTTAGTCTGTCCAGTTTTGACACCAGAGGTTTAATATGGGAGGCAATAGTTTGCTCCAAACTTGCTGAAGGTCAGCCACCATATTGGTGACCCAACATGGTATCCCTGTAGATGGAGGCAGGGTGTTATCAGACGGGGACACCAAATTATGGTTGGCCTGCTTCTTTTTACCCATATTTTTAGGGAAGCTATCCTTTTTCGTCTTGGGGCCTACCCTACCAGGTTTTGAAATTGCCACAGGGGGGGGAGAAGTCAGAATACAGAGTTGGTCCTCATTGTTTGTAGGGGACTCTACTGGAACCTGTGCTAATTCAACATCTACTGAGGTCTCAGCTGGCATCTGTGCACAAGGCAACTCAGCGTAAGTAGATGTTAAGTAGGAGTCCAAGATCGTAGGGTCGATCGCAATAACTGAACAATCCTCGCCACGGTCTTTAAAACATGCTGTGGGTGGGAAGGATAATCTTCTTTCTGTGTTTTCAATTGCATTAGCCACCACCCCTATAGTTTGTTGTAGCATTTTGTCAATAGCCGTCAATGTTGGCAAGGGCTGTGGCAATGTTTCCTGAAGTCTAGTGTTTAGGCGAGATGCAGGTAATTTTACTTTCCTGCCCTGAATGCTCATTTTTGCTAGGGGATGATGGATCAATTAACAGCTAGGCATCAAGAAGGAATTAAGTAAAGTAACAAGTCCCGCACAAGTCAAATATAGCACTCTCAGTCCTATGCGAACCCGGTGAGTCAGTAAGCAATGGCTAGGAGGCAAAGATGACCAGGTAACTGAACCTTTGTAGTAGACGCCGATTCCTTATGGATTAGGATATCACTGGTAAGGGGGGTGGCCCGTCCCATCCCCTATAGTCCCCGGACGGCCACAGACGGCCAGCCCTCTGCCTGGGCTCAGCACGGCGCAGCCCGCACGCTACCGCGACGCGGGGAGTGCGTCTGCAATTTAAACAACTCCTGGCGCGGGTTCCCGGAGTGCGGCTTATGGCCGCGCTGCCTGCCGGGAAGTGTAGTCTTGTCTCCCACACGCTCTCCCCCTCTCAGCAGCCACGGTGATGGTGATAGCGGTAGCGGGGGGTGAGCGTGAACAACCACGCAGGAGCAGCAGTCCCGCCTCTGCAGCGGGCCCCAGCGAGCAGGTAGGTAGTAGGCAGCAAGGTGAGCCCCAAGTATCGCGTCCCATCCTCTGTGTTGAGTGCAGCTGTTCTGCTTTTTTACGACATTTTGTTTCTCATGTGTCAACAACCCATGAACCTTGTCACATTTAATCATCTTGACATTTTTAAACTCACAGTTTTTTATTTTTTTATTTTTTTTATGTAGAGTTTTATATAGCGCGAACTAGACCCGAACCGAATCAGGTATCAGAGCGCTTTACATAGCACAAGTTACGTTTTACATGAGGACACACACTTTCATTTTTAGGCACGGGGAGATTAAGTGATTTGTCCAGAATCACAGGAGGTTTTGGCGTTGTTACCGAGACTCGAACCCAGATCCCCAGGTCCGAGGTCGAGCGCCTTAGCCCCTAGGCTAACTCCCCCCCACCGCATTGTATGAATGTTGTCTGAACTGAGACCCCCTATACAGGATAAGTCATTGTGTGAAGTGGGTAGCCCAGGACACTTGTGCTTGTGTGCGCTGTGTGGCTAGCTAAGCAGTATGCTCATTTGATGATGCGTTAGTGGCTACAGAAATGCACAGATGTGGACTCAAGTAGCAGTGAGTTGGCAAGGGTCACACCTGTCCCATGGGTCCCTTTTTCCACAACGATAGAGAAGACAGCACCATTTAACAGTATATTAGCCCAATATCAGCTCCATGGCATGACATGATGGAATTACCTGCCATAGTGACAGCAAATGCACACAGGTGCTGAAAGGTTAGATGGTGATGAATGTAGTGATGCATTGGCTAATTTAACTTTGCCATTTGTGCACATGGCAACATGACTGGGATGGTTAGACTCTGTGATTTACATGCAATGTAGCAGAACCTGGCTATTTTAAAATTGTTTTGGCACTATGGAGTGTCAGTCCTCAGTATGTGTGCATTGTGGAGTTTTGTCCTTGTGCATCAGTGCATGGTGAAGTTGTGGCTAATGCTTTTTATCAGTGTGTGACTTATTGGCAGATTGATGTGTCCTCAATGTCATCAGACAGCACAACAAAGGGATGAAGTATGGCAGACATTAGCTGTCCTTGTTGAGACCACCAACTTCATCATCAAAAGCAGACACAATCCTGCCTTGGATCAATGAGGGACTGTCAGGGACTTGTGGTCATGTTGGTTTGTGACATGTCACAACCTATGAAGGCCTTGCACTAACTTCCCATTCTCATGCTATAGTGCTTTGTTTTTGTGACTATATTGTGTAATGGTGCTCATTGGCACTTCATTGACAGATAAGATGTGGCCTTGTGACATATGCTGCAATGTGAGTGTCATAGACATCAACTGGCAGTGATCAGCAGTGAGCATCATGTTAGTGTGCATTCATAGATGTGTGCTGTGCACAATAGATACATTGTAACATCTACACAGCTGACATCAATGGACAACTGTAGTTGTGCTTCGAAGCCCAACATGGTGGATATCAGGAGCTGGCAACCCTTGCAAAAGGACATATTGGACTTTGTATCAGTGTTGTTCCCTTAAATATACTCCTATTGGTGACTGAGACAACATGTTTTGATGTATAGCTATCTTACCTACAGGCACGTAGGCATGAATACAGACAATTGTATGTGTGGTTACAGCGAGGCACAGGCCCAGCTATTTGTCTGTGTCAACGCAACATGGAGCATGAGTATCAACTATGTTTCCATGCATCATCTGATGATTGCATAAATGTAGAGTATGCTGAAAGTACATGGAGTAGTTCAACGTGGGAGTCCCATTTTAAAGTTTGGTGTTTTGCTTGCATATGATGTTTGTGAGTATGGCACTATACTCAACCTATGTCTCTGTCTCTTGCAGCCTCTACAGAGGGCAGGGAAGGATGTGGGCCCAACACCGTTGGGAAACTACTGGCCTGACTGCTACACAGGAGTTCAGTGACACTCAGGGAACCAGCACCTCGGAGGGGGACTGGAGTGCCCTGGATGATTCCCGCCCAGAAACACCAAGCTCCACATCTTCCAACTCCAGCGGTGACTCCTCGGTGTTGGCGGGTACAAGAAGTTCAAGATCTGCATCTTCTTCTGCCACACCTCGTCAAGTGCCCACCCTCCCAGATGCTCCCCCAAGTGCTGTCCGTGCACGCAGCCCTAGGAAGGGTAGTCTCCTTCCCCCCAGGCACTGCTGCACCTGCCCGTCTCCCCTGCTGCATTTAGTGTGGAGGCAGTAGACATTTTGTGCCAGCTGTGTGTGGGTCAGACTGCTTTCCTGAATGCCCTCCAGGATCATGGCAACAAGTAGGCACAGGTTGTTGCTTTCATGGAGGGCATTCATTCTGACGTGGGTGGCCTACACCGAACTGTCCAGTCTTTATCCTCCACAGTAACAGCAGCCATTCAGAAGTCCCAAGCTCCCAGTCCAGCTCTGGCCCCTTCAGCAACCACCCTGCCAATGGCACCACCTGGCAAGCGTATACACACGCCAGAGCCCTCAGGCACCCAATCATCCACACGCAGCACACAACAGCAACACTCTAAGCGTACCAGACCACAGACACCATCACCGCAACACAAAACGGGCACACATGAGCGCAAAACAAAAAGCCCATCATATGCCACTTAGGGGCATCAGGCAAAAAAGCAGGCATCAACATTACATTCATCCAAATCATCACCATCCAAGGGCACACCCATCCCTAAACCTGATCCCAAAGACCCACAAACACTTTCCCTGTCTGCTGTAAACTTGGTGCCTGCCACAACTAAGCCCAAACACATTCTGAAGGCAGATTCACCCAAAACATCGACTCCCACCCCAACCCCTTTGAAGCAGGGACAAGAGAGCAAAGTGGGGTGTATACCTCCACAACAGAGGATGCAGGGGAAGAGGCAAGGCCATCCCCAGCATACCACCAGGTCCAGCAAACCCACCCGGGGAGAGCTACCTGCATCTGCTACACCTTTGGGGAAGAGTGAGGCAGTTGTGCTGACCTCACCTCTCACTCCAGCCCATGTGTGGACTAGAAATTTGGACTGGCCAATGGCCTTGATGTTTTGCACTCTTGATGCCTATCCAGAGATTATTTAATAAACACTGTTACTCATGTTGTGTGCTTTGTCGTTGCCCTTGCTAATGAAAAAGTGCAATGTATGTGTATAGAAGAGGTGTGGCGCTGCGGCCAGGGCGACTGACTCCGGAATCTGGGGATCATGGTTCGATCCCCGGCACCGGCGGCAGATTAGCCCAGCACCATGTGACTCTGGGCAATAGCTTGCTTAATCTTCCCGACGGCCCCCAGCGCCTAGAGACCCTTACGGGTGGTGGTGCGCTTTACAAATGTGGATTATTATTATTATTATTATGTTCATGTGACACATGGTCTGTATGCCACATTCACATTGACAATTACTTGATTTTCTTTTTCAGAGGTTGCTAGAAGTTGCAGGCACTTTTGTGCTTCTTGACAACTTTGAGGCTTGATGGTGCAATGACGGTTGTCTGTGATGATCTACTCTTATCCTAATCATTCTATTGTCAGGTCTCCAATTTTGTAGATATGTCATATTCAGATGCAGTACCACAACAGAAGTGAATTCTAACCACACGATGACTTGCGGGGTGGACAGGGTCCGTCATATCTGTGGGATCTTTCTTAATGTGTGAACAGTAGTGTAGATGTGTAGTCATCTTGTGTAGGCCTGTCTTCATAGTCACATGGGTACATTTGAATGTGTGCACTTGAGTAGTCATACAGTGTGATTGGCCTGTCATTTTCAGAAGTATTGAGGTGTATGTGCCCCTGCATATGACACCTACACACATGTATGATCCAGGTAATGAGGGCCTGTTTGTTTACATTATCAGACATGCGCTTCAGATTGTGGACACTTGTAAGAGTTGTTGGTTGAGCACTGTGCAGTTTGTCGGGGTGACCTTGCAATCCTGGGGTACACCTACTTGTTGTCCATGTCAGTTATGAGTATGCAGAGTGTGTCACTGCAATGTCTGTGTTGTGTTGTGTTGATCAGCCATGGCTCTTGTTTACGTTTGTGCTCACAGTGCTGACCTGCTCAGGAAAACTGACATTATATGTGACTTTCCTCATACATTGCTGTCACTTGCCACATTTCTGGGACAAGTATGTGGTATGAAGAATCATACCATCTCCTATAGGTGCTTTTGATGCCTACACATTGTGAGTTTCTTCCCTATGTGGTTTTGCACTGTACACTCCTCACCTGTACAATGCTAATGTACCCACCACTTCTGTCTAATATTTTCCACCCCATACCTTGCCAGTGTGTGACCCTCCCCACCACTTCATAGTGTGACACTATACTGTGGGAGGATGATCTGTGTACAGGACAATATGCCACTCAGGACAGTTTCACAATTTGTTATTTATTATTTTCTTCTACTTGATTGCAGTCATGATTGCTCACGTGCAGTGTATATGTTTTACCAGCACAGTCCTATAGTCATGTTGGATGCATCTGGGTTTTCCTGAGTTGTGAAGCTGTAGGTGACAGCTAAGGTGTATGTCTGTTTGGTGAGGTACTGCTACCCTTCCTGAGTGTGATGTGATCTGTGGGCTGTGATGATTTGTGGTGTGGAAGTTCATGGTGGAGCACTCAGATATGTGTGATACTGGTTTTGTTGGTGTTCACACACTGCTTATTGGGCATGCACTGCTGTCAGTGTATGTTGCCTTGCACTTTCCTGGTGTGCACCCCCTGATGTCCAGCTGAGTTTGCTATGTGATGAATTGGTATGTGCATATGTTTTGTATTTGTTGTTGATGAATGTAGTGGTTGGCCTGTGTTGGCTCTTTCTAATGACAGGTCCATGTGTGTCTGTGATGTTCTATTTGTATGACACTGTGTGTGAGTAGTGTGTGCATTGTAATACATTCAGATGAGTGTTGAATTTGTAGTGTGCATTTCATTTGTGAATGTCACATGCAGCAATGTGGATTATTGTTCATGAACTTCTTTTGAGTGCACAATTGTGCTATGTCCTCCTATATTTGACATGTCACTTGTCAGGAGTGTGCATGTTCATGCTTGTGCTTCATATTGACACCATGCTCACGTGTTAACTGGTGTAGTGTCTATGTCTGTGTTAGCAGATTTGTCCTATTGATCACAGTTAGTGTTCAGGATTGGCATTTGATAATGCAATTTTGATTGGGCTGGGGTAAGGTGTCTGTGCATTTGGCCAGAGTCAAAACGGCATGTATTCCTGCTGTCTAGGGTCACATTGCCTATCCACTATTTTTCTGCACATGCCTGAGCTTGTTGGACTTCTTTGGATGTTGATTGTGAGAATTGAGTTTGGCTATTGGTTTTTGATCATCATTGGTTCAGACACCCCTGAGTGGGATTCTGACATTTGTAGATACACACCATGGTGTGTCATTTGTTATCAGGAAACTCACAGGACCTTATTTGCCCCTTTATCTGTGTTTCTCACAGGTGTTGAGTAGTGCATGTGTGAGATGGGTAGATGAGGGGTATGTGTGAAGGTCATACTTGGATTTGACAGGGAGTGTGACAATGAGCCATGTGTATTGTGCTGGTGGCATACACATGTCAAGGTAGTTAACACAGATGTGGGGCTGGTCACTGTATGGCTTCTGAAACTTCCTATCATTCCTGGGCCAATGCATAGCTTGCATTGCTGTATCCCAGAGATATTGCACAGAAGTTACTTTAGTTCAATTTCAATCACTGTGCCACCCATGTCTGATTTGATGGCCTAAGTATAGTGTGATATGTTCCTCCTCTTGCATGTCATATACAAATGCCATGTGGCTTGCTCCATATTTTTCCTGCACTGTGCACGCCACTTTAGGCTAGTCTATTTATTATCATACATTGCTGCTGACGTATGGTATGTGCATGTGGCTGAGTTTCAGTGTGTGTTCTGTCTGAGGGACTTGACATGCAGTGTGAACAGTTCCATGGTTGTTAATCTGCAGAGTGACTCTTCATTTCTTAATTTACTCACTTTGATTCACATGAGTGGAAGGCGGGTGTGAGGAGGAGGGTTGTCCTGAGTGTCAGGTCAGAGTTTCCTGCTGTCATGATGGACTCTTCCTGAGACTTTGGGATTCATTCACTACTTAGTAGTAGGTGCTCCCTTTGTTGAGGTGGAGTGATGGTGTGTGAGTGTTCTGTGAGTTGGCAGTATAGTCAGTGTTGTTGATGTACTAGACATACTCACACAGTGTCATTTATTTCAGCAGTACACTTGTAGGTGAAATGCACAGAAGTGCTTACTTTGGGTTTTCTGTTTGAGTCAGAAATGTTGTTCTGTGTTGCATGGTATGGGCTGTCATTGTGTGATATGGTCTGCAATGGTATGTGATGGGCCTATCAATGTCTGCTTGGGGGCTGTGGTGATGTGTGATTGTGTGGCAGCGGTGTGTAATATGCTGTGTCATCTAGCTGGGCTCACTGTCTCATTCCTAAACCTTGTTGGCCTACTGTGAAATTCACATAAACACACTACTTGGTCTGCCCTCCTCTGTTCTACATTTTATGTGGACTGAACCATATTTGTGTGCAATGATAACTTGAGTAATTTTGGAGGGACTCTTGCTTGTGTAGGATTATGTCCTGAACTAATTGCCGGTTATAGGATTTCATGGGTCCTGGTCCTAAAGGGAATGTGCGAGGCCCCTCTAATTTACATAATTGACCCATTGCAGGGCGACCATTCAGAGACATTGCGGGACACCCAGTGTCCAGAATTTTGGCTCCCCCACATTTTTTACTTTAAGCCCACAAGCAATTCTCATACCTTCAGTGGCAGTTGCTTGTGGGCTAAGAGTTACAAATGTGGGGGCGCTAAAATGCTGGACACTGGGCGTCCCGCAATGTCTCTGAATGGTCTCCTTGCAATTGGGTCAGGAGGAAGCGTCTCCCTCCCCTAGGCCTCTAGGCACCAACCCTGGGAGGCCTGGGGAGGGTACCCCTCCCATGGAGCATGATTGCAAGGAGAGACCTTTCTTGTGGTTAGATGGGCAGGGAAACAACAAGACACACGATCAGTGCAGGCCCCATGCTGATAGGCTGAATGCGAGGCCCTGGGCAACTGCGCATGACTAGTGCCCGACCTGCCTGGACTCCTACTACATTGCGGGCAGGTTTTCCCGCTGCTTCACCGCTGCGGTGACATGACCAGGACCTTGCAGTGATTTCTATATTGGTGGGGGACCCCGATGCAGAGGTGACAATTTCTAACAAGCAGGACATGTGTAAGTACACTGGGGGATATGTTCCATTCTCCACCAGGTTGTATAGACAGGAAACGTATTTCAGCACAACAGTTGTGTGTTGTGGTTGTATGTGGAGATGTGTTATTTACTTACCTGCGGTATTGACCGCGGCAAGGTCCTATCAGCTGGTAGTGGATCAGGTTCAGCTGCGAAAGGGCTTGTCGAGCTAGATCCATGTCGGTCAGGAATGTGTGGAGGTGCCCCTGATTCAAGTTTCTATCTCTGCAGTTGTGCCTCCGCCGTCTCCGAGTGGCTGGTTTCTCCACTGCGTTCTGATGGGCTGTTTGAGGCATCTGGCGGTCACAACGTCATTCCGTATGGCGGTCTTTCTCTATTGGCTCCCTATACCACCGTTGCATAAGGAAAATTCTGGCAGATCCCGAAACTCCTCTGCGGACGCGAAAGGGGCTATCTTTCCCCACTGTAATATGGCAGTCACGAGGATCACTGCAGGAGTGAGTAAATGGACATTTTCCACCATGGCCAGCACAGCGGAGGTGCCTAGAACCGCCATCGTAATCAGCCCCTATGTCTCTGTGGTGGCTACGCATACCACCTTTTTTAGCACAGAAACTGATTCTTAGTGGAGCGTTGATGGCAGAGTCAAAATACATAAAACTTTGCAGGTTCAAAAGCATGTGATGCTGGGGCATAACATAACAAGGGGAAGGTATGTTACATTTATATATGGTGGAAGAATGGGGATCAGTCCTTTGGTGGAAAGAAGATGATGAAGAGACGAGTGGTAAAACATTTCTTAAATCACTAAAAAGAAGGAAAAAATAGAAGTGATTCCTCCGTTTTGGATGTAACAAGAAGGTACGAGTCAATGTACATTGTGGGTTTCTTGTCATTTGAGCCTAGCCTGGGTGAGTGCAGGTTGTACAGGAACTACCAGAAATAGTGGCTTTGCAAGCAAGGTCTGATTGATTGGAAGACCTTGGAGACACCTCAACAGAAATTGGTACAGGTTTGTTTTGAAAAAGAGGTAACCCATACTATTGTTTTCAGATTGACGACAACATTTTAAAATGTCCACTGGTTTGCAAATGGTAGGACTCAGAATGCAGTATAGCTGTCAAGTTGTGCTTAGGTAGAATCCAGGATGGGAGTGCATACTCCCTGTTTCTATGATAAGGAAAGACTTGGACTGTAGCAAGGAAGCTTTTTGGAAGGGAAGGCTTAATTTTGTGCAGTATGATGAGCTAAACTCAGTATGTCTTGACTTCCTTCTCCACATGATTCGTGATTGACATGAAAAATCATCTCACATTTATATTCACCAGCTTCTTTTCAAATGTATAAGTTTAGGTCAGTTATTAGGCAAACAAATTCATTGCTGTTTCCTTCTTTTTCAATAATTGAAACCAAAATGGTAAATTATAGTTACCAATTCTGATTTGGACACTTCAGTGTTGCTCATTTGAGAACTTGTGTCATAATTTACCATTCTGGTTTATAAAGGCAGTTGTCGTGAGACCAGGCTCCACTCACCTGACCAATAGCTGAAGTCTGAGGAAACCAAGAGTAAGCCATCAATGCCCCTTGTACCTGAAAACCAACACACAGAGAGTCATGACAGTGTGATGGCAATAGGCCTCAGGGGAAGGGGGTTGGGATGAGAAATAGAAATAGAAAGCGAGAAAATGGTTTCACCAACTTTAGGGAATAGAGCCTCTTCTGTGTATCACTTCTCTAACCATAGTTTTGAACGGGAGTTTGAAGGCCGTCAGCCAGATAGGTAATGTGAAAAGTGAAGTGTGAAGAAGATGAGCACACCATACATTTTTATGTTATCTTAACCTTTCCCTTGTGTATGTCACAACAGTCGATTACCTTTTTGCTTGCCTGTGAGAAGCCACCCGTCTTCTGATGCTACTTATTGACACTCTTTGCACTCAATATTTCTCAATGGGGTTTCCATTAAAAAGAAACAAATACATATGAGTTGCATTGTTGCCAGGATATTATTGCATAAACAATTTCTTGTTAAAAGTATATTGTTGAACGCACTACTTCCCCTTATTTGTACCTCTTACAACTCATGATCAAGCATAGGATAATTTTACAATTACACCACATGAAAATGTCTTTGGGCCAAATAGTGATAACCTACTTTACCGAAGTTCAGATGAGTTCTGTACACATGTCTTTGTTTTTTCTTCTTTTGCAGGAAATCAGAAGCAGAGGCTGGCAGAGCAGAGAGTCTGAAGCACAGGCTGTTGGAGCAGAAGAAGGTGTTGCAGCTCCTGTAGTCTGAACAGTATCATCCAGATAAGATATTACATGGAACCATCTTCAGGAGATAGGAGGAAGAGATGCTCTCTCCTCAAGAGCCAGGAAGCCAAGCAGGGGCGCAGCAGAAGGGTGAGTCTTTAATAATTAAAGGACTGCACCCAAGGGTGTGTCAGGGCGTGGTCCAAGGCATTTCCAGGCAGAAGGATGAGGCCTTTATAGGACTGCACCCAAGGGCATAGCACGGTGGGGTCCAAGGAAGGTTCTAGGTCCAAGAGAATGCGTTAATGACAAGGAACAGTAGAACAATGAGGTGGGCAATTAATACAATTACACAAGCAGAATGAGGAGGAAACAGGAAGGTCCAGGGGGTCAATTTACAGGATGGGACGTCAAATAATCAGTAGGAAGGGGTAAACCAGGAGGGAACCCAGGAAAGCGTAGAGAATACTATGCATGCTGAACAGGACATGGCAGTCCCCACAAAGGCTGACTCATCAGGAGGGATTGCGGGCATGGAAGAGCCAGACAAAACAGGGAGTATGCACATGAGCAGGGGTGCCCAAGAGAAGTTTTCCGGAGATACCCCTTCCAGTCCAACAGGTAAAAGAGTTTTCTCGGATGTGCTTAGGATCCAGAACCAGGATAACCTCATACTCGGTATAGCCACTGACGAGGAAAGGCTGAAATAACTGAACTGTGGGACTCAAAGTGTTTCAGACAAAATGTTATCAACAATGACTAGTATGGTAGTGTAACCTCTCATGGGAGGCTTTTCAGTAATAAAACCCATGCTAAGAGTGTGCCTGGATGCTGGAGGAATAGGCATTGTAATAAGTAGACCGGACCATTTTCATGTTTTGAGCACAAGCAGGACTTTTTTTTTTACATAGGTCGTGATATCGATTGGCATGTTCTCCCACCAAAACCACCTCATACAGTTCTGTTCATTTTAAATTCTCTATGATGCGCTGCTAAGGAAGTTGAATGACACCACCCACACACTTCTTGCTGTGAATCCGAGTAAGGATTGTCAACCAAGGAAGAGTAATACAAACAGCCATCTCTGATGCTATGATTTGTCTTTGCTACCTACTCTCACGGGCCTAAGGTGCCAAATGTGTAGTGTAACTTGTGCAAGAAATTTGAGTTTGTATTTGCTCCCACTATTCTTTTGGGGGAAAGTATGTTTCATGTTTTTTCCTCTGTGATAGCTGAGCTGGGGGAGTTTATGCAATTGGGATAACGCATCTTCCTTGGCCTGTTTGGTGCCTGGTTGACATTGAATGATGAAGGCGTATTCACTAAAGAAGAAGAGTCATCGTATTTGCCAAAGCATTAATGTTTTTGCTGACCGAAAGAATTGTAGGTTCTTGTAGTCAGAAAGAATGGTAACAGTGTGTTGTGCCCCCAATAGGTAGTGTCTCCATTCCTAAAACAGCAGTTTATTGACTAAGAACTCTCTCTCTCTGATTGTATAATTTTGTTCAGCAAGTAAGAGTTTCTTGTAGAAGTAGGCAATTGGGTGCACATGTCATGTGAGTTTATCTCTTAGAAAGAACATCACCCACTGCAAATTAGGGAGCGTCCACCTCTACTAGATATGGTTGGGTTGGATCAGGATGTTTGAGAATTGGAGTGCCGGTAAACCTGTTATTTAGGAGTGTGAAGACCTGCTCTGCTACAGAGACCATTTGAAGGGGACTCCCTTAATGAGATCTGTGACTGGGGGAGAGTGTCTGAAAAGTTTCAGCGCTCCGTCCATCATCTCCTTGTATTTGCATTGTTCGCCCTAAGTTGGCAGGGTATGCCCAGACGTGGGTCCCTTGCTCACTTTGCCACTGGATTTAAGCTAGCCTGGCTGATGAAGGGTGTTACCCAGAAACCGGTCCAAGGATGCTTGTTTACAGTTCAAGGAAGACCTGGCTTGGCAGTTTGGGCTGGACTTTTCCCAATGAGGCACAGGATCAAGACAGATTTGCATATAGCTCGGTCTGAACTGAGGTGGCAAAGTGAGCCAAAGAATGATGATGGATTCAACCCAGATCTGTGACTGGGGGTGAGTGTCTAAAAAGTTTCAGCGCTCTGTCCATCATCTCTTTGTGTTTGCTTTGTTTGCCCTAAGTTGGCAGGGTATGGCCAGACATGGGTCCCTTGCTCACTTTGCCACTGGATTCAAGCTAGCCTGGCTGATGAAGAGTGTTATCCAGAAACCGGCCCCAGGATGCTTGTTTCTGGTTCAGGTAAGAGCTGGCTTGGCAGTTCGGGCTGGACTGTTCCCATGAGGCACAGGGTCAAGACTGATTTGCACATAGCTAGGTCTGAACTGAGGTGGCAAAGTGAGCTAAATAATGATGATGGATTCAACCCAGATCTGTGACTGGGGGTGAGTGTCTGAAAAGTTTTAGGGCTCCGTCCATCATCTCCTTGTGTTTGCTTTGTCATATTTAGCAAACATACAATAAGAAGAATTTGCTAAAGCAAACAAAATGTGTACTCTGCATTCTGTGGGTCACTTGGCATGTCTTGTAACATAAGACACCTGCAAAGGTTAAACGGCACAACAGAAATCAACTCTTGGAAATTCCACGTGCATTGACTATGACATATCTTCTGTGGTAGTCCAAGTAGATCAACAAATCCAGGAAGCTAGAGAATGTCCAACCTTTTCATGATTGGGTAATGCTGTTGTACAGTGCGTCAGTGCATCGCTATGTGATCTAGGTTTTGATTGGAGTTTAGTGTTATGTTATGTTATCGGATTTGTATAGTGCCTGAATCACCCCCGAAGGGGTATCTCTGCGCTTGTGGACTTACGTAGGAGTGCTGCCACTATGAGAAACGACTAAAACAAGTGCGTTTTCAGTGACTTTCTAAACTTAAGATGGTCCGGGCACTGCCTCCGTGGAATAGGGAGCGAATTTCAGTGCCGGGGGGCGAGATACGAAAAAGATTTCCCCCCTGTCCTAGACTTATTGATCCTGGGCACTCTGAGGAGGGATTTGGAGCTGGATCTCAGATCCCTAAGGGGAGTGTATTTGTGGAATTTCTCTGCGATGTATAATGAACCATTGCCAAACACCGCCTTATGGATGATGCAGCAAACCTTGATTTGTATATGCTTTTGTGCACCAGCAGCCAATGTATTTGCTGTAGCAGCGGAAGCGATTGGGATCTGTAGGGGGCATTCAGTGCCAGCCTTGCAGCTGTATTTTGGACTACCGGTAAACGATCTAATGAGACCTCATTAGCCGAAACCAGAAAAGCATTACAGAAGCCGAGGCGACACAAAACTAGCGCCTGAATGAGAGTCTTCCGTGTGTGATCTGGAAGAAAAGGAAATACTTGTCTCAGCAGACTCAGCACATAAAAGCATGTGCTCACCGTATGGGTCACCTGCGCCTTCATGTTCAGATTCTGCTCGATTCAAACCCCTAGATTTTTTACTGATGTCTTTGAGGTGGGCGAGACACCTGACTCCCCTGGCCACCACTCAGGTGTCCACAGCAGTGATGCCTCTCTGAAGAGCAGAATCTCTGTCTTCCCGGCATTTAATTGTAGATAGTTGTTACACATCCACTGAGATATTGCTAGCATCCTAGTAGAGAAGGTAGTCTGGGCTGTCTTGGAGGATTTGTCAAAGGAAAAGGTAAGCTGGATGTTGTTTGCGTATGATATTGGTGTGAAGCCGTAAGTCCTCAGGAGACCAGCCAGTGGAGCCACATGGATATTAAATAGGGTAGGTCTTAAACAGGAGCACTGTGGTACTCCCTTGGTCAACTTCTTAGTCCTAGATCGACAAGGTCCAGGTTGACTGTCTGAGAACGATCCGGGAGGAAGATAGTCATCCACCGCAGAGCCTCTCCTTTTATCTCAGATTCTTCTAGTCTCCTAATCAAAATCTTATGATCGACTGTGTCGCATGCCGCCGAGAGATCTAACAGCACCAACAGAGTGGATTGCCCCCTATCTAGTGCTAGCCTGATGTTGACGAGACAGCCACCAGGGCTGTCTCCGTACTCCGTACCTTGATCTGTCTGTTAAGTCTTTGAATTTTATAGCCCTCCGGGAGTGCCATAGTTATTGCAGAGGTGAAGCCAGGTTTTAACCATGTCTCCGTCAGGAAGCCTAAATCCGGTTTCTCCGGATCAAGCAGATTCCATATTTCTATAGCATGTTTCCAGAGTGATCTGACATTACCGAGAAAGCCTTTCCACTCTTGTCAGGCGAATGTGTGGATTTTACCTGGCTTCTGTCCTGGTTTTTTAAAGATGGATGTGGTTTCTCTAGCTATTTCGGCATGTCCAAAATCAGAGCAACCACGCCACTTGATTGGATCATGTTTCAAAACGTTACTCTGAAACCTGCATGCGCTGTATGCGATAGGACCTTCAAGGTTGCTAAATTTCTCTTCTCGCTTGAGTAGCTTACACCCAGCATGTTATGTCACCAGAGGGTTAACACCTCTAATGTTTTCATCCTTATTTTGTGGGGATTGTCTCTTTTGGGGTCTGAATATCATCTTCGACCCTCCTTACCCCTCCCCCAGCTGTCTGGGTCATTCAATGTAGTTTGTTGACTCCTCATCATTGTAAAGCTCAAAGTGACCCCAAAGAAGTTTGAAAAGCATGCCTAGGGCGCTGGCATGTTTATGTTCAGTGTATTTATTGTTAGCCCCCATGATGAGACAGTTAAAAATACTGGGACTCTCTGAGCCTTTGTAAATATTTTTATTGTATTTTCAGTTACTCGCACCAAGCCTTGTTTGTGTTAACATAGTGATTTGTCATTCAAGTCAATACATGCATTACATTTTTTGGGGTGTGGTGAAGTAAGGAATATTGGGGTCTATTTATCATCCACATATTTGGTGGTTTAGCAAAATGTAAAAACTTGTTTACTAAATTTGCAGGGATTAGGGCATTAGTAAACAGTAAATTGGTGTGGAACCATTTTAAGAGTTAAACACAAGCACATTTGACTCTGTACATATTGAAAGGCGGCAGCCAGTGATGCACTGAAGGAGTGTATACTGGTAATGGACCACAGTGCTGCTCCATACTTCCCAACTTTGAAATGTGCAAAAAGATACAGCAGCCTGTTGAAAATGACAATGTATATGCACATAAGCGGCGTTCATTTGTGTTCACTGTACCCCTTGTTGTAAACAGAACGGATATCGCTAAACCCTGACTGTATTATCCCGCCAGCATAGACCCATGCCCACACGTACACGACAGCCATTTTAGGCACCTTGGCCTCTCTGCCCATTTGTTCCCGGCACCCCTCCCCACGCGCACTGCTCATGCATCGGCCACAAGACCCTCTTCCTCTGCGTGACCCTGCTCTAGAAGTAAACCTCCTGCTTGACCCACACCCCCATTTCCTCCCGAGAACACCCTTCCCCTCAGCTGACGACCCCCCCCGGCTGCACTTGGCCTTTCGACCCGGTCCCAAGTCCTAAGACCAAGCCTCGTGGATGTACCCCCCCCCCTTTTCCTGCCCAGCATAACAAAACCATGATACACCAGCCGAAGTCCCCGATCTTATCGCCTGCCCAACCTTTGATCTGATCATCCCCTCCTGCCCTCGTGTCCTGTAGGAATGTCCGGCTGAGAGATCACAATCTCTTGTTACATTCAGGAGGGGAGGATGACATCTGAGCGACTGGTATGGGAATAGGCCTGAAGCTGGGATTCCAAGCATGCCTTTTCCTACTTCAAAGCGTCTTTATTGCAATAAGGAATGTTTTGTGCATCATAAACATGTGTATAAAAGACGAAGCCTCAGAGAAACTTGTTAGAGCACCTCCTGAAGACACTATGCGAGTGTCCAAAATGACAGGCTCTCCTCATGAGAAATAAAACTCTGTTCTTGTTTTCCTGCTTCCAGCGCCCGTCTCTTTATTTGGTAATTGTTCAAGATGGGAACTAAGAGGCGTCCTGCGCCAGCAGCCTGGGCATCAGGTGTGTTATGGGCTGACTTTTCCACAATTGGCGTCCCAACGCGGGGTCCATCAGCGACATAAGGTCCGGTAAGAGAGGTCCAGACGATGGGGTGAACATCTAAACGATTGGAGTATACCTGCCTTGAGAGGGCCCTCGTCCGGCTGCCGATTGAATGAACTTCACCGATTCCGAACGGACCTCTCTCAAGTGACCTACTGTCCTGACTGGAATCCCACAGGAATGCTGCGGTAAAAACATGGAGAAAGAGAACGATTGGGCGCTGGAAAAGGGAAGGCGAAGAATTGCCCACACGGTCCGGTCCGGGTAAGGTTAAGTAGGACGTCTTTACGTCCGATTGGTAGGATGGCTTTATCCATCTGATTGATTGATTGATTGTACTTGAAGTATTGGTTCTCTTTGAGACATTTTCTATTTGCAAACAGCGATGAATAGGAACGTTCCTCTCTCTTTGCAAATAGTTAAGGATAGGTAATGCAGACGTTTGTCCCCTATTGTAATCCGTCATGCCTATTTTTCTCCCCACTGATTGTTTGTTATCGATTTTTATCGATTATTGCTCTTTGAGATATTCCCTGTCTACAAACAGGGAAGAATAGAAATATTCTGCCCCCTTTGCAGATAGTGAAGGATAGGTAATGCAGATTTTTGTCCCCGTTGTAATCCGTCATGCCTGTTTTTCTCCCCATTGATTGATTGATTGTCTGGACATTTATTGTTCAAGGAATAGTTTTTTTTTTAAGGTATCCTCTGTTTGCAAATAACATAGAAAAGAAATATTCTGTCTAAATCTTTACAAGTAGTGAAGGGTAGGTAATGCGGACCTTTGTCCCCCGTTGTAATCTCCCGGGCCTATCTACTCCCCACTGATTGGTAAACTAGTTCCACCCGGACCATTTATTAGAGGTAGGTCATCTGGCTCGACCAGAGGGCACCCCTAATAAAAAGGACATATGCAACAATAACGAAGTAATAACCGTATCCTGTTAACAGAAACTTTAGCATGAAACACCCTAGAAAAAAAAAGGGAAGAAAGAAATAAGAAAGCAAAATCAGTAGGCCACTGATGAGTTTTTGATTTCGCTACAAATAAGAAAACGTTAGAAATAGCTGACGATAAAACACATGATTTCGCTAGAAATAAGAAACGTTAAGAAATAAGTCCGTAATAAGAAACATGAAAATGGTGAGAGAAGCCAAGCTTGACATCACGGCAGCCACAAGGCAAACAGGCTTCGCCACCCCTCACTGCTCCAAACATGTCTGTCCCACCGCCTGCCACGCCCCAATAACGGTAACATGAGACAGATACAAGTCAACAGATACCTACCCCCATTCTGGAAACTCCCGAAGTGCAACAGGTTCGCGTCTATGCCCATCCGGAAGACGAGATCTTCGGCACGTGTAGGGCGGGTCCTGCTGCCAGCCGTCGGCCGGAGGTCGTCGAGTAAGGTGGGCCAAAAGAGGAGCCGAGGCCGACGGGATCCGGGCGTCCCCTCTTCTTTCTTCAATAATGGCTGCGGCAACACGGGGGGATGTCTTGCTCATGCCACCGACCCCCCCCTCGCATCTCCTGATCCAGCCACGGCCTGGTAGAAGCTCCCCGTCCGGCCCTGAAGCGGCGCCTTGCAGGCCAACGGGGGGGGGGATGTCTTGCCTATGCCTCCGACCCCCCCCCTCTCATCGCCTGGTCCGGCCATCATGAATATTAGCGCCGGGAAAAACGGCGTGGGGTGCGCTGGGAGGGAGAGGCGGCGCGAACGAGCCTCTCCCACCTCCCCAGGTGGAGGCCCCTAGCGGCACCCCCAACGCTCCACTCACCCGACGAGGGTTCGCCAACTCGTAAAATGGCGGTCGACCCTGCTGGAGCGGGCCCGGCGTGAAGAGATGGCCCGGTTGCTTGTTGATTAAGAAATGAGTCCCACCTTCATAACTGTTCACCTCGACCTTGAAGATTCTATAAGAGCCACGGGGGCCCCCGACCACCGCAGACACCCCCGATGGGGAATGACTGCCATGATTGCCCGCGGAACGATGAAAATGTAGCCGCGAGACGTCGGCGCTCCCATGCTGGCGCCAGCCTCAGTTTGAATGACTAAAATCCTGCAGACTACAGTTCGGATCAGTTCCGGTGAAAACCCAGTATGACCCGGTAGGAAAATTGTTGCCTCCCTCCCCCTTTGACTGATGGTTCATACTGCCAATCCTTTCTGTTGCCCTTTAACGGAACTTTTGGACTGCCAAAAGAGGCTCTAGGCCAACCACGAGTTGGTGGAGATTTTGACTATTGCCTAGATCTGCCTGGCTGCTCCCAAAATGGCGCTGGTACAAATGAAACTTTCAACTCCTTGTTGTACCCCGACTGCTCAGCCTTGGTGTCATGAAATATGTATGCAGTTTTTAAACACAATGAATTGATATGGGATGGGTACTGATTATGTGTTCGGACAATGAATTGAAGTGAGATGGGTACTGATTGAACATTCGGACAATGAATTGTTGTTAAGTTTTGGCGCATCATGATTATTGAAAGTTCGAATTTCAACACTTATGATACTCGCTCACACTGAAGTTTCGATATGATTTTATTGCACCTGTCGCACTTTTTATTATGAAATCAACGACCACCGACTCCATTAGGTTTTCCACTAATAAGTATCCCCACATGTACAGTTCTGGCCGGCCCACGGGGTTGTAGGCCCGTATTTATGCACCGACATTTTTATTAAAGATTTTTGGAAAAAGCAAACGTAGTTGTCACGCGTAAATTGGTAAGTTTCGAATAAATGACAACTATTTCCGATATAACTAAATTACAGGTGAAATGGCTCAGCTCGACTAGTTAAGGGTTAAAAAGTATAGTACGCAGAAATATTGCAAATATGAATGGCCCAGGTTTTTGTTGTATGTGTTTTTCATTTTTGTACAAGCCTAAAAGCAACTGCTAAAGATCCTGGTATTTAGCCTATACTTTATATGCCACCTGTGTCAGGAAAGTTGTTTTAAAAAAATGCCCCTAAGTCGCCTCGAAGGAGTGCCACCTGACCCCCCCCCCCCCCGGTACGAACGACAAACGACCCCGTACCACTGTAGGTTATCACTTTTCCTCAAAGGAGAGCACAAGCTCGCCCCCTCACGTTGCACCGACTGCCCTTTGTTCTGACCCCCCCCCCTGCGCACAATCCGTAATACCACACTTGGGCGACCTATGCTATCCACAGGCTTCCGATAATCATCTCTCCCACACTAAATGGTCCACCTGGGCTTAAACGCCAAGTTGGCAGGGACTGCGTCCAGTGGGGATAGCCCGAGTATGTAGTAAGTAAAAGCCTTTTCGAGTTTATGCGCGCTGATGTGTTTTTAAAATGCTGCCCCCGCCCCCCCTTCTTTTTCCCTCTTTCTGCAGGTCACATCGGAACGTCGATTAAAGTACGAAAAGGAAAATGGTGATCTAGCGGACAAAGAGATGGGAAAAAGGGGTTCGATTATGGTACCTACACACGACGAGCGAACAATGGCTATTTCTCTCCCTGAACTTAGCGCTTGGGAGGACAGCCTGAAGCGGAAACTACAAAATATGACTTCGCTTGGCACCCCGAATAATACAACCAAGAATGACGTGCACTAATGAATAAATTCCTACGTTTAATTAAATAGGGAAAGTTTAAGGAATATTCCGAGGTGAGGTTTACTCAAGTACCCTCCGCTTGGAGGACTAGGAATGTTGCCAGTGTTTAAAATCTACTACCTCCTTTTCGCACCCTCATAGACATGGAACTCAAAGCTGCCCCATTGTTCTCACAACTGACACCCACTGTTGCCTCAGCCTGGAAACACATTAGCCCGACCAGGTTAGTTCTTGACCAATTGCCAAAGGCGTAAGTGTGTGCAACCAAAGCCACCAGTGGAGGCAGCCGACGATAAAAGAGAAGAAAAAGGTAAAAAGAGCTTAGGATGCTAAGGATGCGCAGCGTACAGGAAGAGATCATTTTGGCCAATAACTGTTCTATGTTTTGTCTTGGATTTTTGTATATAATACCAGTCACTGTTCTATGTTTTGTCTTGGATTTTTGTATATAATACATGTACTGTCTCCCCCGCCTGAGTTTGTGTGCACGTAATGTATGGGTCTACGTCGTCCCTCTGCCTGTGTTTCCGTATTACTTGACCCCTGCTGTTCTGTGTTGTGTGCGCACTGAATGACCCATTATTGTACACGTTTCTCTTTCTCTCTCTCTCTCCCTCTCTCTCTCTCTCTCTCTCTCTCTCTCTCTCTCTCTCTCTCTCTCTCTCTCTCTCTCTCTCTCTCTCTCTCTCTCTCTCTCTCTCTCCATGTCATACGTGTACCGAATGGTTCGTTTAGAGTGCGGACGACTCTCTCTCTCTCTCTCTCTCTCTCTCTTTCTCTCTCTCTCTCTCTCTCTCTCTCTCTGAGGATCCCCCTGTTCCCTCCTCCCTTGTATGGTAACGTTGTGCCCCACCGGCACAAACCTAATTGGGTCTCTTCGAACGCAAAGGTGTTCGGCAAAATTGACAGAAACTAAAATGATTGTAACTTGCCATATTACTACCTCTCCTTTCTGCAAAACGATAGAACCCGAGTTGGTAATGAAAGAAAGGACAGGTAAGACGACTGATGTCCCCTAATCTGGCCTTTTTATAGGGGGACTATAACGTCAATGGTCTTCTGTTTTTCAGTTCGTTAGAAATGCAATCCCCAATGCCCAAATTGCCTCACCCCTCTGCACTTAAGTGCGGATGTCCAAAGCGTCCTCGCTTCTCCCGATTGACCCCAGCTCCCTGCCCAAAGCGCCCTTGCTTCTCCCGATTGACCCCAGCTCCATACCAGCTATCCCCGAAGCATAATTGATGACCTTGATTAGCCGTCGCTCCCCAAGAAAAGCATGTTTAACCTCTGCCCCCCCCTCATGATGATAACCCCCTGCTTGCAAGAGTTAGCCGACCCCGAAGGGAAATGTAAGATTGTCAGTACTTGGGTTAGAAAAAAGGGCGAGTCTCTACCTAAGGACTCGATTTCGAGTTTGATAGAATACACTGTCGATGGGAGTCCGATTTCTCTCCACGTACGCCACGAATGAACGCCAAATAGGCTCACGAATACAGTGGAAATGCCCTCCTACATACTCCATAAGTGATGACTTCTGACTGTGACTGATGAACATATCCCCCACCTACTTAGGATTGGGGACGGAATTGAGATGTATAAATATCTTCTCCTGCCAGTTTTTCTAAAACTTGTTTTTGTACCCATTCAAAGATACAATCACCGGAGGAGAGGAGCTGGACGTGACGCACAGCCTGGCCACAGATCATGAAGCACGTGTGACCTCGACCAAAGGTGGAATCACAGAGCAACGAGACGCGGGACGAGGCACCACTCTCAAACTCGATAGATGAAGGAATGAAGGGCTGCCTTGAAGCCCTTGATTTGCTGACCCACTCGTGCCTAAAGTCCCCGTCCCTTTTGAGCCCGACTGATGGGCCTGCCTGCTCGTCATCCTTTGCTCCTTTGGTCCCTTGGTGTGTTCAATGATCTGATCCCACTCCGCCCTCTCTTCCCTCGATTATTCAACAACATCACCCTTTTCGCATAACTTTTGACCAGAAAAAAAGAGCAGCATTTAGATAGAATAAGGTTTTGCCACGAAAGAAGAAAGACACGCAGGTGTCCAGCATGAGGCACCCCTAAGAAGATCAGTTAGGAAACAGGACTGTGATCTAACAGCAGAGGACTGATCGCACCCTGCAACGCGTAAGGATGAATCCGAGCTGGACCTATAGCTCCACCGCCGGTGCTCAACAGCGCCAACGAAAGAAAACGGACTCTGTTAAAAAGACACTGTGACAAAGACCCCCCTTCCTGAACTTTCTACCCACCCCTTGACTAATTGCTTGTATCGAACTGAATTCCTCCCTCAACCATTTTGTATTGCTTTCAAAAATGTTTCATCGGTCACTCATGTATTTAGTTTTCCAAAAGTCTCTTATAGCACTGACAAGACCCGAAGGTATCAGAGCACTTTTTACTGTATGTTGATGTCACCGGAGAGAAAGTCGGAACCTGATTCTATAATGTGTCGGAACCTTTTCCTTGATTGACCCCCGACTAAGTATTATGCCGATCTCTAGACTTGTATGAATAACCCAACAAATGTAAAATCATATGTACCGCATTCCGCCAATCGTATCGACTGTATAGAAATGAACTAGCTTATGTAAAAAAAGCGGCGACTGTTGAAAATGACAATGTATATGCACATAAGCGGCGTTCATTTGTGTTCACTGTACCCCTTGTTGTAAACAGAACGGATATCGCTAAACCCTGACTGTATTATCCCGCCAGCATAGACCCATGCCCACACGTACACGACAGCCATTTTAGGCACCATGGCCTCTCTGCCCATTTGTTCCCGGCACCCCTCCCCGCGCGCACTGCTCATGCATCGGCCACAAGACCCTCTCACTCTGCGTGACCCTGCTCTAGAAGTAACCCTCCTGCTTGACCCACACCCCCCATTTCCTCCCGAGAACACCCTTCCCCTCAGCTGACGACCCCCCCCCCGGCTGCACTTGGCCTTTCGACCCGGTCCCAAGTCCTAAGACCAAGCCTCGTGGATGTACCCCCCCCCCTTTTCCTGCCCAGCATAACAAAACCATGATACACCAGCCGAAGTCCCCGATCTTACCGCCTGCCCAACCTTTGATCTGATCATCCCCTCCTGCCCTCGTGTCCTGTAGGAATGTCCGGCTGAGAGATCACAATCTCTTGTTACATTCAGAAGGGGAGGATGACATCTGAGCGACTGGTATGGGAATAGGCCTGAAGCTGGGATTCCAAGCATGCCTTTTCCTACTTCAAAGCGTCTTTATTGCAATAAGGAATGTTTTGTGCATCATAAACATGTGTATAAAAGACGAAGCCTCA
This sequence comes from Lissotriton helveticus, assembly GCF_964261635.1. NCBI lineage: Eukaryota > Metazoa > Chordata > Amphibia > Caudata > Salamandridae > Lissotriton > Lissotriton helveticus. The sequence continues at coordinate 1,093,366,082 of NC_136059.1, forward strand.
GAGAAACTTGTTAGAGCACCTCCTGAAGACACTATGCGAGTGTCCAAAATGACAGGCTCTCCTCATGAGAAATAAAACTCTGTTCTTGTTTTCCTGCTTCCAGCGCCCGTCTCTTTATTTGGTAATTGTTCAAGATGGGAACTAAGAGGCGTCCTGCGCCAGCAGCCTGGGCATCAGGTGTGTTATGGGCTGACTTTTCCACAAGCCAGGCAAGAAACGACCCCCAGAAGCATCCTGCAACACCTCACATGACACAACGGATCTCAGGAACTCATAGCAACACTTTGTGTTCCCTCACTCATAGATTACAGATGCAAACTAATTTACGGCCTCATTGCGAGATCGGCGGTCTCGAGACCGCCAAACCCGTGATTGTGGTGTGGCCTTCATGACCTCGGCAGTCCAACTGCCGTGTTATAAGTCTGGTGTTCTGACTACAACCAGCCCGCTACAACACTGCCCGTACTGCCAGAATCCTGCTGGCGGTGTTCAGAGTGAGAAGGAATGGAGGCGGTCTATAGTAGGGCTTGCCCTTCAGCAAGCCTTTTATGGCGGTGAAACTGGCATGAAATAGCTGTCGGAAAAGCAAGGAGGGGGGCTCAAACAAGGTCCCCGGGCGTCATTGCCCATTTAGTATAGTGACTGGGAGAACATGTTGTACCCCCCTACATCTGCACTGTGTTCAATTCACTACATGGTGCATGTCAGCAGTGCACACACAACGGTGCAGGCGCTGCAGGGCTGCTGCATTGGCTTCAGGCTCACTCAGTGAGCCAAAGCATGCAGAAAGCGCAAGACGATGGCCGGCACACCCGAGGACACCAGGGGCCGATTCCGATCCGGTAAAATGCGCTCCGAATCGTCGTACGGAGCGTTTTTTCCCCGTACAAATCGTACCCGTAAACGTCCCGTACGTACGACGAAGTACGATCCGTACCAGGAGCCGAACTCCGTACGAGTCGTACAGGACTCCGTACGAATCAAATCTCCGTACGAGTCTCACTCGGAACCCGCTGTACGCGACATCACTACGGTTCGCGGCTGGTTTTTACGACCCAGCAAGTACGATTCGTGTCGGGTACGCACTGTACGACCCTTTTCCTACGGGAGCTGAAAACAGTCGTAAACGCAGAGTTCGCGCCGAAAAAGGTACGGAACGCCCCCCCCCGGGTACGGCACATACACCCCATGATCGCAGGGGTATGCGCCGTACCCCTGTGATCATGCGGGGTACGTGCCGTACACCCAGCGTACATGGGGTACGCACCGTACCCCATGTACGGTGGGTGTACGGCACGTACCCCATGTACGCTGGGTGTACGGCACGTACCCCGCATGATCACAGGGGTACGGCGCGTACCCCTGTGATCATGGGGGGTACGCGCCGTACGGTGTGTAGGTGATCGTGCGCTTTTCCGTACGAATCGATGTGTACCGTACGAATCGCGTCCTGGTCGGCCGATCGGGATCGGAATCGTCCGGTCGTACGGCGTCCGTACGAGTCGTACGGAAACGGCTCCGGATACGATTCGTACGGACGGGGATTTTACCGGATCGGAATCGGCCCCTCAGTCTAATCAGATTATGATGGTCTTAAAACAGCCGACTCAGTGGTGTTGCAGCAGGTATAAAGCAGGAATATCGACGGGATAATATCGACTAGCATAAATATCGAGGTAAGAATATCGAATTTAAAAAATATCGTTGAAGCAAATATCGTTGTTGTAAATATCGATTTTGTATAATGACAAAAATATCGTCAAAATAAAATATCGTTGTATAGAATATCGTTTAGAGAAATATCGTTGAATATAATATCGACAAAATAATTGAATGTGTTATATAAGTGTAGAAAAATTTGTTTTATGTTTAAATATTATTAATTAAATGTCTATTTTTATTATTATAGGGATCAAAATGTAAAAAAAAATTAAATGTTTGTAAATATTTTAGGAGCGGGTTATTGGTATTAAAGGGGATAAGGGTGGGTAGTAATTTAAAAAAGTAGTGTAAATAATATGTATAGAATGGTAAAAAATGTGATTTTTTTTTTTTTTTTTTTGAATGGCGAAATTTGAAATTTAATTTAAATAACAGAATTATTTATTTAATGGGTTTTTAAAAAGATTTAGTAGCGGGTTGTTGGTGATATTGGGGATAAGGGTGGGTAGTATATTAAAATATGTTTCATAAAATTTAAATTTAATTAAAAAAAATTATAAATTGAAATACGAAAAAATATTATATTTATTTGAAATTGAATGTATTATATAATAATTTTGTAATTAAGTGTGGGTTTTATTTATATAGTGTTTAATAAAAAATTCAATTGCTATAAAAAATACGAAATTTGACATTTCAATATTTAAATTTGAAATTTGAATTTAGAAAATTGATTTTTAAATTATATTAAAATAAGTCAAGTGTGTATTATTTTATGTTTGTGTATTTGTTATAATATATGCTAAGAATGATTCGAAAAACACAAAAACAACATTTGGGTTAAAAATTATAAAATTGTGAAAATTATGTAAAAAAAATTTTAAAATTCGAAATTTGAAATTTCTATATTTAATTTTGAAATTTGAAATTTGAAATTAGAAAATTAATTTTTAAATTATATTAAATTAAGTGAAGTGTGTAATATTTTATGTTTGTGTATTTCTTATAATATATGCTAAGAATGATTCAAAAAAATAAAAAACTAAGTTTGGGTTAAAAATTATAAAATTATGAAAATTATGTAAAAATTTATAAAAAATTCGAAATTTGAAATTTTAATTTTGGTTAAAAAATGTGTTATTGTTATGTTCAAAAAACATATTTTGTGATTGTAATTTAATAGTCTATTTTGTAGTATAATAGATAAGAGTTGTTATTAATAAATATAAGGTGATGTTTATGTGTTATAATATCACAAATATTATGGTTTACTGTCCAGCAGTTTCCCTGACTTATGTAGGATTGGAGTTAGAATAGTTATTTATTATGGTTTCCTGTCCAGCACTTTATCTGACTTATGTATGATTGGAGTTAAAATAGTTATTTATTGTTGCTTACTGTTAAGTATTTTCTATGAGTTATGTTTTATATTTTTTTATTTATAAAAAAAAATTTAATTTTTTTTTAAATTTTTATAATTATTATTATATATAATGTTGTAATATTATTTTTATAAATAAACAAAATATGAATATTTTCTACATTTTTACATACATATCACAAGTGTCAACATTTATTAAGTACAATAGTAATATAGTTTTGTACACATTTTTTTGATTCATACTTTCATTTGTTGATGCAAACATTTACATAATTTTAATACACATTTTTCAATTATTTGTTTACATTTTACATTGCAATTTTAGTCATATATACATTGTTATATTACATTAATTAGTATATTACATTTTAAATTTTCTTTTTTTAAATTTAATATGTTAATTAATTGACATGTAATTGTATTTTTCTAAAGTATGCACATAAAATAGTGCTCAGTTTTATACATATAAAAAATATTTTTTAACAATCAAAAACATATTTTTAATATACAATAATTAATTAATATATAAATATATTATATTTATTATTGTATATTTTACATTAATCATATGTTTATTTACAAACAATAAGTAAATTATTACAAAACATGGAAAATAAATTGCTATTCATCTCTATTGTTTATTTTTAATAATGGGGATTTAGTCCTATTTTTATTTTTATTGTGCTGCCATTTTGATTTTTGAACTTCACTTTGTAGTCTATCTACATCGTTGTTTGGGTCATTTCAGAAAACGGAACCTCGCGGTTGGGAGCTGCTTCGTGTTGGTGAATGTAAGTTTATTTTACATTAATTTTTACTACATTTTAATACATTATAGAGCTAGTTGTAGTGTGTACATGTTGCTATGTGTTGTACTTTACATTTTATGTGAAAAATACGTGTTATTTAAGGTCGTTATTGATAACATACTTTCTTAGATATTTCTTATGAAATTAAGGTTTATGTATTGTGTAAATGAATTAGTTCAGGTGTTTTCCTATGTTTTATATGTTATGTTTAGGCTTTCTGGCTTTCGTATTTATTGTGGGTGGGTTTTGTTTGTATTTATTTACAGGTGTTCGTTTTGGTGAGCAGATGGATTTTATCTCGTATTTTTTGTAAAATACAGGTAAATGTTTCACTACATTTCTTGATTTTTCGGGATTTTGGAGCGTTTTTATCGTGATTATTTTTCGGGTTTTTTATGGTTCCGTTCTCCAGAGTATTGCTACGTGGGACCCTTATAAAACAGTTGTATATTTGGCATTTTGTGGGGATTTTTTTAAAACATGTGGATTGATTTTGGTTCTAATCGTCTTGAAACCATGTTCTTGGAACACATTCTACAGCTGTAGAACAGTTAAGTTATTATTATATTTTTGTTTGGGGTGGATTGTGCTATATTGTGCAATTTTTTTAAATGTCGTTTTATTATGTCTTGTAATAATAGATTACATTTATTTTTACATGACATAATTTAACTACATTAAAAAAAATTTGTTTTATTTATTGTTTGAAATGTTTTTATGTGTTGCTTGTTAAAGGATAGATTTGGCTATTAGTTCTAAGTATTAAAGACCTTCGATACTTGGGTACATTCTTATTTTTTGCTGTAGGTATTCGTACATATTTAATGTTTGTTTACTTAGTTTAGGGCCGATTTTAGATAGAGATTGCTCTATTCTTAGTTCTTGGTAGCTTTGCTCTTTTTTGATGCTTTGGATTAGTTTATGAAGTGTGGGTTGTGTTCTTCCTATTGTGGCTTGGAAGGCATTATGCCATCCTTCGACCGCGTTGTTAGTTTTGGCTTTCTGTGCCATAGTACTAGCATACACATTCCACCATGGAATTTGGAATTTAGGTTGTCTGCGGTGGCCAGAACGATGTAATCTTCCCACCCAGGTAACTTCAAAATAGTCTAAGAAGGGAGTTAATTTTTTCTCATTGGTGCGGTAGAAAGGGCTGTCAAGTAGTAAATTGTAATAGTTAGCAACTTCGGTTGTTGGTACAAATGCCAATGCAATTAACTTTTTAATCTGATAAGCAAAGTTACTGTTTGTTGAATATTCAATGCTTAAAGTAGATTTTTGTAAGTGCCTCCATATACTTTGGTTGTAGCGATAATAACACCCTTGTATAGATGTGTGAGGATATATTTTAAGTATTGCTTGAATCATGGCTATTTCAAAGTCTATTATTATTCTTTGTGGATAGTAATAATCAGTAAAATCTTTGATAGTTGTTAAAATTTCAACGTAGGTAGCATTTGTTTTATTTGGCAGCAGTGTATAAATTAAAGGGATATTTGTTTCTTGGTATTCACCATGGATGGTGTAAAGTTGATAGAAAGGTTTGGGACATACTTTAAAAGTTCCGTCCATCCTCCAGGTTTCGCACGATTTTAGTTTTTGCAAATTGCTATTTGTTGCAAAAAGTAAAATTCTTTTATCATGACTGTGGTTATCATACATTAAGAATTTATCTTCATTGTGTGTAATAGTATATTCAGGATATATTTTAATGTCTTGAAAAGTTTCAGGTGCTGGTGGAGTTGGATCAGAATCTCGTTTTGTTTTAGCAATTAATCTTTTCAAGTTGGGTATTGAAGGTAACTGTCCTGTGACATGTTCTGGCACCTTGCTTAAAACATTTTTCAAAATAGTGGTGCTTGTTTCTTGTGAGCCTGTACTAGCTTCTCTCAATTTCTCTAGTGCTTCTCTTACTTCGACTTCTGTTACATTGGGTGGGTGGTTATGCTCATGTACATTTACAACATTGTTATCAACAGTGTTTGCTCTACCATAGCATGCAGTTGAGTAATATTTACTACATTTCCAGTAAGTTTTATTCCCTTTTATTCTTTCTTGGGTGTAGGTGTAACCCATGTAGCTCAGCATTATTTTCCCTTTTTGAGAAGTAATAAAAGTAGCTCCTGTTGCCATGTCCAAGGTAGATCTGTGAAGACATATATATGTTTTTTTAGTAAAAGTGAAAAACATTTCTTGAGATGTGTACGTTAAAAGGAAAAAGTGCAAAAACATACTTACGTCGTTTTCCTGCTAATTTTATGTTTTCTGTTCTTATATGTAGATTTTCACTCTTTAATGTTCTGTAGTTGTAGTAAAGAATAGTACAAAAAAATGATTTAGTTTTATAGTTGTTTATTTTGTCTTTCTGATTCTTAATAGACACAGTGGGTATACTTACTTAATGTAGTAGAAGATGTTGTTAGTTTAGTTGTAAATTGGTAGATGAAGTTTGTATATTCTGTAAAAGAAAGTTAATTTGTGTTATTTATTGTATTAGGATATATTAGTAGGTAATAACATATCAAGTCTTTTGCAACTTTACTTTGCAACTTTTTAAAATTATTTAAAAGCTTTCTAAGTAGACATGGATAAGGCAGTTCATAATTTCATTTAATTATTATCTTGTGGTGGTTGTTGATAGGATGTTGTAGTTATATTTAAACAAATATAAAGACCATGGTGTCGATTCCGATCCGGTAAAATGCGCTCAGAATCGTCGTACGGGGCGTTTTTTCCCCGTACGAATCGTATCCGTAGACGTCCCGTACGTACGATGAAGTACGATCCGTACTAGGTGCCGAACTCCGTATGAGTCGTACAGGACTCCGTACGACTCAAATCTCCGTACGAATCTCACTCGGAACCCGCTGTACGCGACATCGCGGCTAGTTTTTACGACCCAGCAAGTACGATTCGTATCGGGTACGCACCGTACGACCCTTTTCCTACGGGAGCTGAAAACAGTCGTAAACGCACAGTTCGCGCCGAAACAGGTACGGAACGCCCCCCCCCCCGGGTACGGCACGTACCCCCCATGATCGCAGGGGTACGCGCCGTACCCCTGCGATCATGCGGGGTACGTGCCGTACACCCAGCGTACATGGGGTACGCATCGTACCCCATGTACGGTGGGTGTACGGCACGTACCCCATGTACGCTGGGTGTACGGCACGTACCCCGCATGATCGCAGGGGTACGCGCCGTACCCCTGCGATCATGGGGGGTACGTGCCGTACAGAGTGTAGGTGATCGTGCGCTTTTCCGTACGAATCGACGTGTACCGTACAAATCGCGTCCAGGTCGGCCGATCGGGATCGGAATCGTCCGGTCGTACGGCGTCCGTACGAGTCGTACAGAAACGGCTCCGGATACGATTCGTACGGACGGGGATTTTACCGGATCGGAATCGACCCCCATGTTTTTAGTTTAGGGAGTTTAGCTACTTTTCGACAGGTTTGTATGATAAAGGAAATGGGACTTGACTTACTTGAGTTGTAGTATGCTGTGTTCTAGTCGTTGTAGTAGGTGTGTATTCTCTTCTTTTCAGCAAGGTAACCGTTTCCCTCCAAGTTTGGCCAAAAAAAGGTAATTTAAGTTAAGTTTGTAATTGTATTTATAGTAGTGAGTTAATTAATGGGTATATTTGATTGGTTCAATTAAATATAATTTAAATTCATTGGCTGACAACATTAGTTTGAATTTGAAAGCCGTTATTTTGTAAAGAGTTAGTAGCATCAATAATTGTTTTCGATTTTTATTACCAAATGTATTATATGTGTTTTATTTTAATGGTAAATATTTATTACAATGTTAAAATTAGTGAAATGTGATTTTAAGTAATCCGATAAGAGTGTATGATAGTGTTTGGTAATGTTTATATTGGTATACAACCTTTACAACGCAACTTTTACAACTTACTACCATTACAACCACACTTTTACAATGCAAAAAGCATTACAATGCATGTATTTACAAGGCATGTTTTTACAACGTAGGTACCTTTACAACGCATATCATTACAACGTAAGTATTGGTAAGTATATAATTATATTTAAAATGTAATATGTTTGGTTTTTTTTAAGGGATATTTTTAGGGTTCAGGGTCAGTTTTGGCTCTTAGGGTAAAGGGGTATTTTTAGGGTTCAGGGTCAGTTTTGTGTTTTTGGGAAAAGGGGTATTTTTAGGGTTCAGGGTCCGTTTTCAGTTTTTGGGTAAAGGGGTATTTTTAGGGTTCAGGGTGAGTTTTCAGTTTTTGGGTAAAGGGGTATTTTTAGGGTTCAGGCTGAGTTTTACGTTTTTGGGTAAAGGGGTATTTTTAGGGTTCAGGGTCAGTTTTCAGTTTTTGGGTAAAGGGGAACTTTTAGAGTTCAGGGTCAGTTTTCAGTTTTTGGGTAAAGGGGTATTTTTAGGGTTCAGGGTCAGTTGTCAGTTTTTGGGTAAAGGGGTATTTTTAGGGTTCAGGGTCAGTTTTCAGTTTTTGGGTAAAGGGGTATTTTTAGGGTTCAGGGTCAGTTTTCAGTTTTTGGGTAAAGGGGTATTTTTAGGGTTCAGGGTGAGTTTTACGCTTTTGGGTAAAGGGGTATTTTTAGGGTTCAGGATCAGTTTTCAATTTTTGGGTAAAGGGGTATTTTTAGAGTTCAGGGTCAGTTTTCAGTTTTTGGGTAAAGGGGAATTTTTAGAGTTCAGGGTCAGTTTTCAGTTTTTGGGTAAAGGGGTATTTTTAGGGTTCAGGGTCAGTTTTCAGTTTTTGGGTAAAGGGGTATTTTTAGGGTTCAGGGTCAGTTTTCAGTTTTTAGGTAAAGGTGTATTTTTAGGGTTCAGGGTCAGTTTTCAGTTTTTGGGTAAAGGGGTATTTTTAGGGTTCAGGGTCATTTTTCAGTTTTTGGGTAGAGGGGTATTTTTAGGGTTCAGGGTCAGTTTTGTGTTTTTGGGAAAAGGGGTATTGTTAGGGTTCAGGGTCCGTTTTCAGTTTTTGGGTAAAGGGGAATTTTTAGGGTTCAGGGTCAGTTTTTGGGTAAAGGGGTATTTTTAGGGTTCAGGGTCAGTTTTCAGTTTTTGGGTAAAGGGGTATTTTAAGGGTTCAGGGTCAGTTTTCAGTTTTTAGGTAAAGGGGTATTTTTAGGGTTCAGGGTCAGTTTTCAGTTTTTGGGTAAAGGGGTATTTTTAGGGTTCAGGGTCAGTTTTCAGTTTTTGGGTAGAGGGGTATTTTTAGGGTTCAGGGTCCGTTTTCAGTTTTTGGGTAAAGGGGAATTTTTAGGGTTCATACCCAGTTTTTGGGTAAAGGGGTATTTTTAGGGTTCAGGGTCAGTTTTAATTTTTGGGTAAAGGGGTATTTTAAGGAGTCAGGGTCAGTTTTTAGTTTTTGGGTAAAGGGGTATTTTTATTGTTCAGGCTCAGTTTTGTGTTTTTGGGGTACAGGGGTACAGGGTAAAAAAATAATAATAATATATTAATGAAATAAATTAAATTAAATTAAATTAAATTAAATTTAATTAAAATCTATTCATTTTAATTAATTTATATTAAAAAAATTATTATATATTTACTAATACTTACGTTGTAATGGTATGCGTTGTAAAGGTACCTGTGTTGTAAAAATATGCGTTGTAAATACATGCGTTGTAATGGTTTTTGCGTTGTAAAAATTTCGTTGTAAAGGTATGCGTTGTAAAAGTATGTGTTGTAACGTCATACATACTTTATATTACTAATGTATTTTTTCTTATTATATATAAAAAATAATACATATTGTATATACATATATGTTAGAAAAGCTTTTTTTGAATTTAAATAACTATGAAAAAGTGAATAACAGAAAGGTAATTTGTATATAAGGTTATAAAGAAAATGACGATATTTTATTTATATTAATATGAGTAGAAAGGTAGTCGATATTAGTGTTGTCGATATTAGTGTAGAAGGTAATGTTATTTTAAATATTGTCGATAATGTAGTAGTCGATATTTATGTAGTCGATATAATTGTTAACGATATTAGAGTAGTCGATGAAAAAATATCGATATTTGTGTAAATCCTTGTTTAAGTATATGGTTACGATATTTTTGTAGACGATGTATTTGTGGCGATATTTTTGTAGGTCGATGTTTTAGTAATCGATATTTAATCATGGAACCGTTGCAGCATACGCGCCTTCGTCTGCCTGGCGACCACCAATGTTGTAATAATGCCCTTAGAATGAGACAACTGTCACATCATTCTAATGCATGTTTTATAAAAATTCACCATAATAAATATCTATACTCCAAATTGTTTATTCAGAACAGATATTTCACCTAGTTTTCTATGTACTATTCAGAACAGTTACTTTACCTATTTTTCTAATTCTGCAGTGCTTGTCCTAAAATTGCAACAATTGCATTTTGTTTGCCTGCCTTCAATCAATCAATTAATCAAGACATTTGTAGAGCGCACTACTCACCCTTGAGCGTCACAAGGTGATGCGGGGGAAGGGATGCTGCTACTGTTCGAATAGCCAGGTCTTGAGGAGCCTCTTGAAGGTTAGTAGGTCCTGGGTCTGCCGTAGGAGGATGGGGTGTTCCAGGTCTTGGCGGCGAGGTGGGAGAATGATCTGCCGCCGTTGGTTGTTCTTCAGATGCGGGGGACGTTGGCGAGTGCAAGGTCGGCGGAGCGGAGCTGTCGGTTCGGGGTGTAGAATGTGAGTCGTCTGTTGAGGTATGCCGGTCCGGTGTTGTGGAGCGCCTTGTGTGCGAGGGTGAGGCGCTTGAAGGTGATCCTCTTGTTGACGGGAAGCCAGTGCAGGTGTTTCAGGGCTGGTATGTTGTGGCTGTGGCGAGGGAAGTCGAGGATCAGGTGTGCGGAGGTGTTCTGTATGCGTTGTAGTCATTTTAGGATTTTGGCCGGGGCTCCTGCGTAGAGGGTGCTTCCGTAGTCCAGCCTGCTTGCTTGCTGACGAGGGCCCGGGTGACCGTCCTTCTTGTTTCGGTGGGGATCCACCTGTAGATCTTGCGGAGCCTGCGGAGGGCATTTGAGTAGGAGGACGAGGCGGCGTTGACTTGAGCGCTGAGTCGAGCCTTGCCTACCTTTCTTCTCTTCTACAGGACTTCTTCGACTTTCATATACTACTGTATGATACATTGTTTTAAGGACAGTGCATTTATGTGCATTTAAAAATCTCAATAAAAATTGAGCCATTAAAATAAATCAGGTTATCTTGTTCAGCTGTCAGCAGCCCTTCCATAGACACATGTCCTCCCTGTTGGTGCTGTACACCATTTCAATGATCAATATGGTTGTCACCTTCCTCTTCGGGTAGATGTACACCTGAGCTTAAATTGAGCTAGTAATTGCAGCTGGGGCCCACCAGTCATCGTTTTTTTGTGACCAGCACTTCTTTGTCCTCATTAGATTTTGACCCAGAGCAAGAGGGAGAAAAACAAACAAGAAGGAGTAAGGGAAGGACCGATAAACTGCGACAAAAGAAGAAAGCAGGAGCTTGCAAAATCTAGAGGGTCAGGGAGGGCCTGGTGTTGCATTAAAGAGGCATATGGTGAAATCAGCAGTATGCAGCATTTGTATTCAGCACTCTAACATGCAATATCACCCACTCAGGACTTCTGAGCAAACATTTGGCACGTATTCTTTTATAAATTAAGCACTGGCTGCACACTGCCCTCGATTAAAAAGTATAGGCTGTAGACCTCGTTGCCTATAGGGGCAAACAGAAAAAGGGGTTAATACAATGTACTTATTAGGGGTCTAAAGCTTTAGATGAACAAGGTCCACATTTTCTTCAAGGAGTTGAATTTGAAATACAATTGGTCAACTGAGAAAGTGTGAATTCAATGCTTATAAAAGGGACTTGAAGAGATTGAGCAGAAAAGATTTGCATGCCTGTTGCATATTTTGAACATGTAGTAGAGCTTTTTACCTTAACTGCACAGGTCTCAGTCAATTGTCTGGTATATCTATGCGATTTGTCTGTTTCCATTTGTATTGCTATTTCCCCAAACATTAGTCCTGTGTATTGTCCTCAGAGTGGAAAATGCATCAGAATAGTTTTCTGGAAACCTGCATTTCACAAAGTTTTTAATTACTTTTGTTCACATGGAAAACAACATCCCTTCTTCCATATTACAATAAAATGTGCTAGGTGGACATTACCACACACATACATTGCCACTTACCCCTACTAAGTGCTATAACAGTGTTTAGGAGGATCTGGAATAAAAATAGGTGCATGGGTCCCCCACACCCTAGGATGAGTCCTGGCTGTATCAATCCCAAAAACCCTTGTTCATCCTCTTATCTCACTCACCCATCCCGAGGTGCTTGGCGCCTGTTCTTCCTCCACAGACCACTGTCTGCACCCCATCCCCCACCTCTTTCCAGGGTACTCGGTCCTGTAAGCATCTGTCATTGCTGCAATGCTGCACCTTTAGCCGTAGAGCTTCATGACATCAACTCACCAATTGTAATCACAGAAGCTGGTGTCTTTGCACCAAGGCACTTAATCACAGTTTAACCACTTACCTAGGAATGATAAGGTTTGAAATAGCCTTTCCTAGCCTCAGTGCTTCTCAGTGATAGCATATGAAAGAAATTGGCAATGGTTTTATATTTCAACAAATCTAAAATGTGTCTTTAAAGCAATTTAGCAAAATGTGTCTTTTTCGGATTGGCAATTTTTTTTTATCATCCGATTGGCATTTTTACATGATATCTTTCTGTAGTGAATTGTGGATGTCAAAAACACAGAAAGGATTACGGGATCAAAGTGTGTGCCTTTTGTCTAAACATATCTTCAATTAGCAATACAGGTTTCTAGAGGGGCAAGGCACACATAGCCACTAAATAGGAACAATATTAATATATATATATATATATATATATATATATATATATATATATATATATATATATATATATATATATATATATATATATATATATATATATTACCTACTGGCGGTCGCCAGTAGGTATATATAGTTAGGATTTTTTCTCCATGGGATTTTTGAAAATTCTATGTCTAATAACTTTGGCGTTTGTGGACGGAATTGGCTGAAATTTTCAGGAAAATGGCACATTTTGTTTCTGAGCAGCCCTTGAAAATTTGGGGGGGGTTCGTCAAGGGGGGGCCGAGAAAAAAGGGGGGTCCCAAAACGTGTTTTTAACATTGAGTTTTCCATAGGGCGGTTGGCCTCACTTTTAGCCCGAACGGCTGAATGGATTTGCACGAAACTTGGCAAAATTGTAGGGACTGGTAGCCCGATGTGCCTTTTGTAGGTCTCAATATATGTGCTCCAGTGGATTTTGAGAAATTAACGTTTAAAAAAAGATATATATCTGTAACAGCGGACCTAGCAGCGTCCCAGGACGCGTACTTTACGCGCAACGGAGCTTTGTGAAGCGAAGCTGATTGGTTCTCCGGCATCTGTCAACATTCCAAAAAGTCCGTAGCGGCCGCCATCTTGTCTCTCGGTAGGATCGAGAGACAAGAGGAGGTCAAAACAAAGGGGGAAATAACTATAAGGGGGCATAGTAGATCCTCGCTGACCCCCTAGGTTTGATGTGGAGGTTTTAAAAGGGCCCCGCGGGGCAAAAAAAAAAAATAATAATAATAATCGAACGGCTGAATGGATTTGCACGAAACTTGGCAAAATATTAGGGACTGGTAGCCCGATGTGCCTTTGCTAGGTCTCAATATATGTGCTCCAGTGGATTTTGAGAAATTAACGTTCAAAAAAAGATATATATCTGTAACAGCGCTCCGCTTCGCGTAACGGAGGTTTGCGAAGCTGATTGGTCATTCTGTCACTGGGCTATAGTTGGGCTACATCTGGCTGATATTTGGGCTACATTTGTTTTTTTGTGTGTCTGGCGGCCATCTTTGGGCTACATTGGGCTACATTGGGCTTCATTGGGCTACATTGGGCTACATTTGGGCTCCAACATATATATAGGCCAATGTAGCCCAATATATATTTTTCAAAGTTAATTTTCGTAAAAACCACTGGAGCATATATCTTGAGACATAGCAAAGGCACATCGGGCTACCAGTCCCTACAATTTTGCCAAGTTTCGTGGAAATCCATTCAGCCGTTCGAGCTAAAAGTGAGTCCAACCGCCCTATGGAAATGAAGGAAATGAATGGGTAATTTGTAATTAGCAAATAGCTAATCGCAAACTAGGAATGGTAAAGAATCGCTATTTATTCCTTAAAGTTCGCTATTTAGGAAATGCAAAAAACTTTGATGATACATATGGCGGTTCATCTCTAACAAGATAAGAAGCATAGGGATACATTTATGATGACTGGCGCATCACCAGGGATGTGTTAGTCATTCTGTGCCGCTGTTCCGTCACCTATGGTGTGCTGCATTTACAATGCGGCGCATCATGGGGCAAAAACAGCACAGATGCGTGATGTATCTGTGCCGTAAAGGTGGCGCATTGCTGGAGTTGTATCGCAAGTGTGATGAAGCTCCAGCAAGGGTCGGGGGTGCCCCTGTCGCAGGGTTTCTGTTCTCACACAGAACTGTGGACAGAGGATTGGAACCTCGGCGAATTAGGGTGTCGCAAAACTCACGTTAGTAATCAAAAACTCCTTAGCAAGCTAGGTACAGTGTCACATTGGATATAACAAACTCTCAATGTTTAGACAATCCAGAATATGAACTTATAGTACCTCAGGATACGTGGAACTCATGAACAGTCGGTCGTTATATATTTCTTAGAAACCAGAACATGGAGTTAAGAAGAACACATGGGTATTTGAAATGTTTATTTACTAATGCCGTCTTCTCAGGCGTAGTATCTTAGATAATACAAGTACACATATTATCAGTAGCAAAATTACCAGCATAGTTACTAGTACATAAAAAGCGAATGGTGATAGTATGTTAACATGCTGTAAATGAATAAGAGTTAGCAACACTTATAAGCAGCCGCGGGCCGTGGAGGGAGTTACGGTGAGGCAGGGAGGCGGGGAGGGGGAGAAGCAGGGTGGAGAATACAAGTACACATATTATCAGTAGCAAAATTACCAGCATAGTTATTAGTACATAAAAAGCGAATGGTGACAGTATGTTAACATGCTGTAAATGAATAAGAGTTAGCAACACTTATAAGCAGCCGCGGGCCGTGGAGGGAGTTACGGTGGGGCAGGGAGGCGGGGAGGGGGAGGGGCAAGGTAGAGAGGGCTCCACCCTGCTTCTCCCCCTCCCCGCCTCCCTGCCTCACCGTAACTCCCTCCACGGCCCGCGGCTGCTTATATCTCACCCTCCCTGATACACATATTATATTATTTGCTAAGAAGGTCTCTTTGTGTTGGTTTAGGGCGTGCCCATACTTTAGTGTCTTAGATTTGAAGGAATCACATCAGCATACACCAGCTCTCTCTTCATGTGAACCGCATCAACTGTTGTGTATGTGTGTTCGGCAAAGCAATATAAAACCCGCCTCATGCCCAGAATTGGCAGAAGTTGCACTTATGTTATGAGTATGAAGTCGTGGAGATCAGACCTCATAACAATTCTGTATCGTGTTGTTCTTGAAACTTTAGCACTCGCTGTACAGATATAGTTTAACAAGCAAAGCAGATAGTAGAGCAATAACATATTATTCTCATGTAAACCACGATGAACTACTAGGTGGAAAGCTAAAGCAACAACTAAGTGTCGTGTGCAGAAGTTGGAAAAAAGGAAAAATGGCGTTTAAACCGGTAATGAGCCCATGCTAACTTAACACGGTGTAAAGATATCCAGGACCTAGATGACACCTCCCCATGATCCGGAAACGAACTGAATAAGATAATAGAAGTGCCATCTCATGAGAGCAGATTGCAAGTTTATATGTGGACGGTCCGCAAGGTAAAGCATTAAAAACTAGGAAAATGTAATGCTAAAGAAAAATAAAACAGCCAAGTACTTTATCGAGTCTTAAGCCAATAGGCAAGGTAAATAATAAAAACTTGACAAATAAGTCAATGAATTGTCAATGAAATGCTAGTACTCAGCATATCAAACATGAAAAAGGTCTATGACATAACTGTGTATGCAAAATAAGCTGCAACAGCCTCCAATAGGAAGTCACCGTCTTCATCCGAAAACAGTTCAGCCATCCAATTTAAAAGCGGAAAAGAACATACGTGCTCTCCCAGCACCGGATCCTCTATCACCATCAGAGGACAGCTCGGTGGGTTTTCAAGAAAGCTCTGTTCCAAGAAAGACTGTGCTGCCGCCAGTAAATTCCAGGGAACAAGTAGTCCATGCATCAATGCCACAGCAATAATCCTTTCGCCAGGACAAACCAACTCGTGAGTAATGATAGGAGTCATCAGCTGATTAAAGTCGACGTCAGGAGAAACCGGTCCGCAGAGACACAAATCAATGGCCCAATCGAAATCACAGGTCAGGCAGTGAAATACAGGCTGGACACAGGTGAAGTAGGAGAATCGAAAAGATAATCCATATGCCGTGCTTAATATCGCCAACGGCATTGTGCCATAATATTCTAGCATGCGATTGCGGAACAGTGTCAGCAGCTGCAGGGTGGGAGGTTGCATAGGAGGGACATCCATATTTAAAAATGTAAAAAAGCACAAGAGCGTCCGCTGGTAATGCAAGTAAAAATGCCAATCCACGAACCAGAGTGGAGAAAATAGAATGAAAGGAAGCAGGGATGACTCCAAAGATTTTCTCAAATGAAGTCACGAGACCACTGGTAACAACTTTAAAAAAGTGCGCCAGGGTCTTTGTGGAGGATGCGTTAAAGATAGTCGGAACCATCTTGCTGAAATTGAAAGGCAAATCTGAATTGAAAAGGGTCTGCACCTCTGTACGGGTGTTCGCTATGTGAAGCACGAAAGTTTCACGGGCCGAACTCAAGGCCACCTCTCTCTGAGACAAAAGAGCTCTTATTATGGTGCGGCGTACCACAAGGATCCTCACTCAGTCCCACCCTCTTCAACGTATACATGAGCCCCCTCGCGGCCATCGCCCGCCAACACAACCTCAACATCATCTCTTACGCGGATGACACTCAACTGATCCTATCTCTCACCAAGGACCCCAGCACCGCCAAAACTAACCTACACGAAGGAATGAAAGAAGTCGCCGAATGGATGAAACAAAGCCGTCTGAAACTGAACTCAGACAAAACAGAAGTCCTCATCTTAGGTAAATCCCCCTCTGCATGGGACGACTCCTGGTGGCCGGAAGCCCTCGGAAATGCACCCATCCCGACAGACCACGCACGGAACCTTGGCGTCATCCTGGATTCTTCACTCTCAATGAACAAACAAGTCAGCGCCGTATCCTCTTCCTGCTTTAACATTCTTCGCATGCTCAGAAAAACATTTCGCTGGATCCCCTCCGAAACAAGGAAAACAGTCACCCACGCTCTAGTCACGAGCCGACTGGACTACGGAAACACCCTCTACGCAGGTACCACCGCTAAACTCCAGAATAAACTACAACGAATCCAAAACGCCTCAGCCAGGCTCATATTAGACATCCCACGCAACGAACACATCTCTGGTCACCTTAAAGACCTCCACTGGCTACCCGTCAATAAGAGGATTACTTTCCGACTGATTACCCACGCACACAAATCACTCTACGACATCGGACCAGATTGCCTCAACTCTCGACTGTCCTTTTACACCCCCTCCCGACAACTTCGCTCTTCCAGCCAAGCCTTCGCCACTGTACCTCGCATCAACAAGACCACCATGGGAGGTAGATCCTTCTCATACCTGGCTGCCAAAACATGGAACTCACTCCCCGCTTACCTCCGCCTCACCCAGAATCACCTAGCGTTCAGAAAGCAGCTTAAAACGTGGATATTTGACAAATAATCCTCCTCCCCTTCCTAAGCGCCTTGAAACCCTCTGGGTATGTAGTGCGCTATATAAATGTTATGACTTGACTTGACTTGACATTCTTGCCATGCCGTTGAAATCTGTCCCAAGGTTGGTATTTGTGGCCAGATTGAAAACTCCCTATGTTCATGTGTGGGAGGAAATAGAACATTTCTGCAGCAAATAACCCGTTCACTTACTGTTACGATAAAAGGAATACTTTTAATTAACTCAGAACAATCTTCATTATTGAGCATCAAATAACTACCATTTTCCAACAACTTGAACGTGGGGATGATAGCAGGAACTGGCGTGCCTTGCAACACGCAAGCCATATTTGGTCGGTGTTTGTTGCATGAACCGTGTAACTGTATGTGCCTACACATTAGTGAATGATCTGGCGTCTCAGGGCATTCCTCTCCATTCAGATAAACTTCTTGATCATCTTTGAAACATCTGTATGTGTATGGAAGCGACCAGACCTCATGAAGAAAAGCACTACCTAAAGGTTCATGACGACCTATTGGTATATATTTCATACAATTTGAAAACTTATATAAAGCAAAAGGCAGCGTTATTAAACCGTGGATAAGGCACGTTGCCAAAAAACCCGCAATCCTCTGCTGATGATGTCACTGAGCATGTCATGAATGATGTAATATGTGACATCATCAGCAGTGGATTACGGGTAATAGTATCTCTAGTTTACTCCCCTATAGCTGTCTTTCTTTTAACATAAGTGTCTGTTTCCTTCCCTTATACTTACTGTTTTTGGTTCGCTTCTGGTTCGCGTACCGGCGAGCGAACTGGGAAGCGAACTAAGAGAAATAGAGGTTGGCACAGTTCCAAATATTGTACCAATTTTTTAATAACGGGGAGGTAGTTCTGAAAAGAACTTTTTTTTTTATTGTTTTTGTTGTTTTATATTTTTTTTATTATTTTTCGGAACATTTTTTTACTTTTTTTGAATTTTTCTGAACAGTTTTATATTTTTTTGGGTTTTTCTTGGAGGGGGCAATGAAAACGATTCATTGTAAAGGGCTCAACAGGAGCAACAAAACAAAAAAAGAAGTATTTATTATTTTGGGCGTTTCGTACAAACTTGCATATGATAGTCAATAGCTCTGTTGATCAGAGTGATGCTTTTTTCTCCGTAGGAAATGAATCCATCGCAAAATACGCAGATGTGTTTTACTTCACCAAATTTCATTTGTATATTTGGCACCATCTCCCTGCCCTCTGGTCCCGTTACTTCCGGTACAACAGATCTTCTGGCCATAATAGGGAGATTATCTAGGTCGTTCCGAAACTGTGCAGCACTGTAGTTGTTAGGATGCCACCTAGTCATATGACGATGCATTGTGTAGTTTCCGAAACTGTATTTTTTCTCGGTTCCTCTGGACAGTCTATCTTGACAGATAAGGCAAGTTACGTATCTTGCATTTACTTTTTTCTGACCTTTGGGAATTTTAAAAAATTGCCAAATGAAGTTTTCTTTCCGGTGAGACGTCCTGGGCTGCTCAGGCAAAAACTGCCTCTCTTCGTGCTCGTCGTCCTGTTCCTCTTCTTCTTCTTCTTGTTGAATTATAACTTGAGCAGGTGGTCCACTCTTCCTTGGATGTGGTGGAGGTGGTGGGGAAGCACCAGCTGAAGCTACTAAAGAAGCCATTGCTCAGTGATCACAAAGGGTCTTTCTCTCACAATGATGAAAGTCAGAGTGAGGAAAGAAGGAGGGATTTTCATCATTTGGGAAAAACAAGAGTTCTCAACCAATCAAAAGTGTCCATTTTAGATTATATGACCTAGTCTTACATCATTAGGAAACCAAAAGTGAAATGAACCAATGAAAAGTGTTATTACCAAGTCACATGACTTGCTGTGTTTACGTTAAGCGCTTTGCAGGGCCTCCCGGTTTGCTTCCAGAAACCTGCGCTTTGCGACTCGCTTCGCGTACCAGTTCGCTAACGTAGCACGTCATATGACGTATCACGCGACAACGTGAAACGTCATGCGGACGGGAGGCGTCACGATGTTGTTTTCTAACGCGGCACTTGCGGTAAAGAAACGTTTACCGGCTCGCGGTCTATTTCGCGGCATCAAGGTCAGCTAACGGGAAGCTTCCCGATTCGCGAAGCGGGAACGAAGAAAAAAAAATATTTAAAAAAAAAATTATTCATAAACATATAAAATATATTTTTGGATTTAAAGAAGAATACATTTTACAGCTACAGATATTAGCTGTTAAAAAACCAATGAAATTCACAGAAAAAACCATAGGTTATAGACCATATATAGTTAGGAATTAGCATTTACAAAACCTTGAAAATTCACTGAAAAAACCATAGGTTATAGACCATATATAGTTAGGAATTAGCATTTAGAAAACCTTATTTTACTCACACAAAACCATTGAAATTCCATATATAGTTAGTTGCACTAACTATATATCGCGCACCAGCAATCCACTGCTGATGATGTCACATATTACATCATTCATGACATGGTCAGTGACATCACTGATGACATCACTGATGACATCTCAAATGACATCACTGATGACATCACTGATGACATCATCCAGTGACTGTGTGTTTCTGTAAAGTTTAAATATGTTTTACATATTGAAGAATGAGTAGATGTATAAGTGTCTGGATGAAGCATTTAGTAGGTGGGTGACTGACTGTATGAGTGAGTGATTAAATGTGTCTCACTGAGTGCATGGGTTAGTGACTAAACTGTCTTAATTTGTGCATTATTATGTCTGTTCTGTAAACTGCTGCATGTGTTGATCAGTAGCTATATGAGTAACTATATGGGTTATTAATTGATTGTCCAAGTATTTGTATGGGAGACTGAGTGTATGTGTGGCTGGCTGGGAGATGTGTGACTCTGTGCAGATCAATGTGTACTTGTATCAATGATTGTATAAGAGAGTAAGTATGTGTTAGTATATGTTTGAAAATGTAAGGTACTCTATGTTTAACTGTATAGATTAGAAAATGGAAGTGTGATTGATTCTTTACAGGACTGACTAGGTGTGTGAGTAACTCCATGGATGAGTGGCAGAGTGTGAGTGTCTGTATAGGTGTATGAGTGCATATGATAGTGTTGTAAAGATGAGTGATTGTATGTATGAATGATTGTATGGGTGAATGAGTGAATGTGTGTGTAGACGTAGGAATCAGTGAGTGCGTATGTAGTAACTAGTATTGGTGTGTCAATGGTTTCAAAAATTATACTCTGTATTTAACGCTGGGTGTAACAGAGGTTATATTAAAGTGTGAGGAGATGCATTGTATTGTCACATTAATGATATCATCATTGATGTGACCATTGATGTCAAATGAGATATCATCAGTGATGTCATCAGTGATGTCATTTGAGATGTCATCAGTGATGTCATCAGTGATGTCACTGACCATGTCATGAATGATGTAATATGTGACATCATCAGCAGTGGATTGCGGGTGCGCGATATATAGTTAGTGCAACTAACTATATATGGAATTTCAATGGTTTTGTTTGAGTAAAATAAGGTTTTCTAAATGCTAATTCCTAACTATATATGGTCTATAACCTATGGTTTTTTCAGTGAATATATATATATATATGTATATATATATATATATGTATATGTATATAAATATACATATATATAAAAAACCTTATTTTACTCACACAAAACCATTGAAATTCCATATATAGTTAGTTGTACTAACTATATATCGCGCACCCGCAATCCACTGCTGATGATGTCACATATTACATCATTCATGACATGGTCAGTGACATCACTGATGACATCACTGATGACATCTCAAATGACATCACTGATGACATCACTGATGACAACATCCAGTGACTGTATGTTTCTGTAAAGTTAAAATATGTCTTATATATTGAAGAATGAGTGGATGTATAAGTGTCTGGATGATGTATTTAGTAGGTGCATGACTGACTGTATAAGTGAGTGATTAAATGTGTCTCACTGAGTGCATGGGTTAGTGACTAAACTGTTTTAAATTGTGCACCATTGTGTCTGTTGTTTTGTAATCTGATGCATGTGTTGATCATTAGCTATATGACTAACTATATGGGTTATTGATTAGTTGGCCAAGTATTTGTATGGGAGACTGAGTGTGTGTGTGGGTGGCTGGGAGGTGTATGACTCTGTGCATAGATGTGTGAGCAGTTGATTCACTAGATGTATGGGTTCAAAAGTGCATGTGGAAACAGCTGTATGGGCGGTTTACTGTGTGCATGAGTATATTGGTGAGTGAATGGATATCTCAGTGCTACATGTCAAAGTAAGTACATATGTAAAACACAGTACATGTGGTAGTTGACATATATAAATAACTGTGCATAAGAGCCAGTGAATGTGTGAGTGGCTGTATGGATTATTGTGAACTTGTATCAGGGATTGTATAACAGAGTAAATATGTGTTATTATATGTTTCAATAAGTAAGGTGTGTTTAACGATATAGTTGAGCAAATGGAGGTGTGATTGATTCTTTGCAAGACTGATTAGGTGTGTGAGTAACTCCATGGATGAGTGACAGTCTGTGAGTGTCTGTTTACACTGAGTGTATCTACGGTTATATTAGAGTCTGAAGAGGTTCATCGTATCATCACATGAATGATGTCATGAGTAATGTCAAATGAGATGTCATCAGTGATGTCATCAGTGATGTCATTTGAGATGTCATCAGTGATGTCATCAGTGATGTCACTGACCATGTCATGAATGATGTAATATGTGACATCATCAGCAGTGGATTGCGGGTGCGCGATATATAGTTAGTACAACTAACTATATATGGAATTTCAATGGTTTTGTGTGAGTAAAATAAGGTTTTTTAAATGCTAATTCCTAACTATATATGGTCTATAACCTATGGTTTTTTCAGTGAATTTTCAAGGTTTTGTAAATGCTAATTCCTAACTATATATGGTCTATAACCTATGGTTTTTTCAGTGAATTTCATAGGTTTTTTAATAGCAAATCTTTATAAAAATAATACATTTTAAATCTAATTTTATATTTTATAATTTTTTTATTTTTTTTAATATTATTTTTAGTGCGCTCCCGGGGCGCGGACAGGTGAACGCACGGGTAAGCGCAATCTTGCGGCGCGCCCCGGGGCGCGTACTAATGCGCGTCCCGGAAGCGCTATTGCCGAGAACGAAAACAACATCGTGACGTATCGCGTAGCCGCCACGCCTTGCGTCATAAGACACGTATCGCGTAGCCGCGAGATGCGTCTTATGACGCACCGCGTAAGCGCACCCGGAAGCGCATACGATCGCGCAACGTAAGCGCCCCGATGCGCTTACGATACACGCCCGGGACGCGCCCCGGGGCGCGTAGCGTAAGCGCGTCAAACCATGTGACTTTAAAATAACACTTTTCATTGGTTCAGAACTTTTTTTTTTCCAAATTGTGTGAAACCCACCCATTTCTCTCACTATTGCTTTGTACTTGGAGAGAGCAAGAGCTGTTGTGTCTACTCTATCTCCTACTTTTCTGATCTCCAGCAATGGCTGCAAGAGAGTCATCCAGCAGTGATTCAGAGGGATTTTTAGATGAGGACCCTCCTCAGCAAAAGAAAAAAACCCATTTCATCTGGAAATTTTACGAAATCCCAGAAGGACAGAAAAAAGTCAACGCTCCCAAAGTAACATGCAAAATATGTGGGAGTAGTTTATCCAGAGGCAATCCTCTGAAAAAATATAGTTTTGGGAATGCTAATTTGATCCGGCATGTGAAAAGAAGACACCCTAACAACTTTGCCAGGGAGAGTGTCAGAGAGCTGGCACGGAATGTACCCACAGATGGCGGCAGCACCTCCACTGGTGGAGCAACACCTTCGGGACCACCCCGTGGAAGAATGGTCCCTAACATTCAGCCGGTGTTTGCGGGCATCAAATTTTTGTGCACCGAGTGTGACGAACTGCTCTGCTATGGGGAGCAGAGTGTTGAACTGATTGCCCTAAAGAAACAGCAACACCGCTGCTCTTCCAGTCCCTAAATTTTCAATTTTTTTTGCTCCTGTTGAGCAGTTTTGGAATCCTTGTTTTTGTTTTTCCCTTGAAAAAAATAAAAAAAAAATATAAAATTGTTTTAAAAAGTCTAAAAAAATATAAAACAACAAAAACAAAAAAATATATATAAAACAACAAAATCAAAAAAAAAGTTCTTTTCAGAACTACCTCCAATTTTTAAAAAGAAGCTTTATTTTTTTAAAAGTCTGTCATTTTTAATCTCCATGGTACGCTCCCCCGTACGCTCCCCGGTGCGCGTACCGGGCGCTCACCCCCGCGAAAATCGAATTTTTTTAAAAAAAATTTTTCCACCCGCGGGAGCCTTTTATGGCCCCCACATGAAACCTAGGGGGTCAGGGGGTGTGTACCCTGCCCCCTCTTGCTCATTTCCCCCTTTGATTTTTGCCACCTCTTGTGTCTCAATCCTACCGAGACACAAGATGGCGGCCGCTGCGGACTGTTTCGAATGTTTACAGACACCCGAGAACCAATCAGCTTGCCGTGCGCAAGTCGCGTGGCGCGCCTGGAGCGCTCCCCGGTACGCGTACCGGGGAGCGCTCCAGGCGCGGCTCTAGATATATATCTTTTTTTGAACGTTAATTTCTCAAAATCCACTGTAGCACATATATTGAGACCTACAAAAGGCACATCGGGCTACCAGTCCCTACAATTTTGCCAAGTTTCGTGCAAATCCATTCAGCCGTTCGGGCTAAAAGTGAGGCCAACCGCCCTATGGAAAACTCAATGTTAAAAACACGTTTTGGGACCCCCCTTTTTTCTCGGCCCCCCCTTGACGAAACCCCCCCAAATTTTCAGGGGCTGCTCAGAAACAAAATGTTCCATTTTCCTGAAAATTTCAGCCAATTCCGTCTACAAACGCCAAAGTTATTAGACATAGAATTTTCAAAAATCCCATAGGGAAAAAATCCTAACTATATATACCTACTGGCGACCGCCAGTAGGTAATATATATATATATATTTCCAACACTAGCAGCTCCCAATTGCAGGAAAGAACCAGTGGAGACCCTTTGATTGGCAGCAGATAATTTATTGAGCAGCAGCCTGCTCGCCGAGGCTCAGGGACAAGGAAAAATATTCACCATCTGTTCCAGCCAGACGCGTTTCGAGTAATGAAACTCTTCCTCAGTGGCTTGTGGAAAGTCCAGGGAAAAGCGTCTTGTGTGCACCAAACTATATTCATTATCTTCCCGCCCCAAAGTGGGTGTGGCCCTCGGGCATCTTGGGAGATGTAGTTCGTGCGTGCGCTTCACCCTGGTCCAAGTGTCCATACTATCGGTGTCCAGTCACCAAGTCTCTGCTGTGCTTTGTGGATACTGCTCCCACTGTGCGCAAACACCTATGCTGCTCAAGGTGAGTGCTCAGTCTCCCACCGCTCACGCGCAGTGTCTGTGACATTGCAGCGGCCCCGCTCTTCCGCAGTCGGTTCCTCCCACGACCTAGGCAGGCCGTTATTAATTCCAACACTAGCAGCTCCCAATTGCAGGAAAGAACCAGTGGAGACCCTTTGATTGGCAGCAGATGATTTATTGAGCAGCAGCCTGCTCGCCGAGGCTCAGGGACAAGGAAAAATATTCACCATCTGTTCCAGCCAGACGCGTTTCGAGTAATGAAACTCTTCCTCAGTGGCTTGTGGAAAGTCCAGGTAAAAGCGTCTTGTGTGCACCAAACTATATTCATTATCTTCCCGCCCCAAAGTGGGTGTATTGGCACTTATATTTGATTGAGAGTGTCTACCTGTTCCAAGCTTCACGAGCATGCTGCAATAAAGATGATGTCTGGCAAACAGCTTCCGAGTGGCCTGTCCAATGTTGGGTCCTGGATTTGGTTGGATTTATAGCGGCTTCCAAAGTCGCGGACTTGGCCCTTTGAAAGATTTTCAACCTGGCTGTTACGAACATTGGTTACAGCATTCTACAGGCAGAAGGGGAGCGGACGCTATCCAGGCGTGCGTGCGTTCCCGCTTCTTGTTGCAGCAACAAAGCGGTGTGAGACGAGGTCAGAATGCGTCACTCTCACCCACTTGGGATTTTAATATGTATAATGCTTATGAAGGGCGCATCCACTTGGATCTAACAACTTTGAAACTACAGCGCCCAGAAGGCCGTGTGAGGCCACGCCCAAAGGAGGGCAGGTGCTAATTACTTAGAAAACGTACTATGCTGCTGCTTCATTCTACTTACCAAGCCACTGACGAAGAGAGCCTGCGGACTCTCGAAACGCGTTTGGCACTTATATTTGATTGAGAGTGTCTACCTGTTCCAAGCTTCACGAGCATGCTGCAATAAAGATGATGTCTGGCAAACAGCTTCCGAGTGGCCTGTCCAATGTTGGGTCCTGGATTTGGTTGGATTTATAGCGGCTTCCAAAGTCGCGGACTTGGCCCTTTGAAAGATTTTCAACCTGGCTGTTACGAACATTGGTTACAGCATTCTACAGGCGGAAGGGGAGCGGACGCTATCCAGGCGTGCGTGCGTTCCCGCACCTTGTTGCAGCAACAAAGCGGTGTGAGACGAGGTCAGAATGCGTCACTCTCACCCACTTGGGATTTTAATATGTATAATGCTTATGAAGGGCGCATCCACTTGGATCTAACAACTTTGAAACTACAGCGCCCAGAAGGCCGTGTGAGGCCACGCCCAAAGGAGGGCAGGTGCTAATTACTTAGAAAACGTACTATGCTGCTGCTTCATTCTACTTACCAAGCCACTGACGAAGAGAGCCTGCGGACTCTCGAAACGCGTTTGGCACTTATATTTGATTGAGAGTGTCTACCTGTTCCAAGCTTCACGAGCATGCTGCAATAAAGATGATGTCTGGCAAACAGCTTCCGAGTGGCCTGTCCAATGTTGGGTCCTGGATTTGGTTGGATTTATAGCGGCTTCCAAAGTCGCGGACTTGGCCCTTTGAAAGATTTTCAACCTGGCTGTTACGAACATTGGTTACAGCATTCTACAGGCGGAAGGGGAGCGGACGCTATCCAGGCGTGCGTGCGTTCCCGCACCTTGTTGCAGCAACAAAGCGGTGTGAGACGAGGTCAGAATGCGTCACTCTCACCCACTTGGGATTTTAATATGAATAATGCTTATGAAGGGCGCATCCACTTGGATCTAACAACTTTGAAACTACAGCGCCCAGAAGGCCGTGTGAGGCCACGCCCAAAGGAGGGCAGGTGCTAATTACTTAGAAAACGTACTATGCTGCTGCTTCATTCTACTTACCAAGCCACTGACGAAGAGAGCCTGCGGACTCTCGAAACACGTTTGGCACTTATATTTGATTGAGAGTGTCTACCTGTTCCAAGCTTCACGAGCATGCTGCAATAAAGATGATGTCTGGCAAACAGCTTCCGAGTGGCCTGTCCAATGTTGGGTCCTGGATTTGGTTGGATTTATAGCGGCTTCCAAAGTCGCGGACTTGGCCCTTTGAAAGATTTTCAACCTGGCTGTTACGAACATTGGTTACAGCATTCTACAGGCAGAAGGGGAGCGGACGCTATTCAGGCGTGCGTGCGTTCCCGCACCTTGTTGCAGCAACAAAGCGGTGTGAGACGAGGTCAGAATGCGTCACTCTCACCCACTTGGGATTTTAATATGTATAATGCTTATGAAGGGCGCATCCACTTGGATCTAACAACTTTGAAACTACAGCGCCCAGAAGGCCGTGTGAGGCCACGCCCAAAGGAGGGCAGGTGCTAATTACTTAGAAAACGTACTATGCTGCTGCTTCATTCTACTTACCAAGCCACTGACGAAGAGAGCCTGCGGACTCTCGAAACGCGTTTGGCACTTATATTTGATTGAGAGTGTCTACCTGTTCCAAGCTTCACGAGCATGCTGCAATAAAGATGATGTCTGGCAAACAGCTTCCGAGTGGCCTGTCCAATGTTGGGTCCTGGATTTGGTTGGATTTATAGCGGCTTCCAAAGTCGCGGACTTGGCCCTTTGAAAGATTTTCAACCTGGCTGTTACGAACATTGGTTACAGCATTCTACAGGCGGAAGGGGAGCGGACGCTATCCAGGCGTGCGTGCGTTCCCGCACCTTGTTGCAGCAACAAAGCGGTGTGAGACGAGGTCAGAATGCGTCACTCTCACCCACTTGGGATTTTAATATGTATAATGCTTATGAAGGGCGCATCCACTTGGATCTAACAACTTTGAAACTACAGCGCCCAGAAGGCCGTGTGAGGCCACGCCCAAAGGAGGGCAGGTGCTAATTACTTAGAAAACGTACTATGCTGCTGCTTCATTCTACTTACCAAGCCACTGACGAAGAGAGCCTGCGGACTCTCGAAACGCGTTTGGCACTTATATTTGATTGAGAGTGTCTACCTGTTCCAAGCTTCACGAGCATGCTGCAATAAAGATGATGTCTGGCAAACAGTTTCCGAGTGGCCTGTCCAATGTTGGGTCCTGGATTTGGTTGGATATATATATATATATATATATATACACAGCGCCTGCTTCCAGGTGAAGAAAAAGGCACGACACACCTCCGGGATCTTAAGAGAGACTTTAATGATGATGATTTGCGCGGTGCTGGCAGTCCATGAAACACGTTGGCAGACGCGTTCCAGCCTTCTTTGGCTTTCATCAGGGCCGGATTTCACGGGCTACTCGCTCCTTCAGGGTGTCTGACAGGGTACAGGTGATGTGAAGTCCGTCCCTGGTTAAATGATGTTACACCCCTCCTCCATTTAAAGGTGTACTGTCCTCACGCTTTCCCTCTCCTGAGCAGATGCATGCTGGTATATGGAGTCCAGTTGGGGGTCTATGCAGTGATAGAAACACTCCAAACATCCAGTGATACTCCAAACAATATGGACATGGGCCACACGCCAGCTCAAGTGGCCCGAAGAGTATTAATGTCTCTCGTAGACCGGAGACCGGGAGTTTCTGTTGACTTGGCTGAATAAATAAGATCTTGCCTGAAATTTTGGGATTCGGAGTGGTCTCTGTTCGCCGTGCTGCTGCAGGAGGTGCAAGGACTGTTCAAACCAGATTGATATATATATATATATATATATATATATATATATATATATATATATATATATTACCTACTGGCGGTCGCCAGTAGGTATATATAGTTAGGATTTTTTCTCTATGGGATTTTTGAAAATTCTATGTCTAATAACTTTGGCGTTTGTGGACGGAATTGGCTGAAATTTTCAGGAAAATGGCACATTTTGTTTCTGAGCAGCCCTTGAAAATTTGGGGGGGGTTCGTCAAGGGGGGGCCGAGAAAAAAGGGGGGTCCCAAAACGTGTTTTTAACATTGAGTTTTCCATAGGGCGGTTGGCCTCACTTTTAGCCCGAACGGCTGAATGGATTTGCACGAAACTTGGCAAAATTGTAGGGACTGGTAGCCCGATGTGCCTTTTGTAGGTCTCAATATATGTGCTACAGTGGATTTTGAGAAATTAACGTTTAAAAAAAGATATATATCTGTAACAGCGGACCGGGCAGCGCTCCAGGACGCGTACTTTTCGCGCAACGGAGCTTTGTGAAGCGAAGCTGATTGGTTCTCCGGCGTCTGTCAACATTCCAAACAGTCCGTAGCGGCCGCCATCTTGTCTCTCGGTAGGATCGAGAGACAAGAGGAGGCGAAAGCGAAGGGGCAAATGACCATAAGGGGGAATAGTAGATCCTCGCTGACCCCCTAGGTTTGATGTGGAGGTTTTAAAAGGGCCTCGCGGGGCAAAAAAAAATAATAATAATAATAATCGAACGGCTGAATGGATTTGCACGAAACTTGGTAAAATATTAGGGACTGGTAGCCCGATGTGCCTTTGCTAGGTCTCAATATATGTGCCCCAGTGGATTTTGAGAAATTAACGTTCAAAAAAAGATATATATCTGTAACAGCGCTCCGCTTCGCGTAACGGAGGTTTGCGAAGCTGATTGGTCATTCTGTCACTGGGCTATAGTTGGGCTACATCTGGCTGATATTTGGGCTACATTTGTTTTTTTTCGTCTCTGGCGGCCATCTTTGGGCTACATTGGGCTACATTGGGCTTCATTGGGCTTCATTGGGCCACATTGGGCTACATTTGGGCTCCAACATATATATAGGCCAATGTAGCCCAATATATATTTTTCAAAGTTAATTTTCGTAAAAACCACTGGAGCATATATCTTGAGACATAGCAAAGGCACATCGGGCTACCAGTCCCTACAATTTTGCCAAGTTTCGTGGAAATCCATTCAGCCGTTCGAGCTAAAAGTGAGTCCAACCGCCCTATGGAAATGAAGGAAATGAATGGGTAATATGTAATTAGCAAATAGCTCATCGCAAACTAGGAATGGTAAAGAATCGCTATTTATTCCTTAAAGTTCGCTATTTAGGAAATGCAAAAAACTTTGATGATACATATGGCGGTTCATCTCTAACAAGATAAGAAGCATAGGGATAGATTTATGATGACTGGCGCATCACCAGGGATGTGTTAGTCATTCTGTGCCGCTGTTCCGTCACCTATGGTGTGCTGCATTTACAATGCGGCGCATCATGGGGCAAAAACAGCACAGATGCGTGATGTATCTGTGCCGTAAAGGTGGCGCATTGCTGGAGTTGTATCGCAAGTGTGATGAAGCTCCAGCAAGGGTCGGGGGTGCCCCTGTCGCAGGGTTTCTGTTCTCACACAGAACTGTGGACAGAGGATTGGAACCTCGGCGAATTAGGGTGTCCCAAAACTCACCTTAGTAATCAAAAACCCCTTAGCAAGCTAGGTACAGTGTCACATTGGATATAACAAACTCTCAATGTTTAGACAATCCAGAATATGAACTTATAGTACCTCAGGATACGTGGAACTCATGAACAGTCGGTCGTTATATATTTCTTAGAAACCAGAACATGGAGTTAAGAAGAACACATGTGTATTTGAAATGTTTATTTACTAATGCCGTCTTCTCAGGCGTAGTATCTTAGATAATACAAGTACACATATTATCAGTAGCAAAATTACCAGCATAGTTACTAGTACATAAAAAGCGAATGGTGACAGTATGTTAACATGCTGTAAATGAATAAGAGTTAGCAACACTTATAAGCAGCCGCGGGCCGTGGAGGGAGTTACGGTGGGGCAGGGAGGCGAGGAGGGGGAGGGGCAGGGTGGAGAGGGCTCCACCCTGCTTCTCCCCCTCCCCGCCTCCCTGCCTCACCGTAACTCCCTCCACGGCCCGCGGCTGCTTATATCTCACCCTCCCTAATACACATATTATATTATTTGCTAAGAAGGTCTCTTTGTGTTGGTTTAGGGCGTGCCCATACTTTAGTGTCTTAGATTTGAAGGAATCACATCAGCATACACCAGCTCTCTCTTCATGTGAACCGCATCAAGTGTTGTGTATGTGTGTTCGGCAAAGCAATATAAAACCCGCCTCATGCCCAGAATTGGCAGAAGTTGCACTTATGTTATGAGTATGAAGTCGTGGAGATCAGACCTCATAACAATTCTGTATCGTGTTGTTCTTGAAACTTTAGCACTCGCTGTACAGATATAGTTTAACAAGCAAAGCAGATAGTAGAGCAATAACATATTATTCTCATGTAAACCACGATGAACTACTAGGTTGAAAGCTAAAGCAACAACTAAGTGTCGTGTGCAGAAGTTGCAAAAAAGGAAAAATGGCGTTTAAACCGGTAATGAGCCCATGCTAACTTAACACGGTGTAAAGATATCCAGGACCTAGATGACACCTCCCCATGATCCGGAAACGAACTGAATAAGATAATAGAAGTGCCATCTCATGAGAGCAGATTGCAAGTTTATATGTGGACGGTCCGCAAGGTAAAGCATTAAAAACTAGGAAAATGTAATGCTAAAGAAAAATAAAACAGCCAAGTACTTTATCGAGTCTTAAGCCAATAGGCAAGGTAAATAATAAAAACTTGACAAATAAGTCAATGAATTGTCAATGAAATGCTAGTACTCAGCATATCAAACATGAAAAAGGTCTATGACATAACTGTGTATGCAAAATAAGCTGCAACAGCCTCCAATAGGAAGTCACCGTCTTCATCCGAAAACAGTTCAGCCATCCAATTTAAAAGCGGAAAAGAACATACGTGCTCTCCCAGCACCGGATCCTCTATCACCATCAGAGGACAGCTCGGTGGGTTTTCAAGAAAGCTCTGTTCCAAGAAAGACTGTGTTGCCGCCAGTAAATTCCAGGGACCAATTAGTCCATGCATCAATGCCACAGCCATAATCCTTTCGCCAGGACAAACCAACTCGTGAGGAATGATAGGAGTCATCAGCTGATTAAAGTCGACGTCAGGAGAAACCGGTCCGCAGAGACACAAATCAATGGCCCAATCGAAATCACAGGTCAGGCAGTGAAATACAGGCTGGACACAGGTGAAGTAGGAGAATCGAAAAGATAATCCATATGCCGTGCTTAATATCGCCAACGGCATTGTGCCATAATATTCTAGCATGCGATTGCGGAACAGTGTCAGCAGCTGCAGGGCGGGAGGTTGCATAGGAGGGACATCCATATTTAAAAATGTAAAAAAGCACAAGAGCGTCCGCTGGTAATGCAAGTAAAAATGGCAATCCACGAAGCAGAGTGGAAAAAATAGAATGAAAGAAATCAGGGATGACTCCAAAGATTTTCTCAAATGAAGTCACGAGACCACTGGTAACAACTTTAAAAAAGTGCGCCAGGGCCTTTGTGGAGGATGCGTTAAAGATAGTCCGAACCATCTTGCTGAAATGGAAAGGCAAATCTGAATTGAAAAGGGTCTGCACCTCTGTACGGGTGTTCGCTATGTGAAGCACGAAAGTTTCACGGGCCGAACTCAAGGCCACCTCTCTCTGAGACAAAAGAGCTCTTATTCTTGCCATGCCGTTGAAATCTGCTCCCAAGGTTGGTATTTGTGGCGAGATTGAAAACTCCCTATGTTCATGTGTGGGAGGAAATAGAACATTTCTGCAGCAAATAACCCGTTCACTTACTGTTACGATAAAAGGAATAATTTTAATTAACCCAGAACAATCTTCATTATTGAGCATCAAATAACTACCATTTTCCAACAACTTGAACGTGGGGATGATAGCAGGAACTGGCGTGCCTTGCAACACGCAAGCCATATTTGGTCGGTGTTTGTTGCATGAACCGTGTAACTGTATGTGCCTACACATTAGTGAATGATCTGGCGTCTCAGTGCATTCCTCTCCATTCAGATAAACTTCTTGATCATCTTTGAAACATCTGTATGTGTATGGAAGCGACCAGACCTCATGAAGAAAAGCACTACCTAAAGGTTCATAACGACCTATTGGTATATATTTCATACAATTTGAAAACTTATATAAAGCAAAAGGCAGCGTTATTAAACCGTGGATAAGGCACGTTGCCAAAAAACCCGCAATCCTCTGCTGATGATGTCACTGAGCATGTCATGAATGATGTAATATGTGACATCATCAGCAGTGGATTACGGGTAATAGTATCTCTAGTTTACTCCCCTATAGCTGTCTTTCTTTTAACATAAGTGTCTGTTTCCTTCCCTTATACTTACCGTTTTTGGTTCGCTTCCGGTTCGCGTACCGGCGAGCGAACTGGGAAGCGAACTAAGAGAAATAGAGGTTGGCACAGTTCCAAATATTGTACCAATTTTTTAATAACGGGGAGGTAGTTCTGAAAAGAACTTTTTTTTTATTGTTTTTGTTGTTTTATATTTTTTTTATTATTTTTCGGAACATTTTTTTACTTTTTTTGAATTTTTCTGAACAGTTTTATATTTTTTTGGGTTTTTCTTGGAGGGGGCAATGAAAACGATTCATTGTAAAGGGCTCAACAGGAGCAACAAAACAAATAAAAAGTATTTATTATTTTGGGCGTTTCGTACAAACTTGCATATGATAGTCAATAGCTCTGTTGATCAGAGTGATGCTTCTTTCTCCGTAGCAAATGAATCCATCGCAAAATACGCAGATGTGTTTTACTTCACCAAATCTCATTTGTATATTTGGCACCATCTCCCTGCCCTCTGGTCCCGTTACTTCCGGTACAACAGATCTTCTGGCCATAATAGGGAGATTATCTAGGTCGTTCCGAAACTGTGCAGCACTGTAGTTGTTAGGATGCCACCTAGTCATATGCCGATGCATTGTGTAGTTTCCGAAACTGTATTTTTTCTCGGTTCCTCTGGACAGTCTATCTTGACATATAAGGCAAGTTACGTATCTTGCATTTACTTTTTTCTGACCTTTGGGAATTTTAAAAAATTGCCAAATGAAGTTTTCTTTCCGGTGAGACGTCCTGGGCTCCTCAGGCAAAAACTGCCTCTCTTCGTGCTCGTCGTTCTGTTCCTCTTCTTCCTCTTCTTGTTGAATTATAACTTGAGCAGGTGGTCCACTCTTCCTTGGATGTGGTGGAGGTGGTGGGGAAGCACCAGCTGAAGCTACTAAAGAAGCCATTGCTCAGTGATCACAAAGGGTCTTTCTCTCACAATGATGAAAGTCAGAGTGAGGAAAGAAGGAGGGATTTTCATCATTTGGGAAAAACAAGAGTTCTCAACCAATGAAAAGTGTTCATTTTAGATTATATGACCTAGTTTTACATCATTAGGAAACCAAAAGTGAAATGAACCAATGAAAAGTGTTATTACCAAGTCACATGACCTGCTGTGTTTACGTTAAGCGCTTTGCAGGGCCTCCCGGTTTGCTTCCAGAAACCTGCGCTTTGCGACTCGCTTCGCGTACCAGTTCGCTAAAATGGTTTTTTCAGTGAATTTTCAAGGTTTTGTAAATGCTAATTCCTAACTATATATGGTCTATAACCTATGGTTTTTTCAGTGAATATATATATATATATATATATATATATATATATATATATATATATATATATATATATATATATATATATATATATATATATATATATATATATATATATATATATATATATATATATTGTTCTGGACTTAATATCTGGTGCTGGAAGGAATGCTTCTCTTTTCCTTCTTTGAAGCAAGAGGGTCTGCTTTATGTCTTCCCCACCCCACTGCTACAAAACTGCATGGTTACTGGAACTTAATGAAGGTTAACGTTGCTCTGTCATCTTTTAACAAAACGTTAGCACTATATCATTAGAGCACCATAGCAAGCCTGTTTTATGTCTAAATTTTACTGCGTATGCATACAGCTTCCAAGCATGGGCTAGTATTATTCCGCCTTGGACGCACCCGACATTTTTGTCTTCCTGGCATGCATGCTCAGTAGACACTCTGGGCCTTATTACAAGTTTCGGCAGTCCTAGAGTGAGCGGCACGCCACTGCTTCGCTCCAGGACCGCCGAAACTCACCGCCACCTGCCTGCCAGATTGTGAGTAATTTTGTGGTCTGCCAGGTGGCATGGCGGTCCCAGGTGGTGCTATTTAAAGGCTCATTGTGAGCCTTAAACTGCATCACTGCGGGACCGCCAGTGCACGTTCCGGCACAGGACAGAATGCACCATGTTGTGCATTCCTTCCTGTGCATGAACTGGGGGTGCAAAACCACAAGGAGGGCACAATATGCACCCCCTGCATGCACCCCTATGCACAAAGGTACAAGGGGACCCTGTAGGGCTCCCTTTGTTGCCTCACCACCACCCTTTTCATGGAGGCGCACCTGCCCTAAAAAGGGTGGCGGTGAGGCAACTCAAAATATGCTCGGCAGGGCCGCTGCAGTATCACCGGCATATTTTGGCCTCGAACTGCTGCTAGACCACCGCAGGATCCTTGGTCTGTGGCAGAAGCAGTGGTTCAGTGGCAGTCTGACAGCCACACTGATAATACTGAGGGCGGTCCCGCAATGTGTCGTGGTCAGACTGCCACCACGATTGCAAAAGGCCCTCTGTCTGTGCAGTCTAGTTATTCCTATCAGGGCACTACGGGCGCATATGTAAATGGGTTGTTTCATCTAACGGTCAGGTCATTCTATCCTGGACGCAACCTCCATATTGGTGTTCCAGACACGCATGCATAGTAGACATGTTGTCTGCGTAATCTAGTTTTTCAGAACAGGGCACAAGGCCGGATTCAGCCACGCACTACCATGCCTCTCTCCGACCACACCACCGGGAATGACTATTTCTTCCATCTGTACAACTCCCTTTCAACATTCGGAGGCAGCAAGGGTAGGGTCAGAGCTTTAAGTGGGACGCATCCAGCCAATACACAACACCAGCAGTTTTAAAAAGCAGGTGCTGAGACGGGTCTCTATCAGGCTCCTCATTTTTACCCTCACCTGCACCTTGAAAAAAAAAATCTTAACTCACCGGCAGTAGCACCCATCACTGGCCTTAGATGTAACTGTGAAGAGGCTCCTTTGTTAGGCATGCTGCCACAATGCAGAGCTATTCGGAAGGTATGATCACCTGATGGGGCATTGACCACCGATACCTAAGGTAAGGCTAAAGATTGAAAGCGTGGTATTATGCATGGGCCTGTGTCCACAATTTGGACATGTGCCATTCACAAGTGTTTTATTGTGCAGTATTGATCATAAACCACAAGTTCAGTATGATGTGTGCTGTCTCACTTTCTAGTTTGACTTCGTTTTTCCTAGCAATTGACCATAAGATTGGATTGAGGTATACTGGTATGACCAACAGACCGGTCTACCAGTTATTAATTACATGTCTGTCTGCGTTGTTTTTGATTTCACAGATAATCTTTTAGAACCCAGCTGTAATACATCCAACGGTTTATGTATTTATTCGTATTTTATGACTGAATGAGCATGTGAAAGTGAGAGTGACAATCTATCGGAGATTTTAGTCCTGATGAAGGCCACAAACTCCTTGGGGGGCCATATATATGTCTGAAGCATGTCAACTTAACCCAGGGATCTACAACCATTAATACACCCTGAGATATCCCCTTCTGTTTTTAATATCCCAAAGTGACATACCCACTGAATATAATATGTTGATTTGGGTTTTATTGCAGGGATTTGTGGCTACATTTGTTATCCCCTGTGTACCTCACCACCAGGCAAGTCTATATTTTCCACCTAAGAGCTCTGGTGTAGGTTAATTGAGCACATCTGCCTCGTACAACAGCTGTTGGGTGGGTGTAGACAGCCCTAAGATGAAGCATGACACCCGAGCAGGTGTATGAGGGTTCATCTAAAGTTTTTCAAAAAGGGCCAGCCCACGCGCATTCAGATGTCTGAATCTGACAGTCAGATCTGTTAAGGTTAAGTGAACCTTTAAAATTATAGGTCAGTTACCTGAGGTGCCATTTTTTTGCTTTGTTAGATTATTTGATTTACTCTGACCTTGGGCAGCCCAATCTCTCCTTAACCCTGAGATTTGTATGTAGTTAGTATTATTCCACCCTTGATATAATTGGTATAAAGACAGACTAAGTAGGTCTGCCCGGTTCCATATCAGTGACTTTCATATTACACAGAGATAACTAAATCAGACACATGAACGCACAAATCGTTCACATCAGCTGAAAATTCAAATACATTTATAACATAAATGAGCGTAAACGTAAAATAAAGTACTAAAGATCTTTTACGTTCTTATGGTAATTACCGCTCCTTTAAACTGTCGTAACAGCAATTCTTCATTCATTATAAATTAATAAGCTATGTGCACTGCCCTAATATTTATTTTATCCTCCAAACCCTTTCTGTCTCTAAAATATACATATATACCCCCTCTGCCTATGTGTGTCTGAACTGTGATATTTTGTAATGCACAAAGGTCAAAATTATTGACTTGGCCAAGGCTCATTGAATGAGAGAAGGAAATTGCACACCACAGAGTACCTAGTTGGACAGTGTACATGTCCTGCAGGAATGCTTTCTTCTAGGACTGCTGCCACATCTCCCTTCCAAAAAAGAAAAGAAGGGAAACTAAACTTTTCTGGCTACAAATAAGCATCTCACATCTAATGCTGAAACAATGAGACTTGGGGCCATATGTATCAAATAAGAGTTTTGCGATTCTCATATTGCGATTTTTAACGAATCGCAATTAGAGAATCGCAAAATGCAATGTAGGTAGGATTTGCAAATCGCAAATTGAGATTCGCAATTAAGGAATACCTTCCCATTCATTCCTAAGGGCTAGGAGGCCCATAGGAATGAATGGGAAGACATTCTCAATTTGCGATTACCAATTAGAGAATTGCAAATTGATAGTGCAATTTCAAGGTTGCAAGGGTGCCAAAAGAACACCCTGTTGCACCCCTGAAATATGCATGTGTGCACATTTTGCGCACTTATAGGCCCTAAGGGCATGCATGTGCGACATATGGCACTTTTAAAAAAATCTAAAAAGTGCTTTTTTAAAGAAAATCACAAATTACCACTAACTTGAATTTGGTGGTAATTTGCAATTCCTTAAGGCCAAATACAACATTTCTGGTGCTTCCAGAATTGCATTTAAGGAATCGCAATTTGCAATTCTATGTCAGGACCGGAGGCGAGGATTATGCTGTACTTTCTTCACTTTAATAACAGCAGCAATTCAAAGTTAAACAAACCACTATTCCCATGAACCATATGGATTAAGGACACAAAAACAGTGTCCATGGATTGATAGTCCTCTTCCAATGCACCAGTCACGGGGCTCCTAGGAGTATGTAGTCCTCTGTCCGTCTTCACTCTCCCTCTTTCTTCACTGCTGCAGCCAGATAAGTGTTGCCCTTTTTGCCTCTCCTCATAACGTGCTCTGTTATACACTTGACAGTGTTTACATATGTGAATTTTGCCGTTTTCAGGAACTAAGCATTCCGCTGTATTTGCATTGCATTCCCTTTGTGCTGGTGTTGTATTGGCTTGCCTTGTATTGGCCTGCCTTGCACTTTCTCTTCGCTTTGGCTCGTGCTTGGGTGTGATTCATGTTTGCTTTATTTAGGTGTTTGGATCTCGCTTCCTAAGGCTTTCATTGTTTCTGCGATTCAACAGCTACTCGGTTCCTTGCCCGGCATGGGAGTCTTCAGTCTCCCTATCTCAGTGGTACGGGCTTGCAGCACCTTCTTCTCGCCGCCAGAGGGCGCTAAGGCGCGTCCTCTCGTTTGCCGTGTTTCTGACATTCTGCGCATTCCGCGCATTGCTGGACGGGGACGCGGGCGATCACCAGAGCCTTGCCTGCCAGTACACGGCGTGTGGTCTGTAGGACTGTCATTAGGCAGTATTTTGCTTTATTTATGCCCCCTTGAACGCTCGCGTGTGAAGCAAGTCTGTAACTGCCATTAGGCAGGGTTGATTTGGTGTCTTTTTCGCCTTACTAGGGGTCCATTTTACTTAGGCCTTTGCCACGCTCCTCTGGAGTCGGTATTGGGATGTTTTTTCCTGGCAAGCTGCCCTTGATTTTTACTGCACCAGGGCCGACAGTCTCAGGGTTCTGCCCTTATAAATGTGAGCTCTGCCCGCCTGGCATCAGGCTGCTACCCAGCCCTCCCCTAAAGTAGAGGTTACCCCTCACCAGTTTACCCATTTACCTGTGTGGCGCTCTATCTTCCTGTCCCCATGGAAGAGTATCAGGAGGAGCCCTACCATGATGACCAGTGGGAGGAGGACCCCCTCACTTACCCCCAGTGGGATGAGGATTTTTACAACGCCGTAGATGATTCTATTTACAAGGCGGTGGAGCAGGCCATGGCTCCCGTGGAGGAGCACCTGTCTCGCTGAATTGAGCAGGCTTGCACAATGCTGGACAGGGCTTTCCATACCCTTCCTGCTCCTTCGTCTGGCGACCGCGTCACCCCGCCGACTACTAGCCCCCACCTACTAAGCGACCCAGAGATTCCGGGGTGGATTTGGACGCTTTCGCCCACTTTAAGCAAGCGTTTTTGACTAGACGCCCTCAACGCCCCCAGGGGACAGCGCTGCCGGGGATGCAGATGATGAGCCACGCCCATCGCATCCATGGCACCAAGCCCACCAGACCGGACATCCGACTTTCAGAATCTTTGCTCGGACATGCTTGACCCCGATGATGTCCTGCATCCCCGGTCCTCGGACTGGGCCACCTCAAGAAAGTAGCCCAGTATGTGGCCAGTAGGATCCGCCGGCCATTAGAGGCTGCAGCCAGGATATGTCTGAGGGCGGAGTGCCCCCGTCCTATGTTGGAGGGGAAGGTGGCGGCTACCCCTGAGATTGACCCGCGCATGGCCACCTTCCTTCAAAAATTTGTTAAAGACCCAAAGAGGGGTATCGATAGGTCCTGGCAAGCTTGCCAGGACAAGCTCCTCGAGGCCCTAGGCCCCATTACAAAATATTGGATATGGCAGAGGAGGCTAAACAGTCAGGGTTCCTTATTTCACCGGAGAACCTATCCGCCTGGGCCCAACGTGCGGTGGTCTTTCTTGGGAATGCCAACTGCGCGCTTTCCACGGAGAGGTGCAGGAGCTTACTTATTAAGGTTGACCCCAAGCTCGGAGATTTAGCAGATTCGGGGGCTGGCTCCTTGGCCCAAGGCGGTCTCTTTGAAGAGCCCATTATCAGGGAGCTGGGCAAGTTTGTGAATACATTCACGTCCCTGGAAAAGGCCCAGTCCTCGATTTGCAAGGTCTTCTGCCCTCGGGTTTTCCGGGGGGTTCGGACGAGGTAGGGAGCCGCTCGTCCAGCCATCCAAATCAGGGCAGGGGGCAAAGCTCTGGAGGTGGACAATACCAAGATCAAGACAGATTCAGCAACTTCTACCCAACCAGAGGACGTCGTGGGAAAGGCAGAGGTGACTAAGGCGGTGGAGCCTCCAACTCTTCCGGTAAATGTTCTCCCTTCTTCCCTTCTAAAAGTGGGGGGCCGTCTGGCACATTTTTTCCAGGCCTGGACTTCTGTCACAGGGGACGCCTGGGTCCTCAAGACTGTCCAGGGATTTTGCATTGAATTTCACGGGTATCCCTCACAACCGGTTCCCCCTGCCCTCTCTTCTTCTTGGCCTTAGATGCCGCTCTGATCAACCAAGAGGTCTCCTCTCTTCTTGACAAAGAGGCAATTGTGGAGTCCGTTTCACATCCCAGGGGTTTTTTCAGCAACCTCTTTTTAGTGGACAAGTCGGATGGTACACAGCGCGCGGTCATCAATCAGCGAGAGTTCAATGGGTGGCTGGACCTACTCCGACCCAACGATTGGATGGCGCGCCTCG
This sequence comes from Lissotriton helveticus, assembly GCF_964261635.1. Taxonomy (NCBI): domain Eukaryota; kingdom Metazoa; phylum Chordata; class Amphibia; order Caudata; family Salamandridae; genus Lissotriton; species Lissotriton helveticus. Next base: position 1,093,406,954 of record NC_136059.1, read on the forward strand.
ACGGATGCCTATCTTACGATTCCCATTTTTTCCCAAAACAGGAGGTTCCTTCAAATCCCCTGGTGGGACAGGGTGTACAAGTTCTCTACTACTTGCTTCGGCCTATCCTCCGCACCCTGGTGCTTCACCAAGGTCCTGCGGCTGGTGATCGAACTTCTGCAGGCGTCCGGTATGCGCCTAATTGTATACCTGGACGACATCCTGTTGATGGCTCAGTGTCCCCGAGCCTTATCACTGCAGTTGCAGACGGCAGTCAACCTCCTTTAGAGCTTGGTCATCGAGGCGAAATCCACGCTAGTGCCCGCTCAGAAAGTGGTGTTTTTGGGGTTTGTAATCGACTCCGTGGAGTCCACTCTCTGCCTCCCATCTCAGAAGATGACGAAGATTCGCCACAAGATCCGGAGAGCCCCTGCTCAATCCCGCCTGTCTCTCCGTCCGCTTGCCCGGATCGTGGGGCATCTTTCGGCCTCCATCCAAGCGATTTTCCCGGGCTCTCTGCATTACAGGGCCCTCAAGTGCCTCAAGGCCCGCCACCTTCGCAGGGGTCTTTCTTACTCGCAGAACGTAACCCTCTCCATGGACACCAGGAGGGAACTCCAGTGGTGGCTGACCAACATGGAAGCCTGGAACGGGCGGGCAATCTTTGGTTATCGAGTCCGATGCCAGCAGGTCCGGCTGGGGCGCGCAGTGTGGAGAATTCACTACCAAAGGTGTGTGGTCTCCGCAGGAGCAACATCTTCATATCAATTGTCTTGAGCTCTTGGCGGGCTCTTTTGCGATCAAATGTTGGACCAAGGAGTCAGTCCGCTCCTGCGTTCTCCTCAAGATGGACAACGTGTCGGCCGTCCGGTACATCAATCATCTTGGGGGCACACGGTCGCAAGCCCTGGCGGATTCGGCAGGGAATTTCTGGCAGTATTGCCTGGATCACTATGTCTCGGTTACGGCGGAGTACCTTCTGGGCCTGGACAATCAAGTGGCGGATTTCCACTCACGCCATTTCCACGACGTGAGCCATTGGAAGCTTCATCCGGGAGTTTTCGCGGACCTCCAGAGCATCTGGGGTCTGTTCTCGACAGACCTCTTTGCCTCCCATCTGGACTTTCAGCACCCCGGTTCTTCAGTTGGAGGCCGGATCCGATGGCAGCGGCCACAGATGCAGTCCTAAAGGATTGGAGGGAGGAGGTGGGGTACGCCTTTCCCCCATTCGCAATTTTAACAATGGTCTCTGCCCAGGTTCGTTGCCAGGGTGCGGACACAGTGCTGATATCGCCCATCTGGATGTCTCAAGTCTGGGTTCCGGTTCTTCTGGAACTTTCTTGGGATTTTACAATCCCACTCCCCCGCTTTCCGACACTTCTGCTCAGTCTAGACAAAGTTCCCCATCCACTCATCGCTCAGGGCTCCCTGAATCTGATGGCGTGGCGGATAAACAGGGGACGATGGGAAGTCCCAGGCCTTTCGGGAGCGGCTGAGAAATTCATGTCCAAGGCCTGGGCCGATAGTACAATCAAGCGGTGGAGAAGTTAGGTTTGATGGTGTCTGCGACGGAATTTCAATCCCGTGGCAGCAGAACTGAACTTTTTGGCGGCCTTGGCAGGGGAGGGTTTGGCTTACAGAACCATTAACACCTTTCAGTCTGCCATATCTGCCAGCCACACCATGGTGGATGGCTCTCAGGTGGGTGAACACCCCTTGGCTTGTCGGCTTCATCAAGGCATCTGCCTTTCTTTGCCTCCCGAGCCTCGTTACTCTCAGTTGTGGGACGTAAACCAGGTTCTCAACTTGTTCTTGTCATGGCAACCCAATAAATTCTTGTCCAGGAAGGAGCTATCCGCCAAGCTGGCTATGCTCCTCTATCTCATTTCGTGCAGGCGCGTTTCAGATGTACGAGCTCTAGACGTCACTGGCAGGATCTTTTCTCCCCCTCTGGGCTGACCTTCACAATCCGGTGGAAGACGAAATGCGGGACAGCATCCATTTCGTGCCCTGCTTTCCCGGACTCCCCTAAGTTGTGTGTTGTTGCTTGCCTTAAGGCTTACGAGAAAATGTCTGAGGAGTTCCGTCCTCCAGGTGAGCTGCAGTTGCTTATTGCGCTCAAGAAGCCTCATAGGGTAGTCACCTCCCCCCAAGAACGCCCGTTGGGTCTGTTGGGTGATGCAGGAGGTCAGCATTGATCTGCGTGTTATTTGGTGCCCATTCAGCCAAAGGGGCCATGGCCTCTAAAGCGTTTGCCCTGGGAGCTCGTCTGGAAGATATTCTGAACGCAGCAGACTCTTTTTCCGACTCCCCCTTTAACAGTTTTATTTTAAGCCTGTGCTAGACATGGCACACTTGGTGGTGAGCAAGCTTTAAACGAGCATAATCCTCACCTCCGGTCCTGACATAGAATTAAAAATGTCCTAGCTAACGTAACGGAAAGTTTCAATTCTATTAAGGTCTCGGAGGCGAGGATTATAGCACCCAGGGTACCTGTTTCAGGTCTCTATTCCGCCCTCGTAATGGGGTAAGTAACTGTTTTTTGTTCTTTGATGGTTCTCTTATGTGGCTTGTGCTTATATGCTGTGGTATTCTCTCGCTGGCAGGGTTAAACCTTAGCCATCGCTGACGCTTACATTGTGCTTTGCTTCTGCAGGCAACGCCGGCAAACAAGATTCGTGAAGATTTTGGATTGGCTGGCTTAGAGCGACAAAAGAGAGAGAGTGAAGAGGGACAGAGGACTACATACTCCTAGGAACCCTGTGATTGGTGCATTGGAAGTTGACTATCTATACATGGACACTCTATTGTTTTTGTGTTCTTAGTCCCTATGGTTCATGGGAATAGTGGTTTGCTTAACTTTGAATGGCTGCTGTGATTAAAGTGAAGAAAGTACAGCATAATCCTCGCCTCCGAGTCCGTAATAGAATTTAAACTTTCCATTACTTTAGCTAGGAAATTTTTCATTCCTTAATTGCATTCGCAAAATAGACAATCACAAATTTTGCAATTCTCTATTTTGCAATGCCCTTTTGGGATGATACATCCCAAACGGCTTTTTCCAATTCGTAAACGGGCCAATTCTGAGAATCTGCCCGTTTGAAAACAGGAAAAAGGCTTGATTCATATGGCCCATATTCATTAGAAGATGCGATGTTGTGGCTGCAGCGGTTTCAGTTTAATCTGCATGTTTTAACAAAAAAATTGTTTTTAGTTCAAACGGAGCAAAAGGTCTGTTAAGGCCCTTCGCAAATGTTGAATGTTCACCGTTTTTGCTGTATATTGCTACATAATACTTATAAGGTGAAATCTATGCCCAGACAGTGTTAACAAGTGCCAACCTGACAAAATAGTTAAGTAAATACAATCACAAAATGAGCATCAATACAACGCATAATTTGCCTTTTCTTCAGCATAATTTAGTCCTCCATGACGTTTAATTCCAGCGACCCAGCCACTAGGCTATAGTTAGGCCTGGTATTCTTATTTTTGTTGTCTTATCATATTTTTTTATTAAATTAAATTCCAGGTTAGTTTGCTACATCATTCTACAGAGCCTGTTCCTACGTGACATTATGATGTAGGAGAATATTTGGCTGTTTAAGTGTCTGAAACAAGCTGTAGGGCAAGACTCCGGTGATTCCACTCTTGCTCGAGCAGGAAGCAAGAGGAACTGGCAGTGCCTTTTTTTTATTTTTCAGTCAATTGTAGGAGTAAAAATTAATTCGTGTTAAACAAACTAGTTTCTTAATAGGTCAATTTTGTGGAGGAACACTTACCATTCTGCATGCACAATGTTAAAATGAATCTTGAAGTCAAAAATCCATTTCCCTTGTGTTGTGGGCGCTGGGTTACTTCTTTAGACTAATAGGTTCTCAAAAACATTGTTTCTTGCATACTATAGTTTATAAACCAACGAATATACTAGTAGTTAACTCTTTTAAGCAGCCATTCGATGTAGGTTGATTGGGCTTATTAACACAACATCTCTTAAACCACCAAAAATCTAAGTGCAGTTGGTCCAGCTATTTCATATGAAAAAAACAAATCATAGAGATGATAAACTGCCGGCTTATTTCCACCCCGCAGTGCACTGTACATGTGCAGTTAATTATGAGAGGGAGGTCTCGACATCATTTATTTTGTAAGTAAATATTACATATTACCCTAAGAGAGTGAGATAAACCTAGTAGGAGCATGTCATGAAAAGCGTTGGGGCTCCACCCTGTGACCTTTTCCCAAAGCATTAGTAGTGTCTGTCCGTTGGTGCAAAGGTTAGCCCGACAGACACTTATCATGTCAGGGTCCGGCAGAGAGGCGCTATATATGCACTAATGTGCAGGTGCCTGACAGCCGGCCCAAGGTTTGCCGAGCAGAAGCTCTCACAGCAAATGTGGGCAGTGACATTATATGTCCAGCAACGCCATGCAATGATGCTCCCACTCATGACAAGAGGAAGAATCAATGATGAAGTCAGCCCCGGAGGGGGGATGGGGGGGGGGGGGGCTTCAGGTTTAAGTCCTGACGTGCCCAGGGCTGACTGTCTATCAAAGACACGTTACAGCAAACTTGTCTGAGAATGAGGTGCGATCTCCGACGCCCCCACTTTGTGACGAGTTAGGGAAGGTCCTACCCACGTTGGCTGACCCATAACCTGAGGGAGGAGGTGGCAAGATCTCCCATACTTGTGAGAGAGCGCAAATCAAGAAAATATAGAAGTGCACCATATTTACAAGCACGTTGTATTAGTTTAGTAAACATTATATAAGAGTGTCGAATCTATAGAGTGAAAATACATAAGAGTGTTTAATTAAAATAGAATACTTATATCAAGTGTGAAAGCTAATGTAGATGTTTGTAGTGATGTTAGAATGATGTTGAAATCCCATGTTATGTGGTGGTGGTAGGGGAAAATGTAATGCTGCTAAACGTAGAAATGTGTAGGCCACATGGCAGTTCACATAGAGTACAAGATGCTGTTACACTCTTACACGATGGTGGATTTTGATGTTATTGTAATTCAAAGTATTATTATGTTTTATAGAAGTGTTTCATATAATCATTGTGTGTGTAATAAGTTAGAATACTGTTTAAACTAAGAAATTAAATGTTTTGCAGAGTGCACAGGCCCGTTCATGTAATTCTAGATAGGCCTGAATAGACAAAGTCATTTTGTTTGATCTGTATGTGCTCGTTAGAGAAAGGTCGTGCTAGGCACATTTTGTGGAGCTTGTTCGAATGGTTTACGACTTAAAGATATGGTGGAGGCCAGAATTTGGGGCCCACAGTACAAGTGTCTGTTTGCAGGTGCGAGGAGGTTTTAATCAAGAGAGTGATGAATAGACTTTTGTTCAAGAGAGCCAGGCACAGGCCTGGAGGAGTCTTCAGGAATTTCCTGGGGGTACCGTCTTGCCGGAGAGGAGCCTGGGAAGCAAGGTCAACTCTAACGATGGGCCCAGAGGAGTATCAGCATGGAACATACCAGAACCAACACCACGTGAGGGGCGTCTCTAAGGGGTGTCTCCAAAGGGCGTTTCTATTGTAAATGTGATTTTGTATTAGGGACAGTACCCCTGGGTGGAGTTAAGGCAGATGATCTGAGGAACCTAAGAGAGCGGATGGGTAGGCAGATAGGGAACTGCGAGACATCGTTTTTGCAACAGAGACTAAGGGAAGTGTGTGATCTTCTTTGGAAGTCACTACTGCTGACACCTTTTTAGGTTAAGATCTTGCTAAGTAGGGATGTCACTTAGTCTAGTGTAGGGACAGTCTAATCTGATTTCTTTCTTTTCTGTAAATGACTCATAAGCTACAGCTTGTGTCTATTCTTGCTACTTTGATGATTTTTGAATTGGTTTTGGTAATATTCTTCTGCCGACTAAGAGCATTTAGAAAATTCATGTTTGTATTGATACCCGTATATCTTTTGAACCTTATATTGAGATGTTTGTATCTCCAGTTAAGTTTGGCTTTGTAATAAACTTTTAAACTTTTTAAGCTTAAGTGGTTCTTTGGAGTGGAGTAAGTTATTAACTGATTGACCTAGTAGTGGATTGCCTTTTACTCTATGACAGGTACCAACGGTTCAGTCGACCGGAGTTGGGATCTAGATCTATAACAATAGACCAGAAATCCCGCGTTAACACTTGTCTTCCATCCCTGACACCTCCAACTCCTTCATTGGCCATCGTGGTTCTATCTGTGAATGTATGGGTGTGAATATGTACCATTGTGTGTGCTTGTGAATTGATGGGTGTGAGTATTTGCTCGTTTGTGTATTTATGAATGAATGGGTGGATGAGAATATGTGTGTATGTGTGTGTTCCGCTTGTGAATGGATTGATGTGTGTATTTGTCGATGTGAGTGTGCACACCCTGCCATTCTTCTAAATAACCAACCTCTAAATCCTATCAGCAAAATTATCAACGGTCGTTTATTACACTTTTTTTAACTCTTAATGTGGGAAACCCTTTTTCCCCTTCAAAAATGCCTCTTGGTTAGGAATTAAGTATTGCAATAGGAACAAATTCAAGCCCCCAATATTTTCTTTGCATTCTTCTAATTTAATAGTGACAAACCCAATTTCAATTCCTAATATTTAAGCCTTCAGGTTATTGACATTTCTGAGGTACATTTCAGCAGTATTTGCACACTCAATAGAGGTAAATTAGTTCGAAGTCAGTGGTTCTTAACTTGTAGTCCGGGCATATGTACTCAGGGGATCTGCAGCTGGTTATAAATTTAAATAATAGTACCAGAATAATAAAGTGTATAAAATAAAAGAAAATGTAAACATGAAAATGTTAATGTTCTGTACATTTGAAAGAATTTAACATAGCAGGCCCAGATTTACTAATCCTTAACGTTGCCCTTGCATCAAATCCCTACAAAGCCACACAAAGTGCTATTTGCGGTACCTTGCATGACTTTGTAAAATACAATGCAGCACAGCTGCTTGCACTGCTTTGAATTACATTTCGTAGTGGTTGATGTTCAATGGCTGGAGCATGGGGATTTCCTTGCATCTACCCATGAAATTTGAGGCAATCCTAAATTTAGTGAAATCAGTCAACCTGTATTGTGCCAAAATGGTACACCACCCCAACCATGGCAAAATGAGCAGTAATATGCTTATTTCTCCTCGGTACTGCCTTTTTCTTGGTGTGAGAATGCATCACGCATAGAAAAGGAAAATTGCCTTTAAGGATTGTTTATGCCAGTCAAGTCAGTCAAATAATCTTTATTTCGATCGTAGATCATAAAAGATGCATAGTAACCATCCATTAAAGTACTTAAAAAAAGCACAAACCAATAAACAATAAATATATACAGATATATAATTTTTTTTAAACCTGTACAGCATTAAAAAACACACAGATATACAATTCATATGTCGTTTCTACATGATAAAAAGGTTTACTGCAAATAGGATCTTCTCCTGCGCCACATAGCATCAATGAAGTGTGAGACTGAGAATACAACAGGGGTAGAAGTATTACTCTTAAGTATTCTGAGGGCCTCTTTATAATGTCTAAATCTCAGGTTTTTACAGAGTTGGATAAGCCGACGCTGCCGTATGGTTTTGTACGTTGGGCAAAAGAAAGAAACGTGGGACTCGGATTATTCTTTGGCCCTACACGTTGAGCATTCTACTGATTTGCTAGGTGACAATTTAAAGGAGAAGACCCTAAGCGGGAGTGTTCCATATCTAAATTGTAGATAGTATTTCCTCGCTGTAATAGGTAAAATCTCATCTAATGGTTCAACTATGTAATCATCTCTCACGTTAAAAAACTGGACAGTGAGTAAGCACAGAGAAGAATTACCAAGGGTAGCCTCTAGTCTGTATCTGCGGCCCAAGTTAACCAGATCAACACGCGACAACTGGGCGCAGAATACGGCAGGATTAGACCAAAGACCTAGTAGGTCTAATCTCATACTCTCCTTTTTAGGGCTCGCCTGCTGATGCGCTTGCGCATAGCTGGCGAAGCTCTATAGTGGCTTATCCAGAGTTTAACCACTGGCGATTCCATGCAGTGCATGTGCGCTTTTTAGGTCATTGCGCAAGTGCAAGCCCTAAAAAGCGTGTGCACAATGCCACCAGCCGCCTGCCTGCCTGCCTCGCATTACCACATCAAAGGCAGCCCAGCCTCCCTCCCACAAGCTTCTCAGCGTGCGCTCTGCATTTCTCCTCCCAGCACATTTGTCATCCCCTAATTATTCACGGCCGGCCGGCCGTACTTTCAGTTTCACGGCCGCCAGTATATCCATTGGGCTTTGTTTACGCATTTGCGTTTTACCTTTACATGCATTTGACATATTTACAGTTGCATTACATTTTACATTTATTTCGAGATTTAGCCATAGGTAGACTAAAATGATTTTTCCTGACACACACAATTTACAGTGAAGTGCTGGAGCCATGACTGAAACCTAGGTCCCCAGGTCCCCAGGTTCCTTAATAGTTACATTTGCCACTAAACCATATCTAATGAAGCATTTAGTTGTATTCTTGTGTTGAAATTATTTTTTATTAAGTTTCATGAAAATGTCAATGCGAATGATTTGTGGAAAAAAAACACATTTTTACCTGCTGGCTGGAATCGTCTCTTTTTTTCCTGTTCTTTGCGTTTGGGCTATATTTTAGTACACTTGCTCCCTAAAGTGCTTGAAATTATAAATGGCATTTCTGTTGGGTTCCAGAGGTTCCCTCGAGGTCTGTTTAATCTGTAAATTCGCCCGAGGCGCTCTGCAGCATCCTGCTGGAGTGACCTCCTTTTCAACTCTTCTTTGGCAGCTGCACTGTAGAGGGATGATGTGCCAGCATCCTCTGATTGTCATCAGACCGACCCGACCCGTGCTGCCCCTCCCCCCGCATCTTACTACAACCGCGGTGCCCTTTTGTACTCTCACCAACTGCGCTCTGCAGTGGGTGTTTTTGTTGAATATTTTCAGTTATTTAATTTGGTGCGTAGAATACTGCTAAATAGGAAATGACACGTTAGGCCTAGCAATTAACTTTGAAAACTGCTTTTTGTAGACTTTCGCTGTTCTTGCACCACGTTTGCTCTTTCCAAAGGAACCAAAGTTTAAACTATATGGTTACATATTTAGCATGTCCAAATTGATCCTTTTTCCACTGAAAGGCAGGCTTTCGTGTTTTCCGAATGAGCTTCTCAACCCTAGTTCGAAGAACAGTGACAAAACTGCGCATGCGCCTCATGCTCTCTTTGACCACGTGTTTGTTGGGGCAGGTAGAGGAGAGCTCACATCCAGGGTCTATCGCAAGTGGCATATCGTCAAAGGTTACAAGGAATGGTGCAAATCTGCTCACAAGTTAACTTACAGGAAGTGAGCGAATGCAGCAAAGGGCATTAACTGCCATCGCACTACCTCACTACCTCACTCTCTATCTACCTCACTAACTCACTCTCTCTCTCTCACTACCTCACAACCTCACTCTCCCTCACTACCTCACTCTCCCTCACTATCTCTCTCTCTCTCACTACCTCACAACCTCACTCTCCCTCACTCCCTCTCTCTCTCTCTCTCTCTCTCTCTCTCTCTCACTACCTCACTCTCTCTCTATCTCGTTCGGCCTACCTCACTCTCTCTATCTCACTACCTCACTCTCTCTCGATCTCACTACCTCACTACCTCACTACATCACTACCTCACTCTCTCTCTATCTCACTACCTCAGTACCCCACTACCTCACTCTCTCTCTGTCTCACTAACTCACTAAATGTAAATGACAAAGCTATTAATTTAGCTATTTTCAAAACCAACACATAAATACAAATATTGTCATTTACAAGACAAATAGCTCAAACTTTCCTAATGCGAGACCTATTGCATTTCCAATGCTTGTTTATAAAGGCAAACCAAGGCAATTTCTCAGACCCAGGGAGGGCTAATACCGCTTCCATTGCAGATCTAAAATGGATTAATTCGGGAGTTACCCAAAGTCTGCGCCAGTAGGTTACAGGGCATAGGGCAAATTCATCTTCTAGAGGTCTAATACCGAGATCCATTCTCATCGGGGTAAGGGGGGTACTGGGTGGCAGGGCCAGCAGGGATCTCAACATTTTTCTTTCCGTCTTACTAATGCCATCCACCGGGCGATGTCCCCATAGTTCAGCTCCATATAGAATTGCTCCCCTAGCTTGTGCTTTATAAATTTATATAATGGGTGCTACTTGCTTAAAAGTAGACTCTCGATGCAATTTTAAAATACCTCCCGTAATCTGGGCAAGTCTAAGTTTGGCCTTTGCAAGTTGGGGGGCCCAATCCATTTTGTCTGTAAGAGTGATACCCAGATATTCAAAAACAGTGACCCTGTCCAATGCTGCGCCATTCAGAGAGGGATTGGGACATCTGGTCTTAGTTGGATTACAGACCATAAACTTGTTTTTTTGTGTATTTTGTCTTCAACCCCCTTATATGACAGAAATTTGCAAAGCTGTCCTGGGCACGTTGAATACCCATGGGTGATTTTGACAAAGAAGAGTGTCGTCGGCAAACATTAATGCCACCACCTGTTCGTTTTTCAGTTTTGGGGCATCGATGTCTTTGACCCCTTTAAGGTGGGCAATCAATGCATTAACGAAATGACAAAATAAAGTCGGTGCCAACACACACCCCTGTCTAACTCCTCTATTGACTGGGATTTTAGGTGTAAGACTACCCCATTTACCACTCCTAACTTGAGCAAAATTATCAGAATGGAGTCTCCTGATGATGTTAAGGAAATATGTTGGAACCCCCATATCCTCCAAAACGCCCCAGAGAATATTACGGGGCACCAGATCAAAGGCTGTTTTAAGATCAACAAAAATTAAGTAGAGGCTGCCACCCTCTACTCTCACGGTCTTCCAGTAAAGAAGTTGGAGCCTTAATAACTGGTCGACCGTGGAAGTCTTTTCCCTAAAACCGTCCTGAAAAGGGCTGAGAATCTGTCGTTCCACCATCCAATTCTGAAGCCGATCGAAAATGATACGCTAGAATAATTTTTGGCTTACATCGATCAGGCTGATCGGACGGTAATTGAGCGGAAGAAGTGGAGAACCTTTTTTAAACACCTTTATGGTCTCGGCTCCTACCCAGGTAACAGGTAATTTAGAGCCCTGTAGTATAGCATTAAACAGCAAATAAAAATAAGGGACCCAGATCCCAGTTTGATCTTTAAAAAGGTCACTGGGAATTTTGCCAAGGCCAGGCGCCTTACCAGCTGGGAGCCTATTTATAGCTAACTCCATCTCCTTCATTGTTATTTTGGTCTCTATAAATTCGTTGATAGAAAAAACGAAAGGGGGAAAGTCCGGGTTACCGTTTGGGACCAAGTTCTGAAGTGGTAACTGTTCAGGAGGATCAACTAGAAGAATTTCTTCAACCGGAGGGGCGTATAAGTTCTGGTAATGATCTACCCATCTCTCCGGTGCGATATTTGGGACAATAGCATTTTGACCATCCTTGCTACCAAAACGGACTATAGACCAAAATTCTCTCATATCCCTGCAGCCAAGGACATTTTTTATAGCAGCCCCTTTAGTGTTCTCCCAGATCTGTTTGGCCTCAGACTACACTTTCTTATACTCGAGCCTCTTGGTTTTTATTAATGATCTATTCGAGGCTTTAATTGCAGCCAAGTGTGCCCCCTTGGCTATCCTACAGTCGGAATCATACCATGTATTGGCCTTCCTGTTATTTCTAGGTTTGCCCATAGGAGGATTAAGTATTAAAGTGAGGGCGGTCACTAGACCCGTATGAATATTAAAAATTTGGTTTGAAGACAGTTCCTGCCCCATGTCTAATAGACCACTTAAATCATCGAGTGCCCGAAGGACAACTTGGTAAAGGGAACTCATTAATTCAGGGGATCTTTTTACCAGTGGCCAAGGTTATTCTTTCATCATTAGATAATACTGGTGTCTCCCGATGGTCCTCTCTTACGCCCAAGTTTAAACCCATCTCGGGGAGGCCTAATTCAAGAGCCAGGGCATTATGGTCACTATCATGGCGTGGTAGGACCACAAAATCAATGACCTTAGACCAGGTACTGACCTCAACCAAAATGTAATCAATGCGGCAAGACTGACCTGGGCGATTAAAAGTATTATTACCCTCCAGATCAGATTTAGTATGGCCATTACATGCTCTCAGGGAATGGGCCATTGTAATGGAATTCAATTGGAGAGCTATTGGTGACCATGCCCTAATCTGGGATATTTCCAGATCTGGGATGGACCATAAAGAGTCCTCAATGCTGGAAATACATTCAATCAAACCCAGGAGTGGTTCGTATTGACAATTAAAATCCCCTGCAACTATCAAAGTGCTCGCCCCCTTAACCATAGAAATAAGGTTATCTAGGGAATCCAATTTTGAAGATTCTTTTCCCTGCCTGATAGGTCGAGAATAAACATTAATAAGGGTCACACTAAATTTTGACCTGAAAGAAAGTCTAATGCATTGGAGATCTGGCGAAGAGGAATTTAATTGGGTCACTGTACATCCCAAATGGGAGCCAATAAGAATGGTCAGGCCCCCAAATGGTCTTCCCCTCGCACCAATCGATGCCAAATTACTAACTGACAGAAAACCCGGATTATAAAAATTTTCCCTGGACCACGTCTCCTGAAAAAGACAGATATCAAACTTATCTATGAAAAGTCCCCAATCAGAGCTAGCCACTTTATTAGAGAGCCCTGCCACATTCCAGGACAAAATGGAAATGTTGTCGCCACAGAACTTCAACCTGCCACGATTTTCAATTGGAGACCTAGTACCCGGAACTAGCCCGTCAGAGGAACTGACACTATTTTCACTTTCACGATTGAAGGTTTCCTTCTCCTTGTATCGCCAAGTAGAAGAGACAAGGGGTATCAGATGGTGGCCTTCAGTTAAACCAAGCTCTGCTTCATCCAAATTTATTAGAGGGTCCCCATTGTGGAAATTGGTATCTGACCCTAGATTCATAGGGATCGGACACTGAGTGGAGGGTTGATCGATGGACCTGAGGGGAAGTTGAACGATATTTAAAACATCCCGCCCTACCAGTCAGTCAACGTCCTCCAATGGGGCAAACAGGTTAGATACAGGAATGCTGTAGAACGATGGATTTGAATATGGAGTGGTGGGTATGTTGTAATAGGTCTTAGCCCGTTTATCAAGATCAATTAGGGGCTGAGGAAAACCCACCCTCCATGGTCCTGGATAGAAAAAATCTAAGGTAAGGGCTCTAATAGGCGTGATGTGATTAATAGGGAATGAGGATTGTGCCACTAATCTTTGGATAGTTTCTGGTTGCCTAAAGTTGATGATCACACAATCCCCAGCAATAGACTTCTGAGCGGGACCCACCCAAGCAACCCTCCTTACCAACAAGATTTCACCTGCCTTATCATACGGAAACTGCTTATTTTTCGCCAGCCAAAACAATCTTATTACGGAGTTCTAGCTGGGATTCTTTTTAGCCTTCCTTAAGTTCTGGAATTCCTGCCGTAAGGAACAGCCTCAGGGGGGAGGTTGATTGTAGGGACAGAAGATTGCTGAATCACACCACTTCCACCCCCTGCGTTCCCCTCAGCATAAGGCAAAACATTTAAATCACCATCAGTTGGATTTTTACCAATTTGGGTATGACGGGCAGTAGGCGGCTTCGGCAATTTGGAATTATTCTCTTGCATACCTTGGGTTAATAATAAACATGCAGGTCCTTGGTCGGAGGTTAAAGACCCTCCACCACCAATTGAGTTTCTAACTTCGAGAATTGGAAGAACCTGATTTTGGGGCACTTTACCAGCTTTGGGTAACTTGGATGTCAGACTCAGGAGTGGTTCCTGGGGAATAGGAGTCCCAGCATTATATAAACTACCTGTCGAGTTAATAGTGACTTCGTTATTAGGATATATTTGCAATGGATTTTTTGAAGATGCAAGGTTCTGAAGGTGTTGGAGAATAGGGGTAATCTCTTCCCTTACCATCATTTTGCACTGGGTCAAAAAATCTACCATTAGGGCTTTAGCCCAGGGGGGTTAAGTCTGATCTATTGAGGTCATACTAGCGTTAACCTGGGGAGTACCACTTTTTGTTGACTTCTCAAGACCTCTACCGGGCCCTCCCCTAGGATTTTTCCTTTTAGGGCCCTGGTTGCTACCCAAGGTCCTTTTCCTTGGTATACGGGCAGTGGGCGAAGAACCCTCAGATCTAGGCTCAGTACTTGGTATAGTCATATGTTCATTACTGGCTGAAACCATATTTTGACACACGTTCTGTTAAGGTGAGTTTGTTAAATCAGTTGAAAGGGGTGAGGCCAATGAAAAACAGTCAGGCGTAATTGAGAGGCGTCTTTCGGTCAGTTCAATTTCGAAAGTGACGACTCCTATCGCCTTTTGGAGCATTATATCAATTGCTGTGGGGACTGAAGGTGACGGAGGATTAGCCTTTGGAGCAGAGCGCTTAATAATAATAATAATAATAAAACCATTTATAAAGCGCCTGGTTACCCAAAAACAGTGTGTCCCCGCGCTGAATACTGCAAAATAACTTAGAGGAAGGGACAGGGGTGGATCAGAAGGGAACAAAAAAGGAACAAAGGTTACGGCCGGGGAAAGAGAAAAGTTTTAAGTTTTCTCCGGAACATATTCTCAGAGGGCTCCATCCGGAGACCGAGCGGAAGTTCGTTCCAGCACTTGGCAGCTAAAAATCTGAACGAACGTCCGCCCATCCTGGCTCTGGTGATTTTGGGAAGTTTAAACATCATCGTACCGGCTGATCTCAGGTCTCTAATGGGGCGATGTATCGTGAGAAGGTTTTTAAGATAGTCCGGACCTATGCCCTGAGCGATAAGATGGGCCAAGCAGAGGGACTTAAATTTAATTCGCTCCTTTATAGGGAGCCAGTGAAGTTTGGACAAAGCAGATTTCCCTGATGCTCTGCGGGTAGTTTGAGTACAAGGCGAGCTGCGGCATTCTGAGCACACTGGAGTAAGCATGGGTGCAAAATCCGTTCCGCTCGCGGATTTTTCGGATTTTCGGCAAATCCGCAATCCGCGAACTCTCGCGGATGTGGCGAAAATACGCAAATCCGTGCGAAGCGGATTTTTTGCTTGTGTTCGCACTGCTCGCGGTCCGCGGCGCGGGCAGCAACAATCTCGCACTCGCGAAAGTACAAAAATTACAATTGGGGAGGGGTGAAGGAAGTGGCCCAGTCTCCAACTTCCTGTTCCTGTCCAGCAAGCTCCTCCCATAGGGGTGGGGTGAAGGAAGTGCCCCAGTCTCCAACTTCCTGTTCCTGTCCAGCAAGCTCCTCCCATTGCTTAGTCCATTTCCTGGCCACTTTGATTTCGATCTTGACTGGGAAGGATTACTTTTTGTGGATGCTGCTGGATATTTGGATTTGAGGCCTTTTGGATTACTTTTGGATTCGAAATTTTATTTCACAAGGAAGTAAGTTGATGTTGTTTGTTTGTGGTGATTTTTGTGTGTGTTGCTTGTTTTTCGACTTTTTGGGGGGGAAAATCTGCAAGTTCGCGAGCTGAGGATTTTTTTGCTTGTGTTCGCACTGCTCGCGTCCCGCGCAGCAACAATCTCGCACTCGCGAAATTGTAAAAATTACAATTCTGCACATGAATTGAAAACCACCAGGCTTAGTTATGGGTGCATGCATGATACAACTGTTTTGTTGAAATTTATTTTTAACATGATTCTGGCCAGGGCATGGATGGCATTGGATTGTGGTGATTTTTGTGTGTTTTACGACTTTTTGGGGTGGTGTTGGGGGCTTGTTATGTGGGTGGGGGCCATTTTATTGCCTGGTCCCGTGTGGGTGGGGGTCTATGGGCCATTTTTAAGCCAGTTTGTGTGCTTTGTGCCATAGGCCTGCACCCAGTGTGCTCTGATTTCATCCATTATGGCCAGGGGGCCCAGAATCGGTCTGTTAGCGGATTTTGCTGGTTTTTCGGCACGTTCGCGCCGTGAAGCAACAATCTCGCACTCGCGAAATTGTAAAAATTGCAATTTTGCACCAGAAAACCACCAGCAGGCAGCATAAGCCTTCTGAAACTTCATGGATGGCATTGGATTGTGGTGATTTGATTTGTGTTGTGTTTTTTGACTTTTTGGAGTAGGGGTTGGGGGCTGGCTATGTTGGTGGTGGCCAATTTGAGGCATGGTCCTGGCCATGTGGATGGGGGTCAAGCGGCCATTTTGAAGGCAGGCAGTGAGCTTTGTGCCATAGGCCTGCACCCATTTTGCCTTGCTTTCACCCATTGTGCCCAGGGGGAGTCAGTGGTACATGAAACTATAACCCTCTCTGTGTGTGCTCTCTTGGATCAATGTTAAATTCCTGTTTCCCAAAACTTTTGCAATTCTTAATTTTGAAATTTCCATATTGTGTGGTGTGCACGAGTGTATTCATAAATGCCTACTTGCAAACTATTTATTGAAGTGCTACATATGCAACATATATTTACTGATGTTCCTCTGTCTTCGTTTGCTTGTAGGTGCATAAAGTCAATAAATCCGCATCATCGTTGAGCATCAGTGCCAGGAAGAAGTCCTGCTGCGGCCTGTTGTTCCGACATCTGAAGAAGATGGCTCCAAAAAGAGGTGCCCGTAGGTCCTCTAGCAAGAAAGATGTCTCTACTAAGGAGAAGAAGAAGCAAGTGGCACCACTTACCAAGGAGACTGGTGGCACCACCACTAAATTTTTGTGGGGAAAACAAAGGCCCACCATGAGTGCTGCACAGGTAGCCTGTTTAGTGGTTACATCACCAACGACCAGTGATGTTGGCTCATCGCAAGAAAGTAGCAGCACACCATCAACACAGGTTGTAACTCATCTCACAAGTACTATTCAACAACCAAAGCCGCAACAACAACTGTATGGGTTACTAGTACAAGCACAAGTACATGCGCAAGGAGCTGTCCGAGAAGGAG
The DNA here is from genome assembly GCF_964261635.1 of Lissotriton helveticus. Lineage (NCBI taxonomy): Eukaryota > Metazoa > Chordata > Amphibia > Caudata > Salamandridae > Lissotriton > Lissotriton helveticus. The sequence continues at coordinate 1,093,423,874 of NC_136059.1, forward strand.
CTGTCCGAGAAGGAGCTGTCCCAGAAGGAGCTGTCCGAGAAGGAGCTGTCCGAGAAGGAGCTGGCCGAGAAGGAGCTGGCCGAGAAGGAGAAGGCCGAGAAGGAGAGGTCCATGGAGAGTTGCAAGTAGAGATCAGTGAAGAGGCCCATGTAGCGGCGCATGGAGCGGTGCAAGTGCCCACAATGGTTGTTCTTCCAGAAGTAGGGGCAGAGGAGGAAATTGACTTTGGAGCCGGGGTATCATGTCAGGAAGACGAAGGCACTCCTCCTGATGATTCATTTTCTCCCAGCTCCCCACCAAAGAAAAGATCAAGGAGTGTGTGTAGAAGTTCCTCTTCAAGCCCCGCTCCATCAGATGATGATCTGGATCTAGATTGGCACCCATCTCCGACGTCTGAGAGGGAGGCACACCATGAGCTGCGAAAGGTATCAAATGTTAAAAGGAAGGGCCCCGGAAAGCTCATACTTATGGATCTGAACGTCGGACTTGATGAAGTGGTTCATTCTGATGTTGATGAACAGGATGACAGCAATGACCTAGTCATCACACACGTCATTCCAGCCACACTGGCCATGCAGCAGACAGACATTTATACCCTATCCCGACGTCAGGCTGAGCGTGACCCTGGCGACGTGCCACTGGTAGCACCACCAATGCAGTCAAGTAGTACAACAAGTTCAACAAAACCTACAGCTCCCATATTTTCTCCCCAGAGGGGGACTCCATCCAGCTCGACTCCCTCAAGTAGGGTTGCTGAAATAATTGCACAACCCAGTAGATGTCTGCAAGGCTCATCCACCACTGCTTCATCTGGCATTGGCAGTATCATCTCGTGCGCCAAAACCAGAGGTTTCAAGTCCCCAGTTTGGAACTTTTTTAGTGTCCATGCAAAGTATGATAACATAGCCGTTTGTTGCATTTGTAAGACTAGCGTTAGCCGTGGTAAGACTGGTACCAACTATGGAACCGGAGGCCAGATAGGTCATCTTGAAAGAAGGCACGCTGTCGAATGGTTTGCGCACCTAGCAAACATCAAGGGAAAGCAATCCCAAAGGGCAAGTGGCCAAAATATACCCATACTAGGTGTTTCATCTGAAGATGACGGGGAGGTAGAAGAAGCGTCAGACATGTGTCCGGTTGCACCCAGTACCCCTGGCAGCACCATACCCTCCGGAACACATAGGAGGCACACTGAGAGTCTGGGAGACACACCAATGCGGAAAATGTCAACACTGATCAGAAGTGGGTCGAAGAAGGCATCAGCATCATCCCGTAAATTTGTCCAGCACACCATTTCAGCCATGTCCTCCTCAGATGTGCAATTTCAACTCAACCACCCAATTGTACGCCTGTATAACACTAAGCTGGCTAAAATGCTAGCGGTGGACCTTCTCCCTTTTTCGTTTGTCGAAGGTGTGGGTTTCCTTAAACTCGTGGCAACACTGGCCCCTAAATGGAAGGTTCCTAGCCGGTTCTATTTTGCCAGGGTTGCTGTTCCAGCACTATATAAAGAGGTGCTTGAGTTGGTTGGGGCTGCTTTGCAGAAGAGTGCTGTTCACACTATACACCTGACAACCGACATGTGGACCAGTTGCCAAGCCCTTGATTACATGTGCATCACTGCACACTGGGAGGAAGAGGTGTGGCGCCGCGGCCAGGGCGACTGACGCTGGAATCTGGGGATCACGGTTCGATCCCCGGCTCCGGCGGCAGGTTAGCCCAGCACCATGTGACTCTGGGCAATAGCTTGCTTAATCTTCCCGACGGCCCCCAGCGCCTAGAGACCCTAACGGGTGATTGTGCGCTATACAAATGTGGATTATTATTATTATTTTTCAGGGGTTACAAAACAGATAAATGCAGGTGGTGACTTGGTCGAGATTTTTAAGGGTGCTCGTAAACATGCAACATTAGCCATGTTTGGCATGGAGAAAAGTCATACTGCAGCCAACATTTTGGATGACTTTAACAAAAAGGTCTCGCAATGGCTGCCCCCAAGAAAATGCAAGGTTGGTTATGTTTCTACTGATAATGGCAGCAATGTAGTTAGGGCCATGGAGGACGGTTTCTATTTCAGAGTGCCGTGTTTGGCGCACTGTATGAACCTTGTCGTGCAAAAGTTCTTGAAAAAAGAACTTGCAGTCGACAAAATACTGACCATCTGCAGAAGAATATGCACACATTTTAACCATTCGTTTAAGGCCCGGAAGGAGCTGAAGCGCAAGCAAAATGAACGTAGTATGCCAGTGAAAGCACTTATCCAGGAGGTGGCAACACGTTGGAACTCAACCTTCTACATGCTTGAGCGTCTGCATGAGCTGTTTCCAGTACTCAATGAGTATTTCTACAACCTGGGTGGTGATACGACAGAAATGATGCTAGCGGTGGAGCAATGGCAGCTAGTTAAAAGCCTGACAGACATGCTTCGTCCTTTTGAGGTCTTCACGCGTGACGTCAGCAGGGAGGACTGTTCTTTGAGCAAAGCTATCCCATTGTTGCTGAAGCTCGAGCACCAAGTCAAGGTGGTGTCTTCACAATTAAAAGATGCTGGAAAGAATGAAGTATATGAGTTGGCGCAGAGATTATTACAACGCCTAGTTAGCAATAAACGGCTTGTAAATATCAGGAAACAACAGCACTACATTTGTGCTACTATTCTGGATCCACGTTACAAAAAGCCATTGTTTGGCAAAGTAATAATTACTTTTGAAACATCAGATGTTACAGAGTACAAAGGTTGGCTAGCTCAGTCAGCCATTCGTTTTGAAAGAGAGCGGAAGGAAACTGTACGAGAAGACAGTACTACTAGTGAATCAGCAGGCCATCAGGCGTCCCAAAAAAGCACTTCTGCATCTGTGCCTCTGGCAGAAGTGAGTGACTTTTCCACTAAGCCGTTAACCACACCAGCAACCGTATCAGATTCTGCACCAGGCCCAGGCGATATGTCTGAAGCGGATTGGCTAAGTGAGCTAGGGTTTCCTTGTCCCAGAAAGGACACAGAAGTGCAAAGTACAGGAATGCGGGAGGACATTATTTCAATGGTGCAGGCCTATCTGGATGACTCCACAGCGGTCAATATTACTGAGGACCCATTGGCGTATTGGCATGGGAAAAGAAAAATATGGCGAGAGCTTACCAACCTGGCTATCAATTACTTGTCTTGCCCACTCGCAAGCGTGTCTTCAGAACGTGTTTTTAGTTCTGCTGGTGGCATTGTGACTTGCAAAAGGTCCCGTAACTTGCCCGCAAATGTGGAGCGGCTCACCATGATAAAGATGAACCAGCACTTCATACCACCAGATTACAAAGTACGAGAATGCACGTAGGAAGAAGAGGACACCGACCTACTTGAGGAAAGTTCTCCTCAGTTACCAGAAGTACAACCGAGTGATGAATTAGCAGAGTATGAGGACGAGTTCTGCTTCCCTGACAGCGAGTTCTGAAAATGAGTCAATGACTCATTAACTGTAAATTTAGTCCTCCTTATTCACTTTTATTCCTGTGTGTCTGTCTTTCTTTGTTTAGCAAGTGCTTCATCACATTCACAACAAAACTGTAATCACCCCATCACAATCAACAACAAGCCCATCAGCAGAACTGTCTTGATTTTGATGCCGCAGCATTCCTCATGTTCACAACAGTTAGTTGACAAGAACTCAGTCCTGGTCGTCTATCCTCCTCCTCCACTCATCCTATCCATTTCCCGTAATGCTGATGCCTGGATTCTGCACAATGAAGAAACTTACGTTGAGTCCCCTAAAGAGGGACTGGAAGTAGTGAGTCCTCATTTAAATACATTTTGCTAAGTGTGACTTTTTTTCCCCGATTTGCATTTTTGGCTGTTTGGGGGTGTCAACTGTCAAACTTGTTTGCGCTTGGGTTTACGGGTCTTGGCTGGGCCATTGCTGGCAAGGTCTATTAAGGGATGAAATTGGCCAGTTGTGGCCCTGCTGCAGAACGCTTTAGGACTCTGTGAATTCCAGGTGGAGCCAGCCCTCAAACACAAATTACAGGTAAGATAAGCGTTTGGATGGGAGGTAGTATAATGGAGTGTTCGGAGAGGCGAGAGAGTGACAGTGGTACTAGTAGTAAAGTCCTAGGGCTCTTGAATTAACAAACTCTGTGACAGGCATTTACTTTGGAAAACATTTGGCCTATTGCACGTGAACGTTTAGGCGTTATTATTGCTCGCTTGCCTGTCTTAGGGGTGCTGTCTGTGGGGCTTCTAGGTTTTTTGTGGTGTGTGAGCACCGCTGCCACATTTCTAATGTTGATTGCTTTTGTTTTGCAGAAAATCCACGCCGGGAAACTCCAGTTGTGGCCATGCTGCAGAACGCTTTAGGACTCTGTGAATTCCAGGTGGAGCCAGCCCTCAAACACAAATTACAGGTAAGATAAGCGTTTGGATGGGAGGTAGTATAATGGAGTGTTCGGAGAGGCGAGAGAGTGACAGTGGTACTAGTAGTAAAGTCCTAGGGCTCTTGAATTAACAAACTCTGTGACAGGCATTTACTTTGGAAAACATTTGGCCTATTGCACGTGAACGTTTAGGCGTTATTATTGCTCGCTTGCCTGTCTTAGGGGTGCTGTCTGTGGGGCTTCTAGGTTTTTGTGGTGTGTGAGCACCGCTGCCACATTTCTAATGTTGATTGGTTTTGTTTTGCAGAAAATCCACGCCGGGAAACTCCAGTTGTGGCCCTGCTGCAGAACGCTTTAGGACTCTGTGAATTCCAGGTGGAGCCAGCCCTCAAACACAAATTACAGGTAAGATAAGCGTTTGGATGGGAGGTAGTACAATGGAGTGTTCGGAGAGGCGAGAGAGTGACAGTGGTACTAGTAGTAAAGTCCTAGGGCTCTTGAATTAACAAACTCTGTGACAGGCATTTACTTTGGAAAACATTTGGCCTATTGCACGTGAACCAACACGATGACAGTGTTCAGTTAAATGAACTTACTGCAAAACCACCACCCACCAAGCTCAAAAGTAGTAAAAAAACAGGTTTGCTCAGATAAAGTTTGAAAAAGTATATTTATATCCCTAACAAAATAATCTCCCGCAAGACCCTCCCTAACCCCAACAAATAAATAGTCCTTCAAAAGTCCCCAAAAAACCCAACTCCCAATTCCCACCCCCCAAAAGTCTCTAAAAAAGGGGCAAGGGACACTCTAGGGATGCAAGGTGTTGAGTTTGGCCTCCAGGGCATCATGCCTTAGGGCCAGGGCATCATACTTCTCCTGGAGGGTGGCGTGATCTAGGCGGAGGCCCTCCACCACATTCTGATACTCGTTCCATTTCTGGACCTCCGCCTCTAGGTCGGACACTCTGCGGAGTGCACGGCGCAAGCGAGCCTTAACAGTACTGTGAGGTGCAGCCTTTGCTGCTCGGCGGTGGCGTCTTCCAGCACGGCTCCGGTTCGCTGGAGCACTGCGCTTACCGGCAGAACATGGGGTCACGGAGGAGGATGTAGATGTTAGATTTGATGCACTGGAGTGCGTGTCGTCCCCCTCCAGTTCCACCAGCGGCCGATATTCGGCAACAGTTGCTTCCAGCCTCCGTTGCCGGGCCAGTACAGCCAGCATACTCCTCGTCGGTTTTGAGGTTTTAGTATTGCCAACTATATGAAGAAAGAAAGACATAATATGTAACCAATGCTCTTTAAGAATATGATTAACACAAAATAATTCAGCAGGAAGTTGTGTCACAGTACAACTAGCAACTAGCCAGCGCAGTACAAAACTATTCAGGCCAGTATCATGGGCGTCCGCAGGGAGGGGCAAGGGGGGGCGCTTGAATCACCATTTCCCTTCCCACAACTCACTTGTATCCTTGGTTTGATGCTCTTTCATATGAAAGAGATCTGGCAGAAGCCCAGGTGATATGTCTGTTTCCCTCTCTCTCTCTCTGTCTCCCTCTTTATGTCTCCCTGTGTCTCCCTCTACCTCGCTGTCTCTCTCTCTCTGTCTCCCTCCCTCACCCTCCCTCTGGCTCCCTCCCTCTCTCTCTCTCCTTCTGTCTTCCTCTCTCTCTGTCTCTGCCTCTATCTGTCTGTCGGTCCCAGCCTGCTGTAATTACCATATTGTAATTTGTCACTGGGCCACCACTGGATACACATCATATCCTATCTAAGAGTCAGATAGTACCATGATCCAGCTTACCTGTACTCGCCACCGCCACTGTCTCCTTCCTCACAGTCTGTACTTCTTGGTCCGACTCCTCTAGCGCCGCCTCCTCCCCAGATTGATCCTCGGACTCAGAGTCAATGATCACCACCACATCCGAGCTGGCCCCGCCACCAGATGTTCCACCTACAAAGTAGATTTAAGAATGTTAGATTACACCACTCACTAGTATTTGGTCTATGAATGAAAAAATGTGAAAACAACAGAAAAATTAATTGACTGTCTACTCTAGTCTAAAGTAAAAATGTCCCTCCTTCCAGGGAAGGCTGTGGTCTTGCTTCACTTTTTTGTCACAATTGTTGAATGCTTGCTTAATTTTAACACACACCATTTTTCTCTGAACAGACAGAAACTGGACTTCTAAGGACAAGAGCAACATCAACTTCAAACCAGGTGAAAGCTCGGCTCGACCACAAGAAATGTGTTCCATTACTCATCAACTCAGCACCAAGCACTTTTCCATTTCCAACTAACTTTATTTTAATATATGTGTTTACTTAAACTTTTAATAAAGCTTTGAAACTTGAATAGACTCTGTGGTTTTTGGTCCTCCAGACTAGAGTGACTGAGCGAAAAGTTTTGCAATTTTTGCAAGGAGGAGTCCGTGCCGCTGACACTACCAGGTTTATACAGTGTGCCAAACACGCCACTCTGAAATATTATTACTCTGGTCTTTGGTGTCCATAGTTCGGTTTGTGGAGAATTGTCCCTGCAACAGTAGGATTATTGATTTTGCTCCTATCTAAACACTATTTCGAAACAATTAAATTAGGAACGCTTGGACAACAATAGGTCCTCTATATTTAAATGAAAATTTACTGGGGCCAGCAAAGGAGCACTCGCCGCCCTGGCCTGCATCCTCCTCCTTTGGAGCCACTGCATCCGATTTTTCGGTCCGCTTGCCCCTGGGCAGACCTGACGTACAACATGAAAGAATGAACAGAAAACATTGATGATTGCTGCTTGCCGATGTCCTTGTCAACCAAATCAAACATTTAGAAAGAACAAGAACCAACTATTTCATCCAAAATGAGGGCTACAAAGGAAGGACTGCACCTGAGCCTCTACTCTAGGGGGCAGATTTACAAGCCCCTTGCAGCTCTTTTGCTCCATTCTTGCGTCAATTTTGTGACGCAGCGCCACAACACGAGAAGCGCCATGGTGTGGCGTATATTAACAACGTGACGCATATGGGAGATGCATCCCATTCTAAAGCCCTGCGCCATTAGGGAGCGTTACAGCGCAAGGGAGGGCGTTCCTGCGCAGGAACGCATGCTAAAAGTGGCTATGGGGAATATATAAAATTTCAATCAGTCATTTAGGACAATAATGCGTCACTGAAACCCTGCGCCTGCATGAAGCAGACTTACGGCTTGATGCAGCATTGCTGGAGCTGCGCCATCGTTGCAACGCAACTCCATCAATGAGCCGCCTTTACGGCACCGATGCCTAACGCTTCGGTGACGTTTTGGGACCATGGTGTGCCGCATTGTAAATACGGCGCACCATGGGTGGTGCTGGCGTGCCGCACACTTTGCAGGGATGCGCAGGTAATTGCTAATCTGACACTTAGGGGCATACTTACGAGTTCTGAGCTGTACACCTCCAGATGTGCACCAGAACAAATGCGTAACGCAAAACTAACCTTGCGTCACGGCAGATGCGCCGCTATTACAATGCGGCAAACCCTGGCGCAAGGGTAGGCAGATGCGTGATGCATCTCGTGACGAAAGAGGGGCGCATCTCTAGAGTCGCGTCGCGGGCGCGATGCAACTATAGCAATGCTCAGGGCTGCCCAATACTCAACATACCGCATCAGTCCTTACGCCTGCTTCAAGCAAGCAGGCATAAAGAATTGACATAGCAGCGTCGCGGAAGTGCCTGCGTTAAATCTTGTAGATTTCACACAGGCACTTTTGCGAGGCGCACAGCTGCCTGACCGCCACCCCCCTCCTTGCGTGGGAACGCACCCATTGTGGCGCAGGCCCAGGCCTTCACGTGGCGCATTTCCTTAGATGGATCACGTTGTACATGACTCGCAGGGATGCGCCACGTTTACGTCGCTGTGCGTCAGGTAAGGCAGCGTAAACGTGGAACAAGGGGCTTGTAAATCTGCCCCTTTGTGTCTAGCATTACGCGGTTCTGTAAAATACACTCATACATTACTCAGCCCAATTAAATTAACACAAAATAGAAAACAAATAAGCAGTGGCACCGCCACAGAGAAGGAGAACAGTGCACCTGAAATGCACAGAAGATTTTGAAATATTAATTTACCTCTCTTATCAATGTAATCAGCAGCATTATTGCTCTTTGTAAAAAAATCAAAGCAAACATTTGCAATAACACAGTCACACAGAGCAGGAGAAAAAACAGAGTAGTGAGTGATGAAAAAATTGCTACTACTACTCACCAAGCCCGGGGACCTCCACTCCCAGCACGTCTAGCAGGTCACGCTCTCGGTCCAGGATATCGGTCCAGCGGTGGGTGACTTGATTGTAGGTGCGCTGGACCCCCGTGATCTTAAAAAGGGCCCGGCACACCTGCCCCGACCGCTTCCGTCGCTCCTGGCTGTTGGTGTAACCAGCAGCGATCCTGCCGCCTGCCGCGATGGTCCTGGGGAGACGGCGCTGCACATAAAAAACAAGTGCGCCCACCTCCTCAGGGCTGAAGATCTCCCGGGGCACCACCATTTCCGCCCTCAAGCGACCACACGGGAGCCGGGCACGGGCTGCGGTGCCCGTCTTGGGCAGCTTGACAGCTGTCTTGACCATGTTCTGGGCAGGTGTTAGCAGTAAAGAAGAGACAAAATGAAAAAGAATAAGAGTAGGGAAGAAGGAAAAAAAAGTTTAAAAAAGTAGTTGAAAAGTAAACAAAAGTAGCCTAAAACACAAAAATATAGATCTAGAAAAATAGAGGGATAGAAAATAAGTTAAATAAATCAAAAAAATATTAAAACAAGCAAAGGATGGCAGAGATATACAGAGGATAGAAACACCATACCCAGACACATAGGAATGAATGAAAAACAAGATGGCGGCCCGATCACGTCCGCGTAAGTAAGTTCGCACGCGATTTCTCTCGCGAACTCGTGCGAACTTGCATTCGCAAGGCGCTCATTGCGCGAGATTACACATAGCGGGCGGAAACGGAAATACGTCACACAAACAAAATGGCGGCGCCCATACTCAACCTTGGGGTAACTCGCACGAGTTCGCGGCTTCCACGGTCGAGTTCGCATGACGCCGCGCCTCGCGAATAGGGCGAAATTACCGAAAAACGAGTTTTGCAAAAGCAAAACCAACGAGCAGGTGCAAAAGTTCGAGCTCATCATTTGTAACCATTTACCTGTAGTGCTTCCTGAAGGGGCCCTCCAGAATCCGGTTGCCTACTTGCAACTATTGTGTGACCCTGCTCTGACAGTCACAGAATAGTTACAAGTATGCCATTGCATCCTGTTATTGCAACAAAAAGGAAAGGGAGCAGACAAGCAGGTGCCAGCCTTCATTAATGTCAGTTGGGGCAGGGCAGGTGTTGTTGTTTGCAAAACTTAGTGCAGGTGTGCTTGGCTTTGCCACAATAATGTACACTCACTAGTCAATCAGAGGGTGCTGTGATGACACCGAGGGTGGCATGGGTGTGCCAGCCAGAGGGTGGCATGGGTGAACCAGAGTGCCAGTGTTGACAGAGGATGGCAGTGCTTTGCTTTGCCCCAATAATGTACACTGGTGAACCAGAGGGTGCTGTGATGACACAGAGGGTGACATGGGTGAGCCAGAGGGTGGCATGGGTGACCAAAGAGAGTGCCAGTGGTGACAGAGGGTGGCAGTGATGAAGAAAGCCTTGCAAACAGGCTGGGCACGTAGAAACAACAAGTTCGCAAAACTGGCGACCCGACAAGTAAGTTCGCAATTTGCGAAATTGTACAAAACCCTCTCGAACTTGCAGAAACCTGTGCGAACACACACCCCCTAAAAAATACGCAAATCCGCGAGAATTCACGGATTTTGCAAATTTTCGCAATCCGCAAATACGCAAATCCGCAAATTCGCGGATTGCGAATCAGCAAATTCCGCCCATGCTTACACTGGAGTTGGTGTAGTCCTTTTTGGCTCAAACCTAAAAGCAGGGCATTACCGTAATCAAGGTGGGGGGTAACCAGGGCATGGACTATGGTCTTTCTGGAGTCGATGGGTAGGAGGTCTAAAACCTTACGGAGAGCTTTCAGTATGCCGAAGCACCTGGCTGTTACTTTGTTGACATGGGATTTATAAGAGAGATCAGAGTCAAGGGTTATGCCCAAATTACGCACCGACTCCACAGGACAAGGTGGACTGCCCAGTTCCGTAGGCCACCACATATGTGACCATGCTGAAGCTGATTTCCCTACTACCAGCAACTCGGTTTTATCGCCATTAAGGCGTAGACAGTTGCGGTTCATCCAAGCTGCTACCGATGAAAGACAGTTCGAGAAATTGGTGGGGTCTTCTCTGTGGTCGGGCGTGAGCTTAAACATCAGTTGTGTGTCATCGGCGTAACTGACAATGCCCACCCCAAATGTCTCAACTATTCGGGCCAGGGGTGCCATATAGATATTGAACAAAGTAGGGCTCAAACTCAAGCCCTGTGGAACCCCATGGCTTACGTTTCTGCGAGAAGATTTAAAGGGGGGGCAGTGCATCTGGAAGCTCCTGTTGGTCAAGAAGGACTCTATCCAGGCTAAGGCCCGTCCCTTCACTCCCATGTCAGACAGCCGGGACAGCAGCGTTGAGTGCAGCACGGTGTCAAAAGCTGCACTGAGATCTAATAAAACCAACGCTGCTGTCTCTCCATCATCCACTATGCTCCTTAGGCCCTCGGTGGAAAAAAGTAGGGCTGATTCTGGGGAGTGTCCTGCTCTGAAGCCCGATTGAGTGGGATGCAAGAGAGAGTGTTCCTCCAAATAACTCATGAGCTGCTTATTCACCACCTTTTCTACGATTTTAGCGCAGAAGGGGAGGAGGGAGATAGGGCGAAGGTTCTGGAATTGGGAGATGTGGATGTTGGGTTTCATTTTAAGGGGGATTACCTGAGCAGTTTTCCACACATCCAATACCTGACATTCTTGGAAGGAGAGCGACACAATAAGACTGATCTGATCTATTATTGTGGTCTCCAAAACTCCTTTATAGCGCGCCAACGGGCAGACATCGCTGGGTGAGCCAGATTGAATGCTGTTGGCGATGCTTACTAAATCTTGCCTCTCAGGTGTAACAAAACAAGAGAGACAAGAGTTCCCCGTGTGGATGTTTTTGGCTTCTGCATGTTTAAACGGGTGGATCTCATCCACCGTAAAGGTGGCATGGATCTTATCGATCTTGCCTATGAAAAAGTCGGCAATGGAATCGCACAGTTCTTTCGAGTAGGTATCTTGGGCGTCCAATCTGGTAGGGACCGTAAGCTCTCTATAGATAGTAAAAAGTTCTCTGGTGGGGTTGTTAGCTGAGTCAATTCTGTTTTTGAGGTGGCAGCTTTTTTCTACTCTCAACAATTTCTGATATTTGTTAAGTTCCCTTTTGTAATGCAGTTTATCCTCAAGATTGTACTGTTTTCTCCACCTCCGCTCTAAGTTTTTACATCTGGTTCTGGCATGTTTAAGTTTTTCCGAGAACCAGGGGCGGTTTTAGATTGCCTAGCAGGGGGCTTGGATATCCACGGAGCTATCTCGTCGAGTGCAGTGGTCACCCATTTTTCATACCTATTCCAAGCCTCCTCCAGAGAGTTGCTTTGGGGAGGGGGATTTTTTTGAAGTGCACATCTAAAAGCTTCTTGGTTAAAATTCTTCCATTTTCTCCGTTTCAAGGGAGGGGGCTTAGAAAGTTTGTTTTCTAGAGAGGTTTTTTCTACTGTGAACGGGATGATAAAATGATCTGACCAAATTATTCTAACAGGAGTGGAAACTTCAATGCCCTCCCAGTTAGCAAAGATGGGGTCCAGGAGATGGCCAAGTTGATGAGATGGGGCAGTGGATTTAAGGTTGAGGCCCAAAGATGTCAATGCAGCAGCCACATCCTGTGCCTCCCTGCACTCCGTGTCATCAAAATGGAGATTTAGATCGCCTAAAATAATGAATTTTTTGTATCGGAGTGCCGGCTGGGTAATGTAATCTAGAAGCTGGTTGCCAAACTGTCCCGCCGCCCCAGGCGGCCAGTACACCAACAGCCCATGGATGACATTTCTCGGCCCTATTTTAATAGTGAATAAGCCACTTTCGCTATTAGGTAATGTGGCCTTCACTAAGGTGCATTCTAGCTCAGATTTATAAATGAGGGCTAACTCCCCCCTCTTTGTTTATGTCTGTCTAGACGAAGTAGACAGTACCCAGGAGGAGTTGTCTCAAGCGCTTCAGGAGACGAGTCTTCGTCCATCCACGTCTCGGTGAGAAAAAGCACATCAGGGCTATTAGTAGCTAATAGATCGTATATTTCAAGTTTATGTTTTTTCATCGACCTACAATTTAATAATATCATATTGGCTTTAGGTATATCATGTGTAATCTTCCTAGGGGGTTGGAACGTCTGATTACATGTGCTGCATACCAGGGGTAGTAAGTCAGCTTGAAAAGAGTGGACACAGCTAGTTGTCACACTTGGGCGCAGTAACAATAGCTCCTGTTGAGTATAGGGTAGATTAAGCCTAGATGGTTCCAACCTGTCAGATGGACCCGGCCCGCGCCCCGGTCTGTCGCGGACGGGCGCAGACGGGCTGGACTCTGGCTTGACTCCGGCGCGAATACGGCGCGCCCGCTGAACGCGTCCGCTGCGCGGAGCCATAGCCGTTTGTTTTTATACTGGTGACTCTGGCCCCAAGGGAGGAAAGCCCTACCCAAGATGGCCGCCGCTGTCACTCCGCCCGAGTCCCAGGTAGACCAGCCCTAAAAGCAGCCGGACACTCTGGGGGAAGGCAGCGCTGATTTCAGTAAGTGCAAAATGTTAATTTAAAAGACAAGATTAAAATAATGCCTTCACCATAAAATCGGTGAGACAACAAGCGTCGCGCAAAATCCGCCCGCTGGTGCTGGGGGGGAGAGGACACAAAGGACAAGTGCACGCAAGTATTAAAATTCGGTAACAGGACAAAAGAGTAACCGCCCGGCTCAAGCCTCAGGCGTCAAGTGCAGTATTCTCGCGAATAGGGCAATCTACTTGTTTTTATACTGGTGACTCTGGCCCCAAGGGAGGAAAGCCCTACCCAAGATGGCCGCCGCTGTCACTCTGCCCGAGTCCCAGGTAGACCAGCCCTAAAATCGTCCGGACACTCTGGGGGAAGGCAGCGCTGATTTCAGTAAGTGCAAAATGTTAATTTAAAAGACAAGATTAAAATAATGCCTTCACCCTAAAATCGGTGAGACAACAAGCGTAGCGCAAAATCCACGCGCTGGTGCTGGGGGGGAGAGGACACAAAGGACAAGTGCACGCAAGTATTAAAATTCGGTAACAGGACAAAAGAGTAACCGCCCGGCTCAAGCCTCAGGCGTCAAGTGCAGTATTCTCGCTAATAGGGCAATCTACTTGGTTTTATACTGGTGACTCTGGCACCAAGGGAAGAAAGCCCTACCCAAGATGGCCGCCACTGTCACTCCGCCCGAGTCCCAGGTAGACCAGCCCTAAAATCGGCCGGACACTCTGGGGGAAGGCAGCGCTGATTTCAGTAAGTGAAAAATATTAATTTAAAAGACAAGATTAAAATAATGCCTTCACCCTGGGGGGTCGTGGCTTGCGCGCCGGCCAGGATGGCGGCGTAGTCCCGGAGCTCCGCATCGAGCCTCGGAGCCTTGCATCTTTTCGCAGCACGGAGGGGCTTCTATATAAGCGGTGAGCCATTTCGGAGGACCGGAATGTGAGACGCATTACCAGCCGCCTTTGTTTCCCGGCTCCGTGTAATTTTCGGCAACTTTCCGCGGAGGATTGATTCCATTTTGTGCGCCGGCCGCGTTTCCTCATAGCGGCCGGCGGGAAGGTCCTTCACAGAATCCCAACATGCCGCTTTCGCTATAAATCACCCTCCACTGCAGCGTTTCTCAAAGGTGAGCCTCCCTGTTCAACTATGATATTCTTCATGCTGCTCACCATTCTCTCGCTTGGAATACCTTAATTTCAACCTGCCGCCATTTTGTGCATTTCCACATCTCACAAGATCTCCTGCATTTTTCATTTGGCGCCCAGCGGAGAAGTTATTTACAACATCTGAGCTTTGCATTCTTATGTCAGTGGTCAGTCCTCGTTTCCAGATTGCTGTAATCTTGATGTTTTCCTGCCTTTGTTCCTATTGGCATCCTTTGCTGGATTTTAACCATCAATTTGTGGAACTTTTCTTCTCCGCACCAGGCATATTTGACTATTGCAGCATGCTACTTTTGCCATTCTCGCAATTTCTTTTTGTTCCACTACTTGCATGCCGCTCCTCTTATTCCATGCCAACCTCTCGCATAACCTCTTCTTCTTTGAGGTAATTTACCCAGCTTTGTCCTCCTGGCTGCGATGAACCTGCTTTGAGACTATCATATAACAGTGCCTTTGCTTTTCTCAGGATTTTCAGAGCTTACTCCGGATCTTTCCTGTTATGCTACTGGCTTGACTGTCATTTTATGCTCTTCTTCTGCTGTACCTAGTCACCTGCGTCCTTTCACTGGGCTCATTGACTTCTTTCAATTATTTCCTTGAACTCTCATGGGGAAGCTTCGCAACCTAAAGCTCACATCTACTCCTAGGGTTCCGCTTGGTTCGGATTCTGATTCTCCGCTCCCAGACATGGAGGAAAACCGTCCATCAAAATCGGAAACACCGCACGGAGCCATTCCAAAGACTTCCAACGTGGGTAAGACGCCATCCTCTTTGGCTTCTTCTAAGCGTCTCAAAAAAGATCCACCTTCTCCTGGGAGTTCTCCCTCATCTTCCTCTATGGATCTCATACTAGAGGAACTACGTGCTCTCAAGCCTTTCATGGAAGCCACCACCAAAAATATGCAGGCAATGCAGGAGAAATGGTCGTCTCTGGATGCGCGTGTTCTCACCCTGGAACAATCCGCAGACTCCTTGCAGTCCTCTTGTTCTCGTATTTCGTCCATGGAGACGGAGATCCTACTACTAAAGCGACAGACAGAAGATTTGGAGAACAGGAACCGCAGAAACAACCTACGCCTTTACGGCCTTCCGGAACTTTCAGAAGGGTCTAATCCCACCGCCTTCTTCCAGTCCTTTCTCGCTAAGATTTTGGATGCACCAGCTCTATCGTCCATCAACATTCAACGAGCTCACCGTCTTGGTCCTAGAGTTGCTACCAAACCTAGAGGCGTCATCATGCTTTTCCTTCAATATACCGACCTTCTTCAAGTCCTTTCTGCTGTCAAACTCAAGAAACAGATCATTTGGGAAGGTCATCGTCTCTACATTTCACAGGATGTATCCAGGGCCACCGCAGGAAGCAGTTCTTAGACATGAGACCACAGCTTAGAGCCCTCAATGCTAGATACGGTCTTTTGCATCCTTATCTCTTCAAAGTTACTTATAAAGACAAAACAACCACCTACGAGGATCCTGCGGCCTTACAGGCCTTTCTTCGCCGTCATGGTCCCGATGTCATGGATATGTCCAATCCTGGTTGATTGACTTATTAACTTCCTTTATTAAGGCATTTGTATGTAGCTCTGTTTTTTCAGGGTTCGCAATGTTGACGTTATGAGGCACTCAATGCTGTTCTTCTATGTTTTATCATATATAGTCACCTTTTTTCCACCCCATTTCCCTTCTTATATCTTGTATGCTCACGTATTTATCCTCATGTCTCCCTTCTCTCCACAGATACTCCCCTTCATCACATCACCTCGTTTTTACCCTACTTTACCCTCGTGCCGCCTTCTTTGGATGTCATAATATTTGAGGTTTTGATGTTTGCTCTGGATGTTCTCGTCGTCATCTCCTGCTGCCACCATCCCCCCTTTCTGTTTGGTTCCTTCATTTTCGTAAGTATGTCTTTCAGTCGTTCGTCTCGGACATATACTGTCTCTTTCTTCTCTATTGATGCTGTCCTCTTTCCTACTTCTTGTATCATGAATTCTTCTCAACTCTACTTTTACCCTCTTCTTCCTCTTTCCTTCTCTATCTCATCTTTTCTGGAATTATCACTGCTCTTATCCTTGTCTTCTTTTTCATTTCATCCATCTCTTCTACTTTTCTCATTTTTTCTCTATTGTATTTTCATGCATTATTAAGCATGTTGCTTCTAGTTACTTTTTAAATTGTTTCCTTCCGTGTAACGACATGGAACGTTAAGGGATTAAATCATCCCATTAAAAGGCAGAGGGTTCTCTCGCATTTAGCAAGACTTAAAACTGATGTTGCCCTCCTTCAAGAAACTCATCTTGAAGAACCGGAGGCTCTAATACTTAAACGCTGTTGGGTAGGTCATGTTTTTTGTTCTCCTACGTCATCTAGGAAGAATGGTGTTATACTTTTGTTGCATAAAAAGTTAAATGTTTCCTCGATTACTCATGAATGTGATGTTGATGGCCGTTGGCTTATTGTTAATTTACTCATAGATAACATTCCCCTAACCCTTTTCAATGTATACGCTCCTACTGCAATTGATAGATCTTTCTGGCCAGCTATTTCTTCCAAGTTGTCCTCCCTTCCTGGAGATTATATACTCCTTGCTGGTGATTGCAATCAGATTGTGGACCCCTTCCTTGACCGACACTCAAAAGTCACTTTTAACCCCTCTAGAATGCACACACAATTTCTGAATTCCTTTAAAAATAATGCCCTAGTAGATATTTGGAGATTATGCAATCCTGACGTCCAAGAATATAGTTTCTTCTCCCCTCCTCATCAATCCCAATCCCGCATCGATCATATCTTTCTCAGTAAACCCTTATCCCAACACGCTATTCATTCAGAGATCGGTTCCATTTTACTCTCAGACCATGCCCCAGTTTTTGTCGACCTAGATCTACTCCCAATCTCTCCACAATCTGGCAGATGGCGATTTAACAATGCTTTACTTCTAGACCCCACTTTTGTTACTGAATTTACTGCTTTTGCCAAGGAATTTTTTTCTTTTAAATCAAACCCCTGATTCTCCTTTTGTTATGATTTGGGATTCATTTAAAGCAGCCTCTAGAGGTTTTATTATTAATTTTGTGTCACGGCGGAAAAAATTACAAACGGCCAAATCGGAGAAAATATTAGCTGATATCAAAGCTTTAGAACATACTTATTACATCTCTAAATCTGATTCCTCCCCTAAAGCTCTTATTGATGAAAACATTTCTTTTAATAAATTTACAACAGAGGCCGCTTCTAATACCCTACTCAAATGTAATTCTAGATATTATGGAGGTAAAAATAAAATGGGGAAGCTCTTGGCTAATTACTTAAAGATTCGTAAAGAACGCACAAAAATCCAATCTATTAAAACCTCTTCTGGTGAATCCACATTTAAAGACAAAGAAATTCTTGCAGAATTTGCTCAATTCTATGACACGCTTTATACTCCAGAACAGACTCCTACAACTGATGACCTTCTTGCCTATTTTCATTCTATCCCTTCTCCCCCGATCTCCCATGTTGATTTTCACACTTTGGAACAAGACATTTCTCTTTCTGAAATCTCCCATGCTGTTTCTAAACTTCACTATGGCAAATCCCCAGGCCCGGATGGTTTTACAATTGAATTTTATATTCATTTTGCTACTCTTCTTCTTCCTAAACTCCTACTTTTATTTCAACCTTTTTCTGACGCCGGCTCCTCTAGCGGCTCTTTTCAACAAGCCTTAATTTGTTTAATTCCAAAAGAAGACAAAGATCACTCCCTATGCAAAAATTATAGACCAATATCTTTGGTCAATACTGATTACAAAATTCTAGCAAAAATATTAGCCTTACGTATGGACCCTCTTTTACCGGATATCATTGGACCAGAACAATCTGGCTTTGTCAAGGGACGTCTCTCATCAGATAATTCCCGAGTTTTTCTTAACATACTTGGCAAATCTTCTTCCCTCACTCTCCCTTTCGCAGCTATCTCCTTAGATGCGGAGAAGGCTTTTGATCGGATTGGGTGGGACTTCATGTTTCAGGCTTTACGTTGGATCGGTATTCCTCCTAAATTTATTTCTATTATATCTCTACTGTACTCCAACCCTCAAGCTTCTATTTTTGTTAATGGAATGTCCTCGGACTACTTTTCTCTCCATAGAGGGGTTAGACAAGGTTGCCCATTGTCTCCCTTACTTTTTATTCTAGCCTTAGAACCCTTCCTCACTAAAATTCGTTGAGATGACACTATTTCCGGTTTTCATTTTGGTTCCCAACAAGTCAAACTTTCGGTTTACGCTGATGATATTCTTTTCTATTGCTCCGACCCCGCCACTTCCATTCCTTCTTTTCTTCAACATGTTTCTTCTTTTTCTGCAGTTTCCGGGTATCGATTGAACGCTGACAAGTGTGAAATTCTACCTTTAAATCCTCTCTGTTAGAAACATCTTTTTTCTTCTACGGGTTTTTCATGGCAACCATCCAAAAATAAATACCTAGGGGTTTGGTTTGCTCCTTTGTTATCCGACACTCTCAAACTAAATTTTGATTATGTATATAAAAAAATGGACACAGCTATTACTCGTTGGCATCCGCTCTTTTTGTCCTGGTGGGGTAGACTCAACTCTATAAAGATGATGCTTTCTCCCCTGCTTCTTTATACTATTTCCATGCTTCCTTTACACATTCCCCACTCTTTCTTTAAGAAGATTGATTCTTTGTTACTGAAATTCCTGTGGAACGGTAAACGACCTCGCATAGCTCTTGCTTCTTTGCGTAAAGATAAATCTCAATCTGGAGTACGTTTTCGACTCGCTGGTTTTCATTTAATTTACCACATCACCCTCCTGTTTGGCTAAACATGGAATCTTCCTTCATTTCCCCCTTTACCTTCCGTGAATTTTTATCTTTTACATCTTCCTTAACTCGTTTCCGTTCTCCTATTCTTTCACACTCTCGTAAACTCCTTTCTCCCTACTTAAATTCTTCATATCCGTCCCTTCTCTCTCTTCACGAACAACCGATTTGGAATAATTCTCTTCTCAAAATCAATAACCGCATCGTATATTGGAAAACTTGGCATTCTCGAGGAATTTCCTGGATCTCTCAATTATTAACTCAGGATATACCTCTCTCCTTTCAGGACCTTCAATCTCTTTTTTCTTTGCCCGCTTCTGACCGAACACAATATAACACCCTTTATCCAGTCTTGCTTTCGTATCTTCAAAATCTTCCATCTTCCAATGAGATTCCTGTAGATCGCAGACACACTTCTCTCCTCTTGGAAACTTCTCCCTCCGCATCCACTTTATATAATTCTTTTCGTTTTCCCAATGATAGATTAAAATCTCGTACTGAACTTGCATGGGAGCTGGATTTTTCTCAGACCTGGCCGGTCCTTTTTTGGGATAAACTTTGGACTAAACTTCATAAGACCTCCAGAGCTGCTAACACTACCCAGACTTTATTTTTTATCTATCACAGAATTTTATTTACTCCACTTGCCTTATCCCGTTTTTCAACGGACACTTCCTCTTCCTGTTGGTCCTGTCCATGCCCCTCTGCTGATCTCAAACATATGTTGTTCGACTGCCCGCCTATTTCCCAGTTCTGGCAGTCGGTCTGGAAGCAAATTCAAAAGATTTTTCAGTTTCAGGTCCCCTTCTCACCCTCATTAGTTTTCCTTGGTTCCCTCTCGTCAGATCTCCCTCATCCCTCCAGTCACTACCCTTTACTTGACCTATTCCTTGCCGTAGCTTTACATGTTATCACTTCTAAATGGAAACAAGCTGCAAGTGTTATTTATCAATTTTGGTGGAATGCAATTTGTTTTAATCATCGTTTAGACACCAATTATGTATCTCCCATCTCCCTAGCTATTAAGCGTGACCTGCTTTGGCTCCCTTTGGTAACCTATCTCTCCTCTTCAGCGCCTGTCCATCCCTCTCCTGCTTCGGGCACAGTTGAAGTTCGTAAGCCCCCGTGATTTCCTTAATTCTTGTTTATTTCTTCACATATTTGACTACTATTATTATTGTATTTTTATATACAATGTATTTTGCGTATTGTATTTTATTTTTATTTTTTATGATCTGTTCATATTTTCATGCTTGTAATGCTTACTTTTATGGAATTTTGTATTTTCTAATGCTTACTTCCTCCACTTGCTTATTGTAACTCTTCTCTTTTCCCCTCCCTTCCCCTCCCTTTCCCGCTTTCTTACCCTTTCTTCTTCAATAAATCAAACTTAAAAAAAAAAAATAATGCCTTCACCCTAAAATCGGTGAGACAACAAGCGTCGCGCAAAATCCGCGCGCTGGTTATGGGGGGGAGAGGACACAAAGGACAAGTGCACGCAAGTATTAAAATTCGGTAACAGGACAAAGGAGTAACCGCCCGGCTCAAGCCTCAGGCGTCAAGTGCAGTACTCTCGTGAATAGGGCAATCTACTTGTTTTTATACTGGTGACTCTGGCCCCAAGGGAGGAAAGCCCTACCCAAGATGGCCGCCGCTGTCACTCCGCCCGAGTCCCAGGTAGACCAGCCCTAAAATCGGCCGGACACTCTGGGGGAAGGCAGCGCTGATTTCAGTAAGTGCAAAATGTTACTTTAAAAGACAAGATTAAAATAATGCCTTCTCCCTAAAATCGGTGAGACAACAAGCGTCGCGCAAAATCCGCGCGCTGGTGCTGGGGGGAGAGGACACAAAGGACAAGTGCACGCAAGTATTAAAATTCGGTAACAGGACAAAAGAGTAACCGCCCGGCTCAAGCCTCAGGCGTCAGTGCAGTATTCTCGCGAATAGGGCAATCTACTTGTTTTTATACTGGTGACTCTGGCCCCAAGGGAGGAAAGCCCTACCCAAGATGGCCGCCGCTGTCACTCCGCCCGAGTCCCAGGTAGACCAGTCCTAAAATCGGCCGGACACTCTGGGGGAAGGCAGCGCTGATTTCAGTAAGTGCAAAATGTTAATTTAAAAGACAAGATTAATATAATGCCTTCACCCTAAAATCGGTGAGACAACAAGCGTCGCACAAAATCCGTGCGCTTCACTGCACAAGCGTGTTTCCCTTGCGCACGTAGAGGAGGAATCGATGGGGCCATCACAGAAATAATAGTACATACAGCAACAATCAAGCCTACAGAGGATTTTAATAGGACTCACAGTACCTTTAATTCCACAAGAAGAGTCAGAACCCCAGGATTCCAAAAGTTAGAGGGGTGACCCAGCCCAGCCTCTTCCAGTCGATGACGGGCAAGGACGGGCCCGCCCTTGGCCCGGGCTTCACCCTGGCGCCGCCCGGGCACGTCCCGCGGTGCGTGGGGCGGGAGCGCATTTGGGAGGGGAGAGGCGTCGCTGTTGTGGCGTCACCAGGCCACGCCAGACAAGGAACTCTGGCCATTGTAGTTCGTCGTATCAGCCATTCCCCTCACAGCGCTGTCAGCATGTAGAGCTGCGGGTGGTACAGGCCGTTCCCTTCATGGCACACCCAAGAGTGATAAAAAGCCGTTCCCCTCACGGCTGGAACAAGGTATGAGGCAGAACAGGTCAAGCGCGTCCCGCATTGCGTGTGGCGGGAGCGCTTTTGGGAGGGGAGAGGCGTCGCTGTTGTGGCGTTACCAGGCCTCACCAGACAAGGAACTCTGGCCATTGTAGTTCATCGTATCAGCCGTTTCCCTCACAGCGGTGTCAGGATGTAGAGCTGTGGGTGGTACAGGCAGTTCCCTTCACAGCACACCCAAGAGTGAGAAAAAGTCATTCCCCTCAACGGCTGGAACAAGGTATGAGGCAGAACAGATCAAGCGCATCATCAAGGAACACCTTCCTGCACAAAAACAATCCTTCCTGTAAAACAAGCACCCTTGTACCATGGTGCATGCTTTGTTGTCTCTAGGTAGCCCAAAGTGCGCTGGAGCAGGTAGGGAGCTGAAGAGCATCATATCTTATTAGATATGGCACTGTTCAACAGTCTCCCATTCATGCAATGTAGTATAGCAACTTTGCATGCTGCTCTGCGTTGTGTCAACATTTCGTTAATATGCACCTGAGGTGGTATCCTCAGACTGATTTGTGGGAGCAGCGAAAGTGCTGCAAACAAAGTATCGTAAGGACGATGGGTGGCCTTACTGCAATTTAGAAAAGCTCCTTCTATTAAAATTAAAATTTTGATGGTTTTTATATTTGTGAATGAACTAAAATATTTAGTTGTTATATCTGTTTGATGAATGCTTGTTTCTGTATTTTTGTGTATTGTTTTGTGGTTCATACGATCAAACTTGCTGAGGCTGGGGTCCTCCGATTCCAATAATGACTCTGTGGGGATCCTCGGATTCCAATAAAGTCAAGATGGACGGCCTGTGATTCCAAAATTGATTCGGAAGATGTCCCTGGGTTTCGATAATGATCAAGTGGGGGTCCACAGAAGTCAAAAGGGTAAGAACCACTGTTTTAAGTGGTACATTAGTTCTCTTGTATTTCTTTAATCTAACACCCATAAAAAGTATTTTTAAGAAATCCACATTTTGCTTCTCTGGGAATATTTGCAGAAGGAAAATGTAATTCAGGAAACAAGAATTCCCTAAAGGATGTCCTAATAAGCTTGATTCCTTGCTTGTATGCTGCAACCTTTAGTGAGTGTACATCTTAGGTAATATTGGGTGTGACACGCCTGGTTAGCATTAAAGTCATCCAACAACCCTTAAGAAACAAGGCCAGCCCTGATGCAGAAGACTGAATTTGACAGCCTATTGTGCAGTGTCATTGTAGGGAGCATATTTTCTTTGGGAAAATAAACACCTGGTTACTTAGGCTAAGTTCTTGTCTTCCTTGTCCAAGTCTTTACAATAGCAGGCTTCTGTCTCCCACACAGATATAATTTACCAACCTAGGAAACAAAACGAAACACTTGTCATGAATTATAATCGGTAGGGCTCTGAGAAAAGACTTATACAGCTTGGGAATGGGTGTGATAATACTTTATTGAGGAAAAATATTGTTCAGAAAACAAATAACAGTCTATTGACGATTTTCTCTTCTCTTCTCTTCTCTGTCTCCTTTTCTCAGGGTCTTCTATGACAGTCCCTTGGATGGTGTCTTCCTGGCCAACAACCTTCCTTGGAGAGAAGAAAGGCTCAGGTAAGTGTTTCTGAATTTTCTTTTAACAGTTTATTATGTAGGGGAGGGTGTGGGGGACCACCAATACCAAACTGAAGAAACAAAAAGGCAACTTGTCAAAAAAAGTGAGAAGAGTGGGAATAGTGTCAAGGGTTGAATAGGAAGGTGCAGTCACGATAGCAAATATTGGGTACGCTTTCAAAAATATTTCTTTTCTACTTTGCATCCTTCCCCTTGTGCTCCTTGACCCGCCCGGCCTCTGTCTATTTCTCCCCGCAAGTATCCCTGTAGGCACCCACGCACCTGTGAGAGCCACGACTCTCCGGGGCCGTGGCAGGACTCTTCGTCTCAGCTCTGGGACGGCTGAACACTTTCGCTTTGTTCGCCCAGCCCGACACTCGTTCTCCGCTTGCCGTCTTCCTTTCTCCACACCGGGAACTCTTCCGGCTCGGAAAACACCTCTGCTCCTCTGCTCGCTGGCGTCTTCTGCTCTGCCTCCCGTACATATTCTCGTCCCCCTTCTTCTGGTAATAGAGCCTCCTCATAACCCAGCAGTCGTCTTTCTCGTCTCCTGTGCCGATTGAAGGCACGTCAGCCACCGCATTCCATATGGGCAGCAAATAAAGGAGAGGGAGATATAAGGCGGGACACAGTCTTTCTCTTCTGTTTCTGGCATCCCCTCATCCTGGCTAGTGACTTCCTGACAACACTTAAACTGAAAATACACTTTGTGTAAGAAAGTAAGGAAAACACGTTGCTAAGTGAATACCACATACTGGCCTTTGCTCAGAAAGCGCCCTGAACAAAACCAAATTTAGGGTCCCCAATTCATCCTCTTTAACTCTGGGTGTTGAAAAAAGAGAGCGGTGGGGGGAAGTTGAGTAGGCCAACAGAAAGGAGAACCATGAGAAAGGATTCAGTCAAAATGCAGAAACAAGGACCAGCAGTGTCCAGAAACTGTGTTTAAATGCACTATTATTTGGAGCTGCATCAGAGGGAGACTGCTGCATGCAGCTCCTACACCCATCTAAAAGTCTGCACCCTAGTCTCGGGCACAGCTCTCACATGCTAAAAGCCGCCCCTGGACACATAGGTGGGAGCCAGGGTTGGACTGGCCATAGCAGGCACCGGGCATTTCCCCGGTGGGCCAGAAGTCTGGGGGCTGAATTTAGACCCGTGGGGGCCGTTTTTGTTAATGGGGGCAAGTTTTGCAGCAGTGCTGCAAAAATGGCCCCTTCTAACTAAAGCACAGCAGCAGTGTTCCACCAGCTCCTCTCCCCACTGGCCGGTCAGGCATAATTGCTAGGTCTGGTTTGCGATCCCAGTCTGGCCCTGGTCGGAGCCACTTCATAAAGTCCCTTTTTTCCCTTCTTTGACTTACACAGTGTGATTTTGAGAAAATCTGTTTAATTTCATCTTCCTCAAGCTGTATAACTTTGTAAACTAAATGTAGACAAATGTATAAATGCATTTCAAATCATAAAAATGACTTCACAGTGTGCTGTCCTAATCACCTCCACAACACACCTTGTTTTCACATTGGCACACCACGCAAACTCGCGGGCGGCACACACACACTGCTCCTCCTGCTGTATGTACAGCACCACCTCTATGAGAAATTGGCACTGAAACATGTTCTGTGAGATGCTTCTTTCCTCCTTGCAGATTACCCCTTGTTATGTACTATATCATGTACAAAATAGGTTTTAACTTTGAATGCTCTAGATCCGTGGTTCCCAAACTTTTGACTCCTGAGGACCCCAACTGAATCACTACTAGAAGCCGGGGACCCCCAAGCAATTTGTCCAATTTAAATTTCTTTTTAAAAACGCCTTTTGAAGCAGAGGCAATTTCAAGAGGTAGACAGCTTGAATTGGGTCTATTGGCATGGACAGGTATGCATACAGCAGTGTATTATTTAGTGGTACCCAAGGGCTTGTGGAAAGTGAGCAATCAGGCTTCAGCACAAAAATCTTACTGCTGATCTTGGCTGCATCTATTTTGACCTGCCTGCCAAGTAACGGTAACCTATACACATGTGCCTTTCAACTGTTTATTGCTTTTACTGTATTGCCTGTATTTTAATTGTTGTGTCTGTGACTGCTGTTGTCTGTCTTTCGCCGCTGCCTGTACGTGGTCTGTGCCCCTTTGTCTTCCCTCTGTTCCCCTCGCTGTCCCTGTGCTCTCTCTGACCGGTTTTCCCGTCTGTTCCCCTCGCTGCCCCCGTGCCTCTCTGCCCGTTCTGCCTTCTGTTCTTAGCTGTCCCTATATTTCTGTATTCAGTATTTTGTCTCTGTGCCATTCGTTTTTTGTGCCCGTCTGCCCTCTGTGCCACTCGTTTTTTCCCTCGTTTTTGTGCCCCTTTTGCCCTCTGTTCCACTCATTTTTCCCGTTTTTTGTGCCTTTCTGCCCTCTGTTCCACTTGTTTTTTGTGCCTTTCTGCCCTCTGTTTGACTCGTTTTCCCATCGATTTTTGTGCCTTTCGGCCCTCTGTTCCACTTGTTTTCCCCTCGTTTTTTGTGCCCTTCTGCCCTCTGTTCCATTCGTTTTTTTGTGCCCTTCTGCCTTCTGTGCCCCTTGCTTTTTCCTTGTTTTTGTGCCCCTTTTGGCTTCTGTTCCGCTCGTTTCCCCAGCCGCTGTGCCCCCTGCGGCCCCGCCCCCCTGACTGCCCACTGCCCATTCGCTGCCCCCGCCTCCCGATTGTATTGTTGTGGCCTCACCGACCCTGCGCCAACATTCACAGCTCTTGTGTGCTGTGAGGACGCATGGGCGTTTCATTTTTCACTACGACGACAGGCACACGAGTCCTTAGGATCCCCTGGGAATGTCTCATGGACCCCTGGGGGTCCGCGGACCACAATTTGGGAAACGCTGCTCTAGAGTAAGCATCCAGTGACCTTGAAGAAGAAATTATTGTTCAGTAATTGACCTTGAATTCAGTTATGGTCATTAGTCCTTAATTCGATTGGTCCTTTTGTTACACTTTTGGTAAGGCACCATTTTCTTCCTGCCACATAAATGCACACTGTTTGACTCATGCATGACCGCCTCTTCTTGCAAAAGGAGAGGATTAATTTTTCACTGCAATTTCCATGTTAACTTTGTTGCTCGGCCCTTAGGTTTCCTGAAACAAATTGTGTTGAGTTAGAGCAATGGGGCATGAATTTCTTATAGCCCGTCTATGCTGACCTTGTTACTAAACTTTCACTCTCCAACTCCGGAAGTTTAACAAAGACAAAGTGGTGGTAACTGACTTGGAAAGGAGATCATTCAACATATTTAATGAGTTTATGCAAAGAAAAGTTAGTAAACGGTATTCATGCAAAAATAATTGTAGCTTTGTGTAGATTGCCCAGCTTCCTTTGGCTCTGAAAACGCTGTCATATTAAAATACTGTAGCACATATTTACTACTTTTGAAATGCCGTGCTGATGCCAAAGGCAGCTTATACTTAGCCTGTTAACCATAAAAATATTAAATACTATGTGTACGGATCCCAGAAAGGCTGAGAAACGTGGAATGAATTAACTTAGCAAAGAGGGTCTGTTTTCTGTCAGTATTCCAGTCAAATATACTTCAATCCACGTTTTCTCTAAGAAAACTCATATACCAAGAAATCTAGCACACTTGAGTGGGTTAGGGGAGTTGGGTGGATTTTGAATTGATATTCAGTCTTCTCCTGCAGTTGCCACTATCCATGGATGGGTGGGTGGGGCTAGAGGAAATAATAGCCACTATAAGATGTTATTTAATTGCATGGGGAAATCTGTTTTTCCACGTCTATTCCCACATGTTTTTACCGCTGTTTGGCCCGGAGTCCACATGAAACACTCACCTTGTAATCACAATAAGGCTGCTAACTTGTTTTACCACCCCAATGGGATTTGCGAGGGCACTCGATTTGAAGTCTTAGTGGCCAACAGAAAGCAAGGGCCCTTCAGTGGATATTTGGCAAAGAAATCTCAATTACTTTATAAGAACATTATAACGTGTTTTCTACTCGACAGTTGTGGTTCTGTCTAAGAAAATATTCTCTCATATACACCATCAAAATAAAAATTCAGGGGACTTATTCAACATCATTGCATTGTATGTATAAATATAGGTTTGAATTCGGCTTCTAACATGGCCAAATGTAAGGTAAAATAAGAATATGAGTCAATGAGGCACAACTGACAATGCAGGCCTGACTTACCATCCAAGCAGCCACTGGAGGTGCTAAATTGTTGCTTTGCCAAAAGTGAAAGGATTTTTCTTGCATCTCCCCTTTATTCATAGCAATATTTAATGTGGAGTCTGTGCCCTCAGATCCTTTTCTATTACTTTCATCTTGGGCATGTCTTTTTCTCACCTGTACCAGGTATAATGACATAAGCACCACCCGGGGTGCTTAGACGACCCAGAACTAGCACCATTACATCCTCTCGCCAGGCGTGGCCAGAGGCTATATAATAAAGGGGCTAAGACTGCACGTGGTGTTTGGGCCCTTAACCTTTAAACTGTCTGTGGCTCCAATTATTCAGCGTAGTCCCCATGTCCTAGCAAACCTACTCAAGGGCCCGCTACACTGGCGACGAGGGTGGGCCTTTCTGATCCCACTACTTACACCCTACTAAATTAACTTGGGTTTTCCAAGTCCTTCTCTGTGTTGCTGACAAATAAGCATTGACTGCTGTAAGACTCTTTCAACGGGCTTCACTTCACTGCTGACAACAAGCATTGGTTAACACAAGGTCTCTCTCCTTCCTAGCGGTGCCTACTGTGCTTAAGAGACACCACAGCCATGGCTGATAAGACCATCAATGCAGCACTCCCACAAGACCCACTTCCCACCCAAGCCATGACCCAACACTCGCTGGCCAGCACACTACCCCCCTTCAGTGAATTTTTGGACCCTGCCATGGTGTCAACCCACTGGAAGACCTGGATCGGCAGGTTAGACAACTACTTAGTCACAACAAGTGAGACTGATGGTGCCATCAAACGATCTCTCCTGCTCCACTATGTGGGGGATGACATCTACAAGCTGTTTATACACCTGCCCGACACTAGTGTTGCGACCGACTATGACGTAGCAGTTAGGGCGCTCAATGCACATTTTGACCAGCAACTTAAACTGGACAATGAGCGCTCCTAGCTCCAACAAGTCTGCCAATGTGAGGGAGAGTCCATGGACACATTCTACGTATGCCTGCTATAACTAGCCAGTACGTGCACAGCAGACAATCAACAAAAGGAAGTAAGGGTGCAACTTATACAAGGCTGCAGGAACAAAACATTAAGGGGCCTCATCCTACAACAGACCAACATTACCCTGGATGACACCCTCATCTATGCCCGGTACCATGACCTATCTTATCTTATCTTATCTTAAAGGGGTTTCTATAGCGCTCTGTCACTATACGTTTCCTGGCGCTGAGTGGGTGCTGAGGATTGTGAAAGAGGGGATCTAGCCAGACTGTGTGAAGAGACTGGTTTTCAGAGGTTTTCTGAATTGCAGGAGGGAATTGGAAGATTTAAGCGGGAGGGGCAGCTGGTTCCAGAGTTTAGGAGCCAAGTGAGCGAATCAACAGCCACCGTATTTTTTTAGCTTAATTGACGGTGCAGCCAAGAGTTGGCGATGAGAGGACCGTAAGTTACGTACCGGACAGTAGGGAGTGACTAAGGATTTGAGAAAGGCAGGAGAAGTTCCAGTCACAGCTTTGAAGGTCAGGCAGCCGATCTTAAATGCGGCTCTCTGTTCGACCGGCAGCCAGTGGAGTTTGCAAAGTAGTGGTTTTGCAGACTGCCACTTTGGGATTTTATAGGCCTGTCTGGCCGCCTGGTTCTGCACGATTTGAAGCCTATGAAGAAGATATTTGGGTAGGCCATGGTACAGGGAGTTGGAAAAATCCAGGCGGGAGAGCACCAGGGCGATCAGGACTTGTATCAGGGCCTCGGGTGTGAGGAGATGGGAGACTTTCCTGATTTTCCTTAGTTGAAACATACAGGATGACACAACCGCACCCACCTGAGGCTTGAGGGAGAGCTCTGTGTCTATGATAACCCCGAGGCTCTTTGCAGACTTCGCCGGGGTGGGCGGGGAGCCAAGCTCAAACGGCCAGAACTGTGGGCCCCAATAAGTGGGGCTGTTGCCCGGAAGGATTAGCTCAGTCTTCCCCGTGTTCAACTTAAGCTGGTTGAGGTTCATCCATTGCTGGATGTGTAGCATGACGGCCTGACAGTCAAGAGCTGCATTAGGAGTATTGAGAGGGAAAATGATTTGCAGATCGTCTGCGTAATTGAAAACGGTAATATCCCATCTCTTCAGAGAGTGGATGAGCGGGTGGAGATAAAGATTAAAAAGCAGGGGGGACAGGGAGGAACCCTGGGGCACTCCGCAGATGGATGGTTCCTTGGCAGCCATGAAAGGGCCTAGGCGAACCGCCTGGGTTCTGCCTGTCAAAAAAGATTTGATCCAGGCCCGAGCCAGGCCCCGAATGCCGGCTTGTTCGACACGGTGGAGAAGGATGTTATGGTCCACTGTGTCGAACGCTGCCGACAGGTCCAATAGGCCAAGCGCCTGAGGAGACCCTTTGTCGGCATTGCCCCTGAGAGAGTCCATAACTGCCAGAATCACAGCCTCGGTCGAGTGGGCCGGTCTGAAGCCGGCTTGATTGGGTTCAAGGTAGTTGGAGCACTCGATGAACTGAGAAAGGCAGCTGGTGACGTGTGCCTCCAGAAGTTTGGACAGGTAGGGCAGGAGAGAAATAGGCCGATAGTTGGCAAGATCTTCCGGGTCAGCTCCAGGTTTTTTCAGCAGAGGTACCAAAACAGCCTCCTTAAAGGAGTTAGGTACCGTACCGGCCTCGAGAGAGGTGTTTAACAGAGGCAGGATGCAGTCCGGCAGAGCCAAGCAAATGTCTCCGAAAACGGAGGGAGGACAGCAATCATTGGGTGAACCGGATTTGACTCGAGAGGCGGGTTTGGCCAGGGTAGAGGAGTCGAGGACGGGAAAGCGTGATAGTGAAAGTGGATTTCCAAGAGAGGGAGCTGGTTGGGCAGCGAGGGGGGCGGGGGGAATGGTATACTTAATCTTAATGATTTTTTCAGTGAAAAAACTGTTTAAAGCGTTGCAGGACACTTGGGTGGGGACCTGGGAAGGGAGGGTTCTGGCATCAGACGTCAGCTCACCCATGATTCTAAAAATCTCCTTAGACTTATTAGGTGCAGCAGAAATCCTTTCGGAGAAGTGTGCGGATTTCGCTGCTGTGATTGCGCTGTTATATATTTTACGTGCCGCGACATATGCCTCTCTGTCAGTCGGTGAATAATTACGTCTCCACCTACGTTCCGCCTGACGTAGTTTAAGCTGCTGGGATTTCAGGTAGGTATTGAACCACCTGTGTGATTTACTATGACGGGAACGGGGAAATCTGGAGAGAGGGGCAAAGAGATCGCTGGCTTTTGTGATCCAGTTGGAGAAATCGTCCTCCAGGATCTGGACAGTCGCGGTACTGCGCGATGGAGGTTGGGTATCAGCCAAGAAGGAGAGAAAACCTTGCGAATCAAGGGTACTCCATTTACGAGCGACTCCGCCTGCCAAGGGAGGGGCTTTGACACGCCCCTGGCTGTAATCACCGTGTCGATCATATGATGGTCCGACCAGATACAGGGGGTGATCACAGGACAGGAGAGCGTGAGGTTGAGGGTCCAGATATGATCTAATATATGACCCCTGATGTGGGTGGGGGAGGAGACAAGTTGGCTCATATTGAAGTTAGAAAGAACTTTAAACAGTTCAGCTGCATGGGGACCGGCGTCGCTATCATTGTACCAGTAGTTGAAATCGCCAAAGATAGCGACTCGGGCAGATGAGGTGATCAAATTAGCTAGCTGTTCGCTGAAAGTGGCAGGGAACAGAGGCATAGAAGACGGGCGCGGTAGAGGACAATGAGAGTAAGAGCTCCCTCACCTGTTTCGAGGCTGATAATGAGGTTGTCTACGTCAGCAAGGGTGAAGGAGGACGTAGAGATAGATTTGAACTCCTTCCGTATGACAGCTGCCACCCCTCCGCCAGCGCGGCCGGGAGGCCGGTTCATATTGAGCATGAAGTAGGCTGGGGGTAATGCTGCCAGGATATCAGGGAGAGAGTCATCTGTCAGCCAGGTTTTGGTGATTAGGAGAATGTCGGGGCTTTAATCGGTGAGTAGGATGAAAAGGTCAGCCTGATGTTTTACGAATGAACGTGTATTTAAGTATAATACACGTATGCACGAGTCATTAATATTCAGATGTGCTGAGGGCTGGACAGTGAGGTGAGAGAGGGGAACTGTGCGCGCGATGCCCAGTGATGAGATGCGATCTAGACAGGCAGGGGATAAGGTACATTGTGCGGATTGTAAATTTCTTAGGACAGAGGGACAATAAGTAGGAGAAGTGACAGCGTCCCTGGGCCCTGGACCCTTCCGGCCGCGGACGGGCGCAGATGGGCAGGACTCTGGCACGACTCCGGCACGAACCAGGCGCGTCCGCTGAACGCGTCCGCTGCGCGGAGGCATGGACGTCCCCTTTTATGCGCAACTAGAGCGCAAAAATTCCCAGCCACACTCAATATGGCCGCCGCTATTCTGTGCCCGGGACCAACTCCACAGCGTCAATACTCGGCTGGGAGTGGCCCAGGGCTGCGGGAGGGGGAAAGGAGTCAGAAGATAAAGCTTCTTCAGTCAAGCTATTTAGGTACAGTTGCTGTTAAGTAATACAATTGCCGATTTTTGCAAGCTTTCAAGTTAGGAGCAAGTTAAGAGCAAGTAGAGTTAAAATTAAACAACACAAGCAACACAGCCTCCCGGCTTCCGCCTCAGGAGGGACTCAGACACTCGCAGAATCGAGCGCCGGCCCGAGTGAAGCCCCTTTTATGCGCAACTAGAGCGCGAAAATTCCCAGCCACACTCAATATGGCCGCCGCTATTCTGTGCCCGGGACCAACTCCACAGCGTCAATACTCGGCTGGGAGTGGCCCAGGGCTGCGGGAGGGAGGGGGAAAGGAGTCAGCAGATAAAGCTTCTTCAGTCAAGCTATTTAGGTACAGTTGCTGTTAAGTAATAAAATTGGCGATTTTTGCAAGCTTTCAAGTTAGGAGCAAGTTAAGAGCAAGTAGAGTTAAAATTAAACAACACAAGCAACACAGCCTCCCGGCTTCCGCCTCAGGAGGGACTCAGACACTCACAGAATCAGAATCTACTGACAAGGCCAGAGAATTGGACCTAGCCATCAAACAGAAGCCTGAAAGAGGTGCATCAGTGCAGACAGAACGTGCCAACGCAGTTCGCGCACAAGGTAGGGGGAACAAGCCCAGACAATAAGCCCCTCTATCCGGCTCCCGCTCTAAGTATTGCGGGCGAGAAGAACACCCCCTCGAAGAAGGTTCGATGTGGCACCCTAAACCACTTCGCCACCACCCAGAGGCTGAGGTGCAAGAGGGTGGCAGATTCCATCAAAGTAGGTAAGGCATCTGTCCCTGGAAGACCCAGTACCTCAAGCTGCCTCTAAAATGTCACCTTGTCACTGACACCAATTAGAAGACTCATCTCCAGACGAAGAAGAGGAAGCATTCCTCATCTCTTTTACAAATGATCTTAAGCGGAACAGATTGCCACAACGCACCAGCATTGTCGAGATTGTAGGGTCCAGCATCAAGGCCATCAATGGCACTGGGGCCTCTGTGAACATAATGGGGATCCAGCAGTACCGATGCCTCCAGCCTGGACCATCTCTGTCCCCAACGAATACCAAACTATTCACATACAGAAGTCAGACACCTTTACCCCTAAAAGGACAGGTGACTGTGCAAATAACAGCAGAAGGCCAAGAGATCACAATCAACTTCCACGTTGTTGACCACGAAGCAGACACCCTTCTTGGAAGCCGTACTGCTGAGGGCCTAGGTCTAGTGGTCTTCGTGCGCACCATGAAAACCTTCCAAACAGAGGAGAGACTACTCCAGTTCCCAGATCTATTCAAAGGGCTTGGGTATCTGAAAACTCCTTGTTGTATTTTAGTTGCGTAGTAATGTACATATTATCTGTATCATTGTATATGGTTCGTCCCACCCCACACCTTCTCCTTGCCCCCATGTGCCTACCTTCCCTTAGTAACTCACGTGTTCCATTTCAGTTGAGAGGTACTGGATTCAAAAGTTGGTCTGCCCGACTATGTTCTGCCTCTGGCTGTCATAGGAATAAATGTTTCCACGCTACTTCGTGTGGAGTAAAGTTATTATTACACATTTGGTGACTATTGCTGGTGGAGGAACAGCGTGTGACAGCCTTCCTCCAAACCATGGTTTGGCAGACCATCCTTGAGACATGTCTGTGCTCTCCAGACTTTTGTCTCAGTCGGAATCGCTGCAAGTTTGGCTGGTAGTCCTGCTGTGGGAGTTGGTTCTGGCTGGAGAGGAGGGGCTGTGAGCCGTGGACGCCTACGTTTCCCGCATAGACAGAGGGGGGAGTCATCAGCAGCGCCATCGTGCTTCTGACTCTCTTCAGGAAGTACATTTCTGTTCCTTCCGGCATTGATCGATGGAGGGAGGTGAAGGCAGACAGCGTTTCCGGACTCTCGTAGAATGTGAGGCTGGTATCCAGTGGACTGGTGCTTCTTAAACGTGCTGCCCATGTAGTAAGTGAGTGGTGTGTGCGGCCACTGTAGTGTTGGTGTGCAGCCAGCCATGTCCATCACTTTGGAATAAGTGTGTGGGAACTATAGCACCAGTGCGAAGGGTTTTTCTGAATTAACTGGTTGTATGCAGTTCTTGCATAACTGGAGCGACAGCAGCAGTGCGAGGGAGAAGCGATTGGCGAATTGCTGTTGGGTGTACTGCGCATCAAATGACAGCATCGGTGCGAGGGTGCAGTGAGCTGTGCACAAGCCATATTGGTGAACTGCTGTGGTGTGCACTGCGGGGAACAACCTTTACAATGAAAGTTTTACAACGCGGTACTGTTACCACGCAACTCCAGGGCGCACCAGGATAGTAAATAGTTTAATTTACTATCCAACTCCTTCCCTACTATCCACGGGGACTGGAGTTGGAATAGTAAATTAAAATATTTACTATCCAGCGCCCCCCAACGCAAGTCGTTGTAACGACTTTCATTGTAAAAGTTGCGTAGTAACGGCACGCGTTGTAAAAGTACGCGTTGTAACGTCGTACATCCGTGCACTGCCTATCAAGCATTTGCAGCAGTGCGTAGGTGCAGTGAGCTTTTGTACTGGCCTTATTCTGCCTGGGTTCTGGGTATTGTGGAGGTGCTTTGCATGAGGTGTCACTTTCGCTGACTGCACAGCATTTTTTGCCAGCTGTTGTTCACTGACCAGCACAGCTTACTTCTACTGGAACACTCTCAGGAACTAAATTCCTTCTCCTGAACTTACAGGGTGTGTCTCAAGGTCTATTTATATGCACAATACCAGTTCTTGAACACAGTCATTATTTAATTCTAGGTCTGACTCAAGCGGGTGTGCATTCATATCATCTTTTTGTGACTTGCATTTATACCATGGTGTCTACTTCTATGAATCAACCTCCTCCGTTTCTCAATGAGCAAAGTGAACCTATAATACAGTGGAAAGAGTGGAAAACGTTTTTTGTTTCTTATCTAATAGCTATTGGGGCAGAACAAGTTCTCTCCTCTGAGGAAGCAACATATTTTGTGCACAAAGTAGGGATTGAGGGGTGGAAGGTGTATGGAAACATTGACTCAGGTAGCAAATCAGAGAGGGAGGATAGTCAGGAGGACGTATATTCCTCAGCGTTAACTGAGCTAGGGAGACACTTTGGTCAAAAGATTAACGTGGTGTTAGAACAACATACATTTTTGGGAGGATTCAAGGGAAAAATGAAAAAGCCAGAAGCTATGATGCGGTCCTAAGAAGGTTGGCCAACTTGTGTGCCTTTGGTACCTTGAGTGATTCTTTAATCAGGGACCAGCTGGTCCGTTGTATTAATAATCACAAAATACAAGAAAGGTTAATAACGGGAAATCCAGATTTGAATGTAGCTAACGAAATTGCTAAAAGCGTATAGCATACGACAGAATGTGTGAAGATGTTGAAACTAGAAAATGTATCAGATACAGTTCAAGTAGTAAGAAATATATCATCCTTGGAGGCTCATGTAGGAGTAGGGGTAGAGTGTAAGAAATCTGATGAAGTTCATTACAAGAGGGGATTTGAGGATACCAAGAGAGATAAACTTAGATGTTTCTGTTGTGGAATTTTCAAATATTTAGCCAACAATCTGTGTTGTCCTGCCAAGTCCACCATTTGCAGGAAATGCAACAAAAGGGGCCATTTTGCCAGACAATGTAAAATGTGTCTGTGGAATTTTTTTTGTAAATTGTGTTATTGATAACAAGGATGTTGAAAAAAGTTAGTGTTTCACATCGGCGAAGATGATGTGGGCATGGCGTCTTCACTTCTTACTTGCATGATCTCTTTGGATGGGTAGGAATTTAAAGTATTTGCAGACTCATGTTCCCCATACATGTTGATTGATTATAGCACATTTAGAGATAAATTCAAGGACAAGGAGCCAGACTTGTTCCAACCTGACTTTGAACCTTGGGGATACAATAAGGACCCTATTCCTTTGGTGGGTATCTTGACCATGAAAATTACCTTTAAGGACAGATCTACAGTGGGGAAACTGTATTTAACCAAAAGAGGATCCAACCTACTGGGTTGGACTCATCAAAGGGATCTGGGAATTGCATTGTAGCCCAACAATGATAATCCTTTCTTGAGAATAGATATTCCCCAAAAGTGTGATCCTATCCCATTGTGTGATGAGTTTTCTACAATATTTCAGAAAAGGTGGGGCTTCCTAAAAAATATCAACATAAGATTAAGTTGAAGGACAGTGCTTTACCCGTGGTACACAGAGTGAGGCAAAACCCTTATCTCATGCAAGAGTCACTCAAAGAGAAATTGAATAAATTGGTGAGCGAAAGTGTAATAGAACCTATTCAAAGTTCATTATTGTTGGCTCCAATTGTGGTAACACAGTAGGCGGGGTTAGAGGTCTGTGTTTCTGTGCAGACTTGAAAGATTTAAATGCCTACATATGGGTTGTCAGATTCCACTTGCCTAGGATAAATCACCAGATCGAGCTCCAGTTGTATTCCAAAGCTCTCACATCCTTCATCACAACATTTCGAGCTTACAAGTTTTGCTGTATGCCGTTTGGCTTAGCTTCAGCGGCTGCGGTATTTCAAAGAGCGATGCAAAATGTATTAAGTGGAATCAAGAACATCCTATGTTTCCAGGATGGCATTTTGTTCTTTGGAGACTCAGATGCACACCGATACGACACACTCAGAGAAGTCCTAGGGACTTATGAAAAAACAGCCGGTCTCACAGTGAGCGAGGATAAGTGTCAAATGGGGGTAGACTTAGTAGTATATTTGGGTCATACTATTTCGAAAAATGGGGTGAAGCCTAAACTGGACTTGGGGGTGGCGGTTAAGCGAGCACCTTCCCCAAGAATAAGGAAGAATTGAAGTTGTTCCTCGGTCTTGTAGAGTATATGGCAAAGTTTGTTAAGAACTTTGCCGACATAACTTCACCACTGAGCAGTTGCATTTATCAGGGATGAGGCATGTCCAGATTCCTTTGACCTCACCAAGTAAGCTATATGTAATTCTCTTTCTCTTGGGAACTTTGATACTGGGAGAGAGGGAAACAACTTTTACAATGCAGGCGGCTTAGCCACGCGGCAAAACAAGATGGCCGCGGTCTAGGATCTCTCCGCTCCAAACCCTTTCTTCCCGCATTCATCCGTACATCTGATCCGTGCCCCGAGCTGGGAATTAGCTGGCAGAAGCTCTGCTGACAAGATAGAGACCAAAGTCAGGCCGCAAGGACCGAGGAACCAGGAGTTTGTACCGCGACTGGGAGGGCCTACAAGGACGTGAAAGCCGGGGCCTCGAGTGACGGAGAGGCCCACAGTGGTGACGAGACTCGCGGGTGAGAGCCAGTCGCAAATCCGGTGACCGGACCCACGCCCTCCCAGATGCTGCAGCAGGGGGCCAGAGATAACACAGACAGGCACAATACCACCGAGTGGTGCCGCGCCACTTGCCTGAATCGACCAAGCTGCGTGGCAGGGGCCTACTGCGACAATGCCCGGATGGTGGGATTCGGCACCGCTGTGAACATACCGGGAGGTGGGGATGGCAAAGAGAGACCGGAAGCATAGTGCTGGCGGCCTCAGGGAGTGGGGAATACCCTGAGAGGCACCGGGGACCAACATCAAGGATGTGACACCAGAGCAGCATACTTTCCTCAGAACACCAAACCCCTGAAGGCGGGAAGGCGGCCACGGGGAATGTGAGATCTGGCACCGGCCTGAGAGAAAGATACTTTGGTTACCGGCTGACAATTGTTTCCAGCTCTTTCGGACTGTCCTCCCAAGGCTTGGGAACATAGCCTTGAACACGCATCGGCCATACCCCCTCACACCGTCTGAGGAGTACTGCCATTTATTTGCTATTTGCCAACTCCTGAGGCGCAGCGCAATCCACGAGAGTAGCTGGGACTGCGCGCAAAGAACCAGTGAACAGCTAGTGGCAGTAGGGGACTCGGCAGACGGAGGAAACAAAACTGCTTGGGTGAGTCACGGTGGGGAACCCAAGCCTGTCCTTCAACAGCTAATATGCCTTTGACCACATTGCACAACATCACAGCCAGGTGTTTCTACCCTGCGAGTATATATATGTAGTACTTCTATTGCCACCACTCAGTGCATGATCACAGAATTACCCTGATATACAGAGGGATGAATGATGAGAATTCAGGGCCTCATTACAGGCAATCAGTCCAATGTTATATGGCTTCTCTCCCAGTGCGGTGCAAGACCGCTGGTGACTTTGAAATTGTCAGTACAACCTTAGTAAAGGCGAAGTATGTATTACTGGTCACTTTCATAGGATGACATGCCTTTAAAAGCACGGCCAATGATGTCACATTAATTACGCACAATATGCATAATTGGATTATGGACAATATGTACAATGTACACATAGGCAAACTACAACTTTGTGATTCTTTTAACTACCGCATTATAGCCAGCGAGTCTCTTGAATGTAACAATGTTTCCAAGTCATGCTTAAGGGTGGTAAAAGTAGCGACACATAAATGAAATCATATTGTATATCCATTGAAGTCATAGCGGTAACGCACCAATTGTGGATTGGTTCGATTGTTGAAAAATAGTGAGTGATAACTTTATATGGCAAATGTTAAATTGTTTTTGCCAAATGTTAAATTGCTATTGCTTTGTCCATGCTACTGTATTTACAATTGAGCCCACAGTATCACACGTTTAGGCACACGTGCATATTACAGTGGTACTATCTAGCCCAGGAAATTGTTTACTATGGTTTAACTGCCATCCATGATCGCTCCACTGTGGATGAATAGTAGGTGACCATCGTGAGCATTATATATGTTAAATGCAAAACCGCAAATGCTTTGTGAACACCTTTGATAATATGGCTGGACACGAGGCACTGCCCGTTTTCGCTAACACACTTATTATAGAAGAGCCATCATGTATATGCCACTCTTGGTCCCCACCACACATTTTTTGCAGAAACAATTGTTACACACTCTGATTGTTGCAATATCATGGCACTATTGGGGCTTGGGCCACATCACCGTTCAGTCTGTCGGCCCTTTCCATACATGGAGGGTTCTTGCGATCACAGACCCACGGATCGCTATGGGGCTCTGAGATACACTAGCAAGCCTCCGCAGTAATTGCTTTAAAACACGCCATACACTGCGAGACATTCCTTGTCATCGCACGGAGAGGAGAGGACACGCCGCCCAGACCGTCGACGTATTACGCACCCTATCCAAGGTATGCCAGCCCGCTTCACAGCGAGTCTTAGTTCTTGCTCGAACGCTCACATTCCAGATTACACT
The DNA here is from genome assembly GCF_964261635.1 of Lissotriton helveticus. Classification (NCBI taxonomy): domain Eukaryota; kingdom Metazoa; phylum Chordata; class Amphibia; order Caudata; family Salamandridae; genus Lissotriton; species Lissotriton helveticus. The sequence goes on from NC_136059.1 coordinate 1,093,463,206, forward strand.
AAGATTAACTCGAGGTTCTTACTTACAGCGCCAGCATCGTCTGGTTCTTGCAATATTTATCGAGTAGAAGAACTCTACCTGCAACATCACTCACAAACATACCAGGAGCACCCTCGTGTGTATCCTGGTAAGTATTACCATTGACTCCATTCTTCTCTATTACGTGTGTTAAAGGCCATACATTCAAGCGCACCTTTTTCATCCATTTGCCAGTCTCGTGCCTCTCCTCCAGCATTTCCACACTGGTTACATCTCGGATCTATTGACCGGTTTTAATAAACGTTTGCCTGCTTACTTCACCCTTACCAGGGGTAAGTACTGCCAATTGTCCTCCAACTTCTAATTATTGCGTGTGCTAATTACAATGGTAAGATGTTGGCGCACTACTATTTCTGTTAAAGTTGTTTGAACCTTGTGCCGTGCTTCGGGGTATCACTCTCCGATGGTGAGTGTGGTGATATGAATCATAATGGAAGCATCCCCAAAAACAGTGGGGAATGTCCCCTGGGCACTGGATCTGCAGTCCTTATGAGAAGGTTTCTTATTTCATGTACAATAAAATGAAAATATGTAGTCTTTATGAGTCTCAGTTTTCAATTTTATTATTGAATCGAACAAGTTAACTTTACTTGGATTTCTGAATTTTTAAATTCATGACATTCATTATAATCCTAATGATTTAAACCATGTTTAGAAAGCCCAATGCATTTCGGCTAGGTAGCCTTCATCTGGGGAAGTTCTGTGAACAAAAATACGGTGTAAGTTCAGAGGTCACTTGACTTTACTAACAAAAACTAACAACAATTTAAAGGATGAACTTAAAAACGAAAATAAACATACTGTTATTCCACTAAAGGGATGTTCTGTGATGTGCACAAAAATCGACAGGTACTTCACAAATAAAAACGAGCATTTGGTGAAACGTGGACCGATTGTAATACAGTCCATGGTGTTAAGCATGTAGCACATGTGATGTTGAGAACGTTAAACTTCGCATGCTAAGAAGTAGACAAGCGTTATTAAAGAATGGTATAAGGTACTCCGTACGCGCTTACCTAAGTGTGGTCATTTCATGCGGATGATGTTAGTAAACTGCTTTCCTGTTCGCTGAACGCGTAGTGTCGGAAATCGTTCAAAGGGTGTGGTTTAACATCGCGCGAGTGTTAGTTCCCGGATAACGTGTGTGCTGTTTAGTTAGATGACGCTAAGCATGCTGGTACTTGTATGTATAGGAGATGTGTTATATAAATTAACCAAACAATCAGGTTCTATAAACATGAATTAACCTAGATGAGAAGTATCACAAATAACAGGTAAATTCAGTCCGGTCATTGAGACCATGTGGCTTCAACGAGATTAGCAAAAAAATCCAATAGTTCTCCCGTTTTAATAGGAAGCTGTGATTGTCTCTTCCCTCAATTCTCTCAATGTTTTCCAACACACAAAATTTCATCTGACTTATATTGTGGTTAGCTTCTATAAAATTTGTTGGGCCACTGTAGACTTAATGGCTTTTGTCCTTATGTTTGATTTATGTTCGTTCAGTCATGTTTTGATTTTCCTCTCCGTCTGTCCTATATACATTTTTCCACAGGGACATTTTAGCATATATATGACATTGCTGGTGTCACATGTAGCCGTGGCTCTTACGGAGATTTTGTGACCTTTCATTGGATGGTTAATACTGGTGCCTTTTATAACGCTGTTGCAATGATTGCAGTTCAAACATGGTTGCGTACCCTTATAATTTTTGCTGGTTGGATTTTTATGCTGCAGTAGTTCGCCCAAATTTTGACTTCTGGTGTAGGCGAAAATGGGCTCTGTGTCAAATATGTGATTGAAATCCTGTTCAGTTTTGAGTTTTTGCCAATGTTTTTTGACGATCTGTTTGTATGCTTTGCTAGATGTAGAATATTTTGACCCCACTGTTATTATTTCTCTCTTAGGTTTCTTTTGTGTTGACAGTAATTCCTGTCTTGATTTTTGTAAACATCGTTCATGTGCATGCTGTAGTACCTGATCAGGGTACCCTCGTTGTTTGAATCTTTCGGACATATCTTCGAGTTGTTCTTTAGTTCTGAAATGATTTGAAACAATCCTTTTAACTCTTATCATTTGGCTGTAAGGTAAATGTTCTTTAAGTGGTTGAGGGTGAAAACTCGAATAATGTAATGTGTTGTTCCTGTCGGTATCTTTTCTGAACAAGTCTGTTTCAAAGCCTGTTGATGTCTTGATGATTTTGACATCCAAAAATGTTATTGTCTCTGTTTGTATTTCATGTGTAAATTGAATTCTTGTGCCAATGGAGTTGAGTTTCTGTATTTCTTGTGTGAGATGTGTTTCAGATCCTTGCCAAAGAATGAAGATGTCGTTGATGAATCTGACAAATAATTTGAGATGCTCGGTCCATGGTTGTGACGAAAGGATGTGGTCTTCTTCGAACCGATTCATAAAGATATTAGCGTAGGCCGGCGCCGCACAATTTCCCATTGACGTGCCGGTCAACTGTTGATACCATTCGTCATTCCACTTAAAGTTGCTGTAAATCAGTTGTATCCTTGTTGTAGGATTTCATGGTTGAAACACTGGGTTGCAAATATCGGTCCAACAATTTTCCTATAGGTTCGTGTGAACTTCCATTGGTGGAAACAATCGGTCTGCATGGTGGAAGAACTGGATTCTTGTGAATCTTGGGTACCATAAAAAATGATGGACTTTTAGGGTTCTTTTGTGTGAGATATTTTTTGGTTTTCTCATTTATGACGCCATTGTCATAGGCTCTTTGTGTAATTGCTTGTAAAATATCCATGTATTGTCCCGTGGGGTTACCTGGTAGTTTCATGTAGGTAGTTTGATCCATAAGATGTAAGAGTACTTGTTCATTGTAATACCTGGTGTTGAGAACAACTAATGCTCCTCCCTTATCTGCCTTCACACATATAATGTCTTCATTGGAAGATATTGATTTGATTATGACTCATTCCTTAGCTGTCAAGTTGTCATGTTTAGGTCTTTTTTTACTGTCGAGTTTCAGTAGATCCTTTTTAACCAAATATTCAAATATATCCAGGCTTTTATAGCTGATGGGTGCCATAAATGTGCTCTTAAGACGTAATCCCCTCAATTGGTCATCTGATTTGTTTTGGGTAGAATCAGCCATGTTGTCAAAAAAATGTCGCAATCTGAGTGTTCTCATTAGTTTGAAAAATGAAATATTCAATTCCAGTGTGTTTGTACCCACAGGTGGGACAAATGAAGTACCTTTTTGTAAGGTTTTCAATTGGATATCACTCATGTGGTAGTCAGAAATGTTAATAACAAGGTTATTGCTTATTTGACTTTCTTGACTTGTTTGGCTGTTGTTGCTCGTGTTTGCGGTAATATCATATATATGCTAAAATGTCCCTGTGGAAAAATGTATATAGGACAGACGGAGAGGAAAATCAAAACAAGACTGAACGAACATAAATCAAACATAAGGACAAAAGCCATTAAGTCTACAGTGGCCCAACATTTTATAGAAGCTAACCACAATATAAGTCAGATGAAATGTTGTGTGTTGGAAAACATTGAGAGAATTGAGGGAAGAGACAATCACAGCTTCCTATTAAAACGGGAGAACTATTGGATTTTTTTGTTAAACTCGTTGAAGCCACATGGTCTCAATGACCGGACTGAATTTACCTGTTATTTGTGATACTTCTCATCTAGGTTAATTCATGTTTATAGAACCTGATTGTTTGGTTAATTTATATAACACATCTTCCATGCATACAAGTACCAGCATACTTAGCGTCATCTAACTAATCAGCACACACGTTATCCGGGAACTAAAACCCACGCGATGTTAAACCACACCCATTGAACGATTTCCGACACTACGCGTTGAGCGAACAGGAAAGCAGTTTACTAACAGGCGAGTCTGGGTAGCTTCCCTCCCCTCTCTCTATCTGACTTGGAGAGTCTGCTCAGCAGGATCAAGTCGGGCTCCCCGTTAGATTCTTGCCCTCTCAAGCTCCTAAAGCAGTGTAAGGAGACTCTGCTGCCGCCACTCTTGGAGATCATGAACAGGGCCATGAGGGACGGTATTTTTCCATCGCAGTGGAAGAGGGCAGTAGTGAAACCACTGCTGAAAAAACCTACGCTTGATCCTGGGGTGTTAAAAAACTTCCGCCCCATTTCCCTGCTCCCAGCCCCTGCAAAGATGCTGGAAATTCATCTGAACCAGCATCTCTCAGTTTTCCTGGAAAACTCCGACCTCTTTGATCATTCGCAGCATGGTTTCAGGAGGGGGCATAGTACGGAGTCTGCCCTTACTACTGTGCTTGATAACATCCGCACTAGGGTGGATAGGGGCCAGACTACCTTGCTCGTCCTCCTGGATCTTACTGCGGCGTTTGACACCCTCTCTCCCTCGGTATTAACATCTCGACTGAGGGAGATAGGGATGGAGGGGTCTGCTCTTGGTCTGCTGACCTCTTTTCTTGATCGGAGAGAACAGAGAGTTAAGCTGGGAGAGTTTCTATCTCCATCCCTTCCTGTGCATTGTGGGGTTCCTCAGGGGTCGGCATTAAGTCCGACCCTTTTCAACATCTATGTAACCCCACTGGCCAGGCTAATTAGATCTTTTGGGATGGAGGTAGTCTCCTAAGCTGATGATACCCAGATCCTGGTGTCTCTCGCACAGTCTATCACCCTGACTGCCTCCAATTTTAGATCTTGTATGGAGGTAGTCGCCCAATGGATGATTAACAATTCATTGAGGCTTAACGGCGAGAAGACGGAGATTCTGGTGTTTGGAGGGAAGGAGGAGATATGGTCGGCGGAATGGTGGCCCACTTCGATGGGAGCCTGCCCAGCTCCCACGGGCCTAGCTAAGAATCTGGGTGTCTTGATTGACCCCTTGCTTAGTATGCAGCAGTAGGTAAATAGAACAATTGCTACCTGCTGGGGGGTCATCCACATTCTAAGGAAGATCAAACACTATCTGTCTTCGCAAGCGAGAAAGCATGTTGTGGTAGCTCTCATAGGGTCGAGATTGGACTATTGTAACGCGCTGTATGCAGGGATCAACAAGGGCCTGCTGCAGCGGTTACAAATGGTTCAGAACGCAGCAGCGAGGTTTGTCTTAGACCTGCCTAGATGTTCCTCAGCCACTGCTGCCAGGAAACTCCTTCATTGGCTCCCAATGGAGGATAGGATTCTTTTTAAAACTCTCTGCCTGACATATGGAGCCTTGGCAAGAAATAGGTTGGGAGGAATTGGTGACCTCTTGGTCCCTTACAACCCTTCCAGAAATCTACGCTCTGCCAAGAAGTCTCTGCTATGTACACCCCGCATTAGGAGAGCTAAGTGGGGGGGCAGAGCCTTCTCGACTCTAGCGCCGAAATGGTGGAATACTCTACCGGATGAAATTAAGTCCCTGCCTACCTTACACGCTTTTAGAAAGGCCTTGAAGACTCGTCTCTTTGTCAAAGCCTACTTGTAGTTTTGTTCCTGCCTTTTTTGAGTACTTCTGTTTTGTTAGGCGCCTTGATGCCTTCGGGTTTTAGTTGCGCGTTATAAATTGTTTTTCATTTCATTTCATTTCATAACATCATCCGCATGAAATGACCACACTTAGGTAAGCACGCACAGAGTACCTTATACCATTCTTTAATAACGCTCGTCTACTTCTTAGCATGCAAAGTTTAACGTTCTCAACATCACATGTGCTAAATGCTTAACACCATGGACTGTATTACAATCGGTCCACGTTTCACCAAATGCTTGTTTTTATATGTGAAGTACCTGTCGATTTTTGTGCACATCACAGAACATCCCTTTAGTGGAATAACAGTATGTTTATTTTCGTTTTTAAGTTCATCCTTTAAATTGTTGTTAGTTTTTGTTAGTAAAGTCACGTGACCTCTGAAATTACACCGTATTTTTGTTCACAGAACTTCCCCAGATGAAGGCTACCTAGCCGAAATGCATTGGGATTTCTAAACATGGTTTAAATCATAAGGATTATAATGAATGTCATGAATTTAAAAATTCAGAAATCCGAGGAAAGTTAACTCGTTCGATTCAATAATAAGATTGAAAACTGAGACTCATAAAGACGACATATTTTCATTTTATTGTACATGAAATAAGAAACCTTCTCATAAGGACTCCAGATCCAGTGCCCAGGGGACATTCCCCACTGTTTTTGGGGATGCTTCCATTATGATTCTAATTACAATGGCCTCATGTTCGGAGTCTCACCCTACATCTTTCATTACACTCCCTACAGGTCCCGGCTGGGATCTCTGTAAGTTTTTATTCACTTTTACTTCACGGTGCCACGTTTGTTCGCTCCCAGAGCAGCGCAAGCCCTTTGAAGGTAGTCTATCACTCGGTCCCGTATGTCATTGCCTAGTTTTATTCTCCATTGCTGGCCCACCGGCTAGCATATACTTATCACACTCTGTAGGTGTCCCGCATTGACCAGTCCTGAAGAGACCTGACACCCTTTTTCAGGTCGAAACGCCGTCAACAGATAAATGGAGACAGACTGACACAACAGTTGCTTAAACATTCCAACTGCTGTATTTTGATTGTTTATATATTACTTAGTCGTCTCCAACAAACTGAAATGTATACTTGAAACCTAGTGTCTTTCACACAGTATTATGTCTCACTTTAGTAGTTTAGGTTCCTTTTTTTGTAAACATTCACTTGGGACACGTCATCACTTGTGTGATTAATTGTTTGTATATAAATGTTGTGGTTATTTTGTATTAGTTGTAGATACATATTTTCATAAACTTTACGATTTGATGAACAGAATCTCCAAGCGTATACGCAGCTTCCTTTCTTTACGTCTCTTGAACCGCCCACATTCCCATTGTGCTTTACTTTTATCATCACAAATTCCTATTTATCCACAGGAGCCGTTATTTTCTTTAATAAAACTCCTGAGGTGCAGCGCAATCCACGAGAGTAGCTGGGACTGCGTGCAAAGAACCAGTGAAGTGCTAGTGGCAGTAGGGGACTCGGCAGACGGAGGAAACAAAACTGCTTGGGTGAGTCATGGTGGGGAACCCAAGCCTGGGACTTATCGACATAACTCCCCTCGACCCTGGGTGGAAACCTGACTGGACCCGAACACTGCAGTGCCTACCATGCAGTCGCGGGACTGCAGGGAAGCCAATCCCCACCAATATGTCGACCACCAGAGGCCCCAAGGTTACGAAGCACAACAAATTGGACAGATACACCTGCCCGAAGGCGGCCCTTCCTGAGCAGCAACAACTCAGAGATAAACCGACAGGAGCAGCGGAAGGCGGTGTCCCAGAGCCTTCCTTGAACGACATCTTTGATGCGATTGGCGAGATTCGCACCTCGTTGGAGCAAAGAATGGACACAATCTCCTCTGAGGTAATGCTAATTAGGGCGGACCTCGCTACCAATAGGGAAAAGGTCAAACAACTCGAAATTACCACCACGAGCCTAGTGGATGATACCAATCAGTTGCAAAACGAAGTCATGGAACTGCAAGCATTCCGCAAGTTCACAGAAGGGAAACTTGATGACTATGAAAGGCGCACTAGGCGCAATAATGTACGCATCTTAGGAGTACCAGAAAATTCAGAAGGACAGGCGGCCGACCTCTTCGTAGAGAACTTAATCACTGCTCACCTACAGCCGATAGGTCTGTCAAACATCTTCGTGGTTGAAAGGGTCCACAGGGTACCAGGAGGCCGACCGAAGCCGGGAGCCCCCGTCCAATGCTGGCCACACTCAAACTATCGAGATATGGATGTCATCCTGCAAACGGCTAGAGTGGGGCCTCCGCTCTGATTTGAGAACTCAGAAATTACCTTCTTTCCGAACTTCACGCAAGCGGTCCAGAGAAAACGAATATCGTTCCTAGCAGTCAAGAAGAGACTGAGAGCCAAAGGCCTGAAAAATGCAATGCTGTTCCCGGGCCAGCTCCGAGTGGAGGCCGATGGCAAAACCATATTCTTTGATTTTCCAGAGGCTGCTGCTGAATGGTTGGATGGCTGGAGAGACGTGAAGGAGCACAACTCTCATGGACACTAGGAAGTACAGGGGTGCCGTATGATACTTGAACTTAACTTAAAGCTCTGGCAACCACACCACTCCACATTGACTGTTACCTGCTTGATACATGGGATAGATGAAGTACAGCTGGGATGGATACTGACCTGAGGGCTTATGCTAAGTGTCCTATAACAGTAATGGGTCGGACCTGCCCGGGGTAACTACTTGACTACGCAGCTGTGAGGGGGAGGGAAGGGCGGGATGGCATATCCCCCCCAGTTTTCTTCTCTTAGTTTAATTTCGGGGCGACAGGCACTCTGCATTAAGATAGTCATGGGCAGTTCTGAGCGCAGAGTGCAGGGGAGCAGAGAGGGGGTAGTTGGGAGGGGTTATTGTTTTGTTGTTTGTTTGTGTTGAATCAACAAGGTATTGATCCGTCACGAGGAATGGTTGGTAACACGTAAGTCCTAATGACTATGCGATGAGATAAGAGTTTTAAGTTGTTGAGTTGGAACGTAAATGGTCTGGGGGACAAAGTTAAGCTATATGTAGTGCAACAACATATCAGGCGTCATGCCTCTGACGTGGTATTGCTCCAAGAAACACATTTGATCGGAAATACATGTAAGGCCCTTAACAGGTGGGGATACAAGCTGGTAGCACATTCTGGCTTCACCACGGGCTCGAGAGGAATGGGGATATTGTTGAAGAACTCTTTCCTGATGACGGTGAAGTCCACCTGGGTTGATACATAGGGAAGGTACATAGGCATCACGAGACAATGGCAAGGGAACACGTTAACCCTTATGTCTGTGTATGTACTGCCTGGCCTCCAGGGGCTTGCATTCAAAGACTTGGACTCTATCTTACTGTCTGTGCCAGACGGTCTCTTGGTAGTGGGAGGGGACCTCAACTAAGTAGTCTCCGGCACCTTAGACAGAACCCCTCCCTGAGAACTCAGCCTCTCCAACCTTTGGTTCCCAGATTTTCTGGAGACTCTGGGGTTGATAGATGCATGGGGAGCTTATCATGCTAGTTAAACAATGTAAGAGGTGGTATTATTATTTTATTATTATTTATTATTATTTTAGGCATTTGTAAAGCGCAACTATCACCATTGCAGGCATCCTGGCGCTGAGGAAACGGAAGTGATCACGAGGAGTGTGAGCTTTTAGGCGGTAACCACAGGGAATAACCAGGTTTTAATCCTTCTTCTGAATAGGAGGAGTTCAGTGATGTGCCTCATCTCAACAGGGAGAGTGTTCCAGAGTTTGGCAGCTGCCACCTCAAAGGATCTGCCTCCGGATCTAACTTTCCTAAATCTGGGTACAACTACCAGCTTGGCCTCAGAGGATCAAAGCAGTCTGGTTGGAATATACCAGGCAAATTTCGATTGTAAAGGGGCAGGGCCAGATCCATGGAGAGCCCTAAAAACTATGCAGAGGGCCTTAAATTGTATCCTCTGTCTCACCGGCAGCCAGTGCAGCTTGCCCAAAGCGGACGGCCCATGAGATCTTCTCGGAAGCCCCAAGGCCAGCTTAGCAGCTGCTGATTGAACCCTTTGGAGCCTATCCAATAAGAACCCAGGGGATCCTAGCAGGAGGGCGTTGCAATAGTCCAGCCTGCTAAGGATGGTACATCTTACCACTTGGGCACGAGCATGGGATGGTAGGAGAGGCAGGACTTTTCTTAGTGAGTGAAGGATGGCAAAACAGCAGGCAGCCGTCTTTTGAACATGCGTCACCATATTGAGCCTTTGATCCAGCATGACCCCTAGATTGCGGACTGATTCCACCGGCCGAACTTTGGTTCCTGTTTCCGGGGGCCAAAAGTTGTAAGGAAATGGTCGGGAAATCTTAGTTCCGGCACTAAGGAGCACCTCCGTCTTCCCTGCGTTGAACTGGAGGGAGTTGTCCTTTAACCATCGGGACGTGACACGTAGGCAGTCATGGAGGACCTCCACAGATGTTGAGTCCTCACCTTCCAAGGAGAGGATCATCTGCGTGTCGTCAGCATAGTTGACAATCCCGATGTTAAAGCTTTTAATGAGTGAAATCAGAGGTCTGAGATAAAGATTGAAAAGGATTGGGCTGATAGCGGAGCCCTGAGGAACCCCATGTGATATCACGGAGAAACCTGACTGAAAAGGTGGTATGGACACTGCCTGCTGCCTATCCTGCAGGAACGATTGGAACCACTGCAACGCTGTACCTCTTACTCCCGCCTCAAACAGCCGCCTCAACAGAATCTTATGGTTCACCGTATCAAAGGCGGCAGACATATCAAGCAGGATCAGGAACGCTGCCTGCCTTCTGTCTGCGCGCCTTTGAAGCTCGTCCATAGCGGTGATTAGAGCTGTTTCGGTTCCATGGGCAGGCCGGAAGCCAAATTGAGCCCCATCTAGTAATTGATGACATTCCAGATGGTTGGAGAGAGTGTTACTAACTAAACGCTCCACAATCTTGGCCGGGAAAGGTAGCAGGGAGATGGGCCTATAGTTTTTTAAGCAGTCTGGGTCTAGGGAAGGCTTTTTTAGCAGAGGCGATACTAACGCCCGCTTCCATTGAGCTGGAACGGTGCCAGTCGCTAGTGATTGGTTACAAATTAGGTGGAGTGGGGGAAATAATTCCTCCGCAATTTCCTTCCAGATTTTTGGGGGCACAGGATCCAGAGGGGACCCAGAGGGAATCCCTCTGGCTAGCTTAGTAAAGGCCTCGTACGTAAGTGGTGGAAACTCGAGTAGCATTTCTTTCATAGCCAAGGCTGGGCTAGCCAACTGGTCCACAGGAGACCCAAGTCTCAAATCAGAAGGAGGGACGAACTCCAGGGGAATTTCCAAGTCCCTAAGGATGAGTTCAATTTTTTCCTTGAAAAAAGCAGCAAGGCTATCGCACAAGTCTTGGGACGGGACGATAGCGTTCCTGGAACACTCAGGGTTAGTGACACTATTTAGGATGTTAAAAATACTCCTGGAATTGTTGGTGGAGTTACAAATCAAGGAGGAATAGTATTCTGCCTTATATTTTTTAATCAGGTTCTTATATACACGGACCTTATTTTTCCACTCCTCTTTAAAGGAGTCCGTGTGGTCACGTCTCCCCCTTCTCTCGGCTTGTTTGCATCCCTGTTTAAGGTTTTTTAGATTGTCATTAAACCAGGGGGCAGAGTCCTTACCCTTACAACTACTAACCCCCAGTCAACTAAGATCAGTTGACTGGGGGTGAGTGTTTGATTTGTTCAAACGCTCCGTCTATCATCCCCTTTTGTATCGCTTTGTTCGCCCTAAGTGTGGCAGGGTATGCTCAGACGTGAGTCCCTTGGTCACTTGGCCACTGGATTCAAGATAGCCTGGCTGATGAGGATTATGAATCCGAAACCGGTCCCAGGATGCTTGTTTCCGGTCCAGTGAAGACATGGCTTGGCAGTTCGGGCTGCACTGTTCCCATGAGGCACAGGGTCAGACTGATTTGCATATAGCCATGTCTGAACTGGGATGGCTGAGTGAACTAAAGAATGGTGATGGATTAAACCCAGATCAGTTGACTGGGCTTGAGTGTTTTATTTGTTCAAACGCTCCGTCCATCATCCCCTTTTGTATCGCTTTGTTCGCCTTAAGTGTGGCAGGGTATACTCAGACGTGAGTCCCTTGTTCACTTGGCCACTGGATTCAAGATAGCCTGGCTGATGAGGATTATGAATCCGAAACCGGTCCCAGGATGCTTGTTTCCGGTCCAGGGAAGACATGGCTTGGCAGTTCGGGCTGCACTGTTCCCATGAGGCACAGGGTCAGACTGATTGGCATATAGCCATGTCTGAACTGGGGTGGCTGAGTGAACTAAAGAATGGTGATGGATTAAACCCAGATCAGTTGACTGGGGGTGAGTGTTTGATTTGTTCAAACGCTCCGTCTATCCTCCCCTTTTGTATCGCTTTGTTCGCCCTAAGTGTGGCAGGGTATGCTCAGATGTGAGTCCCTTGTTCACTTGGCCACTGGATTCAAGATAGCCTGGCTGATGAGGATTATGAATCCGAAACCGGTCCCAGGATGCTTGTTTCCGGTCCAGGGAAGACATGGCTTGGCAGTTCGGGCTGCACTGTTCCCATGAGGCACAGGGTCAGACTGATTTGCATATAGCCATGTCTGAACTGGGGTGGCTGAGTGAACTAAAGAATGGTGATGGATTAAACCCAGATCAGTTGACTGGGGGTGAGTGTTTGATTTGTTCAAACGCTCCGTCTATCATCCCCTTTTGTATCGCTTTGTTCGCCCTAAGTGTGGCAGGGTATGCTCAGACGTGAGTCCCTTGTTCACTTGGCCACTGGATTCAAGATAGCCTGGCTGATGAGGATTATGAATCCGTAACCGGTCCCAGGATGCTTGTTTCCGGTCCAGGGAAGACATGGCTTGGCAGTTCGGGCTGCACTGTTCCCATGAGGCACAGGGTCAGACTGATTTGCATATAGCCATGTCTGAACTGGGGTGGCTGAGTGAACTAAAGAATGGTGATGGATTAAACCCAGATCAGTTGACTGGGGGTGAGTGTTTGATTTGTTCAAATGCTCCGTCTATCATCCCCTTTTGTATCGCTTTGTTCGCCCTAAGTGTGGCAGGGTATGCTCAGACGTGAGTCCCTTGTTCACTTGGCCACTGGATTCAAGATAGCCTGGCTGATGAGGATTATGAATCCGAAACCGGTCCCAGGATGCTTGTTTCCGGTCCAGGGAAGACATGGCTTGGCAGTTCGGGCTGCACTGTTCCCATGAGGCACAGGGTCAGACTGATTTGCATATAGCCATGTCTGAACTGGGGTGGCTGAGTGAACTAAAGAATGGTGATGGATTAAACCCAGATCAGTTGACTGGGGGTGAGTGTTTGATTTGTTCAAACGCTCCGTCTATCATCCCCTTTTGTATCGCTTTGTTCGCCCTAAGTGTGGCAGGGTATGCTCAGACGTGAGTCCCTTGTTCACTTGGCCACTGGATTCAAGATAGCCTGGCTGATGAGGATTATGAATCCGAAACCGGTCCCAGGATGCTTGTTTCCGGTCCAGGGAAGACATGGCTTGGCAGTTCGGGCTGCACTGTTCCCATGAGGCACAGGGTCAGACTGATTTGCATATAGCCATGTCTGAACTGGGGTGGCTGAGTGAACTTAAGAATGGTGATGGATAAACCCAGATCAGTTGACTGGGGGTGAGTGTTTGATTTGTTCAAACGCTCCGTCTATCATCCCCTTTTGTATCGCTTTGTTCGCCCTAAGTGTGGCAGGGTATGCTCAGACGTGAGTCCCTTGTTCACTTGGCCACTGGATTCAAGATAGCCTGGCTGATGAGGATTATGAATCCGAAACCGGTCCCAGGATGCTTGTTTCCGGTCCAGGGAAGACATGGCTTGGCAGTTCGGGCTGCACTGCTCCCATGAGGCACAGGGTCAACCTGATTTGCATATAGCCATGTCTAAACTGGGGTGGCTGAGTGAACTGAAGAATGGTGATGGATCAAACCCAGATCAGTTGACTGGGGGTGAGTGTTTGATTTGTTCAAACGCTCCGTCTATCATCCCCTTTTGTATCGCTTTGTTCGCCCTAAGTGTGGCAGGGTATGCTCAGACGTGAGTCCCTTGTTCACTTGGCCACTGGATTCAAGATAGCCTGGCTGATGAGGATTATGAATCCGAAACCGGTCCCAGGATGCTTGTTTCCGGTCCAGGGAAGACATGGCTTGGCAGTTCGATCTGCACTGTTCCCATGAGGCACAGGGTCAGACTGATTTGCATATAGCCATGTCTGAACTGGGGTGGCTGAGTGAACTAAAGAATGGTGATGGATTAAACCCAGATCAGTTGACTGGGGGTGAGTGTTTGATTTGTTCAAACACTCCGTCTATCATCCCCTTTTGTATCGCTTTGTTCGCCCTAAGTGTGGCAGGGTATGCTCAGACGTGAGTCCCTTGTTCACTTGGCCACTAGATTCAAGATAGCCTGGCTGATGAGGATTATGAATCGGAAACCGGTCCCAGGATGCTTGTTTCCGGTCCAGGGAAGACATGGCTTGGCAGTTCGGGCTGCACTGTTCCCATGAGGCACAGGGTCAACCTGATTTGCATATAGCCATGTCTGAACTGGGGTGGCTGAGTGAACTGAAGAATGGTGATGGATCAAACCCAGATCAGTTGACTGGGGGTGAGTGTTTGATTTGTTCAAACGCTCCGTCTATCATCCCCTTTTGTATCGCTTTGTTCGCCCTAAGTGTGGCAGGGTATGCTCAGACGTGAGTCCCTTGTTCACTTGGCCACTGGATTCAAGATAGTCTGGCTGATGAGGATTATGAATCCGAAACCGGTCCCAGGATGCTTGTTTCCGGTCCAGGGAAGACATGGCTTGGCAGTTCGGTCTGCACTGTTCCCATGAGGCACAGGGTCAGACTGATTTGCATATAGCCATGTCTGAACTGGGATGGCTGAGTGAACTAAAGAATGGTGATGGATTAAACCCAGATCAGTTGACTGGGGGTGAGTGTTTGATTTGTTCAAACGCTCCGTCTATCATCCCCTTTTGTATCGCTTTGTTCGCCCTAAGTGTGGCAGGGTATGCTCAGACGTGAGTCCCTTGTTCACTTGGCCACTGGATTCAAGATAGCCTGGCTGATGAGGATTATGAACCTGAAACCGGTCCCAGGATGCTTGTTTCCGGTCCAGGGAAGACATGGCTTGGCAGTTCGGGCTGCACTGTTCCCATGAGGCACAGGGTCAGACTGATTTGCATATAGCCATGTCTGAACTGGGGTGGCTGAGTGAACTAAAGAATGGTGATGGATTAAACCCAGATCAGTTGACTGGGGGGGAGTGTTTGATTTGTTCAAACGCTCCGTCTATCATCCCCTTTTGTATCGCTTTGTTCGCCCTAAGTGTGGCAGGGTATGCTCAGACGTGAGTCCCTTGTTCACTTGTCCACTGGATTCAAGATAGCCTGGCTGATGAGGATTATGAATCCGAAACCGGTCCCAGGATGCTTGTTTCCGGTCCAGGGAAGACATGGCTTGGCAGTTCGGGCTGCACTGTTCCCATGAGGCACAGGGTCAGACTGATTTGCATATAGCCATGTCTGAACTGGGGTGGCTGAGTGAACTAAAGAATGGTGATGGATTAAACCCAGATCAGTTGACTGGGGGTGAGTGTTTGATTTGTTCAAACGCTCCGTCTATCATCCCCTTTTGTATCACTTTGTTCGCCCTAAGTGTGGCAGGGTATGCTCAGACGTGAGTCCCTTGTTCACTTGGCCACTGGATTCAAGATAGCCTGGCTGATGAGGATTATGAATCCGAAACCGGTCCCAGGATGCTTGTTTCCGGTCCAGGGAAGACATGGCTTGGCAGTTCGGGCTGCACTGTTCCCATGAGGCACAGGGTCAGACTGATTTGCATATAGCCATGTCTGAACTGGGGTGGCTGAGTGAACTAAAGAATGGTGATGGATTAAACCCAGATCAGTTGACTGGGGGTGAGTGTTTGATTTGTTCAAACGCTCCGTCTATCATCCCCTTTTGTATCGCTTTGTTCGCCCTAAGTGTGGCAGGGTATGCTCAGACGTGAGTCCCTTGTTCACTTGGCCACTGGATTCAAGATAGCCTGGCTGATGAGGATTATGAATCCGAAACCGGTCCCAGGATGCTTGTTTCTGGTCCAGGGAAGACATGGCTTGGCAGTTCGGGCTGCACTGTTCCCATGAGGCACAGGGTCAGACTGATTTGCATATAGCCATGTCTGAACTGGGGTGGCTGAGTGAACTAAAGAATGGTGATGGATTAAACCCAGATCAGTTGACTGGGGGTGAGTGTTTGATTTGTTCAAACGCTCCGTCTATCATCCCCTTTTGTATCGCTTTGTTCGCCCTAAGTGTGGCAGGGTATGCTCAGACGTGAGTCCCTTGTTCACTTGGCCACTGGATTCAAGATAGCTTGGCTGATGAGGATTATGAATCCGAAACCGGTCCCAGGATGCTTGTTTCCGGTCCAGGGAAGACATGGCTTGGCAGTTCGGGCTGTACTGTTCCCATGAGGCACAGGGTCAGACTGATTTGCATATAGCCATGTCTGAACTGGGGTGGCTGAGTGAACTAAAGAATGGTGATGGATTAAACCCAGATCAGTTGACTGGGGGTGAGTGTTTGATTTGTTCAAACGCTCCGTCTATCATCCCCTTTTGTATCGCTTTGTTCGCCCTAAGTGTGGCAGGGTATGCTCAGACGTGAGTCCCTTGTTCACTTGGCCACTGGATTCAAGATAGCCTGGCTGATGAGGATTATGAATCCGAAACCGGTCCCAGGATGCTTGTTTCCGGTCCAGGGAAGACATGGCTTGGCAGTTCGGGCTGCACTGTTCCCATGAGGCACAGGGTCAGAATGATTTGCATATAGCCATGTCTGGACTGGGGTGGCTGAGTGAACTAAAGAATGGTGATGGATTAAACCCAGATCAGTTGACTGGGGGTGAGTGTTTGATTTGTTCAAACGCTCCGTCTATCATCCCCTTTTGTATCGCTTTGTTCGCCCTAAGTGTGGCAGGGTATGCTCAGACGTGAGTCCCTTGTTCACTTGGCCACTGGATTCAAGATAGCCTGGCTGATGAGGATTATGAATCCGAAACCGGTCCCAGGATGCTTGTTTCCGGTCCAGTGAAGATATGGCTTGGCAGTTCGGGCTGCACTGTCCCATGAGGCACAGGGTCAGACTGATTTGCATATAGCCATGTCTGAACTGGGATGGCTGAGTGAACTAAAGAATGGTGATGGATTACACCCAGATCAGTTGACTGGGCTTGAGTGTTTTATTTGTTCAAACGCTCCGTCCATCATCCCCTTTTGTATCGCTTTGTTCGCCCTAAGTGTGGCAGGGTATACTCAGACGTGAGTCCCTTGTTCACTTGGCCACTGGATTCAAGATAGCCTGGCTGATGAGGATTATGAATCCGAAACCGGTCCCAGGATGCTTGTTTCCGGTCCAGGGAAGACATGGCTTGGCAGTTCGGGCTGCACTGTTCCCAGGAGGCACAGGGTCAGCCTGATTTGCATATAGCCATGTCTGAACTGGGGTGGCTGAGTGAACTAAAGAATGGTGATGGATTAAACCCAGATCAGTTGACTGGGGGTGAGTGTTTGATTTGTTCAAACGCTCCGTCTATCCTCCCCTTTTGTATCGCTTTGTTCGCCCTAAGTGTGGCAGGGTATGCTCAGATGTGAGTCCCTTGTTCACTTGGCCACTTGATTCAAGATAGCCTGGCTGATGAGGATTATGAATCCGAAACCGGTCCCAGGATGCTTGTTTCCGGTCCAGGGAAGACATGGCTTGGCAGTTCGGGCTGCACTGTTCCCATGAGGCACAGGGTCAGACTGATTTGCATATAGCCATGTCTGAACTGGGGTGGCTGAGTGAACTAAAGAATGGTGATGGATTAAACCCAGATCAGTTGACTGGGGGTGAGTGTTTGATTTGTTCAAACGCTCCGTCTATCATCCCCTTTTGTATCGCTTTGTTCGCCCTAAGTGTGGCAGGGTATGCTCAGACGTGAGTCCCTTGTTCACTTGGCCACTGGATTCAAGATAGCCTGGCTGATGAGGATTATGAATCCGTAACCGGTCCCAGGATGCTTGTTTCCGGTCCAGGGAAGACATGGCTTGGCAGTTCGGGCTGCACTGTTCCCATGAGGCACAGGGTCAGACTGATTTGCATATAGCCATGTCTGAACTGGGGTGGCTGAGTGAACTAAAGAATGGTGATGGATTAAACCCAGATCAGTTGACTGGGGGTGAGTGTTTGATTTGTTCAAACGCTCCGTCTATCATCCCCTTTTGTATCGCTTTGTTCGCCCTAAGTGTGGCAGGGTATGCTCAGACGTGAGTCCCTTGTTCACTTGGCCACTGGATTCAAGATAGCCTGGCTGATGAGGATTATGAATCCGAAACCGGTCCCAGGATGCTTGTTTCCGGTCCAGGGAAGACATGGCTTGGCAGTTCGGGCTGCACTGTTCCCATGAGGCACAGGGTCAGACTGATTTGCATATAGCCATGTCTGAACTGGGGTGGCTGAGTGAACTAAAGAATGGTGATGGATTAAACCCAGATCAGTTGACTGGGGGTGAGTGTTTGATTTGTTCAAACGCTCCGTCTATCATCCCCTTTTGTATCGCTTTGTTCGCCCTAAGTGTGGCAGGGTATGCTCAGACGTGAGTCCCTTGTTCACTTGGCCACTGGATTCAAGATAGCCTGGCTGATGAGGATTATGAATCCGAAACCGGTCCCAGGATGCTTGTTTCCGGTCCAGGGAAGACATGGCTTGGCAGTTCGGGCTGCACTGTTCCCATGAGGCACAGGGTCAGACTGATTTGCATATAGCCATGTCTGAACTGGGGTGGCTGAGTGAACTAAAGAATGGTGATGGATCAAACCCAGATCAGTTGACTGGGGGTGAGTGTTTGATTTGTTCAAACGCTCCGTCTATCTTCCCCTTTTGTATCGCTTTGTTCGCCCTAAGTGTGGCAGGGTATGCTCAGACGTGATTCCCTTGTTCACTTGGCCACTGGATTCAAGATAGCCTGGCTGATGAGGATTATGAATCTGAAACCGGTCCCAGGATGCTTGTTTCCGGTCCAGGGAAGACATGGCTTGGCAGTTCGGGCTGCACTGTTCCCATGAGGCACAGGGTCAGACTGATTTGCATATAGCCATGTCTGAACTGGGGTGGCTGAGTGAACTAAAGAATGGTGATGGATCAAACCCAGATCAGTTGACTGGGGGTGAGTGTTTGATTTGTTCAAACGCTCCGTCTATCTTCCCCTTTTGTATCGCTTTGTTCGCCCTAAGTGTGGCAGGGTATGCTCAGACGTGATTCCCTTGTTCACTTGGCCACTGGATTCAAGATAGCCTGGCTGATGAGGATTATGAATCCGAAACCGGTCCCAGGATGCTTGTTTCCGGTCCAGGGAAGACATGGCTTGGCAGTTCGGGCTGCACTGTTCCCATGAGGCACAGGGTCAGACTGATTTGCATATAGCCATGTCTGAACTGGGGTGGCTGAGTGAACTAAAGAATGGTGATGGATCAAACCCAGATCAGTTGACTGGGGGTGAGTGTTTGATTTGTTCAAACGCTCCGTCTATCTTCCCCTTTTGTATCGCTTTGTTCGCCCTAAGTGTGGCAGGGTATGCTCAGACGTGAGTCCCTTGTTCACTTGGCCACTGGATTCAAGATAGCCTGGCTGATTAGGATTATGAATCTGAAACCGGTCCCAGGATGCTTGTTTCCGGTCCAGGGAAGACATGGCTTGGCAGTTCGGGCTGCACTGTTCCCATGAGGCACAGGGTCAGACTGATTTGCATATAGCCATGTCTGAACTGGGGTGGCTGAGTGAACTAAAGAATGGTGATGGATTAAACCCAGATCAGTTGACTGGTGGTGAGTGTTTGATTTGTTCAAACGCTCCGTCTATCATCCCCTTTTGTATCGCTTTGTTCGCCCTAAGTGTGGCAGGGTATGCTCAGACGTGAGTCCCTTGTTCACTTGGCCACTGGATTCAAGATAGCCTGGCTGATGAGGATTATGAATCCGAAACCGGTCCCAGGATGCTTGTTTCCGGTCCAGGGAAGACATG
The DNA here is from genome assembly GCF_964261635.1 of Lissotriton helveticus. Lineage (NCBI taxonomy): Eukaryota > Metazoa > Chordata > Amphibia > Caudata > Salamandridae > Lissotriton > Lissotriton helveticus. The sequence continues at coordinate 1,093,482,876 of NC_136059.1, forward strand.
GCTTGGCAGTTCGGGCTGCACTGTTCCCATGAGGCACAGGGTCAGACTGATTTGCATATAGGCATGTCTGAACTGGGATGGCTGAGTGAACTAAAGAATGGTGATGGATTAAACCCAGATCAGTTGACTGGGGGTGAGTGTTTGATTTGTTCAAACGCTCCGTCTATCATCCCCTTTTGTATCGCTTTGTTCGCCCTAAGTGTGGCAGGGTATGCTCAGACGTGAGTCCCTTGTTCACTTGGCCACTGGATTCAAGATAGCCTGGCTGATGAGGATTATGAACCCGAAACCGGTCCCAGGATGCTTGTTTCCGGTCCAGGGAAGACATGGCTTGGCAGTTCGGGCTGCACTGTTCCCATGAGGCACAGGGTCAGACTGATTTGCATATAGCCATGTCTGAACTGGGGTGGCTGAGTGAACTAAAGAATGGTGATGGATTAAACCCAGATCAGTTGACTGGGGGTGAGTGTTTGATTTGTTCAAACGCTCCGTCTATCATCCCCTTTTGTATCGCTTTGTTCGCCCTAAGTGTGGCAGGGTATGCTCAGACGTGAGTCCCTTGTTCACTTGGCCACTGGATTCAAGATAGCTTGGCTGATGAGGATTATGAATCCGAAACCGGTCCCAGGATGCTTGTTTCCGGTCCAGGGAAGACATGGCTTGGCAGTTCGGGCTGTACTGTTCCCATGAGGCACAGGGTCAGACTGATTTGCATATAGCCATGTCTGAACTGGGGTGGCTGAGTGAACTAAAGAATGGTGATGGATTAAACCCAGATCAGTTGACTGGGGGTGAGTGTTTGATTTGTTCAAACGCTCCGTCTATCATCCCCTTTTGTATCGCTTTGTTCGCCCTAAGTGTGGCAGGGTATGCTCAGACGTGAGTCCCTTGTTCACTTGGCCACTGGATTCAAGATAGCCTGGCTGATGAGGATTATGAATCCGAAACCGGTCCCAGGATGCTTGTTTCCGGTCCAGGGAAGACATGGCTTGGCAGTTCGGGCTGCACTGTTCCCATGAGGCACAGGGTCAGACTGATTTGCATATAGCCATGTCTGGACTGGGGTGGCTGAGTGAACTAAAGAATGGTGATGGATTAAACCCAGATCAGTTGACTGGGGGTGAGTGTTTGATTTGTTCAAACGCTCCGTCTATCATCCCCTTTTGTATCGCTTTGTTCGCCCTAAGTGTGGCAGGGTATGCTCAGACGTGAGTCCCATGTTCACTTGGCCACTGGATTCAAGATAGCCTGGCTGATGAGGATTATGAATCCGAAACCGGTCCCAGGATGCTTGTTTCCGGTCCAGTGAAGATATGGCTTGGCAGTTCGGGCTGCACTGTCCCATGAGGCACAGGGTCAGACTGATTTGCATATAGCCATGTCTGAACTGGGATGGCTGAGTGAACTAAAGAATGGTGATGGATTACACCCAGATCAGTTGACTGGGCTTGAGTGTTTTATTTGTTCAAACGCTCCGTCCATCATCCCCTTTTGTATCGCTTTGTTCGCCCTAAGTGTGGCAGGGTATACTCAGACGTGAGTCCCTTGTTCACTTGGCCACTGGATTCAAGATAGCCTGGCTGATGAGGATTATGAATCCGAAACCGGTCCCAGGATGCTTGTTTCCGGTCCAGGGAAGACATGGCTTGGCAGTTCGGGCTGCACTGTTCCCATGAGGCACAGGGTCAGACTGATTTGCATATAGCCATGTCTGAACTGGGGTGGCTGAGTGAACTAAAGAATGGTGATGGATTAAACCCAGATCAGTTGACTGGGGGTGAGTGTTTGATTTGTTCAAACGCTCCGTCTATCCTCCCCTTTTGTATCGCTTTGTTCGCCCTAAGTGTGGCAGGGTATGCTCAGATGTGAGTCCCTTGTTCACTTGGCCACTGGATTCAAGATAGCCTGGCTGATGAGGATTATGAATCCGAAACCGGTCCCAGGATGCTTGTTTCCGGTCCAGGGAAGACATGGCTTGGCAGTTCGGGCTGCACTGTTCCCATGAGGCACAGGGTCAGACTGATTTGCATATAGCCATGTCTGAACTGGGGTGGCTGAGTGAACTAAAGAATGGTGATGGATTAAACCCAGATCAGTTGACTGGGGGTGAGTGTTTGATTTGTTCAAACGCTCCGTCTATCATCCCCTTTTGTATCGCTTTGTTCGCCCTAAGTGTGGCAGGGTATGCTCAGACGTGAGTCCCTTGTTCACTTGGCCACTGGATTCAAGATAGCCTGGCTGATGAGGATTATGAATCCGTAACCGGTCCCAGGATGCTTGTTTCCGGTCCAGGGAAGACATGGCTTGGCAGTTCGGGCTGCACTGTTCCCATGAGGCACAGGGTCAGACTGATTTGCATATAGCCATGTCTGAACTGGGGTGGCTGAGTGAACTAAAGAATGGTGATGGATTAAACCCAGATCAGTTGACTGGGGGTGAGTGTTTGATTTGTTCAAGCGCTCCGTCTATCATCCCCTTTTGTATTGCTTTGTTCGCCCTAAGTGTGGCAGGGTATGCTCAGACGTGAGTCCCTTGTTCACTTGGCCACTGGATTCAAGATAGCCTGGCTGATGAGGATTATGAATCTGAAACCGGTCCCAGGATGCTTGTTTCCGGTCCAGGGAAGACATGGCTTGGCAGTTCGGGCTGCACTGTTCCCATGAGGCACAGGGTCAGACTGATTTGCATATAGCCATGTCTGAACTGGGGTGGCTGAGTGAACTAAAGAATGGTGATGGATTAAACCCAGATCAGTTGACTGGGGGTGAGTGTTTGATTTGTTCAAACGCTCCGTCTATCATCCCCTTTTGTATCGCTTTGTTCGCCCTAAGTGTGGCAGGGTATGCTCAGACGTGAGTCCCTTGTTCACTTGGCCACTGGATTCAAGATAGCCTGGCTGATGAGGATTATGAATCCGAAACCGGTCCCAGGATGCTTGTTTCCGGTCCAGGGAAGACATGGCTTGGCAGTTCGGGCTGCACTGTTCCCATGAGGCACAGGGTCAGACTGATTTGCATATAGCCATGTCTGAACTGGGGTGGCTGAGTGAACTAAAGAATGGTGATGGATCAAACCCAGATCAGTTGACTGGGGGTGAGTGTTTGATTTGTTCAAACGCTCCGTCTATCTTCCCCTTTTGTATCGCTTTGTTCGCCCTAAGTGTGGCAGGGTATGCTCAGACGTGATTCCCTTGTTCACTTGGCCACTGGATTCAAGATAGCCTGGCTGATGAGGATTATGAATCTGAAACCGGTCCCAGGATGCTTGTTTCCGGTCCAGGGAAGACATGGCTTGGCAGTTCGGTCTGCACTGTTCCCATGAGGCACAGGGTCAGACTGATTTGCATATAGCCATGTCTGAACTGGGGTGGCTGAGTGAACTAAAGAATGGTGATGGATTAAACCCAGATCAGTTCACTGGGGGTGAGTGTTTGATTTGTTCAATCGCTCCGTCTATCATCCCCTTTTGTATCGCTTTGTTCGCCCTAAGTGTGGCAGGGTATGCTCAGACGTGAGTCCCTTGTTCACTTGGCCACTGGATTCAAGATAGCCTGGCTGATGAGGATTATGAATCCGAAACCGGTCCCAGGATGCTTGTTTCCGGTCCAGGGAAGACATGGCTTGGCAGTTCGGGCTGCACTGTTCCCATGAGGCACAGGGTCAGACTGATTTGCATATAGCCATGTCTGAACTGGGGTGGCTGAGTGAACTAAAGAATGGTGATGGATTAAACCCAGATCAGTTGACTGGTGGTGAGTGTTTGATTTGTTCAAACGCTCCGTCTATCATCCCCTTTTGTATCGCTTTGTTCGCCCTAAGTATGGCAGGGTATGCTCAGACGTGAGTCCCTTGTTCACTTGGCCACTGGATTCAAGATAGCCTGGCTGATGAGGATTATGAATCCGAAACCGGTCCCAGGATGCTTGTTTCCGGTCCAGGGAAGACATGGCTTGGCAGTTCGGGCTGCACTGTTCCCATGAGGCACAGGGTCAGACTGATTTGCATATAGCCATGTCTGAACTGGGATGGCTGAGTGAACTAAAGAATGGTGATGGATTAAACCCAGATCAGTTGACTGGGGGTGAGTGTTTGATTTGTTCAAACGCTCCGTCTATCATCCCCTTTTGTATCGCTTTGTTCGCCCTAAGTGTGGCAGGGTATGCTCAGACGTGAGTCCCTTGTTCACTTGGCCACTGGATTCAAGATAGCCTGGCTGATGAGGATTATGAACCCGAAACCGGTCCCAGGATGCTTGTTTCCGGTCCAGGGAAGACATGGCTTGGCAGTTCGGGCTGCACTGTTCCCATGAGGCACAGGGTCAGACTGATTTGCATATAGCCATGTCTGAACTGGGGTGGCTGAGTGAACTAAAGAATGGTGATGGATTAAACCCAGATCAGTTGACTGGGGGGGAGTGTTTGATTTGTTCAAACGCTCCGTCTATCATCCCCTTTTGTATCGCTTTGTTCGCCCTAAGTGTGGCAGGGTATGCTCAGACGTGAGTCCCTTGTTCACTTGTCCACTGGATTCAAGATAGCCTGGCTGATGAGGATTATGAATCCGAAACCGGTCCCAGGATGCTTGTTTCCGGTCCAGGGAAGACATGGCTTGGCAGTTCGGGCTGCACTGTTCCCATGAGGCACAGGGTCAGACTGATTTGCATATAGCCATTTCTGAACTGGGGTGGCTGAGTGAACTAAAGAATGGTGATGGATTAAACCCAGATCAGTTGACTGGGGGTGAGTGTTTGATTTGTTCAAACGCTCCGTCTATCATCCCCTTTTGTATCACTTTGTTCGCCCTAAGTGTGGCAGGGTATGCTCAGACGTGAGTCCCTTGTTCACTTGGCCACTGGATTCAAGATAGCCTGGCTGATGAGGATTATGAATCCGAAACCGGTCCCAGGATGCTTGTTTCCGGTCCAGGGAAGATATGGCTTGGCAGTTCGGGCTGCACTGTTCCCATGAGGCACATGGTCAGACTGATTTGCATATAGCCATGTCTGAACTGGGGTGGCTGAGTGAACTAAAGAATGGTGATGGATTAAACCCAGATCAGTTGACTGGGGGTGAGTGTTTGATTTGTTCAAACGCTCCGTCTATCATCCCCTTTTGTATCGCTATGTGGGTAGCCCCAGTAACCAGCTGAGAAAGGCCAAAGCTTTCACAGGCTTGAAGTAAGTTGCCAAGACCCGAATCCAGGGCGCCATTGCGCCAGAGATTAAAATCACCAAGGATAAGCAGCTTGTGATGAGAAAAGGCGATATTAGTCAGGGTGGCCAGTAACTCTTGTTCCTGCTGAAGGCTGAAGGCCCCTGGCGGGCGATAGCATACGATCACAGTAACAGTAGTCCCGGAGTGGGCCTGAATTGACAAACCTAGTAGCTCAGTGCCCACGGTAGGGTCTAAAGCAACGGCCTTAATGCTGCAGGACACTCTAAAAATAACTCCTACCCCCCCCACCTCTCCCACTAGGCCTAGGAGTATGGAGAAATTTAAACCCAGAAGGACACGCAAATCCGGGGTCGACCAAACAATCCGAACGAGTCCAAGTTTCGGTCATGAAAAGAATGTCTAGTTCATGAATATCGATCAAGAGCTGGATCTCAGTACTATGTTTAGGCAGGGACCTAACATTCAGAAGGCCACAGTTTAGAAGATCGTCGCTCAGAAAGTCGGCTCGAGGGAGTGCCGTATGTAACAGAGTAAATATACCTTTATCCGCATGTTGCTTACCGATTTGTATGAGCGTCTCTCTAGAGTAGGGGGGCCCAGAAGGTAGCTGACCAGGGTCAGTTGAGCCAAAATAGGCAGCATAGCTGAACAAGGCGCTACCTTATCACGGACGGGCGCAGACAGGCTTGCCTTAGGCGCGCCTTCGGCGCGCAAACGGCGCGCCCGCTGCGCCCGTCCGCTGTGCGGCCGGAAAGTGCACATGATTTATAGGGGGAAATGACGCCAGTATGGGGGGGCGTGGCCTCAGAAAAAGGGCGTGGAAATGGCGGTAAGAGTTGTTGTGGTTCTTCCGTGGCAGCGCTGAAATCGGCTGCGCGGCCTGGACAGGAGCAAGCTAGTGCCCTGATATGGTGCCAGGAGGGGAAGAGGGGTAAGTGATAAAAGCACAAAACACAGAAAAGTGACTCTCAAATATTTTAAAAGTTAATCAGGTCGCGCTCCCGGCTTCCGCCTCAGGAGATCTAAAGCAAGGTCTGAAGGCGCTTGTATTCAGCGTCTTTTGTATGGGCTCGGCGGTGGGCGTGGCCTCAGAGAAGGGGCTTGGCCTGAGCAAGCGCCGGGAAATGGCGGCAAGAGTTGTTGTGGTTCTTCCGCGGCAGCGCTGAAATCGGCTGCGTGGCCTGGACAGGAGCAAGCTAGTGCCCTGATATGGTGCCAGGAGTGGAAGAGGGGTAGGCGATAAAAACACAAAACACAGCGCTGTTTCCCCCAATTTTAACACTCCATTATTTAGCAAACGCCACTTGTTGCGTGCAGAACTGGGCTGTGCTATGCCCTAGATGCACCATAAAATTGTCCACCTACATCATGTTTTTTTATGTGGACAAGAAAAATTAGACAAACTTTGACATACACTTCGGAATAAATTGAATTAATTTGAAAAAGGCCTAACGGTTAAAATATGATTGGATTTGGCATCCACTTACGCAGTGCATCTGGGAGTGGAGCGTCGAATGGACGCTCCCCACAAGTTTGAACTTATCACGCTGACACCATCCAACACACCTATCACTCTGGTGCTCACAATAGTCAGTTGCGGATCGACTATTTGCTAATTCCACCAGCCCAACTCGCACACATCCAGGAAATCAGACACATGACACGGGGTATATCGGATCACTCCTCGTTGTGGGCCCAAATAGTTATTGAACAGCACAGAATAGGAAGAATTGCCCCTATTAACCCCTGGCACTTCCGAAATCTGGTGGTTCGTAAAGCACTGCATGAAGCAATGGAGCACTACTTTCAGGACAATGAAGGCTCGGTACCCTCCCACCAGGCACTCTCCCAAATACCGGGGGTCTGGAAAGAGAAAGCAAAAGAAGAAGTTGCATTAGAGGAAGACATCTTCCGCCTGGAAGAAGAGATTGAGGGGGGGGGGGTCCACTCCCGACAGGCTCCATGTCTTGCAACTAAAGAGGGATAGCTACAAGGCCATAGTGACAGAAAGAGCTAAAGCAATGGGAATAGGGACGCAGGGCAGAATATATGACCATGGGGACAAGGCGGGGGAACTAATTGCATGGTTGGATAAATAAGAGCGCGCGAGTAGATTGGTGCTTGAGTTGACCGACACGGCGGGACACCTGATCACTGACCCTCAGGAGATTGCTGACACATTTGCAGCTCATTACCGGGAAAAATGTCGCTTGCAGTGACCCTACACAATAAACGATTCTCAAGATCTCCTTAAAGACATTGCCCTGCCAACACTTTAGGCCGACGACTTAGCGTTCTTAGAGGTAGATCTTACAACAGATGAGATAGCCCAAGCAATCAGAAGCCTTAGTTCTGGGAAGGCATCAGGCCCCAATGGCCTACCAATTGAGCTCTACAAACTCAGACCTGATACTCTCGCCCCGCTCATACGTGCGATGTTTGAAGAAAGTAAAGATAGGGAGGAACTGCCACAAGACCACAGGATAGCAAAGCTAGTCACTATAAATAAGGAGGGCAAGCCACGGACGGGCTGTGCCTCGTATAGGCCAATCTCTTTACTAAATGCTGAGCCTAAGATCTTATCTAAACTTATCGCTACTAGGCTAGTCAAGGTGATTGGCAGATTGGTTCACCTTATTCAATCGGGCTTCATGCCTCAGCGCTATCACAACAAAAAGGAATTCCCTCGTGACCTTATTTATTTTGCTCCAGACATGTAGTTCACGGTCTTTAATAAGACTGACTATGACAAGAAAATTCAGACTATGTTATCAAATGTAGAACGTTATAGGCCAGCTCATGCTAGAGAAATACAACGCCTAAATGCATCTATTAAGAAAATGACTGAAGCAGCACTACTAGATGGCTTTATTTGTGACAATGAATTCATCTTTCTAAATAAAACATGCCCAGTGACACCTGCTATGTATGGCCTTCCAAAGACGCACAAAAATGAAAGCCAGCCACCAATGCGTCCAATTATTTCAACTATAGGCTCTAGCACAGAACCGCTCTCAAAATATGTGGATTCGTTTCTGTGTCCGTTGACACAAAAATATGAGTCGTTTGTGCGTGATACAGGTGACATGATTAATAAAATTGAAGGTATGTCATTCAATACAACAACAGACATCCTGGTAACGCTTGACATTGAGGCGTTGTATACCAACATACCTCAATGTCAGGCGTTACAGGCTGTGTCTTCCCTTCTACAGAGGTACCCAGACAATAGACCAGATGCGTTCATTGTTCAATGCTTGGAGGTTGTTCTTTTGAACAACTTTTTTTAATTTAACGGATTGCTTTACAAGCAAGTGAAAGGCACGAGCATGGGAGCTTCCTGTGCTCCAAGTGTAGCAAACACATATATGGGAGAGTGGGAAAGGAAAAATATTTACAATGAAACCGCCCCTTTTTTTGAAAATGTTTTTTTATGGAGACGATTCATTGACGATATTTGTTTTGTTTGGCGTGGTGATGTATTGCAACTCGAGGAGTATATTTTATGGCTTAACGCAAGCGACAAAAAATCTGAAGTTCACTTCAAAATACAGTAGTAATAAAGTAGAATTTCTTGATATAGTCATTGAAGGGAATGAGGGAACCCTGAAAGTCAGCCTGTTTCGTAAACCAACTGCAAAAAACACCATACTCCAATTTGGGAGTTTTCATCCCCACTGCCAAAAGGATTCTATCCCCTTTGGGGAATTTCTCCGCATCCGCCGCAATTGTACATCGCTATCTGACTATTCCATCCATGGTGCGTTATTGAAGGATCAGTTGCTTAAGCGAGGCTACCCACATCGTGTGGTCCGCCAAGCCTTCAAAAGAGCGAAATATTATGACAGGGATGCCCTACTTAAACAAACGAAACGTAAGTCCAATGAAAAAATAACCTGTGTCATAAATCATTCACCTCTAAACTATAAGATCAAAAACACAATAAACAAGAATTGGAGAATCCTAGATGTGGAAAATGATGGACAATTTGTTAGACCATTGATAGCCTACAGACGGAACAAGAACCTTAGGGACCGGCTGGTCCACACCAGAAGTATATCTAAAGTTCGAGAGTTGCAAACCACCTTGACAGGTTTACCTTTAGTACAGGGAAATCACAGATGTGGCGGCTGCCATGCCTGTGAATCTGCTTTGGTAAGTGACACCATTCAGTACAATAGTGCTAATGTAAAATTAAAATCTTTCACAAATTGCAGGAGCAAAAATGTTGTTTACTTTATTCTATGCCCGTGCGGTCTAGCCTATATAGGCGAGACAGGACGGGAGTTTAGAATAAGGTTCAGCGAGCACAAGTCGGCAGTAAGGACAAGTAAACTGACAGCACCACTATTGCAACATTGTTTGGACTTCCACCATGGTGAATCTGATTTAAAATGGTGTATATTGGAAAAGGTACAATACAAGAATGGGGAATTGATGGAAACAACAAGAAAAAAACGTGAGAGTTACTGGATTTTTTACATGGATAGTGTTCGGAAGGGCCTCAATGAGAGTATTTCCTGGTATGTAACAAAATAGTGATAACTAATACCATACTTACTAGCATGAAATCACCTCTGAATTTACTCTCCGTGTTTATGATTGGATGAGATGGCTCATACAGTAATTAAATTAGAGCTGATCTTTGAATCCACTAACTAATTGCTATTGAAAACAATATTAACTCTAAGAGTGAAATTGTTAGAAGCTGAGGTAGAACATATGAACAAGACAGAAATCTTGTAGAAAACAATACACCAAACAATACTACAATATGCCCTTTTGATCGTACTGGGCTCTCTCAGAATATAATATCTACATCAGACATTAACATTATGTGACACGGGCAGGAAAGGGATAAAATATAGGTCCCGTTTATTCATGGTGGCCGTATAAAAATAAGATACATATAGAAAATGATTTTTCTTCTTTTGAAGATGTCTTGCTCGTGGTATTTATGGTTGTGTAATTGATTAGCAATTAATGCAGAACTTCATAATTACATTCAACTCTAGGTAAAAAATATAATATCAATACTAGGTATCCACACTAGTTCAGATGGGTAAAGGAAAAAAGCGAGAATATATTCCCTGTTTAAAAATGGCGTCCGTATTCAAACGAGGTATACGAAGACAATGATATCTTATCTTATTTTTTGGTTTTCATCTAAAAAACAATATTATGAGTTTAACAGGATAATTTAGTTGTTTATTGATGAGTGTGGAGCTTTATAACTATATATCTTATGTAAATATTAACGAAAATAGTCTAAAAACCAACACTCAGAAATGGCGCCGCTTTTACTATGCAAAGCTAGCCATTTAATAATCCTCCATATGCGGGCGCAAAAGGCGCGCAAATGACGTTACTTAAACCCACGGATAGCTAGCTTCCTGTTCCAAGCGATCGGGAGGTGTTGGTATCCGGGAAGAACGAGATACAAACTCGGGTAAGTACTTCGGTTTGAGGGCACCCAGTGATTCCGAATGCATACTCAAACATTGTCTCATGGTTTGAGAGCATTAATGTTATTAGGGAGAATAGTAAAATATTGGCTTCCTATGTGCATGCCTTTACTATTGGAAATACGAGTGTTCTTTTCGAATAGAGACACATGAGAAAGACATGTACCCTCACAAATTAGTGAAACTGAGTGAGAAATGGATCTTTGATATTGACTTGTCCACATGGAATATAGGGCATATATAAGGTCTGCACAGAATTGTGCAACTAAATTGAAGTATTTTAACAGTTAATTTGACCAAAAAACTGTGGTAATAATATAGTCATTATTCCTTATAATATATGATATTATAGCCGTAATTGATATATATGATACTTAGTTGACCGCAAATCTTTCATTACACATCCCGCTAAAGTCTTAACCGTTGATATCGTTACAGCATCAATGGATGTATATAATTTTGTGAAAAATTGAGGGAACCTGGTCTTCAACTCTAAAAGGGATACTGTAACAACACTCTATACGAGGTTAGTCTGTATTATGTGGTATAAGTTAACATTGTATTTTAAAATGAGTGAGAAACATAGTGAGAATTTGCTTGCATCTCTGACTAGATTTCTATGGCAATAAATGCGAACTGAATGAAGGGAGCAGCTAATAAAGAATCACAAGTTATGAAAAACAAGATGCAGTAGAATTTTTAATAAGGTAAGCAGATCTGTAACACAGATGAAGGATTTTTCATTATTTAGATATAGAGATATTTAAAATAAATCTTCTAATATTATCACAGGACGTACTGCCTACTTAACCGGCGGCTGTGACTTTCCATAGAAGCCACCACCCTGTACCTGTGCTAGGGTAAGATGATTTGCCAATAAATATGAACTATCTCATGAATAGAGTGGTGAAACAAGTTAGTTCCTTCAATCTTTCGGGTAACCTGAGTAGGTGCTACTTTGGAAAATCGACTTAAGAACCTCTAACTCATCTTTTGTTCTCCACACTTACTCCCTCACTCTTTTTTCTTTCTATCCTCTAGTCACCTTTTCAAGTCTTATAATAGTGGTCACATGGTTGGTCCAAAATGTTGATGTAATAATTCAGTTTGGTCGGTGTGGGTTCACGTCATAGACAAACAATGATGAAAATATTGTATAAAGTATGAAGTATAATGTGTAAAGATTGATAGTCCTTCATGAATTAATTTGGATACAGATGTTTTCTCTTCAGTGTCAAATTACAATTATTTATTTTCCATGTTGATGATATAGATACATTGTATTTTATTTATAATTGCAGATATCCATACAGAGTGCACAAACTGTTGTGAAGAACTTTGTTCTGTCAAAGGTCCTGAGGAAGGTGGTCTAAGCCCACCGAAACGCGTCGACCTAGCGTGACAGTTCACATAAAGATCTGTGACTCCTTAGATACGGAATAAAGAGTCTATGCTGAGTCAATGTTTTAGGATGTGTGTTGAGTTTGTCAGAATGTTATGGTGTGCTCTTTGTAGGGTATCGTGTATATAAAAATAATCCTTTTTTTAATTGTTTATATATGTAATGCAAATGTTATATATGCACTGATCCAAATCTTTTTCAAGATATGAATTCAAAATTAAAAGTATAGAAATATATTTAAAAAAACTGTTTCTAAAAACAAAAGATGAATACTAAATAAAAAATATAAATGAAATAAATAATTGTGCTTGCAATGTTTTGAAGGACTTTGCTTGAAAGTAGGAACTACATGTCTGGAGCAAAATAAATAAGGCCACGAGGGAATTCCTTTTTGTTGTGATATTGCTGTTCCTCTCTATTCCCTGGTCCAAAGTATTTCAAGAGGGGGTCCCTTTGATATGTTGATTCATGCCTCAGCGCAACACTGCATTAAACCTTCACAGAGTGCATGGAGTAATGGGGAGGGCGTCCACCATTCGAGAGGTGGTGATAATCATGTCACTAGAAGCCACAATGACGTTTGACCCGGTTGAATGGCCATATCTTTTTGCAGTCCTTGGAAAAATGGGATTTGGTCCCCGATTTATCCAATGGGTACAGCTCCTTTATACAAAAACTTTAGCCCAAGTAATTGTTCATAATAAAAAGTTGGAAGAATTCACTCTGAGTAGAGGATGTCCGGTGCAGGTCACCACACTGGGCTTTAAGTAACTAGGCATTTATATTACAGCTGACCCAAGTAGATTTGCTCAGAATCTCCTCCCACCCCTACAGAGATTGAAGAGGGACACAGCATGCTGGAAAACACTTCCACTCTCACTGTTGGATAGGGCATCCCTATTTAAAATGATGTCCTTGCCTCACTTCCTATATGTATTTCAAAACTCCTCTAACCTAGTCCCTTCAAGTAGAGAAATTGAAAGCCAGCAGAGAAGCCTGTTTTGGAGTGGAAAGCAGCGTAAAGCGCTCTCTAAACTAAACTTCAACTTCCTGAGCTTAAAAAATATTACTGGGCAACGCACTTGGCCACCATCAACCATGGAACATATAGACGTGCTGACGACCCGGGCTACGCAATGGATAGGTGGCTGTTGCCGGGAGGTAACTACAATAGGGCTATATATTCACTTAATGGGAAACTGCATCTGACAGGGCTGACTAAACACTTGTTGCAAATCTGGCATGCAGCTAATAGAAAGAAAAAACAAAGGTGGTGATGGACGGAGCGTTGACAATACAAACACTCACCCCCAGTCAACTGATCTGGATTTAATCCATCACCGTTCTTTAGCTCACTCCACCACCCCAGTTCAGACATGGCCATATGCAAATCAGTCTGACCCTGTGCCTCATGGGAACAGTCCAGCCCGAACTGCCAAGCCATGTCTTCCCTGGACGGAATCAAGCTTCCCAGGACCGGTTTCTGGCATTACAGCCGTCTTCAGCAGGGCTTGCTTGACTCCAGTGGCAAAGTGAGCAAGGGACTCACGTCTGAGCATACCCTGCCAACTAGAAGCCTGGGTTGGGAACACAAAGTAACATTGGCAACCCCCTGTGGGACTCAAAACAACTCGGGAATTTGTGAAAATCTAAAGGCTTTGATAAGTGGGACCTCATAGGAATCTCTAAGATCGGTGACCTCTGGGTAAAGGGGGAGATTAAATCGTTAACCTCCTTACAATAAAAGCACTATATGGCCTCCACAGAACATTTTCGATACATGCAGGTTCGACACACACTACAGACATGCCTCCAGAAGGGAGTAAGCCCCCCTGAATCCTTGCCTCCGAGGACAAGTTATTAGACGGATACCTGCCGATGAAAGCCATTTGACTCACCTATGAAAAGCTGGTGAATAACTCCAGTGACCCCCTCCAACGTTTACGAGAAAAATGGGAAAGGGAAGGTATAATCCTGGACGACGAGGATTGGGTGGCGGCAGTAGCTTCAACACGGGAAGTGGCTATATCAGCTAGATTACGACTGGTCCAGCTTAAAATACTACACTGTAATTACATAACAGGACCATGCCTAGTGAAAATGGTGAGAGCGGAGGATGGAAATTGCAGGAGGCGTTGTGGGGGTGAGGGAACATTCCTACAATACTCTGGGATTGTCCACATATTCAGCGATACTGGAAGAAAATACATGACATTTTCAGTGAGGTACTCACTCTTGATATTCATCTAGAAGCCAAACGATGTCTCCTAAATGTGTAGGAGCCCACTGACCTTAACAAAAATCGCATTACATGGGTTACGCTGGGATTGATGGTTGCAAAGTGAAATATCACCCAGATATGGGGGCTGCACAGGCACCGACAGTGGCAGCCTGGAAGAGGGACATGGATTGGTGTATGTTCCAAGAAAAGACAGTGTATGTGGCTAGGGGATGCCCTAAAAAGTGGCCTCATATATAGAATGATTGGAATGTTTATCGAGGTAATATCTGTCCCCCCTGACCGTGATATTGTATGATGATCCACCATCGCTTTGATTAAGGTTACCAACTAGTAATTATGACTTATGTACTTACCTGACAATAATTGTAATACTAAAAAAAGAGTGCAATCCGTGGTCTAAGAAGAAACGTGCTTCTAGAAGCAATTCTGAAGACAACAACAGCCTATGGTGCTGACTAGTTTATTTATAGCAAAGAGACAAAAAAGGGGGACGAGATGCAGAGAAGGTGGTTAATATACGAAGTAAAGAAATTAACAAGAACCACCTCAGGATAACTGGTGTCCCTTCATTACACTTTCAAGTGTCCAGTGTCATCATCAGGGATTCCAAAACAACTCTCTCACGTCCATCCTCGATCCAGGAGGGGGACAGAAAGAATGAGTTGTATCCTCTTGTGTCCCTTCTCTATCTGTTTTCACAAAGGAAAACAGATACAGAAGGGACTCTTTCTTTTTCTATTTTTATCTGAAATATTTCTTAAGTGCAGTGCAAGAAAAATGAAAAAAGTGTGATCTAGCCCCTTCCATGCTCATGACGGAACGGTTCCGTCATCAGCGTCGGTGCTCCGGTGCTGATGACGGAACATTTCCGTCATGAGCCAATACGATTTTAAACCCTTCAGCACTGCAGCGAAATTCGCGCAGCACTGAAGAGGTTAAAACAGGATAGACAACACAGATGGAGTATGTAGATAATCCTTTTTCTTACAATCTCTGAAATGTTTTCCTGCTTAAAACCAGTGTAAAGGTGAAAAGAAACAGTTATGAATTAATCACTGTTTAAACAGTCAACATGTTTCAGCCACTAGGATAATTCTCCCTGGCTTTCTTCAGGACCTAGACAAATACAACTTTGTCACTGCAATTCATAGGATTTCATACATACAGTTTAGAATCTGCTATATCAATATTCGGATACTCAATACAACCGTGATGCATTGCGGCATCTGAAAGATAAGTGAGGATGAAATAAATCTGCATCTCATGGCCCTAAGTCTTTACGGCATACTTTTACTTCAAAAATGCAGTGGTAGGAAACAATTTTTTTGAAATGCTTACCATTGCATGTTGAGGACTAGACCTCACCTCTCTCGGCACCAGCACACGTTTTGAAGAGGCCCGCTCTGTGGGATAATCATTATCCAACAACAACAGTTATGGAGAAAGCATCAATATATGGTTGTAGCTACATCTAGTGCCATCAAACCATTCATTACTGTAAAAAAGGACATATTGTTCAGACCCCAAAGCTAAAGTCAAGACATATCTCCGGCCTAGCATTTGATCACAGGATAATATAAAAGAACTTGTCTTCAAATTAATTCTGAATTTGATATATTGCTATTTTAAAGTTGTAATAGTGAAGGATTATCAATATATTTAGTCTCATGTTTGAAAGAAGGAACATCACACATCTGGGCTAACGGTCCTAATAGTGAGCTTAGTATACTTAAACAGGGAAAGCTCAATATGGAGTTCTCTAAAAACACTTGTTGAATTCCAACCTTTAAGTATGTATTACTAGGATTGCAAAAACCATGAAAGGTTCTCCTGTATTGTAAACATGATACCAGACGCGGGCTGTGAAAGACCGGTAAAATTGACGATCTTCGAGTTAGTCCGACGTCTATTTAGAAAGGTATTGCGTTACTGTGTGCTGCCGCATTCTCACGCTATACTCAATAAAGGGTACTGTGCAAACAAATAAAATATCGTTATTATGGCATTTAAGCTGTTGAGTACGTATGTGTGCAAAAGAAACGGAAGCAACGTGAGTGAAAAATTGACTGCAGAGAAACAGCAGAATTGCCGATTTCTGAGTCTGTCCATTGTTATCTTCACTCGACTTACTCTCAAGCCCGTTTAAAACATGTTAAGAACCAACACTCCCAAATGCCGGCGAAAGTGTCAGTTGCACAGTCAAAAGGACGAATAGAACTACAAATGCCCTCACCTGTCCGTCGGTTCTTCCAGGTAGGAACTTGGCTGGAGTGGAGGTACCTGACTCATTGGCGGGCCATCTTTTTATTTAGAAGACTTCAGGTGTTGCAGATTAACACGCAAAAAGCACAAGTTGATGACGTTATCTTAGAATTACAATCCCACGAAAATGCCGCCGGGAAATGTAGTTCAATGTCAAGAAGTTGGTCTATATCGTATTTCCAATGTTAATATACACGATTCCCACAAATGTAAACTGAGTATACTACCAGATTCGATTTATTTTTTAATAAGAAAGGGAGACGGTATGGCTCCTCTTATTTAGGGGCCAGTTCAGTAGAAACTTCTAATGAGGGAGAAGCCTCCTCTGATGATAGACAACAGTTCAGAGGAAGGGGCCGGGGAAGATATCACAGGGCGAGGTGGACCACCAACTCCACAATTCCAACAGTGGTGGCCACCAACACCCTGGGGTTTCCCTCCTCCACATGTTCAGTCCCCCGAGCCACAATTCCAACCACATCCACAACATTTTCAGGACCAGTCTTTTTTAGGGTTTGGCCCAGGCAGAGCAAGAGGCAAACGAAGAAATGTTCAAGTACATTGGAACCAACCAACAACATCATATATAGGGACCAGGAGCCAAACGAAGAAGAGCAGACAAGCAGGAAACCGTGCGGAATGAGCTTGATAGTGAATCTAAGCCAAAGACAGTTAACGGAACATGAAATTCGAGTTCTAAATCGAGGCCTAGGCTTTGTAGAGACTAACCCAGGAGATAGTTTCCTGGTTAACTGCGAATTGGCCAAATTTTGTCGTAAGATTCGCTTACATTACTTTTTCCATGACAAAGAACTGGCACCTGGCCAAATACAAGACCGAAACACAGGTCTTAAGAAACGCTCTGCCTTCAATCCTCCCATTACAAGTGTGCCTCCAAAAGTACTTACATTCGAGAAGGCAGTTCAGGAGGAAGTAACTATCTTTTGTAAAGAAAAAAAGAAGGCCCCGTTTTGTAATCTTCCTAAAAGAGAAAAACTGGCCATACGCACTCTAGGTGAAGATCGAACCATAACAATCAAGCTAGCGGACAAAGGTGGCGCAGTCGTTATGTACTGTAGTTCCTATATTCCCAATAGGCTCTGCGCATTGGAATAATATATCCTGCAGCTTAGACGTAGGACTTATGTCGACTGGGTCTCTGCCGAATATATTAGACTTCATTGTGAGTGCCAGCTAGCTCAGAGGTCACTAGAAACCTTCTCGAAAGTACAAGAAGGGATTAGTCTCTGACAACCATATAACATGACAACTTTGTTTCCCAAGAATGAAACGTATCTCTAGAGTCGCGGAAACAATAGACGGCTATTTCACTCAGTCAGATGTGCATGCTTCGTTTCACCAGAGTTGCTTAGAAATAGAGAGACGGGCGTTTTCAATAAAAGTATTTATTGAACAGTCTTATTTCTTAAGCATAAGAAATGCACTGCTACAATTGAAATGCTGGTTAAGAAGTACAATGCATATAATACGAATAGTATTATAAAATAGTACTGTAAGAGCATGATATGGTTTCTAAGCCATAAACATAGAATACATAAAATGCATAAAATACATACAGTGATAAAATAGTGGCTAAAAGTACTCAACTGGTGCTTCTAAAATACGCCTACCCCGGTGTACCTAACCTAAGTCTAGTACGAGGGAGGAGTAAGTGTGGTGTAACTTAAGTCTAGTAATTTTCTGCCAAGAATCTGTTCCAAGAAATCTCTAAGGGTCTAATCAGCTCCGTACCTTGGTTTTAGAATGATAGAGGTCTTGTATCTCTCTCTCAGGACTCGATCACCCAGCAACCCGCCAGGGTAGCCTGGAAACACCGGAGCTGGATCTCTCGGCAAGAGAAAAGACAGCGTCTTCTCAGTGCGCCAGTTGGAGGGTCGGCTTCCTTCGGCACTTGCAGCAGCAGGGCGTCGGGCAAGTAGTTAGTCGATCTGCTCCTAAACCACTGTGTGTTTGACTGGGCAAATGTAGGCATATTTATACTTTGAAGGTGCCGAGTTTGACGTAAGATTGGACATAATATCGTCACTAGTGCCTCAGTTCCTTGAAAACTCCAGGAGTTCTTGGATAAATTAGTATTCAAGCAGGGGGAAGTCCCTGACTGCTGAAGGCTGGTTTTTCCAAGAAATCATTGTGGATTCTCAGAGTTTAGTGGCCATGCCGTATTTGAGCTGCACAGGCTATGACTAAATAAGGCAATGATTCCTATGCCTATATAAGGATTGGGGGAATTATACCTATATATGGGCATGAATCGGGAAAATTACACTAGGGTCCTAGATTCCCACATAACACCCACTCCACGATTATTAAGTTCAATAACACCTAAGCACTGAACATATTTAAAGCAAAGTGTTCACAATCCCACCCCAAAATACAAAAAATGCATTTGAATAGGCTTGTTCACATGAAATGAGTATATACTGTATGCAAAAGTTATAGGCGTCATCTGAAATCTAGCATAAATCATGAGCATATATTCTCTTATTAAATAAAACGAAAGTACATTCATCAATTGATACCTGAAATTTGTCCCATAGCATAAGTTTTTAAATGTGTTTGTTTTCGAGGTTGAAGTCAAATATTGTCATTTTAGGAAGTTTTTTTTTTCTTTCAAGAGTTTTATATAGCGCTGGCTAGACCCATAGGTATCAGAGCGCTTTACATGTGCATCAGATCATAGTTACAGGTTACATCATAACAAAGGTTACATAGTTCTTAGAGCATGGCCACATAGTTACTGGTAAGGTCGAGATAAACAATAAGCACAAATACGTAAGGGGAAAAAGCAGGCAAGGTGAGAGATTCAGGGGAAGGGGGTTGGAGCAGGGGAAGTAGACAGATAATGAAGGTGGTAAAGAGGAGGGTAGGGTGAGAGACACAGAATGGGAAGAGGAGGGGAAGGGTGATGGGTACACAAACCGGTAGACGAGTCAAGGCAAACGTCCAAAGTCCAGTAAGCTGTGATCCCAGGGGAAGTGGTATCACTTCCCTATCTCTGTTGCGAGAGGCTCCCTTTGCGCAGTGGACTCTCTCAGAGGGGTCTCTGAGACTCCAAGACCTACATACTGGATCCTTCCCCAGAAAGGGTAGAGGGAGTGCTTTGGCAAGGGGTGCCATACCATACCTCAAGTGTGAGTGGCTCCCTTGGCGCAGTGGACTCACTCAGCGGGTTCGCTGAGACTCCAGAGTATAAATATTGGATCTTTCCCCAACAAGGGGAGAAGGAGTTCTTAGTCAAAGGGCACAAAGGACAGGGGATAGGCAGAGTGGCAGGCAAGGGGAGAGAATTCGGGGGAGAGGGGATAGGAGCTAGGGACGAGACAATGAGGAGAGACGAAAAGAAGTCTGTCTAAAGACCAATTGGGAAGGTGACGACCAAGGAGGGAATCCACGGCCCATCTCCCCTATAGCTAAACTAAGTAGCTCCATCGGGCGTCAGACAAAATAGTTCAGTCTCAATACATTGAGAGAGGAGGGAAGGAGAGACATAAATAGAGGGCGGATGCGGTAGGAGACTGCAGGAGAGACGAAAGGAAGTGCAACAATGTGGTTCAACAATATATAGGAAAAGATCAACCAAGTAAACATTATATCAAACAGTCAGCAATACATTAGGGGAGGAGAGAGAGGAGCGAGAAAGTAGTGGGGGGGGAGGGGAGGAGGGAAAGTGAGGTTGGCTAGACCCAAAGGTATCAGAGCGCTATACATGAGGATCAACAATGTATCAGACAAGATCAACAATTACACAATACATCAAAAATAATAGGCAATACATTAGGAGAGGAGAGAAAGGAGAGAGAAAAGCATTGGAGGGGCGGGGGAGGTGGGAAAGGGAGGAAAAAGAGAAAAGACAACAATCAGAGACAAGAGGAAGTCTGTCTAAAGACAGACTGGGTAGGTGACGACCAAGGAGGGAATCCACGGTCCATCTCCCCTATAGTTAAGCCATTTAGCTCCATCGGGCATCAGACAAAATAGTTCAGTCTCAATACTTAGAGAGAGGAGGGAAGGAGAGACATAAATGGAGGGAGGATGTGGGAAGACACGACAGGAGAGATGCAAGGAAGTCTGGCTAAAGACCGACTGGGTAGGTGACGTCCAAGGAGGGAAATCCCCGACCTATCTCCCCTTTAGCTAAACTAGGTAGATCCATTGGGCATCAGAACAAAATAGCTAGATCTCAATTGACGAGGTAAAATTCGTAGATAAACAGGGTGGGGGCCAGGACAGGTGAGGGCAGAGGTCATTAGCAGGAAAGTGGAGAAGAGTAGAGCGGGGAGGGGTAGAGGACGGACGGGCCACACAGGCGCACACGGGTAGATGGAGGATCGCCAAAAATCAGGAGGAAGAAGAGGGCAGGTCAAATGAACTGGGCTAAGCAAATTACAGTTGCGGGAGTCCAACCGGGGAAATGGGTAGTAGAGCCCCCGGAAAACGCTGCTAGTTCGGTGTAAGTTTCCATGGATCAGCTTTGAATCATTCTAAAAGTGGGTCCGTTCCTTCTCAGGCGCCCTCTTGAAAATGATCACGCAGCTAACAGGCAATGAACAGCGCCCCCAGTAGAGTTACTCGCTTTTCATTTTCCTCGCATGTACGCCATTTTAAAGTCAGATATTGAACTGCGATGAGGAAACATATACTTTGAGAGGTCCCACTCTAAAAAGATCCTAACAGATAGCCAGGCTTAACAGATTGCCAGGCTGCAATATCCAAAATTGAACATGCTCTCATCTCGCATTAAACAGCACGCTTAGACTCGAGAGATGATTTTCGTCATATACACATCGCCGCCATTTTGGGGTCAGGCTGAAGTATAAAAAAGCTCGCCACTATCAGGGGCACAGCTCGGTACTCGATCCAGCATGCGTCAGAAAGGTGCATGTAGCGCAGGATGTCTGCCTCAGATATGGGTGTCTGTGCTATTTCACGGGCCCTTCAAACATTATACGGCCGCAATAGATCACAGGATAGCCGGAAGTCATTGGCGCCTATGTCCTTAAGGCGCCGCCATCTTAAAGTCAGGCAGGTGGGCCGTGAGGCAGCGCTGTCGGGTGTGCACCTCGTAGGAGAGCAGGCAGCGCTCACTGATGATCGCGCTGGTGGTTGCCTCACCTCAAGCATGAGAGCTGGAGAAGGGAAGCTGAAGTCCGGTGGCGGCGTCTTCCACTGATATCCGCAGGGTCTGGGGCTCAAGGCCGATCGGCGGTCGCCATCTTAGCTCGCGGCCTCAAGAGCTTCCCGAGGCCGGGCTGAGGATGCTCCCGCGAGCGAAGAGTCAGGTAAGCGCCTTCAAATAACCCGCTACAGATTCCGCTGCAGGATGCTGCCAATTTCAGCCCCTGGGGCTCCGGGTGACCGTCGCTGACAGCCCCCGAAGTGTGTGCCGATCGGGGGCGAAGTGCGCCCCATGGGTTGCAGCGTATGTTCCCAGAGTGGGTGGCAAGCCTAAGCTATCTGGTAGCTCGGCTTGATCTGGGCTGGAGGATCAAGAAGACCACGGGCTGAGACGGACATGTGGCTCGAGTTTTCAGTGGCCTGCTCCATGCTACAGTGTTAAAGAAGTGATTGAAATCGGAGTGCTGTAGCTGTACCCCCAGGCAGGTTGAAATGTACCCCTAAGTTTCTTGCAGAATGTGCTGGGTTCATGATGTCTGGGGGAGTGAGTGGAAGTACAAACGTGTGCTTTGTATTGCGTTGTTGAATCCTGACAAAATTACTGTAATGGGAAGTCACATTTTGAATTCCCCTCATCTAGCAGACGGGCAACATGCCGATGTTATACCGTACAATAATAAATGCACATTTCACAAGGATGCCTTAAATATATATATATATGTGAATTTAATATTTGTATATATAGAACTCTAACCACTAGTATATGTAGTAGACCTTTTTACTTACCACCATTCCTATGTGATTTTAGAGTGTATCTGTTTGTATCTTTCCTTGAGTGACTTTACAACTTGAACATGTGAAACACAAAATCTTGCTCTCTAAGAATAGTTCTACTTTAAGCAGATTACTCTGTGCCAAAAAGTTCTATTCTGGAAAAAGTTCAAATTAGTAGATTGTTCTGAAAAATCAAGGCTGAATTGCAGAGTTCATGGAACGCTGTGTGAAATAATCAAAAGTTATTCTCAGCAGTGTCAGGAGAAAACATCAGATCATCTAGGCTCGCAAAGAAACCGTCTACCGTGGTAGGTGAAAGTTGAACCACTTCAGTTAGCAGATCAAAAGTGCAGAAGTGTGGATCATCGCCGTCAGCGTTTGATGCATTAGCAATGTCCGTAGTAGATGGTACCTATACGCCTGTAGTTTATCGTATCTCACTCTCAGTTAGACTTGCCAGCGAGACCTCAATGAATGCCGTCATCAGAATAGGCAGCCGTTGGGGCAATGCGATACATGAGCCGTTACTGGACCTAACAAAGCGTCAACATCCGATGGCAGTACTGATGGAAGTGTAAGACAAATGTCCAACACGCATTCATGTCCGCAAAACAGGCATCGAAGAACAGGTAAGATGCAATCTTGCCAGATTGGTCTGAACGATAGAAACCAGGTTGTGTTCAGATCTCTTAAACGAGCCAAGCCAAGAATCTGTGAAATCCTCTCATGATACATCATGGCAAGGAGGCATTGTTCCATGGTAGTCTGGGTGTTGCTGGTGGCTGGACTTGCCATATTGGAGCAGAAGGAATAAAAATAGAATTCCTGCTACTAGTCCCAAGATGAGAGGCAGGCCGCCGAACACAGAGTGCACGAAATTTGGAAAAATGCCGAGGACTGCTTCAAATTGTGTTAACAGTCCCGAAAAAATTGTCTTAAATACATGTGTGATGCCGCTGGTATCAAACATGTTTAAGATTTGACTTAACATTTCTGCGAAACGTACTGGGCAGTTTGTTGATAATAATTCATGTATCTCTGCAGAAGACCTAGCTACTTGCAGATCATACGTTTCTCTAGACGAGGTCAGTGGCACATTTTTTTGTAAAAAAATGGCTTTCATTCTGCATAAAGTATCAATTCGTATAGAAGAGATATTCAGTGAAGGCCATGAAGCCGTCTACCTTCCTGTCTCACTTTTTGGATACAATACTTGCATACAACAAGTGACCGTGGATGACACAGTTACAAGATAACTTTTTCCTGGCAACATGCCACAACAGCTGTGATTGTTGAGCATAACGTAGCTGCCATTGGATAGCTGCCTGAAAACCGGTACTATCGCTGTGGAGGGCGAACCGTGCAGGTGGCAAGAGAGGTTATTTGCAGAACCGTCGAAGGCTCCGTGCAAATTAATACCCTGGAACAAAAGTGTACCACTCAGTGAGTTTTTACAATTCTTACCACTAAGAAATACTTCATGTCCCCCATTCCAACATCTGTGTGTGTATGGTAAAACCCAGGTCGACTTAATGTATTCTTTACCCAACCTTTCATACAGGCCCGCTGGTATATGCTCCAGACAATACTGAAACAGGAAAGACGTCATTGGTATCGTAAGGGTGCCATGAATTATCCATTCAATGACAGGTTTCTCAGAAACGGTTAATTGTAATCTTTCGAGTTTTTCAATGCTCAGCACCGTATAGTCTGCTCCTCTTTGTGCCTAAGAGATTTGTTTATCTGTAAGGTTAAATACAGCAAAAAAGTACGTGGTATTGATTAGATGCCATGGCACATAGCCTGAACGCAGATTTTGCAACGTCCAGCCTAGCAGCATGATAGAACGTAATTGAGACTGGCCATGTTGTAACATTAACAAGTCTTGTTCTATGATGTCAACGGCAGATGAGAGGATGCTGTCCAAAGAATAAATTCTGGAGGACAGAGTCGTTAACCCATTGTCCACTACAGAGAGGCTTTTTTCTAAATGTATACGATCAATTTCTCGTATTCTTTCTGCAGTTTCCATTTGCGTCACTTTCCATATTTCATTGTGTGCCGCATATATTCCGGCGTATATGAAACGTTTTTGCCGTGGTTTGCGAGGCCCCATTAAGAAATCTCGGAAATCATTGCTTTCTTTAAGTAAAGATAAGTGTTGTTTAATTTCTGGAAGTGTAGATTTTTGAAGCCACTCAAGGCACCGCTTCCCTACACTGTAAGTGGTTACTATCCCTGGATGTTGTCTCTGGAAATATCTTGGATGTGGCCTATTCATTTTGAACCCCTGTGTTTTTCCCAGCAATCTATCATGACAGTTATTAGTGTCTGTGGGCCAGATTAACCATTTTTTCCAAACACGATTAGTTCTGTTCTGTTCTAAAATATAGGGTACGTCTACCTCCTCTTCTGTAGCATTATCACTGTCAGATGTGGGTTTAGGTATAGACGGTTTATTTAAATCTTTTATCTTAGCTAGGCCAAGACAAGAAGTTTGTTGAACAGTGTCATTTAAAAATATAATTTGTTCTGGTATAATGAAGGCTCTGAACAGGGCTTCTAAACCTTGCACCTGCCAGTCTTTTGTGCCCCAGACAGTTTTTGTCTCGATGTTGTCTTTCCAAAAGTCAAAACCTAATGTATACAGCTGAGCATAAATGTTTGCAGAATAAATTTGTTTAGTATTGGTCAACATTGTTTTCATTCCTGTCATATTCTCATTTTTGAAATAAAACATTTCTGGATTTGTAACATTAAACCCTGTGAAGTATGGAAACTTTTCATAGAACATTTTTGAGCTGCCTTTTGGCGGCGTTGGACAATGTTCCCATTGATTGTAGTGAAACACATTTCCAGGGTTTGCAGATTTATGCAAATAATGGTGACCATAATGATTAAAACAATACATGTGTTCATAATCTGATGACCTTCTAAGTAGTCATGTTTTGTAAATTTAGCTGACATTTCTAAATCTTTCATCATATTGTTAACAGTCTCAAATTCCCATCATCAGAAAATGTACTGGGTGCGACAGAGTCACTCAAAGAAACCTTAAACTGATGTGAAATCTTCAATAATTCCACCGGACCATAGATGTCATAATCAGTTCTGTCCCATGCTATACCCCCAGGTATAGGAATGGCTGTGATGTTCACTGCTGACAGGCCTCTTCTTTCACGATGAGATGATTTGTAAGGTTTCAGGTCCAAGTTGATTTTCTCACTTGCTGTGTCCACAGTACCATATTTTCCATCAATCATCCTTCCCAAGCTTAACACTAGTACGAGCCAGAGCAGGAGGAAAAATACACCCAATCCAATCCAAAATTCAACCCATGGTGAAACCAGATATGTTTTTTCCAGTAGATGAAGGAGTTCTGTTACTTTTTCCTTGAAGTGTTTCTTTGCTGGCTTATCCTCAGGTTCATTGGGATCCTCAGAAAAGTTATTGAAGTTGATAAAGTAGCAGAAGCAGTTCTGTCAATTGTTGGTATTGCAGCAGGATTACTTGAAATCACTGGAGCTGCTTCTTGTCTCGCCATGTTTGTATAGTCAGATGTCACATCATTGTAGACAGGCGTGTCTTGACGAGCTGTTATTTGGGTTTCCAGAGGTACAAGTTCCATGGCTTTGGTGCATAGTCCTTCTTTTCGTACTGCAGGTTTATCAAAACTGATAAGTCTTTCAGTTTGAACTTCTTGGATTGTAGCAAGATTTGGTCGTCTGCTACTTCTCGGGAGTCCACTGGGCCTACTACGTATTGTCGGCCACATGATTGTGGTTTGACCAGGTCGATGGATACAACTCTGTTCTCCCTTTTACCAGCAAGGGGCGGTAGTACTACTGATCTTGTTCCGTGGATGGCCAAGACAGGTACTGCTTTTCTGTAAGAAGGCCAAAATTCCTTCTTTACCACGATTTTCTCCCAGACCAGATCCCCAATCTTTGGAATCCAGACAGGCCTTGCTGGTAAGCATGGGCGTAAAATCCGCTCCGATCGCGGATTTTTCGGATTTTCGGCAAATTCGCAATCCGCGAACTCTCGCGAATTTGTCGAAAATCCGTGAATCCGCTCGCGGCGGATTTTTTGCTTGGTTGCGGCGCGCGGCGTGGTGCACGGCGTTCACTTTCCGTCATTTAGCGTTTGCCGAGTTGTTTTTCTTTGCGAGTGACGCGCCATTTTGGATCTTGCTGCGTGATCCCGCGGGAGTTTGGCGCCCGCGAATACGTAATCGCGGCTTGCCACCTTGCACAGCACACCTCGCGAGAGTTTGCAATTGCGAACACGTAGTTGCGGCGGAAAGGAACAATCTCGCACTCGCGAAATAGAGCTTTTGCAATTCTGCACAAGAAAATCACCAGCAAACAGGATAAACCTTCAGAAAATTATGATTTTTATCAGAAGCACTCCTCAGATTGACATTTGCATGGCCTTTTTTTTTGCAAGGTGTCCATTTTTGGGGGGGGGGAGGAAGGAAGTGCCCCACAGTCTCCAACTTCCTGTTCCTGTCCAGCAGGCTCCTCCCAGTGCTTTGTCCATCTCCTGGTCACTTTCATTTGGATCTGGAGCTGGAAGGATTACTTTTTGTGGGTGCTGCTGGATATTTGGATTTGAGGCCTTTTTGACTGTCTTTGGATCACTTTTGGATTAGAAATCAACTTTCACAAGTAAGTTTGTTTGGGGCATTACAGTTGCTGCAAGTAACATTTTGGAACTTTTTCAGAACATTAAATAAATTATATTGTGGGTAGCCACAGTATCCAGTAGGACCAGGGTTGGTTAGGGGTGCATGATACAACTGTTTTGTTGAATTTAAACACCATTGAGGCCATGGATGGGCTGGGATTGTGCTGATTTTTGTCGTTTTTTTGGGCCTGCTGGTGGGGCCCTTTGCCCAGGGGTGGTGAGTGTTGCATGGGCCTAGTCTTTCTGTGGGGTGTCTTCTTGAATTTAAACATAATTGAGGCCATGGATGGGCTGGGATTGTGCTTATTTTATTGTTTTTTGTCGTTTTTTGGGGGCTGCTGGTGTGGCCTTTTGCCCAGGGGTGGTGGTGCATGGACTGAGTGTGCCTGTGGTGTGGTCTCACTCTCTTTAATGTAAACATCATGGATGGCATTGGATTGTAGTGATTTCTGGCTGTTTTTCTGTTTTTTGGGGGTGTACTGTTGATGTGGACTGGCCATGTGGGTGGTGATGGTGGCCATCTTGAGTGCTGGCTGGTACAGGCAACATGTGCTTGGGGTGTAAGGGGCCATTTTGAGGAGAGGCAGTGTCTGAGGCCTGCACTTATTTTGCCTACTTTTCATCCTTTATGCCCAGGGGTAGTGAGTGTTGCATGGGTCTAGTGTTTCTGAGGGGTGTCTTCTTGAATTTAAACACCATTGAGGCCATGGATGGGCTGGGATTGTGCTGATTTGATTGTTTTTTGTCGTTTTTTTGGGCCTGCTGGTGGGGCCCTTTGCCCAGGGGTGGTGAGTGTTGCATGGGCCTAGTCTTTCTGTGGGGTGTCTTCTTGAATTTAAACATAATTGAGGCCATGGATGGGCTGGGATTGTGCTTATTTTATTGTTTTTTGTCGTTTTTTGGGGGCTGCTGGTGTGGCCTTTTGCCCAGGGGTGGTGGTGCATGGACTGAGTATGCCTGTGGTGTGGTCTCACTCTCTTTAATGTAAACATCATGGATGGCATTGGATTGTGGTGATTTCTGGCTGTTTTTCTGTTTTTTGGGGGTGTACTGTTGATGTGGACTGGCCATGTGGGTGGTGGTGGTGGCCATCTTGAGTGCTGGCTGGTACAGGCAACATGTGCTTGGGGTGTAAGGGGCCATTTTGAGGAGAGGCAGTGTCTGAGGCCTGCACTTATTTTGCCTACTTTTCATCTTTTATGCCCAGGGGTAGTGAGTGTTGCATGGGCCTAGTGTTTCTGAGGGGTGTCTTCTTGAATTTAAACACCATTGAGGCCATGGATGGGCTGGGATTGTGCTGATTTGATTGTTTTTTGTCGTTTTTTTGGGCCTGCTGGTGGGCCCTTTGCCCAGGGGTGGTGAGTGTTGCATGGGCCTAGTCTTTCTGTGGGGTGTCTTCTTGAATTTAAACATAATTGAGGCCATGGATGGGCTGGGCTTGTGCTCAGTTTATTGTTTTTTGTCGTTTTTTTGGGCCTGCTGCTAGGGCCCTTTGCCCAGGGGTGGTGAGTGTTGCATGGGCCTAGTCTTTCTGTGGGGTGTCTTCTTGAATGTAAACATAATTGAGGCCATGGATGGGCTGGGATTGTGCTTATTTTATTGTTTTTTGTCGTTTTTTGGGGGCTGCTGGTGTGGCCTTTTGCCCAGGGGTGGTGGTGCATGTACTGAGTGTGCCTGTGGTGTGGTCTGGTCTCACTCTCTTTAATGTAAACATCATGGATGGCATTGGATTGTGGTGATTTCTGGCTGTTTTTCTGTTTTTTGGGGGTGTACTGTTGATGTGGACTGGCCATGTGGGTGGTGGTGGTGGCCATCTTGAGTGCTGGCTGGTACAGGCAACATGTGCTTGGGGTGTAAGGGGCCATTTTGAGGAGAGGCAGTGTCTGAGGCCTGCACTTATTTTGCCTACTTTTCATCCATTATGCCCAGGGGTAGTGAGTGTTGCATGGGCCTAGTGTTTCTGAGGGGTGTCTTCTTGAATGTAAACATAATTGAGGCCATGGATGGGCTGGGATTGTGCTTATTTTATTGTTTTTTGTCGTTTTTTGGGGGCTGCTGGTGTGGCCTTTTGCCCAGGGGTGGTGGTGCATGGACTGAGTGTGCCTGTGGTGTGGTCTGGTCTCACTCTCTTTAATGTAAACATCATGGATGGCATTGGATTGTGGTGATTTCTGGCTGTTTTTCTGTTTTTTGGGGGTGTACTGTTGATGTGGACTGGCCATGTGGGTAGTGGTGGTGGCCATCTTGAGTGCTGGCTGGTACAGGCAACATGTGCTTGGGGTGTAAGGGGCCATTTTGAAGAGAGGCAGTGTCTGAGGCATGCACTTATTTTGCCTACTTTTCATCCATTATGCCCAGGGGTAGTGAGTGTTGCATACTTGCATGTCCCTAGTCTTTCTGTGGGGTGTCTTCAATGTAAACATCATGGATGGTATGGGATTGTGCTCATTTTTCTGTGTTTTGTCCATTTTTTGGGGTGTATAACTGAACTGATGTTCCTCTGTCTTCCATTGCTTTTAGGTGCACAAGAAGACTCAAGAGAACCACCAGTGCCAGGAAGAAGTCCTGCAGCGGTGTGTGTGTGCAGCATAACGTCAAGCGACGTCACGTCTGGACACAGAACCCTCTGCAACTCGTGCAACTGCTGCCTGCTGACCTGCTCTGAAGAAGATGGCCCCAAAAAAAGTAACCCGTAGCTCCTCTAGCAAGAAAGGTGCCAGTAAGGAGCAGAAGAAGCAAGTTACCAAGGACACTGGTGTGCCGCCCGCCCCTTTTTTTGGGAGTAAAAAAAAAAGTATGCCTGCAGCAGCAGCGGGATCTGCTGGGGACCAAGCTGGCAGCAGCACTCCGCTCCATTGGGCTCAGTGCCACCACCACCACCACTCCAACTTAAGTCCAAGCCCTTGAGTGCTGCAGAGGCAGCCAGTATAGTTCTTCAATCACCATCGACCAGTGATGTTGGCTCATCGCAAGAAAGCAGCAGCAATGTCCCTCAATCAACACAGGTTGTTGTAGCTCATCTGACGAGTGTTGAACAACCACAGCCGCAACAACAATCACATGTGCAAGTACAAGCCCAAGTACATGTGGAAGGAGAGGCAGCGCAAGGAGATGCGCAAGCAGAGGTGCATGGAGGGTCACAAGTGGCCACAATAGTTGTTCCTCCCGAAGTAGGGGCACATCAGGAAATCGACAATCAAGGCGAGGTATCATTTGAGGAAGCCACTCCTCCTGATGATCCTTCATTGTCTTCCACACCCCTAGCAAGGAAGAGATCAAGGGTGGTGTCTACATCTTCTTCAAGCACACCTCCTTCTGATGATACGGATCAAACTTGGGAACCAGCACCACAGCCGTCTGAGAGTGAGGCACACCATGATCCGACAAAGGTAGTTAAGCGTAAAAGGAAGCTCGTCCAAAGTCTCAGAGTTATGGAGTGTGATGAGGCTCAACAAGAAGTGGCGGATACTGCTGCTGATGAAGACTCTGCCAACGACGACCCAGTCATCATAAAGGTCACTGCAGCCCCAGCGGGCATGCAGCAAACAGACATTTTGACCCTAGCCCGAAGAGCTGCTGAGCGTGATGATGATGATGATGTTGTCGATGAGGAGGCAGTGGAAACACCACAATCATTGGAGTTAAGTAGTACACCAACTCGTCCCGCTTCCATATTTCTTTCTGGCAAGAAGAGACCTCCGTCAACCTCGACCTTAATTAGTGGCGGTGAAAGTGCAAAACGTACAAAAGTTGGGCAATCCAGATCCTCCACTTCATCTGGCATTAGCTTCATGACCACCACCACCAGTATCGCCGCCTCCTCCATGTCCCACAGACACTTCAAGTCCCCAGTTTGGGACTTCTTTACTGTTTGTCCAAAAAATCCAAAGTTTGCCATTTGTACCATTTGTAAGCAAGCAGTTAGTCGTGGTAAGCCAGGTACCAACTATGGTACCGGAGGCCAGAGAGGTCATCTTAGGAGACAGCACACTGTCAAATGGTTTGCGCACCTAGATGCGATCAAGAAAGGCCGAATTCAAGGAAACGTTGATGTTTCATCTGATGATGACGAGGAGGAAGAAGACGTGTCAAACACTTCCCTTACACCCAGTACCCCTGTCAGCAGCACACCCAATGTGAGGCACACTAAGAGTGTTGGAGCGACTGAGACACCAACGCACAAAAGTTCACCAGCGAGCAAAATTGGGTCAACGAAGTCATTATCAGCCCGTAAATGCTTGGTCCAGGGCAACATTAGAACAATGCTTACTTCAGACGTGCCATATGAACGCAACCACCCACTGACGCGTCTGTATAACACTAAGCTGGCTAAAATGCTAGCTGTGGACCTTCTCCCTTTTTCTTTTGTAGAAGCGGTAGGTTTTCTAGAATTAGTGGCAACGCTCTGCCCTAAATGGAAGGTTCCTAGCCGGTTCTATTTTGCCAGAGTTGCGGTTCCAGCACTACATGAAGATGTGCTGGAGGCGATTGGGGCAGCTTTGCAGAAGAGTGCTGTTCACACAATACATCTGACAACAGACATGTGGACCAGTGGCGCAGGCGCTGATTACATGTGCATCACTGCACACTGGGTCTCTTTTTCAGGTGTTAAAGCAAAGCTAAACGCAGGTGTTGACCCGGACCAAGTTTTTAAAGCTGCTCGGAAACATGCAACACTAGCCATGTTTGGCTTGGAGAAAAGTCACACAGCAGAAAACCTTTTGGAAGAGTTTAACAAAAAGGTCTTGAAAATGCTATCCCCCCAAAAACGCATGATTGGTTATGTTTCCACGGATAATGGCGCCAATGTAGTTAAGGCCATGTGGCAGGGTGACTATTTTAGAGTGCCGTGTTTGGCGCACTGTATCAACCTGGTAGTTCAAAAATTCTTGAGTGATAAACACAGTCCAGCGTTCGAGGTAATGGCCACCTGCCGCAAAATGTGCAACCATTTCAGCCATTCTTTTAAGGCCCGGAAGCATCTGAGGAGACTGCTACTTGAACGTCAAATGCCAGTGAAAGCACTCATCCAGGAGGTGGCAACACGTTGGAACTCAACCTTCTACATGCTTGAGCGTCTGTATGAGCAGTATACGGTACTCGATCACTATTTCTTCACAGAGGGTACATCTCAGAAGGAGGACATGCGGTTGGGTGCGGCGCAATGGGACATAGTTAAAAGCCTGACAGACATGCTTCGTCCTTTTGAGTTCTTCACGCGTGCAGTCAGCCAGGAAGACTGTAATTTGGGAAAAGCTATCCCATTGTTGTGCATGCTGGAGCACCAACTGATGGCGGTGTCTTCTGAGTTTGAAAAAGATGAAAAAAAAAAGACCATTTTATTTTGTCTGAGAAATTATTAGAGCGCCTACGTGGTGATGAACGTCTTAAAAACATCAAGTCAGAACAGCATTACATTTGTGCTACTATTCTGGATCCACGCTACAAAAAGGCACTGGCAGGCGAAGCATTCTTTCCTTTTGCTGATGCAGATGTTCAAAAGTACAAAAATTGGTTAGCCTTGTCAGCCAAGAGGTTTGAAAAAGAACGGCAGGTTATTGAAGGAGAAGACAGTACATCAGCATCAGCATCAGCAGGCCATCCCCAGTCACAAGAATCCACTTCTGCACCTGTGGCTGGGGCACAAGTAACCTCTCAGCCGTTAAAGGCAACTGGATCATCTGCACCACACACAACAGTATCAGTGGCTGTTGTAGAGGATTGGCTAAGTTTGCTTGGGTATGGTTCTCGAAAAAATGTCAAAGGCACAGCAAAAAGTAAGCAAAGTGGAGGAACCGTTGATGACCTTGAGTCGATGGTGCAGGACTATATGAATGACTCAACAGAGGTCTTTCTTAATGATGAGCCATTGCAGTATTGGCATGGCAAAAAACAATTGTGGCCACAGCTCTCCAACCTGGCTATAAACTATTTGTCTTGCCCACTCGCAAGTGTGTCTTCTGAATGTGTTTTCAGTGCTGCTGGTGGCATTGTAACTCCCAAACGGAGCCGCCTCTCGCCCAAAAATGTGGAGCGGCTGACAATGATCAAGATGAATCAGCACCTCATACCACCAGATTACAAAGTACGAGAAAGCACGCCGCATGAAGACGAGGAGGACGGCAACGTAGATGAGGGGATTTGTTCTCTGTTCGGTGGCACTGACCTCATCCTGCCTGAATTCGCAGAGTATGATGACGAAATCTTCTTCTTATTCCCTGACACCGAGCCCTGAAAATGAGACAATGAATCAAGAACTTTCTTTTTCGTCCTTATTCACTTTTATTCCTGTTTGTCTCTCTTTCTTTGGTTTGCACAGTTAATTTAATTCAAACTTTAATCACCTAATCCCAAAAACAAGACCATCAGCAGAACTGTCTTCACTTGTTTGCTTATTGATTTGAAGGTGCCGCAGTCTACATTCCTCAGGTTCACAAGTTCTGAAGAACATGCTCCTCTATCCTCCTCCTCCAGACTGCGATTTCCCTCAAAGCAGAGTGCTGGATTACGCCCAATGAAGAAAGACTCAGCACTTGTGGGGGTGTTGTACTTCTTTGCGGGTGAGTTGACGGATTTGGGCCCATTGCTGTGAAGCTCTAATAATGGACAAAAGTGTTTTGGACCAAATATGAGGTGGAAATTTCTTGCCGTTTTTGCTGACTTGCTTGCCTTTGGGGTGCTCTTTGGCGGGGTTGCGGGTGTTTGTGGGTGATTTTTGGTGTCTGGGAGCACTGCTGCGACAGTCTAATCTTGATTGCATTTGCTTTTCAGGAAATCCGTGGTGGAAAACAGGAGTTATGATGATTGATGATGATGACCTAGCTGCACAGCGCCGCGTTTGGACCGAAGGCCGAGAGATATTGTAAGTATGAGATTTAGCTTTTTCGCTGTTTGGGGGTGTTGTCGGGTGGTTTTTTCCGGGTGGGTTGGCGGGTCTTGCCTGGGGCATTCCTGGGAAGGTCTAATACCGGATAGAAGTGTTTTGGACAAAATCCTTAAGGAACAGCCTTTTTTTTGCTATTTCTTCTGTCATCTTGCTCAATGTAGCGTTTTGGGGGGCTTCCTGCTGTTCGTGGGTGGGTTGCGGCCGGGGTCTCTGTCGAAGCACTGCTGCGACAATCTAATCTTGATTGCATTTGCTTTTCAGGAAATCCGTGGTGGAAAACAGGAGTTATGATGATTGATGATGATGACCTAGCTGCACAGCGCCGCGTTTGGACCGAAGGCCGAGAGATATTGTAAGTATGAGATTTAGCTTTTTCGCTGTTTGGGGGTGTTGTCGGGTGGTTTTTTCCGGGTGGGTTGGCGGGTCTTGCCTGAGGCATTCCTGGGAAGGTCTAATACCGGATAGAAGTGTTTTGGACAAAATCCATAAGGAAACACCAGTTTTGGCACTTTTTGTAAGTTAGGGTTCGTTAGGGTTAGCCCTAGCAGCAGGATTGCATGTGTTTCGGGGGGTTCTATTGCAACGCAGTTCTGGTGTTGTAGAGCACTGTTGGAGCGATGCTGGCTATGGATACTTTTGCTTGCTTGCAAGTGGTTTGAATACAATGCACGGTCTGTATTTGGGCCTACTGTTACTTTCAAAGTACGTTTTGTAACCATTTTTCTGCTAGGCATCGTTTTTGGAGATCTGATTGGGGTTCTTCTACATTTTTGCGACTGGCTTTAGTAAGGGTCTTGGTGGGAGCATTGCTGGGAAGGTCAAATTTTGTTCTAAAACACAGTTTACAGTACACCTACCTTGAGGGGAAAGATCCGCTATAATATTTTGGCCATACTTATTTATCCTTAAAAAGGTGACTCAGACAGAGCACGCAATTTCAAAAATATTGTACTGTCTATTAGGGAAATCAAAGTGTCACTTTTTGAACCACACAGCGTACATACCTTTTATTTATTTATCAGTGGTATTGTAATAGCACTTCCTGTTTTCCGTTCAATAATTACAGGCCGGGTTTCAGTCAACATCCGCCAGGCAGGCAGTGGACAGGGTGTCTTCTGTCAGTGGTCACCAACATTGATGGACGAAGCGTCAGCTGGAATGGAGGAGTGCCGCCAATAAGAGGAATTGTTTGCTGCATGCAACTTACTTACCAAATTCAACAGGACAACTCCAACAACATACGCAATACAGATACAGTATCCATTGTTTTATTCTATGAGTGTGACTGCATGTGCTTAGCTTTAGTTTGTAACCAAAGATTGTCTTTATCTTCAATTATTGTTTGTCCATGCTCTGCTTTTTTTTTCTTCTCTCAACAAAACCTACCCAAAAAGAAACCCCCATTCCCATCCATTTTACAAACCCTAACCCTCTTCCCCCGGGCTGTGTTGTTTTGCTTGATGTCTGACTAAAATGACATCAATAATTCCACACACTTGCTGGGGAGGATAAGGTCATAGCAACAGGCTGGTGAAGGAATACGAGGATATCTTCTAGACTTACTCAGCTTCAGTACTATACCTTCTAGTAGTAGTAGCCAATGTCAAATAAATTCAACGCAAGTACTAGTTATACTTGCAAGCAAATACTTTACCATTTGTTAGGCTACATTATGGCACTGTTCTAGTGTACTGTCACCTGCTATATTCTCGATCGTACCATAACCGTTGTAATGCTACAGTAAGGACAAACAAGGTTTCGTTTTCTTTTTTTCCATAGGCATGCAACTGCCACTGTGTCACACCACTAGTACCACCGCAATGAGGAAATGTCACCCGCCCAGGATTGACAACGTTAATCCCCATTTCACGTGGAGCCAGCCTTGGGCCTAGCCCTAATTTCTAACACTAATTACAGGTAAGATAAGCGTTTGGTGGGAGGTAGTATAATGGAGTATTATTTCGGAGTAGACAAGAGATTGACGGTTGTACTACTAAAGTCCTACGACTGTTCAGGAAAACAAAGTTACTGTTACACCCCCGTCCCCCACCCACCAGACTGAAAAGCAGTAAAAAACAGGTATGGTCAGATAAAGTTTAAAAATGTATATTTATGTAGCCCTAACAAAATAATCTCCCTCAAGACCCACCCTAACCCCAACGATTGTCTTTGAAACGTCCCAAAACGATCCCAACTCCCAAATCCCACCCCCCAAAAGTCTATAAAAAAAGGGCAAGGGACACTCCACTACTGGAGGGTGCTGGTGCTGGTGCATTTTGCCGCATGGGCATCATACTCCTTGCGGAGGGTGGCAAGCTCGGAGCGGAGGCCCTTCACCAAGTTCTTATACTTCTGGACCTCCTGCTCCAGGTTGGACATTCGGACTCGTAGGCGGCGTTGGCGTTCCTTGCAGCTCCTGTGGGGGGCAGCTGGTTTTTCTGTTGCTTGGCGGTGGCGGTTGGCTTTGTTAGCCCGGCTCGGTCCCGCTGGAGCACTGCGGGACCTGGAGGAGGATGCAGCGGTCCCAGCCGAGGATGTTGTTGTTGCACCGCTCGACTGCGTGTCCTCCTCCTCCTCCAGGGCCACCAGCCGCCGATATTCGGCGACAGTGGCCTCCAGCCTCCGTTGCCGGGCCATTCTAGCCTGCTCCCTCCGTGTTGTTGATTTGGAAGGAGCAACTATATGAAGAAAGAAAGACATAGTCTGTAACCAATGAAAGCACAGTACATAACTATTGAGGACAGTATCTATGTAACCTCCCACTCCTGCATCCTTGCTCTAACATTAGTGGTACTTTAATGAACAAATTCTACGACCACTATGGACTTCCATTACAGTCGACTATGACAGTACACCAGTCTTATTCTTCTTCTTCTCTCTTGTTTAGGAAAATTGGTACGTTATCTTAGGCAAGCCGGCAGAATGACATGGACAGCACAGTGAACTTGCACCCGAGAAAAAAAGTTGCACACCATGATGAGTGAGACAGACTTACGTTACTGTACCGGTCCAGTACATGCAGGTGGTGAAGATATTACTTTTCTATTACGGGTGGCACTGAGAATACTCTGTTACAAGGGCTACTGCTTAATTAATTTACCTTTCACCCTACAGTGCAAATGAGTACTAGAAAAGGACAATGAAGAAGCTAACTAATTTGATTATCTATCACTTCACATGGGACGTATTTGATGACATATGGGATGACTTTAGGTGCTTTGCTTAATATTGAGTGAACAGTGATACACCCACACATGAATGACGTACTACAAGCAAACTAAAGTTATTAAGAGAGGTACGGAGTGTCCACCGTAATAACCAGATATATGCTGTGATTGCAGACGCAATACAAAGTACTGCTACTATTCATGGTAGTATTGGACACATTTACAATTCCTTTTCCTTTCCTTCCCTGCACTGGAACGGACGTGCGGGTCGCGGTGGTACATGCTCTTCAAGGTAACACTTAGTACATCTGGCGACCATCTACTCTCTCTAGATACACATGTGCTATCTAAGAGTCAGAGAATACCATGCTCCAGGCATCCATTCAGTCAAAGTATACGCACACATACAGTTTCTGTTTCACCCACCCAGGCTGCTGTCCTTCCACCCATCCTTGCTTCATCATTGACCCAGCCATGCACCATGCCATATTCTTTCCTTCCAAGCCACCTCGGGGGCCAAGCAAACACATATCGTTCTTCTTTGCCAGCCATCATACAATTTCGTGTCCCACTTACTTACACCCTTCTTTCGCTTTTCGTTCATCCCATCCATCACATTCGTCTAAGAACTTATTGGGATTCTTCTCACCAAAAACTTCACAGCTAAGTCGAAGTACATTTCGAGGAGGCTACTACCTGGTTGATTTGTAATACACCCGTGCAGAAAGCACACTATGCAGTCTTCAATCTCAATAAGTAAGGACTATATAGCTTACCTGTTTCCGCCACCACCGTTTGAACCCCCACAGGACCGTCCGCCGGCTCTTGCACCGCCTCCTCCCCAGAGTCCTCCGAGTCCTCGCCCAACACAGCCACCTCCGCGCTGGCCCCGTCACCAGATGTTACACCTACAAAGTACATTTAAGAATGTTAGAATACACCACTCACTACTATATAATATTTGGTCTAGGAGAAATGTTAAAAAAACTGAATACAATGTAATAATTTGTGACTGTCTACTCCAAAGTAAAAATGTCCCTTTTTCCAGGGAAGGCTGTTGTCTTGCTGCACTTTTATGCACAACTGATAAATGCTTGCTTTTTATTTTTAACACGCACCACTTTTTCTCCTAACAGACAGAAGCTTGACTCCTAAGAACACGACCAGGATCAAGTTCAAACCAGGTGAGAGCTCGGCTCGACCACAAGAAATGTGTCCAATTAATCGTCAGCACTAACCACTTTTCCGTTTTCAGTTAAATAGTTTTATGACAAAGTAGATTTTAATAAATGTGTTTACTTTTAATAAAGCTTTTAAACTTAAATAGACTCTGTGGTTTTTGGTCCTCCAGACTAGAGTGGATGAGCTAAAGGTTTTGGAATTTTTGCAAGCATGAGTGCCTCTGACACTTCTTGACTGTGCTGTGACTCCGTACTCTCTTGTCCTGCGTACGATAATCTAGAGATCATTGGGGATCAATAATCGGTGACTACAGAGCTGAATGACTCTGCCACACTATCTAGTCAGTAAGGAGACAGTGCATAGAGCTATTGCTGAATAGAATGGGAGTCCAATGGAATTGCCAAATGTCCAATCTTAGTTAGCTACACAGACAGACTAATAAGAATAATCTAGTAATACCACATGGAGTCATATTAGAGCCAGGATAAGAATTTATATCCAGTGTACAAGAAGATCAAAGACGATTTAGAAAAAATCGAATGAGGAACGCTAGGAAAAAATAGGTACTCTTTATTACAATTAAAACTTACTGGGGCCAGCAAAGGAGCCCTCGCCTGCCCGATCCTGGCCTGCATCCTGAGCACCCTCCTCCTCCTGTGTCCTCTTGCCCTTGGGGGGAGCTGATGTACAACATGAAAGAAAGAAAGACCACAAAACATGGATGAGATTTGTCAACCAAATCAACCATTTCAAAAGAACAATAACAACATTTTTTGGAGAAATAGCAAATAGATAGACAACTATTCCACGGGATCTATCTCATGTGGTATACTACGTTATTCGTATTGCCTGATTTGCGGAACGTTGACTTAGAAAGTTCCTATGTAACTCAATAAACAGACTACTAAAGAGGTTTGCCTAGGCCTGGCACTGCAGGCAGCAGTCCGCAGCACGCGAAGGGGCAGACAAAGTCCATCCTGCTTGCAGATCAGTGAATACTCAAACTATCAATCCACCCACCACCACCACTATTTCTTCTTATAGCCATGTGTCTAAAGGAAGGAGTGGACTTCAGTCTGTTGGGGCTGATTTAGAAGTCCCTTGCGGCTCATTTTCCTCCATTGTTGCGTGACTTTTGTGACGCTGCAGCAGAACAAAAGACTCGCCATGGTGTTGGTGCGGCGTATATATTAAAAAAAAAAGAAATTATGGGCGATGCATCACGTTGTAAAGCCCTGCGCCATCAGGGGGCGTTCCGGCGCAAGGGAGGGCGTACCTGCGCAGGGACGAATCCTAAAAGTGTCTGAGGGAAATCTACAAGATGTCAATCAGTCACTTTTAAGACAATGATGCATGAGTCAAACCCTGCGCGCTTGAAGCCGACGTACGGCTTGATGCAGCATTGGGGGGATAGGGTACCCCAGAGCATTGCTGGAGCTGCGCCATCGTTGGCACGCAACTCCAGCAATGCGCCGCCTTTACGGCACAGATGCGTAAGGCTTCTGTGACGTTTTGGGCCAATGGGTGGTGGTGGTGGCATGGCACACAATTACTGCCGCATCCCTGCTACTTTGCAGGGATGCGCCGTTAATTGAAAATATGACCCTTAGTGTCTAGCATTACGCAGTTCTTATCTTTACACTACACTCATACATAATTTCTCAGGCCAATGAAATGAACACAATGTACAAAACAAATAAGCATAGTAGCAAGCAAGGCTACTGAGAAGGAGAGCAGTGCACCTGAAATGCATAGAAGATTTTGAAATATAATTTACCTACAATGTAATCGGCAGCATTATTGCTCTTGGTAAAGAACAAAGATTTGCAAATAACAGAGCTGGATAAAACAGAGTAGTGATGAATAGCTACTACTACTCACCAAGCCCGGGGACCTCTACGCCGAGCGCGTCCAGCAAGTCCCGTTCCCGGTCCATGACATCGGTCCAGCGGTGGGTGGCCTGGTTATATGTGCGCCGGACCCCAGAGAGCTGAAACATGGCCCGGCACACCTTCTCCCACCGCTTCCGGCGCTCCCGGATGCCATAGCCAGTCGCGATCTTGCCGCCTCCCAGGATCGTCTTGGGGAGGCGGCGCTGGACGTGGAAGATGAGTGCCGCCACTTCCTCCGCGCTGAAGATCTCCCGCGGCACCACTTGCTCCCCCCTCAAACGCCCGCACGGGAGCCGGGCACGGGGTGCGGGACCCTTGCCCTTCTCAGGGTGCTTCCCGGCTCCCTTTACCATGGTCTGGGCAGAAATAAACTTAAATGATAAAGAAGAAATAGAATAGTGAAGAAGAAAAGAAAAGAGTTTAAAAAAGTAGTTTAAAAGTAACTAAAAGTAGCAGAAAACACAAAAATATACAGCTAGAAAAATAGAGGGATAGATAATAAGTAAAATAGATTAAATAAACTTCAAACAAGCAAAGGATGGCAGAGATTCAGAGAGGATACAGAAAGCATGCCCAGAACCATAGCAATGAATGAGAAACAAGATGGCCGCGCCCGTTCACAACCGCGTGGGTAACTTCGCGCGAGATTTTCCTCGCGAGCACGCGCGAAATTGTACTAGCGAGCAGCACAGTTTGCGAGATTACACATAGCGGCCGAAAACGGAATTACGTCACGCAAACAAGATGGCCGCGCCCGTGTACGACCGCTAGGGTAACTTGGCAAACGTATAGCTACAAGCGCCTCGCGAACACGCGCAAAAGCCTGCGAACATACACGTCGCAAAAAAAAAAGTGTATTCGCAAGCATTCGCGGCTCCCGAAATCGATCTCGCACGGATTCGCGCCCCAAAAAACGCGCGAAATTGCAGAAAAAACGGTTTTTGCTAAACTGAAAGCAATGAGCAGGTGCAAAAGTTCAAACTTAACATTTGTAACATTCACTGTAGTGCTTCCTGAGGGGCCCCTCCAGAGTTTGCAACTATTCTATGACCCTGCTATGACCCAAACAGCAGGCTCATAGAATAGCTACAAGTAGACCATAAAGGTCCTGTGAAAAAAAATTTCACTGCAACAGAAAGCAAATTACAGATAAGGAAGGAAGCAGGTGCCAGCCAGACTGGAACTTTCTAAATAACTGACACATTAATCAACCCCCAATTAATTCATGGCAGTTGAAGTAGGGGAGGTGTGCTTGCTTTTTTCACCCCCCATAAACTACAGTGATAAACAAACCTAATGGGTGGCAGTGAGGATGTACCAGAGGGTGGCATGGGTGTCCCAGAGGGTGGCAGTGGTGAAGCAGAGGGTGCTGTGAACCTGTGATGATAAACCAGACGTAGAAACAACATAGTCGCGGCCGTTGCGTGCCAAAAAGTAAGTTCGCAATTGCGAAATTGTCCCAAAATCGTCGCGAACGCGCGCCAACACAAAAAACGGGAAAATCCGCAAATCCGCTAGAGTTCGCGTATCTTCGCGGATTGCGAATCCGTAAATCCGCAATTTCGCGTACGCGAGATCCGCTAGATCCGCCCATGCTTACTTGCTGGGACAGGTGGTTTTTCTTCAGTGGGTGTTTGCTTCTGTATTGTATTACTCAGACTTCTTCTTGTTTCATTTAAGTCCTGTAAAACAGCCAAACGATCTTTGACATCAAAGGGTTTTTGTTCCACCACTTAAGTCTGACTATCGAGGTATTCGATTATCATTCTAGTACCAAACATTAGTTCATACGGAGTGACTCCACCCAGAGAATTTCTTGGCAGATTGTTAAGACTACGTGGACACTTATTAGATGTTTGACCCACCCATCACCCAAACCTAATACCTTAGCTGTTATGGATTGCTTTATGTCACGTTTTTGTCTTTCCACTACCGCATTACCCTCAGGATGGAAGGGACTAGAATACCGCAATGCAATGCCCAAGCTAGCCATGGCCTCCTTGTAAGCTCGAGAGCTAAACGCAGGACCCTGGTCAGAATGTAGTGTGCCAATTGCGTATGTGCAAATAAAGACTCGCAAATCCTTTATAACAGTTCTGGCGTCAGCCGAGCGCTGGGGCCACATCCAAATAAATATTGTGCAGGAATCCACTGTGACCATGATATATTTATAGTTACCATCCCTTTGTAAGTGACCACAGTGGTCCAGATAAACACATGTTAGTGGTTTATCTGAAATCAGGAGGGGCGTCTGTGCAGGACGTTTCACTGTTGACACTTTTATTTTCTGGCAGATTTCACATTCTAGAACATACTTTCTAATTTGTTTCCTCATGCGCGGCCACCAATATCTCTGTTTTAATAATGATACTGTGGCAGAAATTCCTGCGTGTGCAGATGACAGTCCTTCATGTACTGCTAAGATCAGTCCTAACCTATGTTCCATGTTTGGAATTGCCCTATCCCCCACTCCAGGGATTTGAGCAAAAGGAACGGAGTTTGCTTTAATTATGTATGTATTTGTGAGTGGATAGTTTAGAGGTAACGCTGCATAGCTGCCTTCCATTAAAGTTTTTACTGCTAGTAACGTTTCACCATCTGTTACTCTTTTCGAACGAGTGATTGTAACTACGGAAGCCGTTTGCACAGCTGCCTTTGCGGCTTCATCAGCCAATGAATTCCCTGCAACGTGAACGCCATCACGCTGATGACTCAGTGTATGACTCACGTCAGTCTTTTGTAGTTCTTTTTGTAAAAGAACTACTTGTTCCCAAAGTGTTTTATGCTTAATTGGGCCACCTTTAGAATTTTTGAAACCGTTTCAAACCCAGTTCTGCAAGTGTTTGTTGTAAGATTCAACGCAGAAATACGAATGGCACACTATTAGTGTGGGGAATTCGCGATCGGTATTTTCAAGCGCCATCTTGAAAGCCTGTAGTTCAGCTCGCTGAGCTGTACAGTCTCCGAGTGATTGAGTTTTAGTGACCATAGGTCTGAATTTACCTTCGCGCCAACGACCTTTAACGATCGAGCAAGCAGCACTATAAGCTTGTTTACCCCCAAATGCGGGCTTTGCGGATCCGTCTGTATATATTATACAGCCGTAATGTTCTAGAGGCAGAATTTCGGTCGCCTTGGACATTTGTATTCGTATTGTAGGAATTCTTGTGTCTTCAAGTAGGGGTCAAAAACGTATTCAACATCTGTTGCAGCAAGAGAGTTAACCCATTGTATCCATCTTGGATGTAAAGCTTTTGCATTTGGAATGCTCGCTTTCGTCACTGCCTCTAAGGCAGGTACAGGTGTAACGATCATTATGCGTTTACCCTGTGCGAAAGCTCTCTCTTTTGCTACTGCAGTTTGAACCGCTGTCAGAATTTTTTCTGTTGAAGTGAACTTCATTTCAGCTTGTGTGTACAAGTGTGATTTGAATGCAATTGGTACCTTTTCACCTTCATTAAAGGTCAGGTATGTGAATCTGCATTTCCCTGGGATGACACGGATCACGAGATTGCGCGTATTGTTGCGTGTATCTAATTGTGTTTTTGCTAACATGTCTGTTTGTACTGAACGCAAAATTTGTTGGTTTGAAATCAGGTTTCATTAGTTCGTAGAGAGGTTAACCCTTTCTGCGTAATTTAGAGCATAAGTTCTTCCATAATTCAGGGAGGCTAGAATTGACTGTAAGTTTTTCAGCGTCTTTGGAGGTTGGAGCAGCACACATTTCTCAAGAAAGTTTGCGGCCAGGCTTTTGCCTTCACTTGAGAATTCGTATCCTAAGAATAGGACGTTGAGGTGGGCAATTCGTGA
The DNA here is from genome assembly GCF_964261635.1 of Lissotriton helveticus. NCBI lineage: Eukaryota > Metazoa > Chordata > Amphibia > Caudata > Salamandridae > Lissotriton > Lissotriton helveticus. The sequence goes on from NC_136059.1 coordinate 1,093,526,956, forward strand.
TTTCTTAAAATTGAATTTGTACCCTCCAGAAGCAAACCTAAGTATTATGGTGTTCACTCTTTTCAAGTGCACGCCCAAATCATCGTCTGTAAGATATATGTCATCGACATAAGATAATGCCTCATCATTGTACATTTGTAGTATTTCTGTTACTCTGGCTGACAATAACCCTGGACTATTCTTGAATCCCTGGGGGAGACGGCAATATTGTCCCTTTGTCCCCAAGATTGAGTAAGCGGACAAGTGCCTGCTTTCCGGTGCAATGTTTTGACAGAAAAACCCATTTGAAATGTCTAATGTGGTTTTATATTTTTTGCGCACGATGTTATTTATCAGTGCTGCACTATGTGTATTTTGTACTGCAAAAGTTGTGCAACAAGAGTTTAGGTGTCTGTAACCAAAACTAGACGATATGAATTGTCTGGCTTGGAGACAGGAAACAAAGGATTGTTCTTAGATGAGGTGCATGTTTCAATCACCCCTTGATATTCAAGTTGATCTAAGATCTCCCTGACTTGTTTTGTAGCTTCTCGCTCGACTGGATGCTGCCTCTGAGCAGTAGCTTGATGTTTTAACTGGATTGTGTGGTGAGGAGAATCCTCATCCCATCCTACGTGATTTTTATATAATGCTGGAGCTTGGGCCACAGCCCATTTCCTGGCATATGTATATTTTTTATGAATTGGAATGTGATTTGAGAAGGCTGGCATAATTATCTCTTCGCTGTGTGGGCACTCCTTAACAATTGCAGGTGGCCAGTCTCTTTCAGCTAGAAGTATGTCATAACCCTTGGAAAGCTTGTCCCAAAAGAGAGCTTTTATTTTTCTGGTTATGTCCCCCTCCATCCGGAGTGTTACTTCATATAACTTGTGGGGTAGACTAACCCTGGTGTCGGCAGTTTCAACTTGAATGCATTCATTCATGTCCACTGTCTCCAGATGATCCTTCAGGATCTTGCGAACTATGGTTACTTCTGCTGCGCTGTCTAGCATTGTCTGAGCCCATTCCCCGTTCTTGAGTTGTGTCCTCAGAATCCTCGGCATGTCTGATATTTACACTTGCTACCTTCTTCTTGGTGAATTGAGTTTTCTTATTTTTTGGAACGTGCTGTTCGTCTTTGGACTTCACGCGTTCTTCTTTCTGTTCTGACCGTCCTCTTCTTTCTGATTTCTGCTGTGAAGTCTGAAAGGTACGAGAGGAACGTGTATCATTATCTTGATATCTATCAGGTTTTCTTAACGTATCCCTATTTCTGAGGTTGCACCTCTTTTCAGAGGGCTCCGTTTTGGAGACCTACCTCCTCGTTGAGGAGATCTTCCTCTGGACTGGGAATGCTTCTCTCTAGGAAGCGTTTGTTTAGTGTTCTCCCACTTCTTTTTAGGAGTAGTGAGATTATTTTTTATAAAAGTTTTTTCAGGTTTCTCTGTTAGTTGTGGTTTTAGTGGTTTCCCACCCAAACTATCTCTACCTAGTTCTTCATAGGAGTTTTCAATAATTCTGGCAAGCTCATAAGGTTTCTCAGTAATGTCTGTTTCTTTTAATTTCTGGCGGATTACCACTGATGCTGCTTCACCTCTAATGTTGGCTAATAGTATAGTCGAGACCTGTTTGAAATCTTTCAGTAATTTCATACCTAGATTTAAAGCCGGTTCTGGACCGTATTCATTTTTAATCTGTCTTAGAACATCTGGTATTACCGCCATGGACGGAACACCATGTGTTTTGGTGTAGATTGAAGCAAAGACTGTGCCCCAAGCATCACAATCCTCTATGTGTGGTGCAATCCCCATAGGTAAACAGATTGTCAGAATCCTGTGTTTCTCATGAGGCGTACTATCAGGAAATACTGCCTCTATTTTTTGTGCTAACCAGAACGGAATTTGTTCTCGTTTTGCTGGTAGTTTACCAATGACTGACTGTATAGTTTGTGGTGTGATTTTATTTGTGTTCGCCTGGTGAGGGGTGTGCTGTGGAATTCTGACAGCTGGTTGGACTGTTAATGTCCGCATGACATATTGAACCAATTGTCTATGTATTTTAATTAACTGTTTTAGCAGAGCTAACAATTCTACATCTGACATCCTTTCAATGTCTGGATGTGGTGTACAGCTGGCTAGTACCGGCCATGTTGCTCCTGGTCTACCTAGTGGACCGAGCCTGGTAATGTGATTTTGATGTTGTAGGGCGCCTTTAAATCAGAGCTGATGCTTTTGGTAAGTTAATGGAATTTCAATGTCCTCGAAAGGAACATATTCTGCTGGAGGTTCCTCTGCTTTGTAGTAGTGGAACTCCCATGTTCCCGCATTAGCTGCTGGAAACTGAATCCATGAATAGAATACCTCTGCCTGCCGATATTCATGTGCCTCTATGACAAAGATTACTCTGCCACCTTTTGCTGACTCTCCATTGTTTATTAATTTGTAAGTTATACTTTTCCTTACATTTACCGGGAGCAGTATAGCATCCGTATAATTTTCTATGATATTAGCGTCATCTAAGACCGCTTGAGCTGCTGCTGCAGCTCTCTCTAATTCAGTATCACTATCCACCATTTTAGTCGGCTGATAGTTTGCAGAACAAGTTTCAAGGAAACAAAGATTAGATGCACAATATTTTGGAACATTGTATCCTTCAACGTTGTACAAACCAAAAACTAATACATAGGATTTTTTGTTCTACTCAGTTTTGGCGGATATTATCCTTTCACCCACTCCAGACTTCTTTTGGAGTTTTTATGGGAAAAAAGGGGTCTGTGTGAAAAGCACAACTGAGTTACTTTAGTATCTAGCGTTAAATTATCGCCTTACCAAACGTTGGGCGCCATGTAGTGTAGTTCCTATATTCCCAATAGGCTCTGCGCATTGGAATAATATATCCTGCAGCTTAGACGTAGGACTTATGTCGACTAGGTCTCTGCCGAATATATTAGACTTAATTGTGAGTGCCAGCTAGCTCAGAGGTCACTAGAAACTTTCTCAAAAGTACAAGAAAGGATTAGTCTCTGACAACCATATAACATGACAACTTTGTTTCCCCAGAATGAAACAATCTCTAGAGTCCAGGAAACAATAGACGGCTATTTCACTCAGTCAGATGTGCATGCATCGTTTCACCAAAGTTGCTTAGAAATAGAGAGACGGGCGTTTTCAATAAAAGTATTTATTGAACAGTCTTATTTCTTAAGCATAAGAAATGCACTGCTACAACTGAAATGCTAGTTAAGAAGTACAATGCATATAATACGAATAGTATTATAAAATAGTACTGTAAGAGCATGATATGGTTTCTAAGCCATAAACATAGAATACATAAAATGCATAAAATACATACAGTGATAAAATAGTGGCTAAAGGTACTCAACTGGGGCATCTAAAATACACCTAACCCGGTGTACCTAACCTAAGTCTAGTACGAGGGAGGAGTAAGTGTGATGTATCTTAAGTCTAGTCATTTTCTGCCAAGAATCTGTTCCAAGAATTCTCTAAGGGTCTAATCAGCTCCGTACCTTGGCTTTAGAATGATAGAGGTCTTGTATCTCTCTCTCAGGACCCGATCTCCCAGCAACCCGCAAGGGTAGCCTGGAAACACCGGAGCTGAATTTCTCGGCAAGAGAAAAGACAGCGTCTTCTCAGTGCGTCAGTTGGAGGGTCGGATTCCTTCGGCACTTGCAGCAGCAGGGCGTCGGGCAAGTAGTTAGTCGATCTGCTCCTAAACCACTGTGTGTTTGATTGGGCAAATGTAGGCATATTTATACTTTGAAGGTGCCGAGTTTGACGTAAGATTGGACATAATATCGTCACTAGTGCCTCAGTTCCTTGAAAACTCCAGGAGTTCTTGGATAAATTAGTATTCAAGCAGGGGGAAGTCCCTGACTGCTGAAGGCTGTTTTTTCCAAGAAATCATTGTGGATTCTCAGAGTTTAGTGGAAGTAGCCATGCCGTATTTGGGCTGCACAGGCTAAGAATAAATAAGGCAATGATTCCTATGCCTATATAAGAATTGGGTAAATTATACCTATATATGGGCATGAATCGGGAAAATTACACTAGGGTCCTAGATTCCCACATAACACCCACTCCACGATTATTAAGTTCAATAACACCTAAGCACTGAACATATCTAAAGCAAAGTGTTCACAATCCCACCCCAAAATACAAAAAATGCATTTGAATAGGCTTGTTCACATGAAATGAGTATATACTGTATGCAAAAGTTATAGGCGTCATCTGAAATCTAGCATAAATCATGAGCATATATTCTCTTATTAAATAAAACGAAAGTACATTCATCAATTGATACCTGAAATTTGTCCCATAGCATAAGTTTTTAACTGTGTTTGTTTTCGAGGTTGAAGGGTCCTAGATTCCCACATAACAGTTATTCAAGATACCACGACATACAGAGGAGAGTCTTTGCATCAGCTTTCAGACAGAAAGTCTTATCGACCATTGAAAGAAGACCCTACAGAGCCGCTTAAAAAACCATAACAGCTCTGGTGGAAGAAGGTCTCTCATCTGGTTGGATCTCTGCACAAGAAGCCTCATTTTTACAGACATGTCATCCAGTCATGCCCTACTTTTATTGCCTCCCTAAGGTTAATAAAAATCAACAGCCGCCTCCTGGCAGGCCCATAATTTCAGGCATTGGGTCGATATTGGGTCACTTTTGTGGACTATTTTTTGCGACCCATAGTAAAAACCTTGCCACATATTTACAAGACACTAAAGATGTATTACGTCTGCTACCCGACGTCGAATTTGACACAGAATTAGACTATTTGGTGTCATTTGACGTTGAATCACTTTATACGTCAATACCGCAGGATGAAACTCTGGACACCATCTTCCAAATATTGACTAATACTGAGTTGGACTCTATAACACCAGTCCCGTTCATAATGTCTCTAGCTCAATGGCCCATGAAGGGCAATTTTTTCAAATACGAAGAAACTATCTATCTTCAAGTGTCCGGCACAAGCATAGGGTGCATTTTTGCACCCAGCTTGGCGAATTTGTAAGTTCATACATTTGAACAAGAACACGTCCTGACTGTATCCAATCCATATTTTGAGTCGATCCGCTTATGGAAGCGGTATATTGATGACGTTTTAGTTGCATGACGTGGTAACTTGGAATCTGTCACTAGATTCAAGGATTGGCTAAATAGCAGAAACAATTTTCTGAGATTTACAGCAGAGGCCAATAAAGAAAGGATTGCCTTTCTCGATCTGTCTATCTTTTACACACCAGGAGGCTTCCAAAGTGAACCATATCGAAAACCAAAGGCACGCAATTCCTTGCTGCGGTTTGATAGCCAACATCCTAAATTGCTCCATGAAAATGTGCCGTACGGGCAGTTCTTACGAGTTCGTAGAAATTGCTCTACTTTGGACAAATATGAAGAGCATTCAAAAAACCTTATGAAACCACTGGAAGAAAAGAAATATCCTAGGAAATTTACCAAACAAGCTAAGAAACGAGCCACCAATAATATTCAGGAGACTCTGATCGAATTGCCAATAGCCAAACCTCCTTTAGGTCGTCTCACGTTTGTGCATACCTTCAGTGCTCTTACAAATAATATCCAGAAGAGCATTAGGAAACATTGGCGTATCCTGAACAGTTGTTCTGATAACATACCCTTACCATTGTTCTCTCTGAAGAGAAGTACCAACTTGCAAGACAAGTTGGTCCACACTCTACCGCAAGGCTTTAGGCAAGACAAACAAGCTACACTGTGGGACCTTCCAAAGGTCCAGGGCCTTTTTCCTTGTGGTTCCTGTGCTGTATGTGCCCAGACGAGACAATCCAAATCCATAGACAAAGGAAATGCGAAACCATGGGTATCGAAAAGTTTCACAAATTGCAACAGTGAGAACCTCATATATTTGATCACGTGCCCTTGTATATCCAAGTGTGCAGGCATGACTACAAGAAAAGTCAAACTTCGCATGATGGAACATAAAAGCACATTTAGGGGCAAAAAAAACATGACAAAACTAACAAGACATTTTGTTGAGAAAGATCATAAGACAGAGGATTTTGTGTGGACAGTACTGGAGAAACCTTTTATTCCATCGCATATCAGTGATATCTCCACTTTCTTATTCCAGCGAGAACAACGATGGGTCTTTAAACTATCGAGTGACATCACTGGCCTAAATGATGCAATACCTGGATGTCACTCTCCAAGAGATGAAGATACCAACTAAAGTAAATATGTGAATAGTGTTCTTGACAAATTCAGCAGCACTGTGTGGTACCGAACTGTACCTGAAGTTTGGGCCATGGCTCGACATCTGCACAGACATATGAATATATAACATACTGGACAATAGGTATTCCCATTCTAACACTAGGTTGCATATGATTTAAATAGATATTGAGAAATATATGAGAAATCTTTCCTGGTTATGAACACTCATTAAATACCCCTAAATCGTTCACTGCCTTTAGATGTCTCCTAAAGATATCCACATTAACATCTAGACGTGTGGAGTACAACACCATCTTCTGATGCAATCTACACATAACACATCAGCACATGTGAGTACTTTAAGAACCTGCCTTTACATATACATCTGCCCCTGAAACCAACTGAGGCTGCACTTTCGGCGCATGCTCGTAATGTCCAACAAAACATAAATACACTGAATAAAATATTAAAAAATTAGCAAAAGTCTAAAACGAAGCTGTACGACATATGGCCATTGTATCAAGAGTAATCTGATTTAGAGTGCATATTCAGTTAATATGAGTGGTAGCTCAATATATATATACAATTTGAATACAATACAAACTCACAACATGATATTGAACTACAAATCCCGGCGGCAAGAAGGCGGGCCTGTAGTCCTTGAATATCGCTATCGACTTTCGCTTTTAGCCAATAGACTGTGAATACACGGAAAGGGTGTGTAATACGTTTCTCACAGACATCCCCCTTCCGATGAAAAAGATAGGTCACAAGAAATACAGGGGCATATTATCAAGGGGGTTTATCTCCGCTTTTTTGGCCTTAAAACCCAAGAAAGCGGAGATAAAATTATCTCCCTATTACCTAGCTGTCGCTAACACCAGTTAGCGACAACTAGTAGGAGATAGCGACCATCTTGGGCCCCACTTTGCATGTCAGTGATATTTATCACTAATGACATGCAAAGTGGGCGTGCCAAGATGTTAGCGACTGGAAACAGTCGCTAACATCGCTATCTCCTATTACCAACTTTTGGAGATATTCGCGCTAAGCGTGAATATCTCCAAAAGCTAACACCTGCCCTGAGCAGTTCTTAGCCATGTTATCCAATTGGAGGTTGATAACATGGCTAAGAGCATTAGCTCGGTAATGCATGAATATCGCTGACTTTTCAGCGATATTCATGCATTGCGGCCATTTTTTATCGCATTTGTGATAAACCTTGGTAATACCAAGGTTTATCTGCGATAAAAATCGCAGCAGCTCAGCGGTAAATTTTTGTCTCTAACCAAGCAATAGCGATAATTATCGCTATTGCTTGGTAATATGCCCCACAACTTCTTACAGTCTATACAGACAATGTGGTTTCGCAGCTATATTTTAAATAAACCGAGACGTGACTTGAGTTTAAAATGAGTAAAGTGCAAACTAGGCTGAATATCGGAAGGCTACTTTATTAATAATAAGTCGGATCTGGTAGAATACTCAGTTTACATTTGCGGGAATCGTGTATATTAACATTGGAAATACGATATAGACCAACTTCTTGAAATTGAACTACATTTGCTGGCGGCATTTTCGCGGGATTGTAGTTCTAAGATGATGTCATCAACTTGCGCTTTTTGCGTGTTAATCTGCAACACCTGAAGTTTTGTAAAAAAAAAAGATGGCCCGCCTTTGAGTCAGGTACCTCCACTACAGCGAAGTTCCTACCTGAAGGTTCCGACGGACAGGTGAGGGCATTGGTAGTTATACTCGTCCTTTTGACTGTGCAACCGACACTTTAGCCGGTATTTGGGAGTGTTGGTTCTTAACGTGTTTTAAACGGGCTTGGGAGTAAGTCGAGTGAAGATAACAATGGACAGACTCAGAAATCGGTAATTCTGCTGTTTCTCTGTAGTCGATTTTTTACTCGCGTCGCTTCCGTTTCTTTTGTACACATACGTACTCAACAGCTTAAATGCCATAATAACGATATTTTGCTTGTTTGCACAGTACCCTTTATTGAGTGTAGGGTGAGAATGGGGCAGCACACAGTAACGTGATACCTTTCTAAATAGACGCCGAACTAACTCGGAGATCAGTAATTCAAGTGTTTTTAGAGAACTCCATATTGAGCTTTCCCTGTTTAAGTATACTAAGCTCACTATTGGGACTATTAGCCCAGATATGTGATGTTCCTTCTTTCAAAAATGAGACTAAATATATTGATAATCCTTCACTATTACAACTTTAAAATAGCAAGATATCAAAATCAGAATTAATTTGAAGACGAGTTCTTTTATGATATCCTGTGATCGTATGCTAGACCGGAGATATTGACTTGGGGTCTGAACAGTATGCCCTTTTTTACAGTAATGAATGGTTTGATGGCACAAGATGTAGCTACAACCATATATAGATGCTTTCTCCATACCTGTTGTTGTTGGATTATGATTATCCCACAGTGCGGGGCCTCTTTAAAACCTGCACTGGTGCCGAGAGAGGTGAGGTCTAGTCCTCGACTTGCAATGGTAAGCAATTCCAAAAACATGTTTCCTACCACTGCATTTTTAAAGTAAAAGTATGCCAGAAAGACTTAGGGCTATGAGATGCAGATTTATTTCATCCCCACTTATCTTTCAGATGCCGCAATGCATCACGCTTGTATTGAGGATCCGAATATTGCTATAGCAGAATCTAAACAGTATGTATGAAATCCTATGAATTGCAGTGACAAAGTTGTATTTGTCTAGGTCCTAAAGAAAGCCAGGGAGAATTATCCTAGTGGCTAAAATATGTTGACAGTTTAAACAGTGATTAATTCATAACTGTTTCTTTTCACCTTTACACTGGTTTTAAGCAGGAAAACAATTCAGAGATTGTAAGAAAAAGGATTATCTACATACTCCATATCTGTTGTCCATTCTATTTTAAATCACACTTTTATCATTTTTCTTGCACTGCACTTAAGAAATATTTCAGATAAAAATAGAAAAAGAAAGAGTCCCTTCTATATCTGTTTTCCTATGTGAGAACCCCACAAGAGGATACAACTCATTCTTTCTGTTCCCCTCCTGGATCGAGGATGGACGTGAGAGAGTTGTTTTGGAATCCCAGATGATGACACTATGCACTTGAAAGTGTAATGATGGGACGCCAGTTATCCCGAGGTGGTTCTTGTTAATGTCTTTACTTTGTATATTAACCACCTTCTCTGCATCTCTGCCCCCTTTTTCGTTTCTTTGCTATAAATAAACTAGTCAGCACCATAGGCTGTTGGTGTATTCAGAATTGCTTCTAGAAGCACGTTTCTTCTTAGACCACGGATTCCACTGTTTTTTGAGTATTAGAACCAGGGGGATTGAATCAGTTACGGTCTTTAAATCTATCCCTCAGACCCTTCATTTTGTATATTAGTAATTGTAATACGCCTAACAAACTTCTCACTGTGATGTACCTTGTAATGTTGATTCTTATTCATTAAATAAAAAGAATTATTAAAAAAACTTTACATGCAGTCATTACAACGCACTACCTTTACAACACAGTCATTACAACGCAACATCCTTTACATCGCATGCCATTAAAACACAGCCATTACAACGCATGCCACTACTACACATGTCATTACAACGCATGTCACTACAACGCATGCCATTGCAACGAATTATAAGATAAGTAATGGGGAATAGTAATTTTTAACACTACACTATCCAACACTTACCCTACTGTTGCACTCACTGGAGTGGGAATAGTAATTTTTACCCCAACACTATTCAACACTTACCCTACTGTTGCACTCACTGAAGTGGAAATAGTCATTTTTACCCCTACACTATCCAACACTTACCCAATTGTTGCCCTAAAAGTAATATGCATTGTCATGGTATGCATGACAACACGTTGAAAAATGTGTTGTGATTGCATGCGTTGAAAAAACATGCATTGTAATGGATGGTGCGATGTAAAAACTGCGTTGTAAAGGCATGCATTGTAAATGTTTGCGTTGTAACGTCATACATTCTGGGAGCAAAACTTTCTTGACCACTGATGCTAGTGGGATTGGTGTGGGAGCGGTTTTGTCACAAATTGTAGAAGGGGAAGAAAGGGTTGTTGCTTTCACGTCCAGAGGATTGAAAAAGGCAGAGCGGAATTACTCAACAGTGGAGACGGAGGCTCTTATGTGTTCTTGGGCCATAAACCATTAAAAAAGAATATTCTTGTGGAGTTTACGCTTTGTGCTACGTACTGATCATAAGCCTTTGACTTTTACGTTTTTCATCAGAGGCAGACGCACCACTACTCCCCGCTTAGCAAGATAGTTGCTAGGTTTCGATGGTTTTAACTTAAAAATTGAGTTTGTACCTGGACTTAAAAATAGTGTGGCAGATTGCTTGCCTAGGCTTCCCTGCACGGTTGGACAGGATATGGAAGAGTGCGAAGAGAGATAGTTGGTGGGAATGGGGTAAACCCGGTCATCTCCATGGAAGAATGGGAGGCTGGCATGGGGAAAGATGTGGGTTTCAAGCAAGTAGAATAGAAAATAGTCTGGGGTGGCGGGCAAAACCTGTTTTTTTTTTTTTGTTCAGAACTGCAAAATTATTGGACAGTGAGGAATGAATTTTGTATTGTCAATGACAGAGTCCTGAGAGGTAACAGGTTAATACCTCTGGTGTATTTGCGTGTAAGGATTTCTGTCGTGGCTCATGAAGGACATCTGGTCAGCTGCATCACTAAGGCCAAGGCTAAGGCTACCTATTGGTTGCCCAAAATGTGTAGTGTAGTTGAAAGCATTGTGAAGGACTGTTTAACGTGTGCCCGTAGTGTCAAATCCAGGCCCGTTAGAAGTACTCTGTTGCCCGCAGTCGTAGTTCCATCTAAACCCTAGGATAAGTGAAGGTTGGATATATTTGGTCCCTTATGGAATTCTTATTGGTTTGGGAAGTACATTTGGTTGTGGTGGACTATCATTCTCACTGGATCATGACTAAGGTGGTGACCAGCATTAACAACAAGCGTTTTATAAGTTTCCTTCAAGAAGTGTTTACCATGGTATTAACCCAGCACAATAATATTAGACAATGGGGTTCAGTTTGTTACTAAGGAAATTAGTCAGTTTCTAGAGAAATGGTTTATTCAGCACCTCAAGACAGCTTTGTATTATTCAAAGGCCAATAGATTAGTAGAGAGGGTGAACAGGATGATCAAGGAGTGTTTGCAATTAGCTCATGTCTCTGGGAATCCAGCAGAGGTTGCCCTCCAAAACATGCTGTGGTCTCACCCCCTGCTCCTAATTTAGTTACCAATGTTTGTCCCTTTCTGGCTTTGAAGGGCCGGTTACCTAGTACCAAACTGTTACCCAATTGGTTTAGGCGGGGGAGAATCGCAATGGGTATACTGGAAGGAAATGGACAGGTTGAGAAAACTCCATCAACAGAACTACAAAAAGATATGATATCCATCATGGTGTGAAGGACAGAAATTAAAAAGTGGGTGACCGGGTTCTCATCAAACTTCCCGTTCCCAGACAGAAAGGGTTCAGCAAATTATCAGTAACAATTGTACAGACAATAGGCCGCCATTCCAGGGGACAGAGTTCAAAGTCCTGCTAACTGCCTTAAGCATAAAACACCACTGCACCACCCCGCAGTGGCCACAAGCCAACTGTGAGGTGGAGCATTTTATGCACACACTGAAAAAGACCCTCAGGATTGTAGTTGCAGAAGGCTCTAATCCCGAACTGCGCCTACACAAATTCCTGCGAGAGTACCAAGTAACCCCTCACCACACAACACAGTGGTCCCCTTGGCAATCAATGCTGAATGGACACAGGTGACACTTGATCCCCGTCTCCCACAAATGGGTGCCAAGCCCATTTGAACCAGCAGGTGTTCAGGCCAGACGGGCATGAGCAATGAGCATGTGACCCTGAAGAGGCATTGCAAGTACCAACAACTCCTACCTGGAAACCATTTGATAATAAATGATCGAGGTCCAGGGTGAAATTTCCGGACACCATTTGAACTTGGCACATGGACAAGCACCCGGATGACTGGCACCATGGTCACTACCAGGAAGGGCCAAGAGGCGGTCACGTGGAACATCTCATGGTTCTGGAAAGTGGAGGCCCCCAATATGCATGAACCCAATCAGAGGATGAGGAGGTCGTTTGGGAAGACCTGGGCCCACAATCTGACCCTGAGGAAGTTCCCTCAACTCACCCCATTGCCAGACCACTGAGTGCCAGAGATGGCTCTAAGATGAACCCTCAGGCAGAGCAGGAATCTGGGGGCACAGACAGCCGCTCCAACCATCTGCGCTACAACCTGAGGCCAAATCCACCACCAAGCCAGAGACTCAGGGGCAGATTTACAAGCCCCTTACGACACTTTTACGCTGCTGTTGCATCACTTTTGTGACGCAGCAGCAGCGTAAACCATGCACCACGTTGCACCTTATTTACAACGTGACGCATCTAGGGAGATGCGTCACGTTGTAAAGCCCAGCGCCACATGAAACCTGCGTCACGTTTCATGTGGGCGTTTTGGCGCAGACTGGGTGTTCTGTCGCCGGAAAAATCTACTGAGAACAGGATTTTTAGAATGGGGGAAATGCTGGGCGCACAGCCCTTATTAAAACGCAAGAGTGTTATATGATGGTGTTGAAAGCGGAGGTGCAGACAGGTAAGGGGAAGAGCCCTATAACCCCTCTTTAAGTGTGTGGTAGGAACCACACACTAGACCAAAGCAAACAATTGCCTGTTGCACAACTCCAAGGAAAAAGTACAGTGGTTTCGTGTCTCAGTGGACACTTCAAAGTTCAGGTCGCCGCTGTCAGAGAAAACACCAATGTTCAGTTCTTTCACATTCCCATGCAACGAAACACGTGTCGGCTGGCTAACAAGATACAATAAAAGAAGAACTGAACTGTACAAACATTGGTGTTTTCTCTGACAGCGGCGACCTGAACTTTGAAGTGTCCACTGAGACACGAAACCACTGTACTTTTTCCTTGGAGTTGTGCAACAGGCAATTGTTTCTTCTGTCGCCGGAACACCACGTAAAAGTGACACAGTGAAATCTACAAGCTTTCACTGAGTCACTTTTATGGCCATGTTGCGTCAAAACCATGTGCCTGCCTGAAGCAGGCGTAAGGAGTGACACACCACGTTGTGAATAGGCCAGGTTGGAACAGTGCTGGAGTTGCGTCGCGCCCGCGACACAACTCCAGCACTGCACCAACCTTACACCAGCAGATGCGACATGCATCTGTTTATCCATGCGCCATGATGTGCCGCATTGTAAATGCGGCGCATCTGTGGTGGCGCAAGGGTAAACTTGCGTCACGCATCTTTCCTGGTGCATCCCTGCTGATTTGCAGGGATGCGCCAAAAGTTGTAAATCTGCTCCGCAGAGACTTTGTCTGTCAATCACAAGTTGTGGCCATGTTGGTGAGGGATGTAATGACTTAGGCATCACCCCACGATGCTTAGGTGACCCGTGCATCCGGCGTGGCCAGAGGCTATGTAATAACGAGCTTAAGACCATACATGATCTTTTAGACCGTAACCTTTACACTGTCTGTACGTCCAATTATTCAGTGCCGTCCCTGGGCCCTAGTCCACCAGCACGAGGGCCCACTACACCAGGGATTCCTCCACAGTTTGTCCCTTAGGCCAAGAGTAAAATTTCATTTTGTTCTACCTCACTGACGTCAACAATACCTAGCATGGTTTGTTGATGTCATAAAGATTGCACATATACCTGATACAAAGAATCTGAAGAATGTAATCTTGAGTGAGTCAGTGGCTCATGAATATCTGAAAAATGGCTGCCAAAAGAGGGCCACATGGAGCATACATCGTTCTTTTGTCTTTTTAGGGGACAAAGCCCTAGTGTGCAATACCAAGGGAGCTTAATCCCCTCACTCTGCATTGATTTTACTTTAAAAGTTTTATGGAGATGTGGAACAAAGAAGGCTAACCTTCTTTGGGCACGGGTCCTGCCCCTTTTCATGCACTTCATTTTAACAGTTTTATGCAGCACAGAGAAGACAGGTGACTTTAATTCCCTCTCAAGAGGCTGGCACTATAACAAAAAAAAAACATGGCACCATTTCTCCCAACCTCCCCACATAAGATCTGGTCTTCCATGCATAATATTAGTTTTAGCTCTTATATGGGAGAAATTATTGGATGTCTAGAGCCAATAAAACATAACACTGAAGCCAAGTGTCTATGTTCCCAGATGTCCTGAACAGCAGTTTAGCAGACCTAAGAAGGTCTGTGGCTACCGGGTGCCTGCTAGAGTGTGGGCAGTTGTTGGAATGCTCAGGGGTTTGTAGAGATGTTCAGGCAGAGTTGCTGGCTAAAGACTCTTTCTAAAGACTATTTTCAGGTCCTTATAGACTTTAACCTTCTGCCATTTGATGGGATGCCTGGGCTGGATGACGTCAGAGACAAGCTTTATTTGCAAGTGAGTCGTCAGTCAACTGATACTGTCCTCAGACACAAGCACTAGATCTTATAAGAGGAAGTTAAATGGAAGAAAGAAAGCAGGAAAATGAAAACATGAATGCAGGATGCACTGTAACAAAGCAAAAATTCTAAACTATGCAACTTCTTAGAGCATGCAATTTTCAACACGGAAAATCAAACAGGATAGCTGTTGCAAGTAGTAAAATAAACTAAGAGAAAAGGTGTCTTAGCCGTCACATTCAAATGCTGCTAAACCAATTTAACAGACTAAAGGCAATCAATTCAATTGATATAGGCTTGAAACATTTATTTGCTACTTCATTCTATGCACTTTACTCCACATATAATCATAGGTCAGGTAAGTGCGGATAAGTTTTAGTCAAGTACAAATTATACATATAACGGCAACAAATAAAACTAAAACATACAGACTTTGTGATGAGGAAATGAGATGTAACAATGATTATGATTATATGTGGCGTAAAGTGCATAGAATGAAAGTAGCAAATAAATGCTTCAAGCCTTTATCAATTGAATTGATGGCCTTTAGACTGTTAAATTGGCTTATCAGCATTTGAATGTGACGGCTAGGACACCTTTTATCTTAGTTTATTACGGCCCCGTCCAGCCGCCTAGGGCCAAACCCCTTGGTGCTTAGCAGTAAAATAAAAGCATAGTCTAGTAGAAGATGACTTCTCTTATGAATTGCTGCTTTCTGGTTTTCAGTTTGCAATTTTGCAGTCGGAGAAAGGTGCTACACAGTGCACCAGATGGCAGGTTATCCCAATAGTGATTAGAGAATTTCTCTAATCAATTCAGGTCAGTATTCTCTCCTCTACTTAGCATCACCTTGATCCAGTTCCTGTGTCCTGCTGTTGACATACTTGTGAAAGTCACACAGGGCTTTGCTTCCAAATTTATCCAGGTTGAGTCTCTTTCTCTTCCTTCTTTAAGTCCTCCCATCACAACCACCTCTGCACCCTTTAGTATCAAATAAAAACCCACTGTTTCCAGAAATCATATCCTTGTTTCACCTAAAGAAAGGGTCTCTTTGCATTCTGCAAGACTGCTAAACTTAACAGAGGGCAGTGTTGTTGCTCAAATTCGTACTTTTACTGTTAAACCATAAGAGCAATACTAGGCAGGGTAGTCTTTGTTGTAGCTGCACTTTGACCAGTGGTTCTCTGAGACGTTATTCTTAAATAGAAAAAGGCAGGAAAGTCCTTTTGTTCTGGGAAAGCTTTGGATCAGGAGGGGAAACAGCTCACCTAGGTAAAGGGTAGATGAAAAGAATCCAGTTACCATTAAACTTCAGGGGGTACACCCTGAGGCAACATGTTAAAGGCAGCAGCACAGAGTGGTTTTCCTAAAATATAATAGCCTTTGACAAGTCACCCGGCATTGAAAACAAAAATCCACGTTAACTAATTATTTTTATTTTTATTCGTTCATTACATGCAATCATCTTTTTCTACTCAAGTTAAAAATATCAGACTTTTTAAATTGTGTCAAGTTAAAGTATGCAGTTTCACCAGTATCTCATCATTGTGCTCATGTTAGTCCAGTCAATTACAGTTGAGAGCCCAACTCACATTTTTGACTTAAGCATCAATCAAGACGGTTGCATCTAATCTTTGCTCCAGAAAACCAGAAGCACAGTGTCCACAATAACCTAGAGGGCCGAATAAAATTTCCAGTTATAAAAGGTAATAACTGCACAAAATCAAACTATTTGTTGTATAGTGGCTGTATATGCACAAGGGCATTGAGAGACAAGCAATCCGCCTAACCCCAATATTGCTGGTAGCATATATCGTGAAAGCAGCACTTTAAAACAGAGAATGGGCTTGGATGGCACAGTGCTGAAATTGTTTGCTTCATTCCTCTCGGACAGATCTCAAGTGATTAAAATAGCGAACAGCTTTTAGCCTTCAATGGCGGTAGGTCAAGGCATCCCTCAAGGATCTATACTTGCACCCACTCTGTTCAATCTTCATTTGGAACCATTGGGTAACCTCTTAAGAAAATCTGGGATACTTTACCACCTCTATGCAGATGACACCCAAATCAACCTTAAGGTGTCTTCCTCACACGACATCTCTATCCTCAACTCTACTCTCAGCTCTATTCAAAACTGGATGTTAGCTCATCAACTCATTCTGAACCCTTCCAAAACTGAATTCCTCCTCTCTACCTCACTCTCTCCTCCTCCTGTTCAATCTTGGATGAATAAACGGAACTTACTGAACAACAAACCTATTGTTGTCGACAGCACTAAATCCCTTGATGCCATTCTTCACAAAAGGCTCAATCTACACTCCCACATCAATTCCATTGAAAAGAATGCACGTTACCAATTGCACCTTCCCTGGGGGATTCGACATTTCCTTCTGGAAAAAGACCTAAAACCTTGGTCCAATCTCTAGTTCTCACTAGATTGGAGTATTGCAATTCTCTACTTGCTGGCCTCCCCAAATCTCACCTTTCCCCTCTCCAGTCCGTACTCCATTCAGCGACTCGTTTTGTCTTTGGGCCCAAAAGAAGTGACCACATCACGCCCATACTGTTTTCTCTTTGATGGCTTCCCATCGAAGCAAGATCAATTTACAATATTGCCTGTATCCCCCACAAAGCCCTGCACACTTCCTCCCCTTGATATCTGGCAAATAAACTTAAAATCTCTGGAGGCTCTAGACCTTCACGTAATAGGGAAAAATGACTGCTTGAGCCCCCAGCCTTCAAAAGGGAAAGATCGATGGCTCAATCCTTCTCAGGCAATGCGGGCAGAATCTGGAACTCGCTTCCTCCACTACTCCATATCATCACCTCTACCCAGATTTTCAAAACTGACCTCAAATCTCTTCTCTTCAAAAGGCACTTTCAGAATTAATACATCGCTCTTCATGTCCCTCAAGGAAGTTCTTACGATGTTGTAAATATGTAATCTATGCCTGTACGATCCTAATCCTATTGTGTTTTTCATTTTTGTGAGACGGCCATCTATTGTTTTATTTGACTTTTTCATCTATCAGGTTTGTATCTGTAACGTGTAAGTATGTCAATTTCCTCATGTAACTTACGTGGTTCTATTGTGAAGCGCTCTGGCACATTTAAGTAAAGTCTGCGCTATATAAAGTTGCATTAAATAAATATTAAATACAATCAACAGTGCTTGCTGTGAAGTCCAGCTGTTTAAAATGAATGTGTCCAACAGCATAAAAATGGCTCCCACTATTTAATGACCTTGACAGTAAGGGGCTACGCCTGAAAAACACTTCCCCAGCTTGTCTGTATTGTGGCCCATCTATGAGATGGTGCAGAGTGGCTAAAGGACTCTCCTCCACAGCAGGTCTGATCATGTCAGACGAGGCTAACCTGCAGTATTACAAGGCTGCTGTTATTCTGCTCACGTGATGGTTGTTACTCAAACTACAAACAGAGCGGATTTTCCAGGACTGCCATGGCTGCACTGCTGAATCCGCTGATACCAGAAACCTAATTTCAGACAGCCAAGCTCTAAATCATTCACCTGTTTGAATCCCATCAGCACACTTGGCATTCCACTAAAAACGTATTCTAAACAATTGGCATCTGTTGAATAAACAGTCATTCTGAATTGAGAGGCATTTAGGAAAACCAAACATATCGAGCATCTGGTTCAGTTTATGTACAAGATCTAGCAAAATAAATCATTGCTGTTGCCTCAAGCCTCGAACACTTAATAATAATTCCACTACTAAACAAATCACTGCAAACCACACTATTTCAAATATACTGTTGCTACGCAAAACCATGAGGGGAGAGTTAGAACCACAAATACAAGAGATCTAAAATCAAATGTATTTCTCCGTGAGCATCAGTCTCTTTTTTGATGCTTGCTGACATTATGAATAAGCTTGTTTCCTCATTAACCACAAACACACACCTGAAGTTCTATTTACACTGCAGAAAACCATGAGAATTACTTGACTACATGGATAAATGGGCTGTCATCTCAAACATATCATGTAATGGTTGCAATATTATCACACAAGAGCAAACAGATTAGAATGGGCCAATTCATCTCAATGACTAAACCCAAATCCTATGGGATTTCCCAAGAACCATTGCTCTCACCCCACTTCCTCAGTATTGGCATACGAACGTGGGCAGAGGTAACCTCACTACATCAACTACAGTTCCAAATGTACACAATTGACATGCAAATGTGCATCCTACTGGAAAATAGCAAAGAATACAGCAAGAAAATCTCAATCTCCTTGAGTTACATCCAGCAGTAGATTGAAAGATAATTTTCTTTTTCAACAGGGATGAAACTGAGATCTTGTTTATCGGAATTGCAAATGTCCACACACTTGGATTTAAAATTTTACATTTATAAATGCGCCAATACTGGTTAAAGTTAGGGGTGGGTGGAACTTGCGGAGTAAAAAGGAATTCCACAGAGTTAACTAAAAACTCAGCGAGATTCTGTGTCATTTCGCGAGCGGCAGAATTCCAGTCCGTCGAGCTGCTCGTTCTGATTTTTAGCGCTAGGAGCCTGTCCTGATCTGTAAAATCAATGCAAACTGCACCATGCGGCACACCAGAGAGCACTGCTTCTTTCTGCTGCTCGGGTAGATTTTCTCCTTAAGCAGCAGCTTTCTCAACATAAGCAGCAGCTTTCTGAATACGAGAGGTATCAACCTGCCATGACAACCTGCGTTGAGAAATCGCGCCCGGAGGAGGCCTAGCACCTGTTTATTCTCGCTCTTGCTCTCCAAATTAAAGCTGGCAAGGCACGCATGATAAAAACTATGCCGTGAGGCGGAGACTTTGCCAAACTTCACATGCGGGCAAAACTCTTTGAGCTACACCGGCGGGGCAGAGTTTACTGCCCATCCCTAGTTTAAGTGTCCATGCAGCAGGTTCTCAGAGAGTTAAGTCAACAAAGACAGCAAACCAGGATACCAAGGGAGGAGGAATCAGAATCTAGGCCTCAAAACACCCTGTTTTAAGACAATTACTAAATATTAAATGGTCATTAACAGATTGCAAGTCAAAGAGGAGGCTACTCAATCTTTTAGCTTCTAGGTAGAACATATCCATCTTCCCACACAAGCTTTTTGTCATAAGAGGTACCTTAACTAAGTGAGTTTATGTAGAACAAAGATTTAAAGTAAACTGATGTAGAGGAAGAAGACTGACATTGAAATAAGGAACTAGTCCATAAAATGCTTAATTATAGATGATTAATGTTCTAAACAGAATGTGTTTGTTGATAGGTAGCCAGTGCAACTGTTTAAGATGCTGAGATATAGGAACTCTATGATGGAGCAAATTTGCAAACACCCTACTCTTGGGACACTGCTGTTGAATTGGCCCTACAAAATGTCACTGGACTGGACAGATCCCCCAAGATTGAAATAAACTGCTCAGCATCTATATCTTTTCAGAGTTTTATATTGCGCGAACTAGACCCGAGACAACGGGTATCAAAGCGCTTTACATTAGCACTGGTTTCGTTACAGATTAAGATTCATTTTTGGTAGGCACGGGGAGATTAAGTGATTTGCCCCAATCAAAGGATGTTGAGCGTCGTTGCCGAGACTCGAACCCGGTTCCCCAGCTTCGAGGTCGACCGCTCTAGCCATAAGGCTACATCCTATATGATCTGAGTAAGGCAGCAGATGTGTTAGAGTTGCCCCTAGAGACAGTGGTATCTGGGCTAATATTTTCACTGAGGTCCTGTACTCAACACTGTGAGGACAGCATGTGGCAAACCTACCTTGGCCGACCAGACAGCTGGACAGTATAGATCACCATCTATAGAACCAGTTATCCTTTCTGTTCATCTGTTACCTCAAGAAAATCTAGTGGTGCAGGGCTCCCAATGTGCCACACAGAACCCTGCCACTTTTCACACAGCCACAGGACTAGAAATCCAAACACCTGGAGGCTGTGGACAAGAAAGCATTCTCAGCAGGCGGTTCAACCCTCTAGTCACTGAATGCCACATGCCTGGTGGGCAGTGAGGTTCCGTAAAAATTATTACGATGTTCTGGGCATTGCCGAATATAGACGAGTTTGGTATCTATGAACCGCAAATGACGAGTTCGGCAAGTGTGTGTATTTTCGCTACACTACCTGCCAGGGTTCGTCTAATATTACGTGTTCTTCATCTGAACCCTTGGGTCCCATTTTAGATACGGCATCCATTTTGTTTCTTGCCCTCACGTAGTCAGCAAGCAGGTAACTGTTCGCCCCTTGACCCTCTAGTTCCCAAGCCTTGCGGAAGACGCATATTCCTTTCATGCATCTTTATGGCCGGAGGAATGACACAGCAAAGGCAGATGGCTCAGCTTGAGGGTAATCTGGCCGTGCCGGCCTATTGTGACAGCCGTGCAGGCGATGGGATTCAACTCTTTGATCCCACGATCATGCTTCCGATATTACCCCACACTCTTTTCTCTACACGTGTCTGACTTCCTTGCAGCTGCTCTTGTCTCTTCTTCTTTGTCATTTACAACTCTAATGGGTGTGCCTAATGGTGGGAAGATGTACTTTTACAGTTGGGAACCGGCATGGCTATTGTAATTATGTTCCGGGATTCTGAACACATGAAAGCGACCCTTTTGAAGTCTACTGTGGGAACTGGATTGTAATCTTTTGTCCACATGTTATGCAATGGCAACATTCTGTATAAAAGAGAGCGATCTACATACACAATTCGAAGCAGACTCGCAGAACCTACATGTTCATGTACTTCTTATGACTCCTGTTTCCCTGCAGTAATAAAAGCTGATCTTTGACGCCGAAGGAAGTGTCCCGTGTCTCTGTAATTTGTGCGCCGAAACAGGTATCCTATGAAGGTTATAGGTGTTGTTCCCTGGCACCGCTGGTACTGTTAAAAGTCCAGTCCTTCAGTTGGCGCCCAACGTGGGGCGACTTCAGCGGTACCGGTCCAAAGCCTGATGATCGTGAGGAACTTCGCGTGAAATCTCCGAGGGAAGGTGCACCCCGCTTCATCGATCCTGTTGTCGAAATAAGTGGCCCGACGATTTTCCCTGCGAAGATTCCCGCCTCCTGACGGCTGCGACGGACCGATGCCCTGACTGTCGACCTGTCTTCGACGCCCGGTGCAGACCTTACGTACAAGCGAGACGACAGACGGGCCTTCCTGGTGACGCCATTGAAGTTCCGAGTTAAGTATTTGTGGGTCGCTCCCAGTTCTTAGTGGTTGTTCTAGCTTTTTGAAAGCTTTGTTGTTAGCCTTTAAGGCTTTGTTGTAATAGCTCACTGAACTTTGTAATAGCCTCCTCAGGCTTTGTGGTTAGCTCTTCGAGCTTTGTAATAGCCTTAAGGCTTTGTTGTATTGCATGGTTCCATTGCATTTGTGGTTCTTAGTATTGGTTCTTAGTATTATTTGACAGTTGCAATTGCCAAAAACCGAGGGTTTTGATTTACACGAGGTTTTATTGCTTCGGTAATCCTTGAAGTTTGATACTAGGTTAGTGTGCACGATGCCTAGCCATAGTGGTTTGTTTCGTATTTTCAAATGTTGCGCAATGGATTCCCGGTTGGAGGACTCATGTCCGATACCTCCAGTTGGAACTCCGATACATGATCTTTATAGTCGACATGGGGTGGGTCCTATAATATATAATGATTACTGGGTCCTCTATACGAAGAAAGACGGTGACCTTAGATGGCCACCACATGGAACTTTTGAACTTTCGATTTTAGATAATCTTGAGGCTAAATTATTTTTAAAGAAAGCTAGGCCAGCTATGTTTGATTCCTTTCGGATATGGCGTAAGGAGGCCAAGCAGAAAGAAATCAAACAACTTAAAAAGGACCAAAAGCAAGGGTTTGTTCCTGTAATGCAAGCTATAAAAGAATGTAGACAGGACAAAGAAGAAAAGGACATGGAAATCGCTACTAGATTGCATCACATGAAAATAGATAAATGTTACCCAGTTTTACCGAATAAACTAGAAACGAAAGAAGAAGATTTAAAGGAGGATTCCTTGCTGTCATACTTGATGAAATCACCACCTCCTTATGTACAGGGTGCTACTGCTCCTGTAGTTCCTCCTGTAGTTCCTCCTGTTGTACCCCTTGTTGCTCCAGCGGCTGCGGGCCAGTCCGTTGTTAACCCTACGTTTGTTCCACCACCTGTCCTTGTTCCTACTGCTCCTGTACCTGTACCTTCACAGACTGTTGTTTCTGCTACTCCAACTATCTTGTCCGTTCCTACTATGCCTTCCTTCACCTCCAGTGTTGTTGCCCCTGTTTTTCTTTCTCCTTCTGTTCGTAAGCGTGTTCCTAACTCTGTTGCTACCCTTTATTCACCTCTTTCTGGTCCATTATTTTCGTCTGATTCATCTGAAACTCCTCAGAGACGGAGTCAGATCCCTAGTGGTAGGGAGAAAGAGACATTAATAACCATGGCACATAGGTGGATGAAACATCCTGCTAATTACACTTCACGTGTAGTCTTCGATACGTTTTCTCAGTTTAATGAGCCTACGCAGAGATTCGTATTTGAGGAGATGTGTAACTTTTTGAGGGAAGAATGGTATAATAATGATGTAGATAATGTACCGTCCGACATAAATGAACTTCAGAGTCACTTTTTGAACGGTATGATTATAGGTGAAGATGTACGACGTGCCGTGGAACGCTTATTAGCGTTCAGACCCACAGCACATTCTCGGGTGTCATCAGATGATACCACTGAGAACTGGAAAGCGGTTCCCGGTCAGTATCCCATGAGAGAGGTTCCGCCACTTTGGGTGCCTGGAGATCCGCAGGGTAACCCTGTGGTGCTACCGCATTTTCGAAGAGTGTGGATACATCTTCCATGGAAACGATCAGAAGTTTTGCAAGTGAAGCAATCCTTGCCCGATCCGCGTAAAAATCCGGCTGGTTATTATAAGGAGTTATCACAACTGGTGGAAGCTTCTATTATGAACCTTGCCGACATCGACATGTTGTTTGGCAATGTTGTACCGCAACCAGTTTGGGCTAAAATTCGTCAAGCCAATCACGCAGTTGAATTAGGGGGTGATTGGGCTGCACTGCTAGCAGCTGATGCATTACAAGTTGGTGGGGCCAAGCCTGAACAGCTGATTTTGGATTTGCCTCAGAAAATCATTACGCTCATGAAAACTCTCATGCCAGCGATGAAGGTGAACTGGGATAAGTTATCAGCTTGTAAGCAAAAGAAAGACGAGAGTGTCTCAGATTTCTTTACAAGGTTTGAGGAAGCGTTTGTCGACCACAGCGGCCAGGACATGGGCGCTGAGGGAGGCCAGCGGTTATTCATTGACAAATTTGTGTCGAATTTGTTGCCTGAACTAAGCAACAAACTAAAGAATTCAGAGAGTGCGTGGGCAGTTTCAACCCCTGCGCAAATACTAGCAACGGCTCAGTATTATGAGAATAGGGAAAAAGAAGAAAGTGATCGTGTAGAAAAGAAAACGAAGGAGCTCAAAACGAAGGTTTTGTTGCAGCAAGCATATCCTCCACGATCAAACCAAAATGATTCGCAACAGCAGTATCGACCACGAGCACAGCCCGATAGGACACAGCCGCGCTCTGACAACTTTGATTATAGATCTTCACTTGGGTATAATCAGTGCGCATATTGTAGGAAAGAGGGACACCTAAAATATGATTGTCTTGCCTTACGGGACCGTCTGAATGGTGTGTCGACACGTGGAAACCGTGGTGGTGGTCCTCAACAGACACCACATGGTAGAGGTCGTGGTTCTTCCCACAATCAGATTGATCGTCATCAAAATCAATCGGATGCGAATAATTATTTTGACCAGCGAAATACGGGGTCAGTTCGATCTGCACAGTATAATGTGGATGATTATTACGTAGAGCATGAGACTGTTGTAAATGACCATTACTAGGACAGCCAACGACAAAGAGAGGGAGTAGTGTCAGTTCCGGTCGATCAGAGTGGGCCTTACGTTGCAGTGGCTACATCAGGTGTAGTTGAGCCTTTTCTGTTAGACACTGGTGCGACGAAAAGTTCCATCATGCATTCAAAACTCCCTGGCGCACCTTTGTCTGGCTTAACGAACGTTTCCGTTGGATTCTCTGGCGCCCCTGTTAGTAACCCAGTCTCTAATCCTTTGCCTCTTATGATTGGACCTCGTGAGCTAACAGCTCCACTGATTCTATCTACTGGTTGTGGTGAAAATCTTTTGGGCCTGGATTTGTTGAAACGATTATATGCAACATTGTACTGTTCCCCCGAAGGAGTGGAGCTTACATTGGGACGGAGAGTGATCTCTCCCATGTATTTATCGGTCGATAAATTCCCACCGGAATTGAGTTCCCTCCCTGCGTCCTTATGGGCCACAGGTCCTAATGATGTGGGCCTGTTAAACATTCCGCCTTATGTGATTCAATTGAAACCAAATGCGCGATTACCGCGTTTACCTCAATATCGTATTTCTCTTGAGGGCGAACGAGCGTTGTTAGCAATAGTTCATGATCTCATTGGAAAAGGTGTTGTTGAAGAAACTCGTGGAAATGTATGTAATAGCCCTGTATTGCCAATTCTGAAACGAACTGACCCAACTAAACCTCCTGTGTATCGTTTCGTTATAGATTTGAGAGAGGTAAATAAAATAGTAGTTCCACAATTTCCTGTGGTCCCTGACATTACGGCTTTACTAACAATGATTCCGGCATCTGCCTCCTGGTTCACAGTGATCGATCTAAAGAATGCTTTCTTTAGCATCCCGATTGCCGAGGAAAGCAGAGACCTATTCGGATTCTCATTAGGTGGTCGCAGTTTTAGGCTAAAACGCGCTCCACAGGGCTACTGTGAGAGTCCGTCAATCTACAGCCAAGCACTTAAAGGTCAGCTTGATGCCTTTGTATTACCTAGAGGTGCAGCTTTGATTCAATACGTTGACGATCTTTTAGTGGCAGCTGATACAGAAGCTATTTGCAAAACGGCTACAGTATCATTGTTACACTATCTACATGACTTACACCACAAGGTATCGCCTTCAAAGCTACAGTATTGTTGTCAAGAAGTTACCTATCTAGGTCACTTATTGTCAAGAGAAGGGAGAAGGTTGACCCCAGAAAGAATTGCAGCAATTTCCCAAATGACTGTGCCAAGAACTCAGAGAGATGTTCGCGCCTTTTTAGGTATTACGTCCTATTGCAGACAATGGATTCCAAATTTTTCATTGTTGGCAAAACCATTGATAGCCCTTACGTGCAAGGATGTTTCATCCCCAGTACCTTGGTCTGAAGAATGTCAGAAAAGTTTTTCGGAATTACGTGATGCGTTGTGTTCGGCTCCTGTGTTGGGCACTCCTGACTACAGTAAACCGTTTACATTATACGTTCACGAGAGGGATGGTTGCGCGTTGAGTGTTCTGACACAACCTTTTGGTGGTAAGCAACGCCCATGTGCCTATTTTTCTTCAACTTTAGACCCAGTAGCAAGAGCCTTGCCAAGTTGTTTAAGGGCAACAGCGGCAGCTGCAGCGTCCATTCGACAGTCCGCAGGTTTAGTTATGGATAATATGCTCACGGTAATGGTTCCGCATGCAGTTGACACTCTATTAAATAGAACGAAAACTCAACATCTGACAAGCGCAAGATTGTCTGGATATGAGTTGACGTTGCTGGCCAGTCACATACGGATAAAACGATGTAATGTGTTGAATCCAGCAACATTGCTGCCGATCGACACAGAATCAAGTGGTGAAGCAGTACATGACTGCTATCTCAGAACTGAAGAGGAAACTAAGGGTCGTATTGACCTAAAAGATACTCCATTGACAGATCCCGATGGTACTTTGTATGTGGATGGTTCTTGTTTCAAGTTGCCGAACGGTGATGTGACAACTGCGTATGCTGTAGTAACATTGAAAACGATTGTAGAAAGCGCAAGATTAAGTCAGAAATCGGCTCAGGCTGCCGAGTTGATTGCTTTGACGAGAGCGTGTGTGTTGTCTAAAGATAAACGGGTGAATGTGTTTACAGATAGTCAGTATGCGTTTGGTGTGGCACATAGTTTTGGACGACTGTGGAGAGAGAGAGGATTCCTTACGTCACATGGTACGAAGATTCAACATGGTCAGCTTGTAAATGATCTTTTAGATGCACTCACATTGCCTAAACAGGTGGCCGTAGTCAAATGTAGCGCACATCAGAAAGTAACGGATGATGTGGGTCATGGAAATGCGTTTGCGGATGAAACGGCTAAAGAGACGGCTAAAGATTTGACGAACAGAATGTATGTTACGAGCTCAGTAAGATGGCCAACAGAGACTGGTATGTGTGAAGACACATTTGAAAGTGTGAAAGCAATACAGAATGAAGCCACTGAGACGGAAAGGACAAAATGGAGAGAGAGCACGGGAAGATTGGATGAGAATGGATGTTGGGTTGATCTATCAGAGAAGCAGAGATGGATGTTACCGGATGTGTATGTGCTCGCTGTTGTTACAATGGCTCATGGTATGGCACACATCAACACAAAAGGCATATGCAAGTTGTTGTCTCATGTATGGAAGAATGATGGGATTACTAAGTGTGCCGAGAGAGTGGTCAAGAATTGTATGGTGTGTTTGATGCACAATCCTGGTAAGGGCACCCCCACTCCACCTGGCCATTTTGCCCCTCCTACGTACCCTTTCGAAGTTATCCAGTTGGACTTTATCCACATGGAGAGATGTAATAATTTGAAGTATGTGTTGGTTGTGGTGTGTGCATTTTCTAGGTGGATTGAGGCCTACCCCCTTAAGGACAATACGGCTTTATCCACGGCAAAAATTTTGCTCAAAGAATATTTTCCCCGCTACGGAATGCCTCGGGTCGTATGGTCGGACAACGGAAGTGAGTTTGTTGGGAGTGTGATGAAGAGTGTGTGTCGCGGGTTAGGGATTGTACAAAAATTTCATAGTGCAAATCATCCACAATCAGCAGGATTGGTGGAAGGATATAATGGCACTTTAAAACTGAAATTGGCTAAAATTCAGGCAACAACTGGTTTATCATGGCCCGACGCTTTGCCTCTGGCTCTCCTGTCAACCAGGGCAACTGTACACTCTCGAGTAGGGCTCAGCCCATATGAGATTGTGTTCGGTCGTCCTGCTAATGTATGGGGAGTTCCAAGACCGAAGGAATTTGACAGAATTGAATACCCTATGTTGATTGATTATCTCTATGATCTGACTGCTAAATTGAGTTTGATTCATCAACAGGTCTTTGAGTCTCTGCCGTCACAAACAGAGGGTCCTGGTCATCGACTTCAACCAGGGGACTGGGTCCTTGTTAGAAACTACGGGCGAAAACGAAACCTAGAACCAAGATTTGTGGGCCCGTTTCAAGTACAGCTGGCTACAAGGACGGCGGTTCGATTACACGGACGTCGGAACTGGGTACATGCTACCTACACGAAGCGAGTCCCACTTCCTCTGCCGTCGGACATCTGGATGAGAAGAGGTCTTTCTTCTTCTGAGACCGACACTCCACCACATTTCGTTCCATTCAGCGAAGCTCGGCTTGTATCTGACACTGTTGCTGACTCCTCCCAAACAATTTCCTCAACGTCAACTTTGGAAAACTTGACTGTTGAACCATCGCCTGAACAATCGAACACTCCTTTGCCGTCCAATCCGTTATTCGAAGATCAGACTCGCCCTGGAAGTAGCCGATATTTTCTTCGTCCACGAACAAGTCATAAATAAAAAGATTTTTTTGTTTCTAGGTTCTACATTGCTCTGAAAATAGTGGACATTATATATTGTGTATCTTTTTCTTTTCCGTACAGCCAAGAACATTATTTAGTTAGAACCTACCATCCAGGTTGACCGTAAGGCCGTGCGGGTACTTCCTTCTGTTTAGCAGCTATCAACACAAGGTTGGTTTCTATTATCAATTTCTGGGAACTCCTGGGAATTGATAACCGCTACTCAGAACGAAGTGCGTCAAGAACGTCGCGGACGGTCGTTAGGGGATGGAATCATCATTTGAGCTGCCGAAAAGAGAAGAAATGTTGGCGCAAAGATCTACATTACAGAAAATATGTCATACAAAATGGTTTCTCTCACAAATAATCATACTGTTTCTCACCATATCTATGCTATTGGTAGGAGGAATATATTATGGGTCTCAGTTCTTATTGTCTTCTGCTACACCTACTCTTCCATCTCATGATCAATATTTCGTTTCTACTGTTTCTCCACATTCCTTTTATCCTTTGCCTCAACACGAACAAGTCAGACGTGCGGAATTCAGAAACAACTCTTTTATCCAACTCTTGCATCAGCATCAGTTAGTGGTAAACACTACCAACTGTTAGGTGTGTGGGTTAATGCCACATACCATGGATAGGGGTATTCCGTACTTAGTTCTGCCTTATAGTGCACAAGGGTCAGTTCGAGCATTACAAACTATGTTCCGTAGCGCACTAGATTCCTACCGCCATCGAGAACCACGCTCAGCAAACTCTGGTCCTGGCCCGTACCACAAGACTCTGGCGAGAGCTATTGCAGACTTAGATAGAGATATTTTTGACGCATCGCTCATCCCAGAGGAAGAGGTGCGAGCATATAAGGAACTAAGTGAAGCTGAGTACAGCTTATCAGTGGGTGAGAGGCAGCTTAAAAGCTCGCCACCGATATGGATTGTACCTCACCTTGGTAATTTCTGCTTGAAAGGTCTTGGTCGAAATCCGAGAGCTCAGTTTGGGGAAAGTGCTTGTACCGAGACGTATGTCTTACCGACGCTCTCTTCCCCTGTCTTCCTGCCTGCCAAGGGTACTTACTTTGTATGTTATGATCGAGCCTATACGTGGTTACCTCATGACTTCTCGGGAACCTGTTATATTGCAAATCTTTTGCCTCCGACTTTCACTGTGGCCTCTGATTACCACAGAACTAGAATTGTAAGAGGTGTGATAAGCAAAGAAGATACTTCCGGACAAGAAGCGGGAGACTTCTTTAAGGGTTTCCTACCGTTTTGGGGACCGATGGTTAATAGCAGGAACCTGAGGCAGTTAACTCGTGTAGTAGAATCAACTGCCAACATAACTGCAAATGCCCTTGGTAATTTGACAACCGAGCTCCAAGCGGATAGATTGATGACGTTGCAGAACCGAATGGTTCTAGATATCATTCTAGCAGATAGAGGTGGGGTTTGTACAGTCATCCATTTGAGCTGCTGCATATTCATACCTGATAACGCTCCAACGGTTTATCAAGCCATCTCTAAGTTGCACAAAATTTCGGAGTCCATACACGTGGACGAAGGAAATTGGACACTTCTGGGATGGTTTTGGGGTCTGATATCGACTTGGGGTTGGAAGATTCTGATGATCATAGGGGTTGTTGTGACATTTCTGTTCTCATGTTGTCTTTGTGTGCAATGTGGTCCTGCCTTATGTGGCCTTTGTGCTACGACGTGTATAAGACAGCCTGTTGCCACCAAAGAGGCATTGAAGGATAGAATAATGTATCAACAACATCTGAGTGATCTGATGAGTATCGAAATCGATTATGATTCCGACTAGTGCTTGCCTACATGAGGGCAAAAGGACCGTCTGAGGTTCCGTAAAAATTATTACGATGTTCTGGGCATTGCCGAATATAGACGAGTTTGGTATCTATGAACCGCAAATGACGAGTTCGGCAGGTGTGTGTATTTTCGCTACACTACCTGCCAGGGTTCGTCTAATATTACGTGTTCTTCATCTGAACCCTCGGGTCCCATTTTAGATACGGCATCCATTTTGTTTCTTGCCCTCACGTAGTCAGCAAGCAGGTAACTGTTCGCCCCTTGACCCTCTAGTTCCCAAGCCTTGCGGAAGACGCATATTCCTTTCATGCATCTTTATGGCCGGAGGAATGACACAGCAAAGGCAGATGGCTCAGCTTGAGGGTAATCTGGCCGTGCCGGCCTATTGTGACAGCCGTGCAGGCGATGGGATTCAACTCTTTGATCCCACGATCATGCTTCCGATATTACCCCACACTCTTTTCTCTACACGTGTCTGACTTCCTTGCAGCTGCTCTTGTCTCTTCTTCTTTGTCATTTACAACTCTAATGGGTGTGCCTAATGGTGGGAAGATGTACTTTTACAGTTGGGAACCGGCATGGCTATTGTAATTATGTTCCGGGATTCTGAACACATGAAAGCGACCCTTTTGAAGTCTACTGTGGGAACTGGATTGTAATCTTTTGTCCACATGTTATGCAATGGCAACATTCTGTATAAAAGAGAGCGATCTACATACACAATTCGAAGCAGACTCGCAGAACCTACATGTTCATGTACTTCTTATGACTCCTGTTTCCCTGCAGTAATAAAAGCTGATCTTTGACGCCGAAGGAAGTGTCCCGTGTCTCTGTAATTTGTGCGCCGAAACAGGTATCCTATGAAGGTTATAGGTGTTGTTCCCTGGCACCGCTGGTACTGTTAAAAGTCCAGTCCTTCAGCAGATACACCCACATCTTTTAGAACATGACAGACATGTTTTTGCTAAATCTGTTAAACCACATCAAAGGTCAGCCCAGCCTGGGATTATCAGCAACTTTGAAAGTTTCAAGACTTCTCATAACGTTTCAAGTTTCACCAGTGCCACCCCTCCTAACACAATCAGCACCAGAACCTGCTTCTTCACCACCACAGAGGTAAACAAAAGGGTCATCAAACATACAGCCGTCCTCCACAACATCATTTGCGCCACCAGGAAAGCTGCTTTTGCTACCTCTTAAAGAACAATGAGTGACCAGTTATAGGACAGTATCCTTCTTTCAAAAGTCCTGGAGGGCCATAAAATCAAACCACAGTGTCTTAAAAATTGTTAAAAAGGAGGTATACCCTACCCTTTCAAGAATCCCCTCCTCAGATCCCACCTCCTCATTCCCAGCAGTCATAATGTTGCCAGTGGATACTGCAGCAGAAGATGGCAGCCCTGCTGCATAAAGGGATGGGGGAAGTTGGTCGAAGAGCGAAAATTGGGCAAGGGTTCTACTCTCAGTATTTTCTAGCTCCCCAGAAAGATCACAGTCATCCTCCAATCCTAGACCTTATGATTGTGAACTTGTTTCCTCACACAAAAAATGTAAAGATGCTTTCCTTGGCTGAGATTATTGGTGTACTCT
Source organism: Lissotriton helveticus (assembly GCF_964261635.1). Classification (NCBI taxonomy): domain Eukaryota; kingdom Metazoa; phylum Chordata; class Amphibia; order Caudata; family Salamandridae; genus Lissotriton; species Lissotriton helveticus. The sequence continues at coordinate 1,093,558,745 of NC_136059.1, forward strand.
AAGCAGAATACTGGATGGACGTGCAGAAAGCATATTTCCACATACCGATACTGCAGTTGCTCAGGGGGCTACTCCATTTTGGGGCAGGATCCACTGACTACCTGTTTGCAGACCTCCCATTCAAGTTAGCTGTTGTACACAGAAAGTCCAGGAGCCAGGTATACAAAACAGGATAACTTTATTCAGGCTTAGGTTCCAGGTCAAGTTCAAGGTAAGAAGATGAGTAGATGGAAATGTAAACCCCACCAGGAGCGACCTCCCTGTCGCTCAGCCTGCCTGCCCTCAACTGCCACTCTCACTCAAGCCATGCACCTAAACATTCCATTAGGTCATCAGGAATTCTAGGACACATACTAGCTGAGCAACAGGGAAGACACCACCAGAGTAGTGAAAGGCACAAGTCACTTATAACACACCCCCCTTCCTTAGGGAAACAATAATACAGCATTGAAAGAAAGAGATGTGAACATGAAGAAAAACATTGCATTAAATCTTCAAGAATAAAAAAATTAAGATTAGCCCCATCTCGCTACCTTTGGAAGATACACAACACAAAAGCGGTGAAACAGAACAGGCACGCACCCATAATCAGCATGTAGCAGGGTACACACCACCCTGTGGACCAGTATTGGGACAAAGACTGCCCCACAACCTATATGTAGCAGGGTACACACCACCCTGTGGAACACAATTGGAGCACTTATCGCTCCATAACCAACATGTAACAGGGTACATATCACCCTGTGAACGAGTACTGGGACACAAACTGCCCCACAACCTACATGTAACAGAGTACATAACGCCCTGTAGAACATAACCGGGCCACTGAGCTCCCACAACCTCCATGTAATAGGGAACTCATGTCCCTATGATCCACGTAATGGGGCAAAACCTCTAAAAAATTGAACTGGGGCACTAAGTTCCCAAAACTCCACATAATGATGTTCCTTGTAAGTTCTTTATTCAATTAATTTAACTACACCACCCCACAAGCTAACGCAGCAGGGAGCACACCACCCTGTGAACTAGAGTACTCATTGCTAGAGAATCTAAAGAGGATACTAAAATTATTCAGGCTTAGGTTCCAGGTCAAGTTCAAGGTAAGAAGATGAGTAGATGGAAATGTAAACCCCACCAGGAACATCCTCCTTGTCGCTCAGCCTGCCTGCCCTCAACTGCCACTCTCATTCAAGCCATGCACCTAAACATTCCATGATGTCATCAGGCATTCTAGCACACATACTAGCTGAGCAACAGGGAAGACACCACCAGAGTAATGAAAAGCACAAGTCACTTATAGCATTAGCATTAGAACACCAAGACTTCACCAAAGTGATGGTGGTGGTTTCAGATCATCTGAGAAAATTGGGGATCTCTGTGCACCATAATTAGATGGCTGGTTGATCAAAGTGAGCTAGGTCTGGTGGTTTTCTGTGGTTTTCCTTGTCATGGACTCATGCTGGAATATGAAGGTTCTCCAGTGGAGCCTTAGTTGACAGGAGTTCTAGCATGGGGAGATCTGCTGGATACCATTGTGATCTCCTGGGACACTGCAGCAGATCTAGACTGTTGGTCAGCGGAGTAGCACCAGTCTCGTAGGATGTCTTTTACCCTCCTACTGCAGTGTCTATGGTTCTAAAGGATGCACCTAGTCTGGAGAAACTGGAGATCAGAGGCCTCAGTGTTGCAGAATAGGAGATGTTTCACTTCAGTCTGCTCGAACTGCAGGCAATTGTGGACAGAATTTCTCACATCCCACCTCAACCAGTAGGTCCAGTGCTTATCAGGCAATATGAACATGATGTGGTAGGTCAAACAAACAGTGTTTTACCTTCTCTGTCAGGTAGTGTTGAGGATCTGGGCTTGCCTGCATCAGCATGGGGTCTGACAACCTGCAAACTATCTGGCCACCTCGATGAGCACCAGGGCAGGTAGTAGTCGCAGCTAGTATGGTCTAGTTATGTTATGTTAAAGGTTTTTATATAGCGCACGTGCACCAAGTTGTTTCATGGCGCTGGTCTAGCTAACAATCGTTGCCATGTTGTCTGTCCTAATTACTGCTTCAGGAATGCTGAGGACAGCCAAGATACAAACCTCAGTCTTACTTGCACCCATGGTGTAAGTAGGTTGTTGAGACACTTTCTTTAAGAAATGACCAGTAGACAAGAAATAAAGGTACGTACTTTACTGAGAGCACGACCTGGCATCCGACCACCTCAACGACATAGCTGCAACTGTCAGTCATGGAGTGCCGTCAGCCTCACATTCTACACCAGAACAAAGAACATGGAGAAAGAACGTAAAGAGCATGGGAGATCCTACAAAGGTAAGAGAGATAATAATATAAGCTTAAGTATCATTACAACACATCCCCTCCCTTTAAAGAAACAAATAAGAAAGAAAACAACAACAAAGAAGAAAAACATGAGAAAAGAAGATAGATTAAAAAAAAGAATACAATGAAAAATTAATGATCTAACGTAATCCTGAAGATACACGGGTGGTCTGCGATTCCTAACAGACAACTTAAGAACAGGAGAGTTAGACAACCTAACCCGGCCTTCCCCCCTGATACCTTGGGAAGAAGAATACGATTCATTAGAACATGAAACATCTTCAACAACTTTAGCTCGTGAATCCTGCCCCTAAACTTTATCAGGCATATACATAACTCCAGAACAGCCTTCATCATCTGTGAAACACTTGGAAACATAACCACCTTTTTGAAACAAAGCTACTCTGGGTAAATTCCAACGCTCTCCTCCTTCAATAACAACAAAATACCTTCTCACACAGACAACTCGGAAAGGTCCTTTAAACTTAGTGAGACCACCTTTAATCCTGCCAGACTTCAACTTAACCCAATCACCAACTGAGATTTTATGAGGAGAAACATCAAAAATAGGCTCCTCACCAGAAGATACCCAATTTCTGAGCCAAGATGGGACAAGACGTGAGCCTGGAAGACGCCCCCTCATAACCAAAAATGGAGACTTCAGGATAACACTATGAGGAGTCGTGCAATAAGCCCACCACATGTCTTGGACAAGACGCCTGGGAGTCAACCCATTGACCAAGGCAAGTTGTAAGGTACCTTTGACAAGTCTGTTTGCCCTTTCCACAATCCCATTCCCCATAGGATTGTAGAGAGAGGTACACAAATGCCTCACGCCACACTTCTCAAGAAAGCAACGCATCTCCCCAGAAGTGAGTTGAGTCCTATTGTGAGTAAGTACATTTTGTGGAATACCCTCATGCAAAAACAAAGTTTCCAACACACCAATCGTAGAATTAGTAGTAACATCCTTCAAAAATTCAAGATGCAACCATCTTGAGTGCACATCTACAACCACAGCAGCAAACCGCATGTCTAGAGACGACTCAGAGAGAGGGCCAATAAAATCAAAACAAATGGTATGCTATGGCTCACCAGGATGTGACCCATCAAACTCTGAGAACCAACTTTCAATCTCTTCTCACTCTCCTTGCAAAGAGAGGAATCAGCCACCCAAACCTTAATGTGATCCTCCGCAGCAGGCCACTAGAATTCTTGTTTAATTCGTCTGATAGTCATACCTTGGCCCAAATGACCCTCATGTGCGAGTTTAAAAATATGCAATCTAAGGGCACCCGGGGACTCAAATCTCTCAGTTCTCATAACAACATCCATCTTTACCACTCAGAGACAACTCAGCCAAAAGTTTCCAAAAGGGCCTAACTGATGCTGGCACCATACTCTCACGAGGTGAACCTTTCTTAATAAGAGTAATAACATCCCGCAAAACAGAATCATTGATCTTGGCCTCCGACCACTGTGGTTTAGAAAAAGAGCCCAAACTGCATTCACACACTTCAAAAATAAAAGCAACAGCTTCTTCACTTTCCAGTTTATTGGCCACCTCCTTGTCAACTGTTTCCCAATCAAGTGTCATACGCGACAAGCAATCTGCTTGTAGATTTCTCCAACCATTAATGAACTCGACATCATTAATACTCTTGTAACCTTGTGGCAAACCTAGCAAGATGCGCTGAACCCTTTCCAGCGCCTCCTGCCAACAGGATTTTCATTAGAGGTTTGTGATTGGTCTTTAGCACAAACCTAGATCACCACAAGTATTCTCTGAAATACTCTACTCCCCAAGCTGCAGCAAGAGCTTCATGTTCAACTGAGTCTGAGTCAGAGTTCTTGATGCAAATGCAATTGTCCATTCAGTGTCCCTCTGAATGGAGATAGTACCACACCAAATGCCAATAAGACTAGCATCAATGTAAGAAACGACTTACAAGAAGCAATGTAAGGTGCAAGAATACCAGCATTGCAACTTTGCACCTTAATATGTGAAAAAGCATCAAACTGATCACTGCCCCAATCAAATTTGCAACCTTTGCAAAGAAGTTTTCTTAAAGGTTCCGAGAAATCAGCAAATCCACGCACAAACTTGGCATAATATTCAACCAGGCCCAGAAAATACCTGAGCTGGTCCTTATCCTTTGGAGGAGGAGCTTTTCTTATAGCATCCAACAGATTATTTTTGGGAGAGATGCCACCGCTAGAGATTGAGTATCCCAAATAGTCAACTTGATTAGTGAGAAAGTGAAATTTGTTTTGGTAACTGTGAGAGCCTGTTGTTCAAGCTTCCACAAAACTTGCCTAGGAGATGCATTATGTTCCTAAATAGTCTTTCCTGAAACCAATATATCGTCCTGGAAATAGTCTACACCAGACAGTCCAAGCGTATTTGACATAATTCTTTGGAAGTCACTTGCAGCCGAAGCCAGCCCAAAGGGCATGTGAGTGAACTGAAAAATGCCTTCTGTTGTAATGAATGCTGTAAGAGACCTAGAGTCTGGATGCAATCGGATCTGGTGGTAAGCACTTCTCAAATCAATCTTGGAGAAATACTTACCACCCCCAACAGACTGCAACAATTCATTAATGTTTGGCAGTGGAAACGTGTCTGTGACTATGTATCTGTTTAAAGACCTAAGGTCAATGCAGAAACGGAGACGGCCATCTGACTTGAGTGTCAAAACTACCGGAGAAATTGAAGAGGATGCCTCCACTGGTTCAATGACTCCAGATTTCAATAAATCATCTAACAGATCTTTTAGACCCTGTCTCACAGACAGAGGGACTTTCCTAAGTTTGTGTTGTACCGGGCACACATTTGGCTTGAGAATGATCTCATGCTGATAGCCTTTGACACAACCAAGTATATCCTCAAACACTCTGTGGGCATCCTGAAGAATATCATGAACTTGGATGTCATCTTCTACTACCATAATTTGATTAGGAGCTCTGGGATTGATGACAATGTGCAGGTCATATTGGTGAATCCAACCAAGAATTGGAGGGCCATCTTTAGCAACAAAGATTTTCCCATGGGTGGTACGTGATTCCAAAAGTAATCTGACAAGACTTATACCCCAAGACATCTATAGTCTGGCCCTGATAGCCAACTGGATTGATATCCTTGTCCAACAGGGAAACCCCCTCGCAAGTCGTACGAGACAAAGACTCTGGAATAATCGTGAACATGGATCCGGAGTCCACCATCAATGTGATATCTTTACCACAAACATTGAATATAGCAGTGGGTCTATTTAATCTAGGAGAGTCTTGAGCGACTTCGACTATAGTTTGATCATACAGATCCCCAACAACTAAGACCTTGTTCACTGTTGTTTTGTAATCATCATTCTGTTGGACTACATTCACTTTGGACTTGAATCTATCAGGCAAATCAGATTGCCTACACATCCTAGCATAATGCCCCTTTTGCCCACACCGCCGGCAATTTTGATCAATCGCAAAACATTTACTTAAATCAGCAAGATGATATTGACTACCACAACGTAAACACTCTCTGGTCCTAAGTTTAGGCATAGCCCCAGAAGCATTGAAAGGTTTAACATTTTTTGTAGACACAGCATTAACATCAACATACTCATCTTTAATTTCAACATCTCCTATTTCTTGTGACAGTCTGTCCGTCTTGCTCAATTCTTTAATGCACTTTTGAGACTCTTCAATAACTTTAAGGCATCTTTCAAGGAAGGGTCTTTGGCAGGCCACAACCATTCTTGTATCTTTCTATCACGCATTGAACGATCAACTGGTCACGGATCAGTTCTTCTGTCGTGATCCGAAAGCGACACTTGACTGAGAGTTCACGTAACCTGGAGACAAAATCATCAATACTTTCTCCTTCCAGTTGTGGCTGCGTATAAAATTTGTATCTAACTAAGACCAGATTAATTTCTGTTGAAAATCTTATTTCAAGTCTTTTAATGGCCTTCTTAAATACATCATTCAGAGGTTGTCCATTAGGTCCCATGGCCACAGGTAAATATTTAAGCACGTTGGCCTTCAGTACCCAAAGCACCACGAAACAGCCCCGGCCACCCCTTGTCTAGCTGACGTGGAGGCAGCACATCCCATCCGCACGGTCGCCATCAACCCCTGCAGACCAGCTACCTCCAGTAACAGAAGTGTGATCAGAAGCAATTTAGCGCCTGTACACCTGACTACCCTGACTACCGACACCCCCTCCGACACCTCCCTGACTGCTCTCTTAATCAACTGCCGATCGGCAGTAAAGCATGCTACAGACGTTGCTGCTCTCATCCAGAACAACAACCTCGATGTAGCAGTTCTAACAGAATCATGGCTCAATGAGTCCTCATCCCCTTGCCTAGACCTCCTAGTCCCCCCCAACTATAACATTGCTAGACTAGAAAGACAACAGAGCAAGAAAGGTGGTGGCATCGCCTGCATCTACCGCTCTAAACTTCGTGTCACGGAGCTTCTGGCGGTTACCACCGACCCCTGCGAATACCTCGCCCTCTCAATCTGCAGTAACGCCTCCCTATTGTGCAACCTGCCCATCTTTTACCACCCCCAGGCATGAACGATTCCTTCACTGACTACCTCATGGAAATTCTCAGAGCAAAGAGCTCCTCCAACGCCAAAGACATTTTCCTTGGCGATTTCAACCTGCATTGGAACGATCCTAATGATCCTCATGTCAATGCCATTAAAGACCTCCTGACGGATCAAGCCCAGACCCAAGCTTGCTCACTCCCAACACACTCGAAAGGGGCCACACTAGACGGGATCATCTCCAAGGAAACAGCCATTAAGCTTATCTCTATAGACCCTTGTGATTGGTCTGACCACCACACCATCACCTTCCTACTTCCTGGCACCTTCAAGGCAAGGGCACCCCAACCTGTGCTTCCCAAACGCTGGGTCAGAGACACCAAGAACCTGGACCACAAGGAACTTGAGGTTCGCTGCAAATCTGACCTCCCCCCCGCATATCACATAGGTCAGTGACCTTAATGATCACTACTCTGCAACTATGTTGACCATTCTTGATGACCTAGCCCCGCTAAAACTAAAAAGAACTCAAGTCAAAGACAGAAACCCATGGTTCACAAGGTCCCTCAACAATGAGAGGCGATCCCTCCGACAATCCGAAAGAATCTGGAGACAGCACCCCTCTGCCGCTCATCTAAAACTTCTCCGCCAAGCCAGAAATACCTACAACAGGAACATCCTCAACTCAAAAAAAGAATTCTTTAGATATGAACTTGGGAATGCTCAGAACAGACTTTGATCTTATCAAACACCAATCTAACAAACTAGCCAAAACTTCGAAAGAAAACCCCAAGTCTCTAATTTCCTCCGATGATTTCTCCTCGTTTTTTGCGAATAAAATCAAAACACTGGGCAACGAACTGAGCTCCGCCTCACACCCTCTACCGCCCCCTGACCTGCCTCTTCCACCCATGCCACACCAACAGACCTCACCTAAGAATCAAGCACACTGGACCAACTTCACTCTCTACGATGAAGACTCTATCACCAAAATCCTCTCCACCTTAAACCCGAACAACCACTTCAATGACCCGCTCCCCTCCAACTGTCTCGCTGCTGCCACCCAAGCCATTATTCCGAGCTGGACTGCAATAATTAATGCCTCTCTTCGACAGGACTCAATCCCTGACTCCCTCAAAGCCGGCCAAGTCCTCCCCATTTTTAAAAAGCCATCGCTGGAGCCAGCCTCCCCAGTCAATTTCAGACCTATTTCGAACATCCCTCTATTAGCCAAAGTACTAGAGAAATGTGTGCAACTGCAGCTGAGCCATCACATCAATAACTTCCACCTACTCGATGACTGCCAATCCAGTTTCCGTCCCGGTCACAGCACTGAAACCACCATGCTCCACATCGTTGATGATGCCCTCCAAGCCCTTGACCAAGGCAAAACCTGTCTCCTAATCCTCCTAGATCTATCCTCGGCCTTCGACACGGTCAACCACAGGAAGCTACTCGAACGCCTCAAATTTAGGATGGGATTAGACGGCCCGGTCCTCGAATGGTTTCAATCCTTCCTCCAAAACCGGTCTCAAAGATTCCTAATCAACGGTAACCTGTCTGCTCCCTCCTCTGTCACGGTCAGTGTCCCCCAAGGATCAACGCTGTCCCCCACTCTCTTCAACCTTTATCTGGAACCCCTTGCCGAAGTCCTTCGCACCGCAAATATATCCTATCATATGTACGCCGACGACACTCAGATCTACATCAAAATCTCTTCCCTCGAAGAGATCCTCTCCCTGAATGAAGCACTGAAGCTGACCGTGCAATGGCTCTCTTCCAACCAACTAAAGCTAAACGCAAAGAAAACAGGATTTCTCCTAATTTCCCCGCCCAAATCCGTCCTGGCGATCCAGACATGGATTAAAGCCATCACAGCCTTAAATTGCCCACCAACAATCGTGGATTCGGCCAAATCGCTGGGAATAACCTTGGATTCCAACCTGAACATGAGAGACCACATCAACGCAATGGCCAAATCTGCCAGATTCCACCAGAGCTACCTATGGAAATTGAAACCCTTCCTAGACGCTCCCGACCTAAAACTTGCAGTGCAATCACTAGTCATTTCTAGACTGGAATAAGGCTGCTTCACCCTCTCTGGTCTACCCAAGATCTCCCGAGCACCTTTAAAAGCCTGCCTCAATGCTGCCGCCAGACTACTTACCGGCTCCAAGAAATTTGATCACATTTCCCCTCATCTGAAAGCACTGAACTGGCTTCCTCTCGAGGCAAGAATAGAACTTAAGCTAGCATGCATCACACACAAGGCCCTTCACTCAAATTCCCCAGCATATCTTGCACGGAAACTTGTGGTATCCGGAGGAATCAGAAACTCACGGTCTGCCAGTGACCTCCTACTCAAGCTGGCACGTTTTCGGAAGAAAAAAACCTATAACCGGGCGTTTGCTGGGGCTGCACCAAGAATACGGAACTCCTTCCCACCCGCCATCAGAAGAATCCCCTCTCTTGCACGCATCAAAAAGGAGGCCAAATCCTTCCTTATGGGAAAATTCCTTGGCTAAACCCAGTTCCACCAACCACCTCAGAGACTATTGCCTTCTTTCATTGACCTTCGGCCAACCAAAAAACTGTAATACTATTGTATTGTATACCTTCCATCCCTCTTGTACTCAGTACTCCCCCACCCTCCCTAATTTATTTTATGCTCCTGTGATCCCATGCCTATTGTACAATGCTACGTCTCTGTAAAGCTCTCAGATACCCTAACAGGTCAAGTTCGCGCTCTATAAAATACATAAATAAATAAATAAATAATAAATAAATAAATAAATAACAACGCTTTTTTCCTGTCAGGAGCAACATTATTACCATCCAAAGCCACAATATAATTATAAAGAATTTCAATCCATTCTTCCCAAATTATTGGTGGAGAACCTGGTTGGGAAAGAAACATTGGTGGCATAATAAAATTTGAAGAATTGAGAGACATGTTTAAAATAAGTAATCTCAAGCAATGACCACAACGTGAAATGCTATGTAAATTGGAAAGACACAGTACTAAACAGGATGATGTGCATATCACTGTAGTTGACTGCACTGGAAAATGCCTCAAATGTGGGTAATGAGGATTAAAGGAAAAGTGAATTATAGTGAAATGAATCAGCCAATATAATAAGGAAATAATGCCAAAAACAGTTTTTGCAGTATTGTGAAGTGAATCAGCCAATGTAATAAGGAAATAATGCCAAAACAGTACAGTTTAGGAGACCTGAAGAGAATCGAGCTCAGAAGAAGAGGAGGAGCGTCGGATGCTTGAAGGAAAGTGGACTCGAAGAAAAATCAGGAGCGTTAAACTGAAGAGAAATACAAAAAACAGGTTTCAGAAATTAAAGATGGCTGCACATCACGCCTCGTTCCGTACGTTGCGCACTATGCGTGCGTTCCAGCAGTAGAAAACAGCACGCGCCTCCAACGGTCGTGCAAGGCCGATTTCACCGGGAACGACCAAAAATACTTCAAAACGGACAGAAGAAGTTGGGGAAAACAGCGTCAGCATCAAAGATACCCAGAAGCTTTTCCAAAGCAAACAGGAACCGTGAAGGTCAGAGGAGAAGACGTATACGGTGGAAAATGGCACCAGGTTGTGCTCAAGGAGTACCAAGATCGTCGCCAAAATTGTTGAGATGCTTTCTTGAAGAAATGACTAGTAGACAAGAAGTAAAGGTAAGTACTTTACTGAGAGCACAACCTGGCATCCGACAACCTCAACAACCCAGCTGCAGCTGTCGGTCATGGAATGCCGTCAGCCTCACATTCTACACCAGAACAAAGAACATGGAGAAAGAATGTAAAGAGCATGGGAGCTCCAACAAAGGTAAGAGAGATAATAATATAAGCTTAAGTATCATCACAACATGGGGGGGAACAGCGTTTACAACGCAACTTTAACAACGCAGTACCTTTACAACGCAACCATTACAACGCAATTCATTACAACGACTTGCGCTGGGGGGCGCTCTAGGATAGGTAATAGTTTTAATTTACTATCCAACACCTTCCCTACTATCCACAGGGACTGGAGTTGGAATAGTAAATTAAACTATTCACTATCCAGTGCCCCCCAACGCAAGTCGTTGTAACGACTTGCGTTGTAAAAGTTGAGTCGTAAAGGCATGCGTTGTCAAAGCATGCGTTGTAACGACGTACATCCCAACATAGGTCGAGACAGCCCCTGTACTAGTTTCTATGAGAGCTTTCACTTTACACAAAGACTTGTGTGGAAAGCAGCCTAAGGAAGACACCTGAAAAACAACAAGGCCAAACCAGTTCTGAAGTATGAGGGTCTGATTCACAGAACTAACTTAAGACAAAATCCTAAACTTACTACGTTTTTGGCATTTTGGTATTCACAGAAGGCACTTACTAATTTCGGTATTCACAGAAGTTAGGAGTCCTTCTAACGCAAAAACAAGAAAAGGCACCATCTGCAAGCAAAGAGACACTACTCTTCCGTTCCCTGAGTTCTAGAGGAGCAGGCACTTGGCTTGCAGAGAGCAACAACCATCAGTATCAATCCTGGTGACATAATGAACAGCAACGATTGCTGAGATGACTGCTCTGCTCTCCATAAAAGATGCCATTTAAGACCCAGGTAATTAGGTGCAGAAATCAAAACACATTTGGGGAATGATAGGTCCAGGTAGCTTCTCCATGACTTGTTCTGCCACATCACCATGTCTGAAGCTACCACATTTAGCATAGCCTAATGACATATGTCCACTATAATGGAGGAGTGTCTACACCTAACACATTGTGCTCAAAAGACCTGGAAGTCTACTCATCTTCCATCCATAGTCCTCAGCTTCCATTTCCACACAATTGGTGCTCAGGAGATTTCTATTGGAGAGATTTTTGGGGTGTACTACCAGGGTGCATCCTAGCACCAATCCTCTTTCTTTTATACATAAACTACTTAGACTCCTTCCTCATTAGGTACTGCCACGATCAAGTGCAGTCCTGTGGTGTCGTTGCTATATGCTGATGACGCCTACTGCTTTCCATACCTAATGAGCTTTGGTCCTTAATTGACATCTTTGTATCCTTTAAGGATAAATTGGACCTAGATACTAACTACTAAATCACAATATATGGTCTGCGGCTCGCAGCACACCAATGTTGCACCAATATCTGTTAAGGAAACTAACATCACCAAGGTCAAGGAATTCCCTTACTTTGGAGTGATCTTTAACAGTAATAACAGTTTTGTTCCCTGCTTCTCCAAACTAATGTTCTCGATTTAATAGCACAGTCCTGCCCTTTTTAATGCGCCCATCAGAGTAGGCAGCAAATCCATTGCACCTTTGTTAGAAATCTACAAGTTGATATGCTTGCCTGTCCTCACTTATGGGATGGGAATATGGGGGTATAGAAGCTGCAGTAATCTTCAGTGGGAGGACAATCGTTTCGGTCAGCAGATCCTTGGTCTTGGACCAAGTAGCTCACTGCACTTTTTACACGAGGAACTGGGTTTGGCCTATATCACCTACCATATAGGACTGGCTCCCCTTCTTCTTTGGTCCTCTATTTAGAGCATTACTGAGGCCTCTTTTAACTTGCTATGGGGGTTTGCTAAGATTTAAGAACTGTTTCTGAAAGGGGTAGCCTCCAGAAGGGACGACTGTGAGGTGATGAGAGAAGTTATGGCCTACAAATGATCAAAGGGGTAGAGACATACGTATTGTATGTCACCAACACACGGGAAAAGGAATAATTGACAACGTTTTGTTTAGATACAATCATATTTCCTCTGTGTTGCCCTCTTGGCCAATTTGATCCTAAATCTATTCTGATTTGTCCCTATGACGAATTATCGCTCAAACCCTGGTGCATTATATATTTTTTTGTAAGTATTATGAAGTTCCAAGGTCAAACATTTTGTTAGCATTACTCAAAAACCTGGGTTTTAATCAAGTTAGGCATGCCCTTCACTGTGGATACTTCTACATCATCATGTGTCTCTATCTGTAGGAGCATTCTTAAAAAATGCCCTTTATTGGTGCAGCTCCATAGAGTTTCACACACTGAGGATAAGAGCTCACACTAAATATTTTATGACAATTTAAAACATGTTTGAATTTTTTTAAATGTATTTTACATCCAAATGTCATACCAAATTGTCGAAGGTTGTATTATTGTATACTTTAGGGAACATTTATGATAATTTTAATATCGAATTAAATGCCATGCATTTTCGCACAGTTAAATGTCTTTGCACAAAATGCAGCATACAATCATGTGCATAATGCATTTTGAATTGATACTGAATCTGTTTCCAAAATGATTTTGACAAGAAGAAGACCAGAAACGCACCTTGTGATGTGTGGCGGCGCGGCCAGGGCGACTGACGCTGGAATCTGGGGACCACGGTTCGATCCCCGGCTCCGGCGGCAGGTTAGCCCAGCACCATGTGACTCTGGGCAATAGCTCGCTTAATCTTCCCGACGGCCCCCAGCGCCTAGAGACCCTTACGGGTGATTGTGCGCTTTACAAATGTGGACTTTTGTGATATACCTTAAAATTTGCTTAAATATATTGCATTCTTGCACAAGTAGTTGCTTTGCATAATATGTACTTTATGCACTTTAGATTGTCAAGGAACTTATCATTAATGACTACAGTGAGATGTTAATTTGTTGTACAGTACAAGGATTTGTATCAAATGTACTGTGTTTTTAGTTTGCTCTGCTTTTTATTCTTTCATGGATTAATCTTAATCTGAATAAAGATTTTTTATTTGATATTGGAGGGATTAAGAAACCTGGCAACATAATGTACCAAATTTGAAAAGAGGAAATTGTGAATATTTACTGAATTGTCTACAGCCCTCCGGGATAGTGTAAATACCCAAAGGCAATGAAGGATCAAACTGTACAGTGTATCCTGTACAATTTGTACAGTGTATCAAAATGATACAGACATAATAATTCCACTCGACCCACACCTCTCAATGACAAAAACACACAGGGAACGATCAAGGCCACTGCAACCAGGCAGGCCCTCTCCAGACCTATAGTGTTGCTTGCAAGTGCCTCCCTTACAATTCAATGGCAAGGAAGATATAATATCTTCCTGGATCCAACACTGGCAAACAATTCCTATGTGAGAGATGGTAACTAGATTACAAATGTTTATATTTATGTAACAGAACATAATTGAAATTGTTATAATTTATGATTCCATTAACTGTTCTTTATTCATATTGCAGAAAATAATTTTTAAAACACATTTCGACTTACAGACCGTATTAGAATTGCACTTTTAGAATGTGTTTAAACTGCTGCAGAAATGTTTTCACATAAGAAAATAACACATACTGAAAATGTACTTGCTTTAAACACGTAAAGAATGTTTTCACATAGAAAATAACACGTAAGGGAAATGTGCTATTTTGAATGTATATGAAAATGACATGAAGATTGTTTTTCTTTGTACTTGGCTATCATTCTTAAATGGGCCCCTTTATTTAGGCCCAAAAGCCTTTTCTTTTGACTCTTCCTCACAGCTAATTAGACGTTTATTTAGGACATTTTGGCTAGCACCAGCGTCTTTCTAAAGATTGTGCTGACTTCAAGCTTAAGTTTCCTTAGCCTCATCACAGCAAATTAGATTATTCATACAACAAGGAACCTTGCTGTAATACATAATGAATAGACTGTTAGAATTAACTATAATTTAGATATATTTTGAGTATGCTTAACTAGAACATCATTGATATTTGTTTCTGCACATCTAACTAGTCATTATATTCACAATAGATACTGAACACAGCTTTAAGTTTAGGCAAAAGAGTTCTCTTGAGAACTTTCCTCCATGTTGCTAACATTTGAAACAGTGTTTTACTATGAACCGGCGTGAATGTTTACCATTGGAATAAGGAGACGAAACAGCGAATATTGACGACACTACTGAATGAGCGGTTTCCATTGGAGGAGAGAATCGTACACTTACCAAGGTTTTGTTACAAGATTGTGTGATTTTAATATAATAAGCGTTTCTAGTGGGAAACGGCCACTACAACGTGGCTGTTTCCACGCAAACCTTTACGACGCATGCATTACAACGCATGCGTGGTTACCACGAAAGCCTTTACCACGCATACTTTTACTACGAGATACGTAGTAAAGGCAAGTGTGGTAAAGGCGAAAATTTGAAAAAAGGGGTTTGAGGAGTCTCCACCCAAAAATATAAAAATAAAAAGAGGGAATAAAAAGGGGGTTGGAGGGTCTCCCCCCCCCCCAAAAAAACCGCATCTGATGTGAAGCGAAGTGGAGGCAATTAGTGTCGTTAAAGAGGAAACGGAAAGAAACGTATGCTTCCTCTTTACGACGTCCGACGCCAAAAAGGAAGATGAAGGACAGGAGACGGCGTGAATAGGTAAGGGGAATTTTAATTTAAAAAAAGATTGAGGGTTAAGGGCCAGGGTAAATATAAGAAGGATTGGGGGGAAGGGTACAACCTTTAGAACGAGTATGCCTTTAACATGCATAAATTTACAATGAAAATCGGTGTAAATCTATGCATGGTAAAGGAATATTCGTGCAAAAGGTTATGCAAACAAAAAGCATTCCGTTGTAACGCATGCGTGGTAAAGGCATGCGTTGCAATGGAATGCATTGTAACGACATACAACCATTTCTAGTTAGTTCTATCTAGACCCCACCAAACTTTGCAGGCATTGGTAGACGGAGTAGGGACTTTACAACTTCATTAGCTTCCAGTGACTTGAGTGTAAATTAGGATGGATATTTACCAGCATGGCTCCGTGCGCGCATTACGCAAAGTATTATCTGCTGGCAGACTAAATTGTTAGACGAAATCTTGCGTTATGCAAAATATTGCAGTGAGGAATAGGACATGAAGCAGAGGGAAATAAAGGAAAAATTCATGTTGGCGTAAACTAAGTTAGCTCAGAATGGCTTTCAGAACCCATCCTTTGCAGAAAATCAACAAATGATGCCGGGAGTTGTTGCACCAAAGGCTGGATTTTCGGGATTTCAAGGTGGAATGAATATGTCCCACAGCAGAGGTAGAGGTGTTCCCATGTGTACAGGATCTAGAATGGACATTGCAACATGAAAAGGGTTACTGCTTGTCACGTTTTCCATAGGGTGGGGCATTGAAAACAAGGATATTGATTTAATCGTGGAAATGCAGGTGCAAAGCTCACATGGTACACCAGTTCAAAGAATGCCTATGACACAAATGCAAACTCCTATGCAGAATCAAGCCCAAATGATGCTCCCTGCTCCTGCACAAATAGGGAAACTCAGTCTAAGTCAAATGCTACTTTTTCATGCAAATTAGTCATTGTCATTGTGCTCGAAATAGTTCTCAGTTAGCGCTCGTATGCAGCACTCTAGGACGAAGTGTCTTGGTGTCTTGAAATCCCATTGTTCATTAATGAGTAGGGTTTCTAGAGTGTCTAGGGTTTCTTGTTGGGGTAAGCTTATATGTAAGCTTTCTATGTCTAGTCCAACTAGGAGCATTCTCTCCTCAGAGTACGTCTGCTCCTTCAGGAGGTTTAGCAGATCTCTGATGTCTTTTAGGTACGTTGGTGTTTTTTGTACCAGCGGTCCCAGGTATTGGTCAGCAAATTGTGAAAGTGGCTCTAGGACCGAATCAATACGTGGTCATCGTTCCTTGTGGGTGTTTGGGAGTGAGTAGAAGTATGGTACCTTCGGTGTTGTTGTTCTGAGGAAATCTGCTTAATTTCTTGATATCCAGTCATTGAGTTCCGCCTCAATAACCATAAGTTCAATTGTTCTCTGTAGTCTTTCTGTCGGGTCTGTGGTGATTATTTTGTAGAATTTCTGGTCCATTAGTAGGTTGAGGCATTGCTGGTTATTTCCTTCATTGCTTAACAGGACTATTCCACCCCCTTTATCGGCTGGCTTGATCACTAGGTCTTTGTGTTCTCTGAGTTCATCAAGCGCCTGTTGTTCTGATCTTGAGATGTTCATGAAGGACTTCTTAATGTGTTCTTTTTTGTCCTACACTTCCTTCATGACAGCTTGCTCGAAGGTCTGTATTTCTTTAGGTATTTGGTGGTTGAGGGGGCAGAAAGTAGACTTCTGTCATAATATTGTGTCAACCTCTGTGACATACTCTTCTTTGTTGTTTAAGAATGCTTTTAACTTCATTTTCCTGCAGGATTCAGCCATCTCGCACTGTAATTTAAATATGTCCAGAGGTGGTGTTGGTACATAAACCAGCCCTTTATTCAGGACTCTTTCCTGTTCTTGGATCAGGGTGATGTCTGTTAAATTGACTATGAGCCTGTCGTGCTTGGTCCTGGTTTCGCGCTGGTCATGCTCCTGATATGTACCTGTCCTTCTTGGTCTGTCCAACTTACTCCTTGTCTTCTTGTCCTCTGGGTGGTCTGGAAGATAGCAAGGCCTGCTATTGAGCAGTGCTCATTCAGAATCATGGGCCAGGCACGGCCTAAGTCACAAGGCAATGCAACTGATACACTGAGGTAGAGCAGTCAAGAGCATATATCCTTTTCAGGTCAAAATTTGAGGTGAGCTTAAAATATGCCACTGAGTACTTTTAAATGGACAACAGTTGGAAGTGAGAGTTCCCTGCATCTTGACCTAACACTTCTTTTCAATTGACTCACATTTCAAAGAATGTCATGTCCAAAATTCAGGCCCCATATTCACAGTGGACACTTTTCACTGTGCCATTATAATGAATGTTTAGCCTTCGATAGTTCACAATATTTTGCACTAATCGGAAGTAGGTCACATCACAGATTATGTAGGGACTCCTGCACTAGATGATGTCACAGGCCTGGATATTTGTGTTTAGACCATGACATGGAATGAGGATAGACAGCAGGTCACTATTGAAGTGTGTAAGAGGAACTCGGTTAAAGTGACAGCAATACAGACAAACAAAAAGTCTAAATAATCACCAATTCTTGGAAAGGAGCATAAGTCTTTCCCAATCGTAGTCAATCAATTATTGTTTCCAATAAGAATCAAGTCCATAGACAAGCTTTGCTTTGTAGAGAATTTCTGTTGTTTATTTAGAAACATATATTTTTCAAAACACTAGATCCAAGAATTCATATAACATAAATGATTCAGCCTACGCGTTTTGTCCACACTTGGTTGTGATATGGCTGAAAAAGGGAAATATGCATATCAATATCAACACCTGTATTTATTTCATATGATATTCTTGTAAGATACAAACACCATAATCCATGCTGTCCTATGTTTAATTCAATCCATAACTGAAAAAGCCTATATCCAATCTTTAAAACCCCCCTTGGCCCAGAATGTGAATCATTACTAACATTTTTGTAGGTATGCTAATATGCAAATGAATCTTATGTATGAGAACCCACTCCTGCCCTCTTAAGCAGTCCCAGATAAACAAGTTTAGTAAATCACTACATCATGCCTTGTATTGCCTGCCCCCAAGGTAACAGTTATATTATGTTGCTTGCATTCCCGTGAGCGACCTGCAGCATATTTAATCTAGGGTTCTCTGGTTGCGTATGGTCTCTAGGAGTACCACCAGGTATAGCGCCTGTATCCTTTGACATAATAATTGAGGGTGTGGGATTAACCTTTGGAGCGAATGCTAGTGTACATACAATAAATACAGGTTCCCTAATATGACCCTCTTTAGGTTGTCCTATCGGGGTATATGGTGGTGTGGCCCAATCTTAGATACTTCAACAGCCAGAACCTCTAATTTCTAAACGACTGGAGCCAAGAGAGTTTCTAATCTCGAAGTAATCCCAGCCAATAGCGATGCCCATTGAGGTCCTCCAAAATCTCCTGGGGTAAACCCAATATTGGTGCCAGAGGGGACAGGAGGCTTGAGTGTACGTGATCCTTTAGAAGCTTTTGTCGCAACAGAGGTGTTTTTACATTTTCTTTTCCTTTTGGGAGTAGGGGGCTAACAGAACTTAAACTAGGGGATTGTATTATCTCATAGCTTAATATGGTATTCGGGTTATCAGTAGCCCCCAAACCAGTATCATACCTGATTGCACACTCATTTGCTGGGGATATTGCCGTAGTATCATTTGGTGTAACAGGGGCCCCACTCCAGCACCCAGACCCTCCACCAATTGAAAGACGATTCTCAAAATTGTCTAACTCCTGGGTAATCACGTTTACTGCCCTCACTAGGTATGAATCAATGGTTGCCCGACCAGTATCACATGTTGGTGTTGGTGAGATATTAGCTGTTTTGCACTTACCCATAGCTTTCAAAAAGGCAAAACAGCCACTCTGGTCTATACCGGATAAAATATAAATATAAATATGAGTAAACAACAAACAATTCTAATAACAAATGACCGGATAGTCCGGAGATGTGAGCCAAAATTAGTGATGGGAGAGAGTACGTTGCTCTAGTTCGGTTACGTGACACAGATGCAGCAAATGTTTGAACACTCAGCCCAGTCTGTAGTAGTAGGATGATAAGGTCCAGATACAGTCACATACACTCAAACAACGATCAAATCGGTAACAGTACCTTATGAAGGGTGTCAGGGAGGTGGCCAAGCACAGCCCTCTCCGATCAGTGAAGGGCTGCAGAGGTCTTAGGCGCTTTTAAACGCAAGATTACGGGCTCGCTACTCCCTCCTGGGAGAGGAAAGGATGCTGGAACTTGGAGTCCCCCAGCCGCTGGCCACAACAGACAAGAGCGTGTCCCATGCTGCGGAGGTCTTAGGCGCTTGTAAACGCAAGATTGGGGGCTTGCTCTTCCCTCCTGGGAGAGCAAAGGATGCTGGTACTTGGAGCCCCCCACTGGCCACAACAGACAAAGAGCTCTTCCAGACTACAAGAAGTCATTGAAATGTCAAAGTTTGAAAAGGAAGAGACAGGAGTCAACTGACGATGAAAGTACCCTCTGAGTGGAACTCACATGTGAATCATGATAGTGTGATGGTTAAGATAACCATCAGATGATGGAATAATAGAGTTCACGAATTAACATGAAAATGTGTTAACTTAGTAGCTGAATATGCAATGATAAATGTAAAATTCAATGCTCAAATGACACACTCGAAATGTGATAATTTGCAATAAGCCTTCATCGTTATTGGTATAGCCATATTAAAGCTAAGAAGCAAGTTTATGTAACCAAAAGCAAACCTTATATAGGTGAAATGTGCATAGCATAAATTAGAAATTTGACCTTAAAATGACATGCCTAGAAATGTTCGTCATACCTGCAGAATGCTCCAGTTTAATAAATGTATTTCTTTAGATGCAACATTTTATTCTTAAATGTCAAGAATTTCCAATTTTCTCATGTTTTCACATAAATGTTTGACTAAGATAGTTGTGCATTATAGACAATAACTCTTGTTCATATTAAATGGAATGCATTACTTAACAGTGATTTTGTCTTTTAATTATTATTGTTCATTGTTCTTGCAGTGAAACAAAATGTGAGGCAACAACTGTGTTCAAACGCCTATAGGCACTGAGGCTTATGTTTCCAGAATAAAACTATGCAAGATTGTTTGTAGATAACTCTGTGATAACTTTACAAGCAGTGTGCATATTTCTTGGGAACGGAGGAGCTGAACCTGCTCAGTGGTCAGAGATGACACTTATTGGACCTCGAATAAAGGAGCCCAATACAATGTATTCAATATGTATTCATGTCTTTTATATTAGTGCATTTTGCTAGGTAGGTGTGATGCCTATGCCTTCCTCCCCTTCTTCCCCATGCCAGACTCTTGGCGGTTGCAGCTAATCCTGCTCTGTTACCAGTGGTGGCTGGTGACCTTTGAAAGTGGTGGGCCGTAAATGTTCTGTTGGAGTGCACAGTGGCGAGGGAGCTCATGGAGCGAGCAAGAACACTTTAAGGGGGGTTTGTGGAGGTTCTTCCCCTGAGACACTTTTGGAAAAAAAGTGGGTAATGGTGCATTTTTAATCAAATTTGAGAAGCAAGTAGGTTAATAAAGCAATTGTGAAAGTACCCTTGTTTGTTCTGTACAATGATTGTAATCCACCGATGAACCCCCATAGGCCTCTCGTCCTGTCCTGCTTCACATGTTTCTGCACTAGTAATTATTTATTTATTTATTTATTTATTTATTTATGCGATTTTTAAAGCGCTGCAATTACCCATGGGTGTCTCGGCGCTGTGAGCTAAGTCTAGTCCCAGTATTTTAAAGATTTTGATGCAGTAATTTTATGTTAGCTGTAGCTAATGAGTCACTGAGAAAACAACCATGTCTTTAGTTGTTTTCTGAAGATGATCAGTGTAGGACTGGTTTTTATTTTAAGAGGGAGAGAATTCCATAGCTTTGCAGCTGCAATGATGAAACGTCTGTCTCCCCAGTTAACTTTCCTTGTTCTGGGGATTTGAATCAGGTGAGCAGTATTCGAACGTAAGGTTCTGGGGGTTGGAAGAGGCTTGAGGGAGTCACTGAGAAATTTTGGTCCTATGTTGTTTACTGCCTTATACACAATGCATAAGGACTTAAACTTGGTTCGACTCCTAACCGGGAGCCAGTGCAATTGAGCCAGGTGTTTGGAAACAGAGGTGAATTTTGGAATGCCCAATAGTATTCTTGCCGAGGCGTTCTGAATCATTTGAAGTTTTGAAATGACCTTCTCTTGCGCATTGAGGAGGAGGGCATTACAATAGTCGGTGCGAGAAAACACCAACGTTGAAATTAGGGTTTTGCCTGTAGTGGTGGGAAGATAAGGCAGAAGTTTCTTAATTTTTCGTAAAATGTTAAAAGATGATGAAACTACGGAGTTCACATGGTGATGAAAAAGGAGTTTGTCGTCAAATATTACTCCTAAGTTTCTAACTTTGATGACCGGTTCAGGTGGAGTGCCCATTTCCTCTGGCCACCATAAGGGAGACCAAATAGGCTGAACTTTACCGAACAACATTACTTCGGTTTTTGAAGCGTTCAATTTAAGACAATTGGAGGCCATCCAACTGCTGATGGCCCGCATGCCATCCTTGAAATTTGCCGCTATGGTGGAACCATTTTTATGTATGGATAGTACCAACTGTGTATCGTCAGCATATGTAGTTAAGTTGATGTTGTATGCTTTTATTACCCTCGCCAAGTCTGAAACATAGATATTAAAGAGGGTCGGACTCAGCGAGGAACCCTGTGGGACACCACAGGGGAGGGTAAACATCGGAGAGGTGAATGAGCCCAACTTAACTGCCTGTTTGCGGTCGGCCAGGAAGGATGCAATGAGGTCCTTGGCCTTGTGTTTGATACCAATGGCCTCGACACGGCCGATCAGAGTAGAGTGATCGACCGTGTCGAAAGCCGCCGATAGGTCCAGCAGAATCAGGACAGCCTGTCCATCATTGTCCATTGTTGTTCTTATTTCATCAGCAGCCTTAATCAGTGCAGTTTCGGTCCCATGTCCTTGTCGGAAACCGAACTGTGTATCATCTAATAGGTCGTTATTTTGAATATAGTCAGACAGTTGTTCGTTCATGACAGATTCAAAGATCTTAGCTGGAAATGGCAATGATGCAATAGGACGGTAGCTGGAGGGCATGGATGGATCAAGCGATGGTTTCTTTAGGAGTGGTTTGATTATGATGTTCTTCCAGATATTAGGATAAGTCCCAGTTGAAAACATGATGTTGCAGATGTGTGTCAATGGTAAAGTAATGGTATCTGGGACGGTGTGTAGTATGGAAGGGTGACAAGGGTCCAGAGGGGAGCCCGACTTGATTGCTGGGATAAGCTTGTGAATACGTTGAGGATGTACCTTGGTGAATTCAGTAAGTGTTGATGAATTCGGGTTTGATTGCATGTTCGTGGATGAAATGCCATGAAGGTTGGGAGTGAAATCGTTAAATATGGCTGTCACCTTGTCAGAAAAAAACTCAGCTAATGTGTTGCATAGAGTTTGTGATGATTCAATCGGTGGATTTGTGGGTTCTGCAAGGTGGTTGACAACTTCAAACAGTTTTTTCGTACTGCATTTTGCCTGGTTTATTTGGGTGGTATAGTAGATGTTTTTTCCTATGGCTATTTTCTGCTTATAGTCTAGGAGTGCAGCTTTGTATATTATTTTATCTGATGGATTGTAATGTTTGCGCCAATGACGTTCTAGATTGCGGCAATGTTGACGCTGTAGCCTAAGTTGTTCAGTAAACCAAGGGGCCGATGGAATTTTTCTATTACGTTTAGATCTTCTGGGGGCGCCAGTATTTGGAATGTCCCTTCCAGGATGGAAGTGTATGTGGTAGCAGCCGTGTTTGGGTCCATTTCCCTGTCTATGTCCGTGAAAGCATCAGTGAGAATCTGATCTAGATGAATGTAGTCTATATTTCTCCAATCTCTGGTGGTTTGAAAGGGATTTAGTGATGTATCTTTACATGCCCTAGTTTTGATCTTGATGTCAAATAAGATAGCAGAGTGGTCAGACCATGTGAGGGGTAGTGTTTTATTCACGGTAATGTGAGGATTGTTGGTAAAAATACCCTCGAGCGTGTGTCCTGCCTTGTGTGTTGGATCCATTATCAGTTGTCCAAGGTCTACCGCAGATAGATCCGTAGTGAGCTGGATCGTGTCATTATCTGTCAACGATTCTAAGTGAAAGTTAAAATCGCCTAATATGGTAAAATATTTGTGCTCAGCAGCTAGTTCACTCAGTTGATGCAGTTGAGACAAAAATGCCTTGCGAGAGCCTGGGGGTCGGTATACAAGAGTACCCGTGAATGTTTGGTTGGTGGAAAGCGTGACAGTAAAGGCGAGAGCCTTACAGCTCGCATGTTTTAGATCGATGGCTTTTACTCGCAAGCTGTTGCGGTATATTATAGCGATGCCACCACCTTTTGTGGTTGCTATGCGGTCCTGCTTGTGTACACAATAGTCTTCTGGCATAGCAGCTTTGAAGTCAGGTCCTGATGCTTCGTCTCCCCAAGTTTCTGTCAGAAACAGGAGATCGATAGCATGACTATGAAGCAGCTCTTGTATATCGATTTTATGGCATGGAAGCGAACGCACGTTCACAAGTGCTGCCTGTATTAATTTGTGAGGTGTCAGTATATCCTGAGTGATATTTTTACATAAAGTACAGGTGAACGGACCTCCGATAGGATCGGCATAGATATGTGCCGGCGGGTCATGTACCTTGTGTAAGGTGTTATTTAAGGAATATAAATCATTACATGAATAAACCAACCTTGGAAAAGGTGCAGGGGGGGTGGCCCTGGGCTCGGTCAAGGCGCAGACGGGCGCAGACGGGCGCAGACGGGCTTGGCTTTGGCGCGGCTTCGGCCCGCTGCGCCGTCTGGCCATGACACACGTATTATAGAATGAGGAGGGTGGGAGTCCGGCGCGACTAGAGCGCTGACCCCGCTACTCCCAAGATGGCGCCCACCGCCACCAGACGCCTGAAATGGTCTAGAACGGTAGTATTAAGAGCAAGAAGCTTGTGTAGGGTGTTAGAGTGCCTCGACTACATTCCCATTTAATTCTACAATGAAAAGCCCCCCAACAACGATTATTTAAAAAGTTATGAGCAAATTTCCTGGCGAAATTAAAAAGGTTTAAAATACAACAATCGATGTCCTTAATGTACTGGAGACGAGTGGTAAGCTCGCAGCCCCTGCAGCACTCACTGGGGAGAGCTTCTAAGGCAGTGCGGCCACCGAAGTAAGTTCTTTAAATATTCTGGGAGGGCGGGAGTCCGGCGCGACTAGAGCGCTGACCCCGCTACTCCCAAGATGGCGCCCACCGCCACCAGACGCCTGAAATGGTCTAGAACGGTAGTATTAAGAGCAAGAAGCTTGTGTAGGGTGTTAGAGTGCTTCGACTACATTCCCATTTAATTCTACAATGAAAAGCCCTCCAACAACGATTATTTAAAAAGTTATGAGCAAATTTCCTGGCGAAATTAAAAAGGTTTAAAATACAACAATCAATGTCCTTAATGTACTGGAGACGAGTGGTAAGCTCGCAGCCCCTGCAGCACTCACTGGGGAGAGCTTCTAATGAAGTGTCTACAGCCCTTCTACAAGCAGCACTGGCATCATTTGGAGTGTGTACTGGTCTCCAGGTACGGAGACATCCAAGTGTACCTCCTATATATGCACATATCTGTGCAGCAGGTGCCTTCTTTCATTGAGCTAAGTTAGCTGATAAACGTGGCCAGCACTGCAAAGGTTATGTAAAAGTAAAATATCTCAAATAGGTCGCAGTAAGGCTTTCGACGCACACAGGTGGGAAGTTAAATCGAAGTCCATAGTAACAAAAACCAACAATGATACACAGTGGGACAAGTACCAAGGCCGAAATGTTAAATGAATCTTTTTACCTTTTACATACTAAATCTGGTATTACGTAAGTTAGATTACCTCTGCTCGATGTGGCATCAACAACCTTTGCCTACATTTGCATGCAAGCTGCTTAAGATGGTACAAACAATCTTAATTTGATCCCAGAGGAATAAGAAGGTTTTAGATATAAATTTGGATTGAATTAATTGTCTGGTCACATTTTTTATATGACGCAAGTTGACTCTTGTTTGATGTTTCCGGCTACATGGGTTATATGATTGATGTGTAATGTCCACGCAAGGCTACTGATTACCTAATTAAATGTATTTGGGGAAAAAAAGAAGTTGGACTAAAGTTTTGCATTGGGCGTAGAGTGACATAATTGACAGCATCACATACATAGAAAACACATACAACGAGGCATTAAGGGGAATAAAATGCAACTTTTACACACAGTATGATCTGTTTTACCAGGATTCCTTTCTGCTATGGGCAGCTAATTCTGCAGTAAAGCACATCAAACGTGACCCCTCTGTGACCATATCTGATTACCACGTGTTGAGATAGGATGGGATTGATGGTGAGAATGCAAGACTTGTCCCGGATTGTTTACCCTATCCCAAACACCACACGGTGCCTGCTGGGGTCCCCAGTGTCAGACTTTAGGGCTCAATAATCACTCAGGACATGTGGTTGTGCTGTAATAACCCCCACTGACACACGCTGTCCATGGTAAGATTGCTGTACTCTGATAAGGCTGCTGTCATTCACAGGATATAAACTATAATCACAAGAAAAATAGCCTAACCCTCCCAATGATTCTGAAGAAGCAATAATTTCTTTGTGCTATCAGAAAAACAGTTAACTTTTGTTTCTCTTGGTATATTTATTTATACCTTTTTTACTTTGTGTAATGCATTCAAGTATTAAACATTGATGTACAGAGAATATAAAACATAAACATTTCAAAGTAATGTCTCATATTCGTTAAAAATTGATCAAAAAAAGTAGTGCTTTAAAAATACAAAAAAGAATTTGTGATAAAATATTGTCATTCAACAATAACAATAATCACAGTGAAATTAATTATACAACAATCAAAGTAAAACATAATTATGCAGCAATTTTTGGAAACAATCAATAACCTCAGCAAGAAGTCACAATTTTCTTTCAAATCTCTCAGTTATAGAATAAATCAATTCAGAGATCAATTGGAATTTGATATCTTAGCCTATTTCGCCAATGTATCATATGCCGACGCGTTTCGAGTACTGGTGTTCCCTCATAGGACTCTCATCAGGGCTGTGTTACTCTGATCTGCAATGAATTGTTGTGTGACAATAAGTAAAAGTTGGGGGATTATTAGAAAACTATTAGAAGAATATTAAAACCTCTACATCTCCATTATATTTTCTATCTCTATTTGCCTATTTCTAAATCTCGGCACCTGATATACCACGGGATCTCAGGCTTTAGTGTCGATGGTATGCCTCTTGAATAGAGAATCTCCAAACTTCCTATAGACAAAAAAACAACTTTATTGGTATGCCAAAGGTTTTTTGTTAAGAGACAACACAGTAGGCTCGTCTTGTGTCATACCTGTGTATTGTGTATGAAGTCTTCTATTCTGTAAAATAAACCGTAATATGGCTTAGTTTGTTTTTCAAACACTCTAATTATGCACCAAATGCCCAAAACTATGCCATAAATACCTGTTATGTCAACAACGTGCTTAATCCAGCCGGATTAGCTTAAAAAAAGCGAAGAGTCGGAACCTCGTGTCTTAAGGCTCTCTTTCGTTCTGTAACAAAAAAACTGGACATTGTAGCCTTTCAAAAGCCCAATACTCAGCATTTTTTATATTCATGGTTTTATTGAAGCGTACCTTTATTCCTCTGGGTTTTCAAGTTGACGTTTATACATTCCTCGCGTTTATGTTCTTTAAACCAAATGGTCTAGAGTGTTACGTGAGCCACGATTTTTCGGTTTGTATTCCTTCCCTGTAACAATAATAAGGGGACAATGTAGACTTTCAATAAACTAAATCGCAACATTGTTACTCGCGGTTTCTGCGATGGAGAAAGCATACCTTTCTTCCTCGGCGTTTCAAAGACGCCGCTTGTACTTTCTTCGCATTGCCTCAGGCCACAATTGTCTAAAAAAATATGTGAATGGTAGTTCACGTATAGTATAGGTAGTCGCCATTTCTTTCTCCTTAGATTGTGCGAACTGCGATATGGGGGCGTTTAACATAGTAACCAATCACATGGTATGTTGTGGCTGGTGCAGGGAGATGCAGTGTGGGAATTGTAGTTCTGGTAATCTAAAAAGATTAATCGCCTCTTCCCCCATACCGCAATTCGCACAATCTAAGGAGAAAGAAATGGCGACTACCGGTTGAGGGGCGCTGAGACCGGGAATGGCTACGAGTCGGAATTATTTTTTGCAAGGTGAGAACCCGTGTGCACAAGTATACAATCTATCTGTTGCACAGAGTGAAAGAATACCCGCTAAATAACTACCATTCACGTATTTTTTTAGACAATTTTGGCCCGAGGCAAAGCGAAGAAAGTACAAGTGGCGTCTTTGAAATGACGAGGAAGAAAGGTATGCTTTCTCCATCGCAGAAACCGCGAGTAACAATGTTGCCATTTAGTTTATTGAAAGTCTACATTGTCCCCTTATTATTGTTACGCTGAGTATTGGGCTTTTGAAAGGCTACAATGTCCCGTTTTTTTGTTACAGAACGAAAGAGAGCCTTAAGACACGAGGTTCCGTCTCTTCTATTTTTTTAAGCTAATCCGGCAGGAATAAGCACGTTGTTGACAGAACAGGTATTTATGGCATAGTTTTGGGCATTTGGTGCACAATTAGAGTGTTTGAAAAACAAACTAAGCCATATTACGGTTTATTTTACAGAATAGAAGACCTCATGTAATACGTCCACACAGGTATGACACAAGACGAGCCTACTGTGTTGTCTCTTAACAAAAAACATTTGGCATACCAATAAAGTTTTTTTTTTTCTATAGGAAGTTTGGAGATTCTCTATTCAAGAGGCATACCATCGACACTAAAGCCTGAGATCCCGTGGTATATCAGGTACCGAGATTTAGAAATAGGAAAAAAGTGATTGAAAAAATAATGGAGATGTAGAGGTTTTAATGTTCTTCTAATAGTTTTCTAATAATCCCTCAACTTTTACTTATTGTCACACAACAATTCATCGCAGATCAGAGTAACACAGCCCTGATGAGAGTCCTGTGAGGGAACACCAGTACTCAAAACGCGTCAGCATATGATACATTGGCGAAATAGGCTAGGATATCAAATTCCAATTGATCTCTGAATTGATGTATTGTATAACTGAGAGATTTGAAAGAAAATTGTGTTTTTCTTGCTTAGAGTTTATTGATTGTTTCAAACAAATTGCTGCATAATTATGTTTTACTTTGATTGTTGTATAATTAATCTTCACTTTGATTATTGTTATTGTTGAATGACAACATTTTCTCACAAATTCTTTTTTGTATGTTTAAAGCACTACTTTTTTTTATCAATTTTTGACGAATATGAGACATTACTGTGAAATGTTTATGTTTTATATTCTCTGTACATCAATGTTTAATACTTGAATGAATTACACAAAGTAAAAAGGGTATAAATAAATATACCAAGAGAAAAAAAAGTTAACTGTTTTTCTGATAGCACAAAGAAATTATTGCTTCATCAGAATCATTGGGAGGGTTAGGCTATTTTTTGTGTGATTATAGTTTAAAAAAGGCCCTGCCTAACCCTGGTCCACTTGGGGCCTAACTCCCTTTGTGTTTTACATCATTCACAGGAGGCATGCAATTAAGGCACTTGTTTCTACAAGTCACTCACCTCGAGGAGGGTCTGCACCTCAAGCGAAGGGTCTCACAGCGAGGGTGCCGTTTGCCTTCACATGAGGTTCAATCCAGCCACCTTCAGGGTCGTGTCACAGCACGGTGCTGATCTCCAAACCTCACTGTTAGAACTGGGGGTCTCTAATTGGCAGAGGTAAGTACCTTTGACCAAGTAGGGACCCTTACTTCTTGTCAGGGTGAAGGGATACACACTGTAGATAACCCCTGCTCACCCCCTAGGTAGCTTGGCACGAGCAGACAGGCTTATCCCCAAGGCAATGTGTACAATATTTGCACTCAACACACTCAGTAATTCTATACCACACCACAAACTGAGACCACACAGGTAGGTATGTGTAAAAATATAACTTTATCTGTCTTAGCAGGAAAAACGGTCACTTATAGGATGATTGCACTTAATATCAATGGTTGCACTAAATCTTAATGGTTGCGCTTAAATTACTAGGAAGTTCTTATTATAAACAGTCTCAAGTCTATTAAATCTCACTGGAGCGTTCAGCAGGGCGTATGGTCAAAATCCGCCCCTCGCTACCCCTAAGCCAGCCCCACAAGGACGCCTCACTGTCTTGCTCTTTAACGGAAAACCTTCAGAGGGAGAGTTATCCTCAACACAGCCGCGGGCGGTCCCGTCAGCTCTCCGCCCACTCTCGGCATTCCAGCGACCGGCAGGGAGCTAACCTGGCACTTCTTTGCTGGGACGGCAGGCTGGGGCGATGGATACACGCGTTGCTCCCTCGGCGGGGTCGGGTCACGTAGATGACTCGGCTTCGGCTTCCTCGATGGTTCCTCTCTGGTCACGGCTCTGGGCGGCTCCCAGCGATGCTCCAATGACGCGGGCCAATCCAGTCGCGGCCCTCGTGGCGACCCTCCACAGACACCCGGGAGTCAGCCAATGGCAGTGCGGCTCCCGGGACAAGCCCCTGATGACGCAAAAGCCGGTAGCCAATCAATACGCGGCCTCGGTGATGACGCGGTGGCGCTGGGGCCAGTCCCAGCGCGGCGTTAGTGAGGGGGCTCGACTCTCTCGACCAATGAGAGAGTAGAGGGCTCGATCTTTGCTACGGTGGTACCGGCAATGTACAGCGAACTTCTCAGGGTGTTTCTGGCCCCGGGCAGCGGCGGTAAAAAGGCGGCAAGTGATTTTAAAGGCGCAGGTCGCGGCTGGACCGCTCACAAGGCCACCAGATTGTTGGGGGTGATTCTTTATGCAGGGAGGCACCACAATCCTCCTGTCACCCCTGAATATGTGCCGATGAGCACATCGATCTTCTCCCACGGCTAGCAGTTAGAAACACGCACTGAGGGCAAACCACAGCACGATCTTCTCAGCAGTTTGGAAATGCTTGGGAACCTTTTAACCCTGGGTTCCAGGACAGGAGGCCAGCTCTTCTCAGGCCCTTGGAGATTCTTGCAGAGACACAGCACACAGCAAAGTCTTGGTAGTTCAAGCAGGTAGGGGCACAGCACACAGCAAAGCCCTTCTTCTTCTCTCCTTCAGTTGGATAGCAGGACAGGTCAGCCCTTAGAGCACACAGCAAGGCAGTCTTCCTTCAGTTCCTTCAGCAGTCCTTCTTCTGGCAGAGGATCCTCTTGATTGTAGAATCTAAAAATCTGTTGTCAGGGGTCCTTCTCTTATACCCCAAAAAGTCTTTGTGCAAGTGGGCCCTGAGCCCGGTCTAAACCAGTTCTGGGTGTTGCTGGAGCACTTGGGCTTGCTGGCTTCTTCCTTCCTTTCAGTGTGAGGGGCAGAGGTGTCAGTCGCCCAGCAGGAGGTGGAGCCAGCATTGTGGCAGGCAGGCACAGCCCTATTCACTCCCAGGTGCTATCTCCTCCAACCACTCTAGTTGCAGATGCAGTCATTCAACCACAGGCTGACTCAGACAACCTCCTGGGGGCTCCCCAGCCCCTGTCACCCTCAAACCAGACAGTCAATCCAAAAGCAGGCCCAGCCACACAGAAAGGTTAGACAAGAGAACAGCCACTTTCTAAAAGTACTGTTCTCAAACACAGAATTTAAAAACAACCTTTCCTAAAAGATGTGTTATTAAATTCTGAGTTCAGGGATATCAATCACTTATGTCCCATCTTGTTCCTATGAGAAGATAGGCTGGTATCCATTGGGACCAGCCTCCCCCATGTTAGTCTATGGAGCAAGATATCCTTGCAGCAGTGAGCACACAAAATGGCTGCTGTTCACTACCAGAGCATGTTACCTGCACTAGTACATGCTCTATCTTTCCTATACACTGCACCAAGCCCAGGGGGGTACCTTGAGCCTTCCATAGGGGTGACCAATGTGTACATAAAGGGAAGGGTTAGGCCTAGCCAGTGGGGACACTGGCCAGGAGGACATGGCAGTTCACTGACTGCACACAGGCACTGAGACACCATTTTAGGGCTACTTATGTGGGTGGCGCAATCAGCGCTGCAGGCCCACTAGTAGCATCTGTGATCACCAGCCCTGGCAAACACAGTGCACTTTACTAGGGACTTCATGGTGATACAAATATGCCAATCAGGTATACCCAATCAATATGACAATTTACATAGGGAGCACTTACACTCTGGCACTGATTAGCAGTGGCAGGGAGTCCAAAGCATCTAAACCAGCAAAAACGAAATCCAGCACAGCATCAAAAATACAGGCGGCAGAGGCAAATATATAGGGGAAAAACCACGCCAAGAGTGTCAGGTCTAACACGTGTCCCCTCCAGCTGAAAGTGGGGAGAACTACCCAACCTCTTGGGAGTACTCTTCACTTATGCGGAAGAATCTGGACAGACCATCTGCGTTGGCGTGTTCTGTGCCAGGGCGGTGTTCCACCGTAAAGTCCATTCCCTGTAGGGAGATGGACCACCTCAACAGTTTTGGGTTCTCACCCCTCATCTACATTAGCCATCTGAGGGGTCTGTGGTTGGTCTGAAAACGGAAGTGAGTCCCAAACAGGTAGGGCCTCAGCTTCTTCAGAGCCCAGACCACAGCAAAAGCTTCCCTTTCTATTGCACTCCATCTCAGTTCCCTGGGGAGTAGCCTCCTACTAAGGAAAGCTACAGGTTGGTCTCCGCCCTCGTCGTTGATCTGTGAGAGTACTGCTCCCACGCCTTGCTCTGAAGCGTCTGTCTGCACTATGAACTCACTGGAAAAGTCAGGTGCCTTAAGGGTTCCATGTTTAAATATCGACAACAAAAATATAGTTTACAAAAATATCGATGTAAAAATTTCGATTACAAAAATATCGACTCCCTATACTTAAACAGGTAAGTACAATAATATTGACTCAAAAATATCGATGTAAAAAATATAGATGTAAAAAATATCGACTTTAAAAAATAAAATAACTTAAATTAAATAATTAAATAATATTAATATTATTAACCAAATACATTAAATTACATTTATATTTTAACTATTTATAACAACTAAACCTAATTTAATTAATATAAACACAATAAATGTGTACATATACATATATTTTCTTAAATACATTTTATTATTATCTTTATTTAATTTATAAACTTTAATAATTATATAGAAATAACATAAACACATATATAAAACATTATGAATAAAATAAAATATTCTATATTTAATTAACACATTAAAGTATTAAAAAATAATAATACATACATTTAATAACAAAATAAAACATTAGTAGTTAAAACATTTGATAGCGAAGGGGTAAATATCACTATTCCCACTCCAGTGAGTGCAACAGTAGGTAAAGCGCTGGATAGCGTAGGGGTAAAAATTACTAGTCCCACTCCACAGGGTGCAACAGTAGGGAAAGTGTTGGATAGCGTAGGGGTAAACATTACTATTCCCACTCCAAAGGGTGCAACAGTAGGGAAAGCGTTGGATAACGTAGGGTTAAAAATTACTATTCCCACTCCAGAGAGTGCAACAGCAGGGAAAGCGTTGGATAGCGTAGGGGTAAAAATTACTATTCCCACTCCAGTGAGTGCAACAGTAGGGAAAGTGCTGGATAGCGTAGGGGTAAAAATTACTATTCCCACTCCAAAGGGTGCAACAGTAAGGAAAGCGCTGGATAGCGTAGGGGTAAAAATTACTATTACCACTCCAGAAAGTGCAATAGTAAGGAAAGCGCTGGCTAGCGTAGGGATAAAAATTAATATTCCCACTCCAAAGGGTGCAACAGTAGGGAAAGCGTTGGATAGCGTAGGGCTAAAAATTACTATTCCCACTCCAGAGAGTGCAACAGTAGGGAAAGCGTTGGATAGCGTAGGGGTAAAAATTACTATTCCCACTCCAGTGAGTGCAACAGTAGGGAAAGTGCTGGATAGCGTAGGGGTAAAAATTAATATTCCCACTCCAAAGGGTGCAACAGTAGAGAAAGTGTTGGATAGCGTAGGGATAAAAATTACTATTCCCACTCCAGTAAGTGCAACAGTAGGGAAAGCACTGGATAGCGTAGGGATAAAAATTAATATTCCCACTCCAGAGAGTGCAACAGTAGGGAAAGCGTTGGATAGCGTAGGGATAAAAATTACTATTCCCACTCC
The DNA here is from genome assembly GCF_964261635.1 of Lissotriton helveticus. Lineage (NCBI taxonomy): Eukaryota > Metazoa > Chordata > Amphibia > Caudata > Salamandridae > Lissotriton > Lissotriton helveticus. The sequence goes on from NC_136059.1 coordinate 1,093,592,332, forward strand.
AGAGAGTGCAACAGTAGGGAAAGCGTTGGATAGCGTAGGGGTAAAAATTACTATTCCCACTCCAGTGAGTGCAACAGTAGGGAAAGTGCTGGATAGCGTAGGGGTAAAAATTAATATTCCCACTCCAAAGTGTGCAACAGTAGGGAAAGCGTTGGATAGCGTAGGGATAAAAATTACTATTCCCACTCCAGAGAGTGCAACAGTAGGGAAAGTGTTGGATAGCGTAGGGGTAAAAATTACTATTCCCATTCCAAAGGGTGCAACAGTAGGGAAAGCGTTGGATAACGTACGGGTAAAAATTACTATTCCCACTCCAGAGAGTGCAACAGTAGGGAAAGCGTTGGATAGCGTAGGGGTAAAAATTACTATTCCCACTGCAGTGAGTGCAACAGTAGGGAAAGCGCTGGATAGTGTAGGGGTAAAAATTACTATTCCCACTCCAAAGGGTGCAACAGTAAGGAAAGCGCTGGATAGCGTAGGGGTAAGAATTACTATTCCCACTCCAGAGAGTGCAACAGTAGGGAAAGCGTTGGATAACGTAGGGGTAAAAATTACTATTCCCACTCCAGTGAGTGCAACAGTAGGGAAAGCGCTGGATAGCGTAGGAGTAAAAATTACTATTCCCACTCCAGAGGGTGCAACAGTAGGGAAAGCGTTGGATAACGTAGGGGTTAAAATTACTATTCCCACTCCAAAGGGTGCAACAGTAGGGAAAGCGTTGGATAGCATAGGGGTAAAAATTACTATTCCCACTCCAGAGAGTGCAACAGTAGGGAAAGCGTTGGATAGCGTAGGGGTATAAATTACTATTCCCACTCCAGTGAGTGCAACAGTAGGGAAGGCGCTGGATAGCGTAGGGATAAAAATGAATATTCCCACTCCAGTGAGTACAATAGTAGGGAAAGCGCTGGAACCCAAAACAATAAAAAAAAAAAACTATCAACATTTTTATTAAATGTAATTTCCAATATAAACATATTTAATATATACATTTAAATGTATTATTAACAAACATATAATAATTAATTGCACATTATTTTACACTATAATATCCACCACACACCTAAAATAATTACAAAATTACATTTATTAATTACTAATTAATTAATTATAATTAATGTTTTTGTTATTAATTAATTAATTAATTAATTAATTACCAGGTTTCACACCATATACACTTATAAACACCACAACACAAACCTATAATTAATTACACATTTACAATTAATAAATACTAATTAATTAATGGTAATTATTTTCAAAAGTATTTAATAATTAATCAATAAATAATTCATTACTCACCACCCTTCACACCATTTACACATATAAACTCCAAAACACACAACTAAAATTAATTAAACAATTAACATAATTATTTATTAATTAGAATTAATTAACAACTAATTATTAAACAATTCTTAATAAATTAACACATTAATTAATCAATTAATTTCATATAATTAAATTACTTCCCACCCAATTCCCCTATAAACCCACAACCCGCTTAGGAACTAATAACACAAAATTCAACATAAAATACATTAATAACTAATACAATTCCAAAACATATAATAAAATGACAAACAATTCTCTTCAAAAACACTAAAATACATAACATTATTAATAAATCGATATTTTTGTAAACTATATTTTTGTAAATGATATTTATTACAACTATATTATTGTTATCGATATTACTTACCTATCAGTCGATATTCTGGTCAAACTATATTTTTGTTGTCGATATTTCTTCCTCTCGATATTTCTGCGGAGATATTTATGTAAACCGATATTTCTCCGTCGATATTCCTACTCTGCACCGCCTTAAGCACCGGTGCTGTGCACATGGCAGTTTTTAGGGCATCAAAAGCAGTTTGACAGGCCTCGGTCCAATTCACTTTCCTGGGCTGATTTCTAGAAGTTAGTTCTGTCAAAGGGGCAACAATGGTGCCATAACCTTTGACGAACCGTCTGTAATACCCGGTGAGGCCTAGAAAGGCTCTCAACTCTGTCTTGGTCTTGGGGGGTTCCCAAGCCAGAATGGTATCAATCATTGCCTGTAGGGGCGTCACCTGGCCGCTCCCCACCTGGTGTCCCAAGTACACTACTGATCCCTGCCCTATCTGGCACTTACTGGCTTTGGTAGTGAGGCCTGCCTTCTGCAGGGCCTTCAACACTTCACAGAGGTGTTGCAGGTGTTCCTCTCAAGTGGAGCTGAACACAGCAATGTCATCCAGGTATGCAGCGCTGAATTGCTCCAGCCCGGCTAGTACCTGGTTGACCAGTCTCTGGAATGTGGCTGGGGCATTTTTCAACCCAAAGGGCATGACGCGGAACTGGAAGTGCCCCTCTGGCGTTGAAAATGCTGACCTCTCCTTGGCCCCCTCAGTTAAGGCAATCTGCCAGTACCCTGAAGTCAAATCAAAGGTGCTGAGGTACTGGGCAGCTCCCAACCGATCCACAAGCTCATCAGCTCTGGGGATGGGGTGTGCGTCAGTCTTGGTGACCGCATTGAGCCCACGGTAATCCACGCAGAAACGGAGGTCTGGAGGGCCACCGGGCGTTGCAGCTTTCTTGGGCACTAAGACCACTGGGCTAGCCCAGGGGCTGCTGGAGGACTCAATTACTCCTAGCACCAACATCTTGGAAACTTCTTCCTTGATGCTGGCTCTGACCTTGTCAGCCACCCTGTAAAACTTTTGCTTCACAGGCAGACTATCTCCAGTGTCCACATCGTGGACGCACCAGTTGGTGACACCTGGGGTCAGGGAGAACAGGGAGGCAAACTGACCCAAGACTTGGCGACAGTCACTCTGCTGCTCTGGGGTCAGATTAGGCGAGAGGACCACACCATCCACTGACCCATCTTGCTCCTTGGCTGCCAGGAGGTCAGGGAGAGGATCACTATCCTCTTCCCCTCCAGCATCTGTAGCCATGAGCATAGTCACTTCAGGCCTCTCAAAGTGGGGTTTGAGGCGGTTTATGTGCAACACTCTCAGGGGCTGCCTGGGAGTCTTCGTGTTAACCAGGTAGGTAACTTCGCTCTTGCTCTGTACCACCTCATATGGCCCGGTCCACTTGTCATGGAGCGCACAAGGCTCCACCGGCGCCATCACCCACACTTTCTGACCAGGGTGGAACTCAACCAGAGTGGTATTCTGGTCGTACCATCTTTTCATTTCCTCCTGGCTAGACTCTAGGTTCTCTTGAGCGAGCTTCCTGAAGCATTTTGTCTGGTTGCGGATGGCCAGCACATTGCTGAACACATCCTGGGGGGTTTTCCAACGGGATTTCTCCCACCCCTCCTTCACCAGAGTGAGAGGTCCTCTGACAGGGTGGCCATATAGTAATTCAAAGGGACTGAACCCTAAGGATTTCTGAGGCACCTCCCTGTAGGAAAACAACAGGCATGGTAACAAGACGTCCCACTTCCGTCTCATGGGTTCTTCTAGGCCCATGATCATGCCTTTTAGGGTGCGGTTGAACCTTTCAACCAACCCATTTCCTTGAGGGTGGTAAGGAGTGGTGAACTTGTATGTCACCCCACACTCCTCCCACAGAGACTTCATGTACCTAGAGATGAAGTTTTTACCCCGGTCGGAGACCACCTCTCTGGGGAACCCCACTCGGGAAAAGATCCCCATCAATGCACGGCCCACCACGGGGGCTGTGATTGTCCTGAGAGGGACTGCTTCCGGGTACCGGGTGGCATGGTCCACCAAGACCAGGATAAACCTGTTGCCTAAGGCCGTCTTGGGGTCCAGGGGCCCCACGATGTCGATGCCCACCCGCTCAAAAGGGGTGCTCACCACAGGAAAGGTATGGAGTGGTGCCAGGCACTTCCCTCCGCTTTTGCCACTGGCCTGACAGGTTTGGCATGACTTACAAAAGGCACCGACGTGCTTCTTCATCTGGGGCCAGTAAAAGTGGGTGACAAGCCTGTGATAGGTCTTGTCTTGCCCCAGATGTCCTCCGAGAGGCACGTCATGAGCCAGACCCATTAGGAAGTTCCTGAAGCGCTCGGGTACCACCAGCACACGGGCTGCACCGGGCTCAGCGAACTTAGGCTCACTATAAAGTAAATCATCCTCCCAGTAAATCAAATGTTCCTTGGACCCTAGGCCTGCTGCCTGGTCTGCAGCCTGCTGCCGCACACCAATGAGAGAAGGGCACTCTTTCTGAGCCTGGCAGAACTCCTCCCTGGAGGGACCACCCTCTTGCTGCCAATGGGTCAGCTCAGGCAATTCCCACAGTTCGGCCTCCTGCTCCCCTGTAGGTTCCAGGGCATCCCCCTCAGGTTCTGCTTCCTCCTGGACCGTGGGAACGGCGGGGGCTGGTTTCCCGCGTCTCTGCCCCTTCCTCTCCTGGCAGGTCCCTGGGCCATTGTTCCAGGCTCCAGTTCTGCTGATTCACCCCTACTGGCTGCCATAGCAAGTGTGGTCACGCAGATCCACGCAGGCAAGCCCAACATTTCCAAATGAGTTCTGTGCTCCACATCCTTCGCTGGAGAACTCTCCAGGTCGTTACCTAATAGACAGTCTACAGGCAAGGCATCACTAACAACAACTTCCAAAAGACCAGAGACTCCCCCCCCATTCAAAGGGAACCCGTGCCAACTTGCAGAGGCGCACTAAACTGTCAGCTGCCACCACCGGACGGAGTACATTGGGAATGATCTGCTCTTCAGACACCCATTGACACCTGACAGATGTCACGCTGGCCCCTGTGTCTCTCAGAGCCTCTATCTCTTTTCCATTGATGGTCACCTTCTGTCCGTATTTTTTTAGTGATAGTGAGCAGCAAGGTTTCCTGGACAATCTCGTGGTCTCCTAAAGAGACAAGGGTCATCACTGCTAATCCCTCCTCCCCACTGGAAACCAAATCACCTCCCAAAACTACACTGGCTAACCCTGGGGTTGGAGCACCAGTGGGTGCTGGAGGTTTGTTGGGACACTTAGGGGCAATGTGCCCCACTTCTCTACATGCATAGAAAGTAGGCTGAGCTCTGTTGTCCTGTCTGCCCTTATGGGGCCAAGGCCTCTTAGGCTTGGGGGTTGGGACTCCTTTTCCTTGGAACTAGTTTGGGGCCCTTTAGAGAACTCCTTACTGTTACCCTTGTCTTCCCCACCCTTCTGCTGGGGACCCTGTCCACCCTTGGCTGGGATACTTACCACCCCCTTGTGGACCCTGGTGCTAGTCCAGCGGTCCGCCTCCTTAGCAAGCTCACTGGGATCAGTTAACTTGCTGTCTAAAAGATGCTGGCACAGCTCTGGAACACATAGACTACTCAAGTGCTCCCAACTAATCAAGTGACACAACCCCACATAATCAGTTACTTTGCTGCCCTTTATCCAACCTTCCAATGCACGCGTGTACATACTCACACACTCCACCCAGGTACTAGAATCAAGTTTCTTGAAGTTCCTAATCTTCTGGGGGTACTGTTCTGGAGTAAGCCCATACCTGAGGCATAAAGCCTCCTTCATAGCGGGGTAGGTTAAGGTACCTGCTGCTTCTAAGGGTGCCAAGACATCCCTCCCAGAGGCCTCAAAATGCTTCCACAAACCTGCCCCCAACTCTTCTCAGGCACTTCATTCATCTTCAAGGCAAGCTCATAGGATCTAAACCATGCATAGATTTCCTCACCCCTCTGATAATTCTGCACCAAATCTTTGGGTATGTATACTTTACCCGCCTGCACTGGCTCTGCGCTGCCACCATTAGAACTGTACTACCCTTGTTTAGCTTTAAGGTCCAGCTCCCTCAGACTCAACTCATGAGCACACTGGAGTTTCTTCTCCTCCAAAGCGAGAGCATTCCTTCTCTCCTCCGCCTTCTTCTCACTGTCAAGGCGTAACTTTCGCTCTTCTGCTTGAGCCTTGAGTTTAAAAAGCTCAATCTCATGGGCCCTAACCCTCTGATTTTCCTCCAGCTCCTCTGGAGAAAGGCCCCTACTGGAATGGTTGCTGTTAGCCCTAGAAGCTGACCTATTCACTGGTAAATCCTGGGATTCAAAACCAATCACCTGTGCATCCCCCTCTCCAGTAACATCATCTGAATCAACATGTTTGGCCTCACACCAGGCCCTTAGAGCTTTCTGTAGCTCTTCCTTATTTGCGCTGCCCTTCACTGGGCATCCAAGCTGTTTACAGAATTGCTTCAGTTGCTCTTTTTTATATGTGAGCAACTCCTGAATTTCAAATTCCAATTCTACTCCTTCGCTTGCTTCCTTCTGAGACATGATGCTTCCTAGAATTCCAAAAATAGGTTTCACCAAAAAGAAAAAAATCAGGTGCAATCTGTGGCTGCTGAACTAGACTAGTGGTGTACACAAAATCACTGCAGGTCAAGTGCAAATAATAGTTCAAAATCCACACCACTGTCGACCAATGTTAGAACTGGGGGTCTCTAATTGGCAGAGGTAAGTACCTTTGACCAAGTAGGGACCCTTACTTCTTGTCAGGGTGAAGGGATACACACTGTAGATAACCCCTGCTCACCCCCTAGGTAGCTTGGCACGAGCAGACAGGCATATCCCCAAGGCAATGTGTACAATATTTGCACTCAACACACTCAGTAATTCTATACCACACCACAAACTGAGACCACACAGGTAGGTATATGTAAAAATATAACTTTATCTGTCTTAACAGGAAAAACGGTCACTTATAGGATGATTGCACTTAATATCAATGGTTGCACTGAATCTTAATGGTTGCGCTTAAATTACTAGGAAGTTCTTATTATAAACAGTCTCAAGTCTAATAAATCTCACTGGAGCGTTCAGCAGGGCGTATGGTCAAAATCCGCCCCTCGCTACCCCTAAGCCAGCCCCACAAGGACGCCTCACCGTCTTGCTCTTTAACGGAAAACCTTCAGAGGGAGAGGAATCCTCCTCACAGCCCCGGCTGGTCCCGTCAACTCTCCGCCCACTCTCGGCACTCCAGCGAGCGGCGGGGAGCTAACCTGGCACTTCTTTGCTGGGACGGCAGGCCGGGGGTGATGGATACACGCGTTGCTCCCTCGGCGGGGTCGGGTCACGTAGATGACTCGGCTTCGGCTTCCTCGATGGTTCCTCTCTGGTCACGGCTCTCGGTGGCTCCCAGCGATGCTCCAATGACGCGGGCCAATCCGGTCGCTGCCCTCGCGGCGAGCCTCCACAGACACCCGGGAGTCAGTCAATGGAAGTGCGGCTCCCGGGACAAGCCCCTGATGACGCGAAAGCCATCAGCCAATCAATACGCGGCCTCTGTGATGACGCGGCGGCGCTGGGGCCAGTCCCAGCGCGGCGTTAGTGAGGGGGCTCGACTCTCTCGACCAATGAGAGAGCAGCGGGCTCAATCTTTGCTTCGGTGGTACCGGCAATGTACGACGAACTTCTCAGGGTGTTTCTGGCCCCGGGCAGCGGCGGTGAAAAGGCGGCAAGTGATTTTAAGGGCACAGGTCGCGGCTGGACCGCTCACAAGGCCACCAGATCGTTGGGTGTGATTCTTTACGCAGGGAGGCACCACGATCCTCCTGTCACCCCTGAATATGTGCCGATGAGCACATCGATCTTCTCCCACGGCCAGCAGTTAGAAACACGCACTGAGGGCAAACCACAGCACGATCTTCTCAGCTGTTTGGAAATGCTTGGGAACCTTTTAACCCTGCGTTCCAGGACAGGATGCCAGCTCTTCTCAGGCCCTTGGAGATTCTTGCAGAGACACAGCACACAGCAAAGTCTTGGTAGTTCAAGCAGGTAGGGGCACATCACACAGCAAAGCCCTTCTTCTTCTCTGCTTCAGTTGGATAGCAGGACAGGTCAGCCCTTAGAGCACACAGCAAGGCAGTCTTACTTCAGTTCCTTCAGCAGTCCTTCTTCTGGCAGAGGTTCCTCTTGATTGTAGAATCTGAAAATCTGTAGTCAGGGGTCCTTCTCTTATACCCCAAAAAGTCTTTGAAGTCTTTGTGCAAGTGGGCCCTGAGCCCGGTCTGAACCAGTTCTGGGTGTTGCTGGAGCACTTGGGCTTGCTGGCTTCTTCCTTCCTTTCAGTGTGAGGGGCAGAGGTGTCAGTCGCTCAGCAGGAGGTGGAGCCAGCATTGTGGCAGGCAGGCACAGCCCTATTCACTCCCAGGTGCTATCTCCTCCCACCACTCTAGTTGCAGATGAAGTCATTCAACCACAGGCTGACTCAGACAACCTCCTGGGGGCTCCCCAGCCCCTGTCACCCTCAAACCAGACAGTCAATCCACAAGCAGACCCAGGCACACGGAAAGGTTAGACAAGAGAACAGCCACTTTCTAAAAGTACTGTTCTCAAACACAGAATTTAAAAACAACCTTTTCTAAAAGATGTGTTATTAAATTCTGAGTTCAGGGATATCAATCACTTATGTCCCATCTTGTTCCTATGAGAAGATAGGCTGGTATCCATTAGGACCAGCCTCCCCCATGTTAGTCTATGGAGCAAGATATCCTTGCAGCAGTGAGCATACAAAATGGCTGCTGTTCACTACCAGAGCATGTTACCTGCACTAGTACATGCTCTACCTTTCCTATACACTGCACCCTGCCAAGGGGGGTACTTTGAGCCTTCCATAGGGGTGACCAATATGTACATAAAGGGAAGGGTTAGGCCTAGCCAGTGGGGACACTGGCCATGAGGACATGGCAGTTCACTGACTGCACACAGGCACTGCGGTGGCAGGCCTGAGACACCATTTTAGGGCTACTTATGTGGGTGGCGCAATCAGCGCTGCAGGCCCACTAGTAGCATCTGTCATCACCAGCCCTGGCACACACAGTGCACTTTACTAGGGACGTCATGGTGATACAAATATGCCAATCAGGTATACCCAATCAATATGATAATTTACATATGGAGCACTTACACTCTGGCACTGATCAGCAGTGGCAGAGTGTCCAAAGCATCTAAAACAGCAAAAACGAAATCCAGCACAGCATCAAAAATACAGGAGGCAGAGGCAAAAATATAGGGGAAAAACCACGCCAAGGGTGTCAGGTCTAACAGTCACCAATATTTAGTAATAAATGCCACTGACGTGTGAAGTTTAAATGAACGTCATTTTATTCTGACGAGAGACCTCTTGTGTCTCCCGCAGGCCTCAGGCCTGGTACCAGAGTGGAACTCCACAGGATGGAATACGACGCGCCTTGAAACTACAACAGGTTGAACTTCTGCAGTATAATAGACTGCGCCACTGGAACTATTGGACTGTGATGCCTCTGCGTTTTTCCCATAATTAGAAATTTGCTGCATTTGCCACCAGTCACGGCTTGCAATACTCTCAGGGTGAGGGGGGCCAGGGGGGATGGCGCTGGTGTTACGGGGGGGGTTAAATAAAAATAAATAAAAAATAAATAAAACCTACCTGACCGTTCTTGCACCGCCTCTGCTCCTGGGCCGGGTCCTGAACTTTTCTGCTCCTTGAACAGGAACAGGCATGCTCCCTCCCCTCCTGTAGGCCAATCACAATGCTGCAATGGCGGCGTTGTGATTGGTGGGGAATTTTCGGCTGCTTTAATTTGGCTTTGAACTTTATGCTCCTCTGATCTCACTCTTCTCCTTTTGAATCCGAACTCCTCATAGGTTTTACGAATCTAAAAACTCTGATCTCCATCTTTAGTACAGGGAATTAATCCTCTATGGAACGTGCGTACTATATTATTACATTTTTTAGTCTAACCATTCTTTTTGATGAGATTTCTGTACACTTATTTGATTTAAAGACTATTCCAAAAAAAAGACCTAAAAGAACATTACTAATCTCTTCATGAGAATAAAGATTTAAAAAACGTATCCAATCTCTCATCATTGATTGAACTTAGACTATTAACATTAATTGAACTTAGACTATTAATGCAATTTAGGCACTAGTTAAGAGAAAATACATTTTTGGGGCTCAGTCTGCGCTATCACTACCATTTGACCTCAAGTAGGTGCCAACCTTCTTATTTTTAATAAAGTAGGTCTGACAGGGCCGGACTGGCCATAGCGAGCACTGGGTAATCCCCCTGTGCGCCGCACGGGTGGGGGCCGTTTTTGTTACAGGGCAGTTTTTTATATAATTAAATTACTTCCCACCCAATTCCCCTATAAACCCACAACCGGCTACGGAACTAATAACACAAAATTCAACATAAAATACATTTATAACTAATACAATTCCAAAACATATAATAAAATGACAAACAATTCTCTTCAAAAACACTAAAATACATAACATTATTAATAAATCGATATTTTTGTAAACTATATTTTTGTAAATGATATTTATTACAACTATATTATTGTTATCGATATTACTTACCTATCAGTCGATATTCTGGTCAAACTATATTTTTGTTGTCGATATTTCTTCCTCTCGATATTTCTGCGGAGATATTTATGTAAACCGATATTTCTCCGTCGATATTCCTACTCTGCACCGCCTTAAGCACCGGTGCTGTGCACATGGCTGTTTTTAGGGCATCAAAAGCAGTTTGACAGGCCTCGGTCCAATTCACTTTCCTGGGCTGATTTCTAGATGTTAGTTCTGTCAAAGGGGCAACAATGGTGCCATATCCTTTGACGAACCGTCTGTAATACCCGGTGAGGCCTAGAAAGGCTCTCAACTCTGTCTTGGTCTTGGGGGGTTCCCAAGCCAGAATGGTATCAATCATTGCCTGTAGGGGCGTCACCTGGCCGCTCCCCACCTGGTGTCCCAAGTACACTACTGATCCCTGCCCTATCTGGCACTTACTGGCTTTGGTAGTGAGGCCTGCCTTCTGCAGGGCCTTCAACACTTCACAGAGGTGTTGCAGGTGTTCCTCTCAAGTGGAGCTGAACACAGCAATGTCATCCAGGTATGCAGCGCTGAATTGCTCCAGCCCGGCTAGTACCTGGTTGACCAGTCTCTGGAATGTGGCTGGGGCATTTTTCAACCCAAAGGGCATGACGCGGAACTGGAAGTGCCCCTCTGGCGTTGAAAATGCTGACCTCTCCTTGGCCCCCTCAGTTAAGGCAATCTGCCAGTACCCTGAAGTCAAATCAAAGGTGCTGAGGTACTGGGCAGCTCCCAACCGATCCACAAGCTCATCAGCTCTGGGGATGGGGTGTGCGTCAGTCTTGGTGACCGCATTGAGCCCACGGTAATCCACGCAGAAACGGAGGTCTGGAGGGCCACCGGGCGTAGCAGCTTTCTTGGGCACTAAGACCACTGGGCTAGCCCAGGGGCTGCTGGAGGACTCAATTACTCCTAGCACCAACATCTTGGAAACTTCTTCCTTGATGCTGGCTCTGACCTTGTCAGCCACCCTGTAAAACTTTTGCTTCACAGGCAGACTATCTCCAGTGTCCACATCGTGGACGCACCAGTTGGTGACACCTGGGGTCAGGGAGAACAGGGAGGCAAACTGACCCAAGACTTGGCGACAGTCACTCTGCTGCTCTGGGGTCAGGGTAGGCGAGAGGACCACACCATCCACTGACCCATCTTGCTCCTTGGCTGCCAGGAGGTCAGGGAGAGGATCACTATCCTCTTCCCCTCCAGCATCTGTAGCCATGAGCATAGTCACTTCAGGCCTCTCAAAGTGGGGTTTGAGGCGGTTTATGTGCAACACTCTCAGGGGCTGCCTGGGAGTCTTCGTGTTAACCAGGTAGGTAACTTCGCTCTTGCGCTGTACCACCTCATATGGCCCGGTCCACTTGTCATGGAGCGCACAAGGCTCCACCGGCGCCATCACCCACACTTTCTGACCAGGGTGGAACTCAACCAGAGTGGTATTCTGGTCGTACCATCTTTTCATTTCCTCCTGGCTAGCCTCTAGGTTCTCTTGAGCGAGCTTCCTGAAGCGTTTTGTCTGGTTGCGGATGGCCAGCACATTGCTGAACACATCCTGGGGGGTTTTCCAACGGGATTTCTCCCACCCCTCCTTCACCAGAGTGAGAGGTCCTCTGACAGGGTGGCCATATAGTAATTCAAAGGGACTGAACCCTAAGGATTTCTGAGGCACCTCCCTGTAGGAAAACAACAGGCATGGTAACAAGACGTCCCACTTCCGTCTCATGGGTTCTTCTAGGCCCATGATCATGCCTTTTAGGGTGCGGTTGAACCTTTCAACCAACCCATTTCCTTGAGGGTGGTAAGGAGTGGTGAACTTGTATGTCACCCCACACTCCTCCCACAGAGACTTCATGTACCTAGAGATGAAGTTTTTACCCCGGTCGGAGACCACCTCTCTGGGGAACCCCACTCGGGAAAAGATCCCCATCAATGCACGGCCCACCACGGGGGCTGTGATTGTCCTGAGAGGGACTGCTTCCGGGTACCGGGTGGCATGGTCCACCAAGACCAGGATAAACCTGTTGCCTAAGGCCGTCTTGGGGTCCAGGGGCCCCACGATGTCGATGCCCACCCGCTCAAAAGGGGTGCTCACCACAGGAAAGGTATGGAGTGGTGCCAGGCACTTCCCTCCGCTTTTGCCACTGGCCTGACAGGTTTGGCATGACTTACAAAAGGCACCGACGTGCTTCTTCATCTGGGGCCAGTAAAAGTGGGTGACAAGCCTGTGATAGGTCTTGTCTTGCCCCAGATGTCCTCCGAGAGGCACGTCATGAGCCAGACCCATTAGGAAGTTCCTGAAGCGCTCGGGTACCACCAGCACACGGGCTGCACCGGGCTCAGCGAACTTAGGCTCACTATAAAGTAAATCATCCTCCCAGTAAATCAAATGTTCCTTGGACCCTAGGCCTGCTGCCTGGTCTGCAGCCTGCTGCCGCACACCAATGAGAGAAGGGCACTCTTTCTGAGCCTGGCAGAACTCCTCCCTGGAGGGACCACCCTCTTGCTGCCAATAGGTCAGCTCAGGCAATTCCCACAGTTCGGCCTCCTGCTCCCCTGTAGGTTCCAGGGCATCCCCCTCAGGTTCTGCTTCCTCCTGGACCGTGGGAACGGCGGGGGCTGGTTTCCCGCGTCTCTGCCCCTTCCTCTCCTGGCAGGTCCCTGGGCCATTGTTCCAGGCTCCAGTTCTGCTGATTCACCCCTACTGGCTGCCATAGCAAGTGTGGTCACGCAGATCCACGCAGGCAAGCCCAACATTTCCAAATGAGTTCTGTGCTCCACATCCTTCGCTGGAGAACTCTCCAGGTCGTTACCTAATAGACAGTCTACAGGCAAGGCATCACTAACAACAACTTCCAAAAGACCAGAGACTCCCCCCCCATTCAAAGGGAACCCGTGCCAACTTGCAGAGGCGCACTAAACTGTCAGCTGCCACCACCGGACGGAGTACATTGGGAATGATCTGCTCTTCAGACACCCATTGACACCTGACAGATGTCACGCTGGCCCCTGTGTCTCTCAGAGCCTCTATCTCTTTTCCATTGATGGTCACCTTCTGTCCGTATTTTTTTAGTGATAGTGAGCAGCAAGGTTTCCTGGACAATCTCGTGGTCTCCTAAAGAGACAAGGGTCATCACTGCTAATCCCTCCTCCCCACTGGAAACCAAATCACCTCCCAAAACTACACTGGCTAACCCTGGGGTTGGAGCACCAGTGGGTGCTGGAGGTTTGTTGGGACACTTAGGGGCAATGTGCCCCACTTCTCTACATGCATAGAAAGTAGGCTGAGCTCTGTTGTCCTGTCTGCCCTTATGGGGCCAAGGCCTCTTAGGCTTGGGGGTTGGGACTCCTTTTCCTTGGAACTAGTTTGGGGCCCTTTAGAGAACTCCTTACTGTTACCCTTGTCTTCCCCACCCTTCTGCTGGGGACCCTGTCCACCCTTGGCTGGGATACTTACCACCCCCTTGTGGACCCTGGTGCTAGTCCAGCGGTCCGCCTCCTTAGCAAGCTCACTGGGATCAGTTAACTTGCTGTCTAAAAGATGCTGGCACAGCTCTGGAACACATAGACTACTCAAGTGCTCCCAACTAATCAAGTGACACAACCCCACATAATCAGTTACTTTGCTGCCCTTTATCCAACCTTCCAATGCACGCGTGTACATACTCACACACTCCACCCAGGTACTAGAATCAAGTTTCTTGAAGTTCCTAATCTTCTGGGGGTACTGTTCTGGAGTAAGCCCATACCTGAGGCATAAAGCCTCCTTCATAGCGGGGTAGGTTAAGGTACCTGCTGCTTCTAAGGGTGCCAAGACATCCCTCCCAGAGGCCTCAAAATGCTTCCACAAACCTGCCCCCAACTCTTCTCAGGCACTTCATTCATCTTCAAGGCAAGCTCATAGGATCTAAACCATGCATAGATATCCTCACCCCTCTGATAATTCTGCACCAAATCTTTGGGTATGTATACTTTACCCGCCTGCACTGGCTCTGCGCTGCCACCATTAGAACTGTACTACCCTTGTTTAGCTTTAAGGTCCAGCTCCCTCAGACTCAACTCATGAGCACACTGGAGTTTCTTCTCCTCCAAAGCGAGAGCATTCCTTCTCTCCTCCGCCTTCTTCTCACTGTCAAGGCGTAACTTTCGCTCTTCTGCTTGAGCCTTGAGTTTAAAAAGCTCAATCTCATGGGCCCTAACCCTCTGATTTTCCTCCAGCTCCTCTGGAGAAAGGCCCCTACTGGAATGGTTGCTGCCAGCCCTTCACTGGTAAATCCTGGGATTCAAAACCAATCACCTGTGCATCCCCCTCTCCAGTAACATCCTCTGAATCAACATGTTTGGCCTCACACCAGGCCCTTAGAGCTTTCTGTAGCTCTTCCTTATTTGCGCTGCCCTTCACTGGGCATCCAAGCTGTTTACAGAATTGCTTCGGTTCAGTGGAGCTGAACACAGCAATGTCATCCAGGTATGCAGCGCTGAATTGCTCCAGCCCGGCTAGTACCTGGTTGACCAGTCTCTGGAATGTGGCTGGGGCATTTTTCAACCCAAAGGGCATGACGCGGAACTGGAAGTGCCCCTCTGGCGTTGAAAATGCTGACCTCTCCTTGGCCCCCTCAGTTAAGGCAATCTGCCAGTACCCTGAAGTCAAATCAAAGGTGCGGAGGTACTGGGCAGTTCCCAACCGATCCACAAGCTCATCAGCTCTGGGGATGGGTGTGCGTCAGTCTTGGTGACCGCATTGAGCCCACGGTAATCCACGCAGAAACGGAGTTCTGGAGGGCCACCGGGCGTAGCAGCTTTCTTGGGCACTAAGACCACTGGGCTAGCCCAGGGGCTGCTGGAGGACTCAATTACTCCTAGCACCAACATCTTGGAAACTTCTTCCTTGATGCTGGCTCTGACCTTGTCAGCCACCCTGTAAAACTTTTGCTACACAGGCAGACTATCTCCAGTGTCCACATCGTGGACGCACCAGTTGGTGACACCTGGGGTCAGGGAGAACAGGGAGGCAAACTGACCCAAGACTTGGCGACAGTCCCTCTGCTGCTCTGGGGTCAGGGTGGGCGAGAGGACCACACCATCCACTGACCCATCTTGATCCTTGGCTGCCAGGAGGTCAGGGAGAGGATCACTATCCTCTTCCCCTCCAGCATCTGTAGCCATGAGCATAGTCACTTCAGACCTCTCAAAGTGGGGTTTGAGGCGGTTTACGTGCAAAACTCTCAGGGGCTGCCTGGGAGTCTTCATGTTAACCAGGTAGGTAACTTCGCTCTTGCGCTCTACCACCTCATATGGCCCGGTCCACTTGTCACGGAGCGCACAAGGCTCCACCGGCGCCATCACCCACACTTTCTGACCAGGATGGAACTCAACCAGAGTGGTATTCTGGTCATACCATCTTTTCATTTCCTCCTGGCTAGCCTCTAGGTTCTCTTGAGCGAGCTTCCTGAAGCGGTTTGTCTGGTTGCGGATGGCCAGCACATAGCTGAACACATCCTGGGGGGTTTTCCCACGGGATTTCTCCCGTGGGAAAACCCCCCAGATTTAAAAAACGTATCCAATCTCTCATCATTTATTGAACTTAGACTATTAACATTAATTGAACTTAGACTATTAATGCAATTTAGGCACTAGTTAAGAGAAAATAAATTTTTGGGGCTCAGTCAGCACTATCACTACCATTTGACCTCAAGTATGTGCCAACCTTCTTATTTTTAATAAAGTAGGTCTGACAGGGCCGGACTGGGCATAGCGAGCACCGGGTAATCCCCCGGTGCGCCGCACGGGTGGGGGCCGTTTTTGTTACAGGGCAGTTTTTGCAGCATAGCTGCAAAATCGTCCCTGTAACAAACTTGTCTGAAATCCGGCCCTGGCAAAGAGCTCGGCGGCATCCCCAACCCCCCCATCCCCCCACCCCCACCCCTCCCGGGGAGGGTGTGTGGCCTGCCGAGCATTTTGCCAGGGCCGGTTTTGGTTCCCAGTCCTGCCCTGAGGTCTGATGCTTCATTTGTTAACAAAATGCAGGGGCCCAACGTTTTTCTTAGGACCCTGTCACCTGAATTCCCAAATGCCATGGTTTTGAAATATCAAGGTTGTCTAGTTTTGATTGCGTTGCATGCCTGTTTCTTCCACGAGCCTACACTTCCTGTCTCTTGGTCTCACTTGTGCATTTTTTATTATCCTTTCTTTCAGTTTATTCCTCTTTTTCCTTTTTTTGCTTTTCTTTAACTTGCTCTCTGCCTAAGGCAAATGATGAAAAATAAGAACAAGTAACTACAAATTAATACTGGTGCCTACCACCGGCAACCAACTGCACTGATTTTGCACTGTCTAGGTCCCAGGCGGCTTATGCAAACAAGAATTCTGTCCTTAGTTAGATTCAGCATTCTTGTGGTGTAATTCCTTGTAAAAGTGTTTTCCGTCTAGTTTTTTATGTTTTACACCACTGGTTGGTATTTTTTTTTGATAACGTGTTGTTTTACAGTCACTTTTGGAGGCCTCATTTTTCTGAATTTGCTATCTTTAGACGTTTTGGAACATCATACTTTTGCTGCTTTATGAAAAGAAGGTTTATGATGCATTGCTAGAGATTGGCTCAATATTTGCACATTCTTTCGGAGTCATTTATTTATTGTCTCCATTAGCTTTCTCTGATGAACTTTTACACTGCATACTTTTCATTGCTAATTTGACTCTGTCTGTACCTCCAAGAACATTGACTTTGCCATGAGATATTATGACATCCCAAGGAACTGACGGTGAACTCCACTGACAACAGGAATCTGTTGCCACTACAAGGGGCCACTAGGGGGCGAGTCTGTCTTTCCTTCTTTCTGAGGCACATATAATTCATATATAGAGTTAGGTAACTGTAACGTGTGTTATTATAGCTCTTTGCTACAATAGTGGGGATTGAGCAATATAAAACAGAATAGTTTTCATTAGACAGACAAAAGGCTCAAAACTGAAGTCGCCTCCGAGTTTATCATACACTTTAAGTTGCAAGGTGGAGAAAGGTTATTTTATATAATTGCATCAAACTCTTTAAGTTTTTGTATGGCGCTCATGTAAAACAGCTGCATTCCTTGAATGAAATCTAAACCTTGACATTTTGCAGTTGTCTATAAACTGTTGAAAGGGAGTTTTAACTGGTGAACGTCTTTCAGACATTTCCTACGCGCTAATGAGGGGCCTTTTTCGAAGACAAGAATATTGCTTTGAAGTTTTCCTTTTTAGACCAAAATATCACCTCCCTGTTTTAACTTTCGGCGCCTTGCAAACGCTAATTAGTAGAAAATCTACAAAACCATGCACATTTTTTGTGGGAAGAAGAGCAATTAAAAGAGGGTATGTCCTAGAATAAGTGCATCTGTTGAACTGGAACTGTGAAAGGGTCTGCGGCTATAGGCTGCTGCTGCTGACGAGCGCGTGCTAATTGCGTGCTCAGGACAGCGCTTCTGCGTAATTCCCGTTTACAATGCGCGGCAGGCATGTGTGACAGTTTCTCAACACTCTAATGGATGGGAATCCTCTGGGTCAGAAGGCCCAACAGATGGCCCTGCTTTGGGACTCCTAGGCTAATGGGAAAACATATTACTGTAAATCTCACAGCAACAGAATGGGTTGGGGACAAGATGGCGTCCTGTCTGGTATCCTTCAGAGATTGAGTGAAAAGTATGGCGACATCTATATTTTATACATCATTTCTAATGGGCGACTGGATTGAGAAACAGAAAGGCGGCCATAAGAAACACCGTGTATGAAGTGACTGGTATATCCCTGCATATTGTTTTTTTTGACAAAATTAGGTGTTCTCTGTCTGACTGAAATGTGTTGGAAGTCCGTATGGTCGAGCCCCCATTCCCCCTTGGCTGAATTGTGTGCATGTCTGCTTACTGGCTTGAAACTCCCTGCCAGGTGGACAGCTTTGATGACTAAGAGGTGGCGTTATGCCCAGATTAACAGATTTTAGCCTCCAGCCATAAGGATGAGCCCGCAGACCCTCCTCTCCCTTTCACTCGTACAATGCTCGCATTAGACCGGAGACACGTTTCTTGTTATTACAGTGGAAGCATTCATTTCCCATAACAAAGCAGTGCTCTGATTTGTAAAGTGGCGGATGAGTCGAGAGCCACCCGGCTTGGGAATGGGCTCTCATCCTTTCATGACGTATTTTGTATTCAAGGGATAGTTCACTTTTAATCCCAGCACCTCATCAGGCTTTTTGAGAAAAAATATATGAGCGCTTCTAAGTCCTGAGAAGATGGTTCTGATTCGGGGGTAACAGGGTTTTCTGTAGTTTGGATGTATATTGTTCCTCCCAGCTTGATTTTGGTAACTCTTACATTTCCAACCATAGATTCTCAAATACTCCCAAGTACTCAAATACTCCCAAGTACTGTTTATCATTTGCTAAGGATTCTCCCATGCTTATTTGTGTGTGTCTGCAGCAGTGTTACTTATTATTCAGAATAATTAATTAGTAAAAAGCCCTTAGTCCACATTGGCATTCTACTATTGCAAATATAATAAATCTGATAACTTTGCTAATTTAAGTTGTGATTTCTGTTTTTACTAAATTTAAATTAAAAACGACTCCTCTCTTGACTTACTGTAAACATTAGAATTGCTTCATTATTTCTTTAAAATCTTCTCTAACTTCGTCCAGGCCTTAACTATAGTATGAACTATACTTTGCACTTAACCTATATTGTGCAAGCACTGAAACATGATGAATGAAGCAGATGTATGTTGTGGAGTTGGGCGCACTAAATAAAGCCAAGTGGTTCACATAACCCATAGTATTTCTGTAATAAAGGGCAAATTCACCGAGGCTAACTATTTTTGTGAGCAAGACATCATTGACTGAAACACCCTTGAGTTCCAGAACTTCCATTGGAATACGGGTGTTTATAATCAGTTGTAACATGCAAATTCCATACTAGCTATGGTCGGCTGGCTGCCCACATGCAACACAAACACTAGTATTAAACACCTATGCATCTGTATCGTAGGGCATCTCAACACTTGGTTGATTTGTCATTACATCAGACCTCATGCTTCCTTACTAACCTTGAAGAGCTGGATTTCCATCAATGTGTCACAGTCCTATCTGTTCAACAGGGAGCGCCCTACAAGCCATCTTTGCCTCAAAGGGACTAATCCCAATCACAGGGAAAATAATCACACTACCTATGCCCACCACGTCAACAACTTTATCCTTAGGCTCCCTAGGACAATAATGGCTCTAACAGGCCCTGAGAGATATATCTCTACTGTGTGTTAAAAGAAAATTGACATAAACACATTACAAGCAAACCTCACTGCTACTCAACCAAAGGACCCTCTAATGTTCACAAAAATGGCTCCTATGTCTGAAAAATGCTTTAGATGCAATGCCCCCATCACAAAACATATCATGGACCTCATTGTCTAAAGGCTGGATAGCCCAATACAGATGTAAAACGATGTAAACCAGAAACCTTAAAAACAACGGAGGAAAAACTGCAGTCAAAATGATAAAACGAGGTTCCAAAAACTTTGCAGAATATACAGAACCTCAGTCAAGCAAGCCGAGAGATACTATTATTGTCATGGCATCACAGGTTTTTTTTTCCACAACAAAGAGCTCTTTAAAATACTCTCCAAATTTCATAACTCAACCTTCTCCTCAGCTGGCCTAAAATACAGAGGGTTTCTTCAACTCCAGGCCTGCTAACTTAATAAAATAACCTTGAAGCCCACTTTATCTCAAAAGTTGGCAGAAACAGCCCCAAAGGGTATATCACACTAAATGATGTTATCGCTACAATACAGGCGGTAAACGCTAAAAGAAACCAGTAATCAGTTCAAAGCTCTAAACTTTGCAGAAGTTCATACACACTCAGGCCCTTTGAACAGATATAAAGGATTTCTCCAAGAAATCTGTGCTTCCACACTGATCACCGTGATTATTAACTTGCCCTATCAACCACAGAGTTGCTGGGTAATATGAAATGGACCATTCTCACGGAAATTCTTTGAAAAGCCAGCATTTTCTCAATGTTTGTCTTTATTAAATGAAAATAACTGCTCTCAGACAGACAGATACGATTCAGACCTTGAATGAGTATGGAATCAGTATTAATCTTCATCTGGATGACCGTTAACTGTTGAATTGTAATGCTACTTGTTCTATCATGTTTACAACAAGGGGTGGTGAGGGACAGAGTCTCTGAATTAAGCAGAATACTCTCACCCAGTCAAGAGATCAGGGCTAGATCCAACACCGTTTTTTAGCTCACTGCACCATCCCAGTTTCAGAACCTGGCTGTATGCAAATTAGTCTGTTCCTGTCCCAGTGCATGATGGGAACAGGGCAAACCAAACTACAAAAGCCAATTCTTACACTGGGAAGGAAACAAGCTTCCGGGGACCGGTTTCTGGCATTACAGCCGTCTTCGGCCCGGCTTGCTTGAATCCTGATGGTGCAATGAGCAAGGGACTCATGTCTGAGTATACCCTTCCACGCTTAGGGTGGACAAAAATATTTACAACAAGGGGTGGTGAGGGACAGAGTCTCTGAATTAAGCAGAATACTCTCACCCAGTCAAGAGATCAGGGCTAGATCCAACACCGTGGAAGGGTATACTCAGACATGAGTCCCTTGCTCATTGCACCATCAGGATTCAAGCAAGCCGGGCCGAAGACGGCTGTAATGCCAGAAACCGGTCCCCGGAAGCTTGTTTCCTTCCCAGTGTAAGAATTGGCTTTTGTAGTTTGGTTTGCCCTGTTCCCATCATGCACTGGGACAGGAACAGACTAATTTGCATACAGCCAGGTTCTGAAACTGGGATGGTGCAGTGAGCTAAAAAACGGTGTTGGATCTAGCCCTGATCTCTTGACTGGGTGAGAGTATTCTGCTTAATTCAGAGACTCTGTCCCTCACCACCCCTTGTTGTAAATATTTTTGTCCACCCTAAGCGTGGAAGGGTATACTCAGACATGAGTCCCTTGCTCATTGCACCATCAGGATTCAAGCAAGCCGGGCCGAAGACAGCTGGAATGCCAGAAACCGGTCCCCGGAAGCTTGTTTCCTTCCCAGTGTAAGAATTGGCTTTTGTAGTCTGGTCTGCCCTGTTCCCATGATGCACTGGGCCAGGGACAGACTAATTTGCATACAGCCAGGTTCTGAAACTGGGATGGTGCAATGAGCTAAAAAACGGTGTTGGATCTAGCCCTGATCTCTTGACTGGGTGAGAGTACTCTGCTTAATTCAGAGACTCTGTCCATCACCACCCCTTGTTGTAAATACTTGTTCTATCATGAGCATTTACCACCCCGCTCCACTAACTGCTACGATAAGGACTGAAGTTCATAGGTGTTTAGGTAAGGGTTCTCAATTGGGTAACATCATTCTTAACTGACAGAGGCTAAATTCCACGTTCACACCTTTCTTCTCATTCACCTCTCAGGTAGATGGTCCCAAAACGCAACAGTAGCTCTACTCTTCATTAACCAATTCAGTACAGAGGACAACAGATTAACGCCCACCACACTACTGAACACCAGGAGTGTTTTATTTACATAAACAAATGGGGTGGGGGCAGGTCTTCCAGGCATCAGGCCGTACCCAAAAACGTTAACAGTGTTTCTGCCCCTCAGGGGAAGATTGGGGGGTGTACTCCCCAACAGAAAGGACAGATAGCTCACTCTACACCAGGGTTTATATAAAAAAAAAAATACAATGGATTGAGAGCAGGCCCATCCTCGCATCATTCTGTACCGCCACCCGAAAAGCCCAACAGTATTTTTGCTCCAATGGGACGATTAGGGGTGGGTCAGAAAGTCGACCAGGCACCAGAGTTTATTTAAAGAAGAACTGAATGTGGTGTGGCCGGCCTGTCCTGGCATTGGGCCGTACTGCCACCCCTAAAGGGCAAGCAGTTTTTAAAAAGAAATAGAATAGGGTGGTGTTACACCTGTACTGGAATTAGGCTCCACCCCTACCTCTAAGGTTCAACAAGCTGTCTGCCCTCCCTAGGGGCAGATTGGGGGATTTACCCAGAAACGCATTAGACACCAAGTTTTACTTAAAAACAAAAATGAATGACGTGGGGGCTGGCCCATCTTGGCAATAAGCCGTGCTCCATCCCCTAAAGACCCTGGAGGGACACCTGCTATTTGTGTATTATTGTATTCAATTGATTGTTGTCTGCCCCCTGCCTCCCATAAAGGTCCCTTAGACCTGGGGAGGCACCAGTCATTCCTTTTTAATGTTTGCCTGCCCCAACCTCCCTAAGAGGATCCATGGGCTCTGGAAAGACACCATGTTAGCTTTTCCTGTGTACTGTCCACCAAAAAGTTAGTTTAGGGATGGGTACACTATTGTAAAGCATTTATGATGAAGATTGACTAGATTGTCCAAGTCACGTTGTCTTCTGCTTATTTTTTATAGCTTTTCATGCACTAGATGTCACAATACTGTGATGGAGAGAAATCAGTGGATTTGCTGACACTGACACCTTTCTGCTAAGTGTTTATCGGCTCATGCTGCTGACCAACACAAGTAGTAAAGAAGATGGGCCCAAAGTTAGAAGTTAATTCCAAGAAAGTGACCAGTGAGGAGTAGAAGTCTATTGCTATCACTATCATTAAGCCTTCATCCGTTTTCAAGCAACTCTGCATACCTGCTGCACCCTCTTCTGGGCAGGAAGTGTCTGGGAGGAGGATCAGCTCTGCATCAACAATGATACTACAACCACCAGCATAATCGAAGCCTATGTCTCTTTGCGCTGCATTGACTGCAGTCATGGCTAAGAGCAGCGAGTCTGAAATTGCTTGTAGTAGATTTATTACTTCAGGCTATTCACCCTTTAGAAGTGTAAATTTACTCCAAAGTGTAGACTTACATATCTCCACCATGCAGATCAGGGAGTGGAGTCAGAGAAAACATAATTTACGAACTTAAAGCTTTTACTTGTATATTTACAACTGTATTTTTCATTCTGCACAATGCGTGTGACCTCTGCACTCAAGGTAAGACCTTAACATACTTTGCGGGAATGCAGCACTCCAGGTAGAAACCTACACACACTTTGTGGAACCTCTGCAACCAGGTAAGAGACCTGCACATGGAAGGAAATAGGAAAATTATGTACACATCAAAAAAATCCTACACACCTGAAGCATGCCCTTCAACAACATAGATAATGCCCATAGTAGATAGTCTTCTTTTTTCCTCTTTATCTTGCTGACAGTGAGACAGAAGTATGCAGACCATCCAGCCCAAGAGGATAAGAAATATCAATGAGATACCCCTTCTAGCTACGTTTGTTGTAAAATACTACACATGGGGTCGATTCCGATTCGGGAAAAACCGCTCCGAATAGCCGTTCGGAGCATTTTTCCCGTACGAATCGTACCCTGCAACCTCCCCCGTACGTACGACGAAGTACGATTCGTACCAGGAGCCGTACTCCGTACGAGTCGTACAAGACACCGTACGGCTCTAATCTCCGTACGATTCTCCCTCGGAACCCACTGTACGCGACATCTGTACGGTTCGCGGCTGTTTTTTACGACCCAGCAAGTGCGATTATGGAGTGTACGAGCCTTGCCCCCATTGTACGATCGGTGTACGAGCCGTACCCCCATTGTACGATCGGTGTACGAGCCGTACCCCCATTGTACGATCGGTGTACGAGCCGTACCCCATGTACGAAGGGTGTACGAGCCGTACCCCATGTACGATGGGTGTACGAGCCGTACCCCCATTGGGGGTACGGCTCGTACACCCATCGTACATGGGGTACGGCTCGTACACCCATCGTACTGAAGAACTGAGCTCTCAAGTACCCAGCGGTGCCAGGGACATGCCCGAAGTCCTCTGGATTCCCTTGCCTTGGTACACAGAGACACGGAATACTTCTAGGTGGCGTCAGAGATCAAATTAATTAGCTGCAGCTAGTAGCAGAAATCCCAGCAATACAACACGGTGTACAACTCAAGAAACTGCTCAACTTTACAAAGCAAGTCATCCCTTTTTATGGCAAACATTATGCTTCAGGCAAACATTCCTTGTTTACAGTTAAACCAATCACATGTTTCTACAACAAAAGTATTGCATGACGGTAAAACCCACTTTTCAGTTGCCCAGCCCATGATCAATCATCGGTCAAACCCAACATTCTTCTTTAGACCGGTCGAACGAACCCATAATAAAAAAGGCCACAACCCAATCATAAATAGACCATAAAGAAAGGAGCAGAAACAGGTGAGAGTAAGATAAAGCATATTTGTGTGCAGTAAAACTTTACGATGTCCTGTGCTCTGATCCTTAATCTAGATCAGCTAAAGGGCAGGAACTGGTTTAACGAGGTCAGCTTCAGGCAACAGGGTCAGTTCACTCAGCTAAAACAGGAGTCAGCACGAACTGGAGCTAAGGTATACATGTCCTTAAAAAGACTAGTTCAGCCACAGTCATCAGCCTATGTGAGGGCAACCACAAAATGGCTGCCATGCACAAAATGGAACCCAAGGGTTCAGAACGAAATCCCTAAATACGTAGTGAATCCATCGGTCTAACATGACGAAAATACTCATACTTGCCGCACTAACTAGTTACGTTTTGCTAATATCAAATTCGTAACGAAACCATGCCATTTATAAAACGGGTTCAGAATTCACGGAACCACAGTACAATGGGGGTACGGCTCGTACACCGATCGTACAATGGGGTTACGGCTCGTACACCGATCGTACAACAGGGGTACGGCTCGTACACCGATCGTACAATGGGGGTACGGCTCGTACACCGATCGTACAATGGGGGTACGG
This sequence comes from Lissotriton helveticus, assembly GCF_964261635.1. Lineage (NCBI taxonomy): Eukaryota > Metazoa > Chordata > Amphibia > Caudata > Salamandridae > Lissotriton > Lissotriton helveticus. The sequence goes on from NC_136059.1 coordinate 1,093,617,477, forward strand.
CTCGTACACCGATCGTACAATGCAAAATACTTTGTTAATGGCCTTGTGTAGCTTGTCATGATAAACCTTGGCCCTGACTTGGCAATCAACAATCCTCTGCTTGACCTGAAGCTGATCATCGCTTATGACCACAGGATCAGGTAAACAAGACTCAAACCCTTCAATTGTAGGTACAATCTCATTATCGCATCTTCTTCCTCTCATTAAAAAAAACTGGGAAAACCCTGTCACACTGTTGGGAGTAGAATTGTATGTGAACACTCTGTCCTGGATGAATTTCTTCACCGGAAACTTTGAAGACACTGCCAATTGATTGCCATCTTTGATGAAGCGATTCACTCTTTCAATTTGGCCATTAGACTTTGGAGAGTACAAATGAGTCTTTTCCTGGCGAATACCATGCAAGTTCAAAAATTCTGTCATTTTGTTAGAAGTAAGTTGTTTTCCATTATCTGATACCAGTATGCGTGGGCTTCCTTCAATGGAGAAACACATGTCCAAAAAGTCAATGACGGAACTAGAGTCAATAGTTTGGACAAATTTATGGTATATCCATTTGCTGTAGTAGTCACTAACAACAATGAGAAATCTGGATTCCCGATCCAAAATCTGAAAGGGTCCAGCCATGTCAATAGCAACTTTGTACCACGATGAGTTTGGAATCGATACAAATTGCATCTCTTGGACTCTGGGCTTCCAGTGCTTATGAGATTTAATACATACATTACATTTCTCTACAAAAAGATTTACATCAATGTCCATCTGAGGCCACCAATATTGCTCTTTTAGCTATCAATTTGTTTCTTAGTTTAAATGGGGGAACCATTAAGTCACCCCTCATTAGAAACCCTTCAACACAACTTAATTCATCAGATACCTGAAAGAAAGTTTTGAACTCTGGAGACAGATTTCGAACAGGGGGCCGATTGTGAGACATAAAACTTTTGACCTTCATTAATACAGTATCAGAATTTATGGCTTCTAACCACTCATTTTCTAATACTGCATTGCCCATTTTTTGAAAGGTGGATATAGATGAGACTACACACTCTGTGTCATCCTCCTTCTGAACCTCAACATTTTCAGTGGGTAACCTTGACAGAAAATCTGCTCGAATGTTGTCCTTACCTGAAATATGAGAAATTGAGAAATTGTATTCTTGCAGCTTTGCAAGCAACCTCACCAACCTAACTGAAGCCTTTCCGTTGCCTCTTCTATAACCGTCAAACATGAAAGTGAGAGGCTTGTGGTCAGTTACCAATTCAAAATCCTTTCCCCATAGATACATTTTCAGTTTATCCACTGCCCACACACATGCGAGAGCCTCCCTCTCAATAGTACTGTAGTTTTTTTCTTCCTCGGTCAATCTACATGAAATAAAAGCAACAGAGTGAATGTGCTTATTGACCTTCTGGGTAAAAACTGCACCTAGGCCCACTGAGCTGGCATCTACAGTAATTATGTTGGTTCCTTTAGCATCATGGGGTTTCAAAGTGGGAGCGTTTATAATAGACATTTTGATTTCAGAAAATTACTCATCATGTTGTACATCCCATTTAAATTGTTCACCTTTGCGCAAAAGAACTCTCAATGGCTCAACTAAATTTGCATAATTTTCTATAAATCTTGAATAGTATTCGCTGAGTCCTAAAAAAGACCTCAACGAATCTCTATCTTCAGGTTTGGGAGCTTCAGAAATTGCCCTGACCAAATTCATATTTGGCTTGATACCATCTTGGCTAAGAACATGGCCCAGATATTCCAATTCAGTTTTTAGAAATTCACACTTGTTCTTGGATACAGTCATATCCCTCTCCTGTAACTTACCAAGGACCGACTCCAAGATGACATTATCTTCACTTACCGACTCTGCAGGGATGAGAATGTCATCCTGAAATTTCTGCACACCTGTCATTTGCCCAAATATATTTTCCATTAGCTTTTGGAAGACGCTTGCTGAAGACGCCAAACCGAAAGGTAATCGTATGTATCTGTAAGCTCCGAGAGGAGTGATAAACGTGGTCAATTCTTTCGATTCCTCATCAAGCTTGACCTGGTGGTACGCTGATCTGAGATCGATAAGGGAAAAATATTTTGATCCTGCTGTGGCGGCTAGAATCTCTTGAATCCTGGGAAGGGGAAAACAATCTACCAAAATGTTCTTGTTAAGAGACCTCAGATCAGCGCACAAACTTTATGTCTAACAGGCACCTCGTCTTTTTTTAGTACTATCTTGTGTACAAAGCCCTTTACACATCCTATCCTATCTTCAAAAAGTGAATCATATTTACTTAGCATAGTGGAGATACTTTAATTTTTGCATGTGAGTACAGAAACATTTATGCTTGGTATAAATCCCTCATCGAGTATAATGGGGTCCTCTGCACCTGGCTTCAGAATTATCTTTAATTTTGCTAAGTCTCTCCATCCCACAATGTCAGCGACATATATCTTAGTACTTACACATCTACCTTTGATGTTTAGAATGTCTTCAAAGTACCCAGAAATATTGATGTCAGTTTCCCCAAAACCTTTTGGGTTGACATCAGATTTAAGCAAGTCCACTTGTGGCCAATGTTGAAGAAACTTTTTGTCAGAGACTATTGTAATTGGCGATCCGGAATCTGCCATGATGTTAAGTTGGACATCCCCTACGGTGGCCACCCCCAATGGGCCTTTGATATTTTTGTATTCATCCTCAATAGTTAGAACAATGTTAGAACACATATTCTCATCGAAATCTTCTACACAGCTTACTTTTGTACGTGTAAATCGTTTTTGACCAAATGTACCGCATACCCCCGCAAAAAGCCCTACCTTTTGGCATCTTGTGCATTTCTTCCCCAATGCTGGACCACTCAAGGAATCAGCCTTGTGATTGCGAGAACCACATCTAAAACATATAAATTGAGATGTATTAACATTTGTATGTGTTTTGAATTTGTTGTTTGAAAAATTATCTTTTTTCTTTTTGTCATTCACAAAATAAATATTGGAACTACTGCTTGAAGCACCAGCTATCTCCCTTGACCCTTCTAAAGATCTTTCAATACCTTTGGCAATGTCAATAGCTTCAGAAAGAGTAGGTCTTTTGCATGCTAAAAGCCGCTCTTGAATTTTTCGTTCATAACAGTGAAAGACCAACTGGTCGCGTATGTACTCATCTACTCTATCTTGATAGTCACACTTAGTTGCCAAAACTCTTAAGCTTGCTACATTTTCATTTTCAGCTTGTTTTCTCATCACGAATCGGTGTCTGCCGACCATTATATTTTCCTCCTCATCAAATTGTCTTTCCAGCCTCTTGACGGCTTCTTGGAATTCATCTAATGGAATAAACTGACCGGGTGCTGGTTCTTACTCTGGCAGACTATAAAAAATGTCTTGCCCTGCCACCCCCAACAGCCCAACAAGAATAGCAGTCTTTCTTTCAGCATCGAATTTCTTACCATTAATGGCAATCAAATAGTTTTCAAAAGCTCTGTACCAATTGCGCCATTTCATAACCGGTTTACCGGGTTCATTAAGAAAAGCTGCTGGAGCATTGAAGTTCGACTCACTGGACATGTCTTCCTGTTTAGTATCTAAAGTCTCTTTTTTAACAAAGAAATCAATTTTGACCGATTAATTTACACTGCCCTTTTGCAACTTGAAGAAAGAACGCTTTTAAACTTAACAGAAGAAATAAAAAATGTGCACTTCGCTAATAATAGCGTGAAACTTTCAGTTCGTTTTAATTACCTTCAGCTTCCGTGCGCCGCTGTGAGGAAAATGAAAACAAAATTGCGTCACGTACGTGACACCTGACTCAGTGGTTGACAAGCAGCTGAGGAGTTTGGAATGTCGGTCGAAACTTTTATATATACTGTATGAGAAACTGTCCTGAAGAAGGTTTTTAACCGAAAAGCCACGTCGACTTGTGTTCTCATGAATATTTTTAAAGCATTGTGTAATGATTTGTGTTCTTATGAACATTTTTAAAGTATGGTGTAATATTTTTGTGTATTGTGTAATATTTTGGTAAATATGATATACTTATTAAATGTACAAAAACTTCTTCTACTTTCATAACAGTGTAATAAATTCATGTTAACATGTTTAAGCTTATTTTGTTGGATTGCTTTAACTTGTCACAAAAAATTGCATTTGATAAATTGACATATCTGCATGCTGTGTTTCAGTCTTGGATGTATATTCCTGAATTATTGTATCTTAACACTGGGTGGTTGTGTCTAATACTCAAACTAAACGCAGTGAGTACTAAATCCTAGGTGACTATCATCACGTTTTTTTTTTATCTCTTGACTTCAGGGACATTGTAACTTTCTTAAACTTTCTTCCCCTGGTCCCAGACCGTATAGTAGGGGGCCTCCTATACCTTTTTGGCATATTATTTAAGTATTTATTTATACATAACGAGCTTGCGGGAGGGAAGGGGCAGCTGTCCGGAAGGTGACAGAGTCCTCGGGTGAGGGTGTACACGTCATATAAATAACAACCCCAACATTCCATTGAATGTCAGGCAATGAACCAATCAAGAACAAGGGGAAAAAAGGCAAAGCAGGAAGACTAGACCTGCAACACAGAGATTTATATTTTGGGGAGGGGCATGCATAGTCAGCTGGGGGTTGGGCACAGGACTTAGCCTCAGGTCGCTGCAGGAGGTGGGTGAGGGGTTTGGGAGTCAGGGAGGGGGGGTTAGCCATCATACTTTACTTTAAAAATAATATAGAAATTCACTGAAAAAAACCAAAGGTTAAAGTGACGGTATAGTTAGGAATTGTATTACTATTTTACTTTACACTAAAACCAGTGTTCATCCTGTGACCTGAAGATCACTGCAAATCTCAGCAGCCAAAGTTTTACCCATTGGGCCGCTGCCTGCATAATTTAACAATGAGCTTTTAATACTCTAACCCATCCTGCATTTATTCTAAAATTTTCAGGAACTCGGCAAGGTTCTGAAGATGAATTTCTTGCACTGAGTTTGCTTACCTGGTGAAAGATGAGAATTATTTTCTATATATGTATAATCTAAGCAAGTATAAGCATTTTCTTGGGACCGGCTGGGGTAGGAGTCGTAATATAGAGCTCAGCATTTCATCTTAGAGCATACAGTGTACTGCCAACTATCAATATCATCAGTTCTGCAGTACTTCAATCTGTTGCTGTCTTCAATCAAAGTGGCCGTAAATTATAGTATTGATTTTTTATTATGTGTGAAGATGAGTGTTTTCACAGCTTTATATTTAAGGTTTCAAAAGCCTTCATACCTTTAAAATTATTGCTTCTGTTCCGTAACCCTGTCCCTTTCTCATCAGTGCTCATAAATTACTATTGAGATTGACACAAACATAGCGAAAAACATTCAAATCGGTTTGATTGATGACTGCAGCATTTTCACGACCAAGAGTAGAACAAATAGATACATTTTTGAAATACTGACGCGTTCGGATATTGTTGATGCCGGAATATCTGATAGCTTTGCAGGCTTGTGAAGGAAAAAATAACTTTTAAGTCAGAAAAAGCAGCGTAGTTACTGCAAGATGCCAACCACCAGGCAGTGGTGTACAAAGACTTCTAATCAAAGCATTGCTTTCAATGTCAGGTACTCGAATTACCATAGATCTAATGATCCATAATTCCATGCGCATATATGGGGACAAATCACACTTTTCCATTCGACCTTGCACATTTGTTAGTGGTATACCATTAATAGAAATGCCCTCCGCGAGTTCCATGATTGGTTATCTGAAGTCCACTTAAATAAGGAGGCCCTTGCCCTGTCCCTTACATGTCTTATGGGAACCTATGAATACTAAAACAATATTGCCTGGTATAGAAAGGATTTACAGCTTTGTACTGCCAGGCTGATCCTCCAGATGCACACATCCCCAACAAACATATGCCTCATTGCAATCTAGACTGCTGAATTTAGATTTGTGGCCATTTCTGTTCACCACTTCCCTTGCTCACTGAAGGAAGACAGATCACTTGACTTTGCATGGCTGCTGTGATCTGTCTTTTGAGCAGAGGGATGTGAATTTATATGAGGATTTCAAAGGCAGTGTGTGCACATACGTAAAACTCTGTTAAAATACTCATGTTTGGCCCTGAACTGCTGCTTTAAAGGCATGCAACAGGTAACTGATACAAATGAAGCACAATGAGCAGAGTGCATCATTTTCAGCATAAATAACTTGCTTATTATGATGAAGTTTGCCGTAAAGTCTTCTTCCTAAGTACCACAGTAGGTGTTTGCAAATGACAGCAATTCTTTTGGGTTATGCTGTTAGCAAGTGATTTTCAAAAATATTTCTGTCTAATATTTTGGCTAATTACATGACACATATCCCTTCCATCGTATTACAAGTGATATTGGATACAATGGATTTGTGTTGCAGCAGACAGGATATCTGTCATGCTGTGCAGAGTATCCCAGTCACCAAACTGTAAATCAGACCTTAACAACGCAGTAACTGTGGATCACAATACTTTGAAATTCCTTGGGCTAGGCCGCATAATGGACCTTTAAGTATCAGTACAAGGCGATTAAATGCATTCACATGTGGTACAGTTTGGTCATTATCAAGAGTCTTAAAGATATCTCCATTGAGTTTTTGCTTTATGGTCACTATACCACTTTTCAACTTTATCCCAAGAATTTGTCACAATGTCAAGTGTTTTCCATTTTCAATTTCTCTTCTGTTTTAAGAGCAATAATGCCGTGGATAAGTATTGGATATATGTTGGCCACACTAGACAAACCTGATATATTGTCCTTTTTCTACCTTTCTGTTTTCAGAGCACAACGTTTCCCTCAAATAACTACCCTTTAATTTGGATGAAGATCACCCCATCAGGTCCCCCTTGTACATACAAGTGTTTCCAAATGAATTGTTGTGTGAAAATAAAATACTTTGAAAACACAAGAGACATGAGGCATTTTGCAAAACAGGAACAGTTAATTAAATTAAACAATGCGGTGAGAAGCCCAGTCACAGGAATAAGGTCAGAGGACTGTCTCAATTTACCATTGGTTTGACATAGATTTTTATACAATTCATTGAATATATTAAAACAGTTCATGTGAACCATTTTTGGGAAGGAATGTGACCCTTTGTCTTTGAAGTCAAAAATTAAAGTATTAGATGAGGAATCCAGGTGGGTCTATACCTTGCGTGGACAATGTGGTAAGTGTATATGAGCCCAGATGTCTGGCATGGGGAGCACGTGATCACTGCGTGTACTGTGTGTACTGTGTCCTAGATTGACTATGTGTTCCTAACTTCATGTAGAATCTGACTTTGTTTTTGTTTACGGAATGTGCGCACCCCTTCGGCCATGAGTGTTACATTGAAGCCAATCTCCCAGTGCCATTGTAGTGCTGCTGTGCCTATCTGTGGGATTGATCTGGGATTTCCTGTTCACATATTTGTCTGTGGGCTACATGCTACCCCTCCTGTGACCTGTCAATCAGTGAACTCAGACCTGGGTCTCAGAGTTTGCCTAATTACGTGTTTATGAGTCGGGGTTGATGTGATTTCATGTGTCTCAGTTAGGCCTAGAAGATAACGTTGAACATTATAAGGGTGGTCTGCACTCCATTTCTCCTGTTATTTGAACATTATTTTATCTTTAAGCATTTTTGTCCAGTTGCGTGCGTCCCTGGATCGTGCAAGCCCAAATGCACCAATACTAAGTAAAGACATGTGGGGAGCGCGTGTTTGCACGCTCCACTCCCAGGTGCACTGCTTTTTATGAGGATATCATATCCAACTCAATTTTAAACCATTTGACCTTTTCACAATTTATTCTAATTCATCATTAATGTTCGTCATTATTGATACAGCGGAGTACTGGATGTTAGACTGTTTCCATCTGAAATGTTTTCTATAGAAAAGACTGTTTTTAAAGGAAAAACTGTAAATCAAATATTGATACTACTTTTAATTGTCCATTCACAGCTACCCCTGACGAAGGGCTGTATTTTAGCCCGAAATGCATTGGGTTTTGAAAATGAAATAAAGAATGCTGCTCTGAATCAACCAGTGTATTAGGATCTTATTTCCAAAAGAAGTCTGGATGGACGCATGGAAGTATGAGAAGTTTCTGAAATGCAGAACGTTAAATATGTGGATTTGATGAATATGAGGACAACATAATGACGAACATTAATGATCAATTAGAATAAATTGTGAAAAGGTCAAATGGTTTAAAATTGAGTTGGATATGATATCCTCATAAAAAGCAGTGCACCTGGGAGTGGAGCGTGCAAACACGCGCTCCCCACATGTCTTTACTTAGTATTGGTGCATTTGGGCTTGCACGATCCAGGGACGCACGCAACTGGACAAAAATGCTTAAAGATAAAATAATGTTCAAATAACAGGAGAAATGGAGTGCAGACCACCCTTATAATGTTCATATATATATTTGCCCTCCCGTTGGTCGTCGCACCCGGCAACAGTGAAAAAGGGGAATACGTTGGACGAATATTCGGGTCTCCACATAGAGTGAAACAGCATGATCAGAGCGACAATCTTTAGCGGCGGTGACCGCGGATATGTGGAAGGACAGTGAAAATATTTCTTTATAGAGATGGATTATGGACATTCCTGGCAAGCGAATGTTGCATTTTTAACAGCAAGCATGAAACTAGCATGAGACTCGAAGTATACATTGTGATGCACTGTGGGAAACGTAGTTTAGGTGCATTAATGTGGATGAGTCAGGCTTGGGGAGGAAATGGGTGGAGCAGGAAGTGGTTAAAGCGCAGGTCTGCTTACGAGAGAGATGTAACTACTTGCAGCGCGCAATGCGGTTTGAAAGAGGAGAAATAATGAGCAGGTACGCTAAGCATGATATCGGGGCTTTACTGTGTTGCATAAACGTCTAAAGATGAAAGTCTGTGTTAAAGCGAGGCAAACATAATGTAGTTCTGTTAAGCGGGTACAATGCTTAAAAAGGGAAATAGTACTTTTCAAGCCAAACCGCTTTTTCTTAGACGCCTTTTTCTTAGACGCCTGGTAAAGTGCAATCACTACGGATGATTAAACAGACTGTTTAGGCGGGTTAAGGGTCACCTATACTAGCAGCTTTAATCGAAACTACGGATTGGGGAAATTGCATGCTTCGTATATTTATTTGATACAGCGGAGTACTGGATGTTAGACTGTTTGCATCTGAAATGTTTTCTATAGAAAAGACTGTTTTTAAAGGAAAAACTGTAAATCAAATATTGATACTACTTTTAATTGTCCATTCACAGCTACCCTTGACGAAGGGCTGTATTTTAGCCCGAAATGCATTGGGTTTTGAAAATGAAATAAAGAATGCTGCTCTGAATCAACCAGTGTATTAGGATCTTATTTCCAAAAGAAGTCTGGATGGACGCATGGAAGTATGAGAAGTTTCTGAAATGCAGAACGTTAAATATGTGGATTTGATGAATATGAGGACAACATAATGACGAACATTAATGATGAATTAGAATAAATTGTGAAAAGGTCAAATGGTTTAAAATTGAGTTGGATATGATATCCTCATAAAAATCAGTGCACCTGGGAGTGGAGCGTGCAAACACGCGCTCCCCACATGTCTTTACCTAGAAGATAACGTTGCCATTTTGCATGAACAAGGGACTTTCCTAAAGTTGCCTTCACTTTTCACATTGACTTTTAACACACATTTGCTATTCATGACACTTTGGATTAGATTCCTGGAAGCACTGGCCTTGCTTACACGAGTCAACTTCGCAAGAGCACTATTGTATTGCCTTGACACGATGTATAAGGTCTACACATCCGTTGTGCAAATGTGGTTGTTATTTTCAACCATATGGCGACACAGCTATCTGTAGTAAACAAGCAATGTCAGCCTGATTACAATTTCAGCCGAAGGCAAGAATGCCTTTTTCTATAAATAAACATCTGTTTCCGGATATAGTCAGAGGGGACACCTCTGCTGACATCGAGAGGTCTCTACATGCTTATGCTTTTGCCCAGCAGCTTACTGACATCTCTGTGAGAGGTGTCCAGTTTGTGAGCAAGACTGGGTCCTACATTCCAACCCAACAGGTAAGTGGGTTGGATCATCCAGCTCAGGGATTCTTGGTAGAACATACACACATACCCTAGGCACGTAAGTTAAGGTCCACATAGTCGGAGTATGCCAGATTGTTATATTATTTGATATGCTTTCATAAATGTGTTGTTTGAGCACGATGTTGGAACTTTTTGTTTTTTTCACTTTCCCGATACTTCTTAAAACTTTCATCTGAATCTGTCTATTGATCATTGCATCACATATATTTTACACAAGAATTACGATGCTGAAATGCGTTTTGCAATACTGACAGCAATATAGTTTGCTATAGTGAGAGAGTGAGACCTGGCTCAAGGGAAACAGTACCCCGGTACTGACCATGGAGGCGGTCACCTGAGCAAGCATTCCAAACGCTAAAGCTCTACATCCATGAGGGATACAATGGGTTAACTCACTCACTGCAACAGATGTAGATTACAGATTTTATTCTACTCTACAAATACAAGCCTTCCTGTAGTACGAACAAGAATACCCTCTGCCTAATGAAATAATGCTTGTAGATCGCTATGACTACATCATTTACACTAATGGTACTGCGCAGTCTGCCGTAGGGACAAAGCATCAATACTCAGCGGCATGAACAAAAGTTAAATGGCATATGCATGATAGAGAATTTAATCCTGAGAAAACTTACACACAGTCACTAGGTAATTGCACAGCACAGCTAGCGGAATTCAAGGCTCTAGTCTTGAAGAATCAGCAGCCAGGTTAGTTGTTTATTGACTGTAACACTTTCACTCCGGTAGCTTACCCGAGTGTTATATTAAAAAAGTTTTCACATTGCTGACGAGAACCCTTATCCTTGTACACTTAGGCCCTCATTATGATCACAGCCCGACTGTTGCAATATGATGCGCTGTGGGTTGGAGGCAGCGTGCGAAGGGACTGACCGACGATTCCCACAGGCACCAAGAATCCGTCAGATCATCGGTCAGAAAGTAATTCCCTACAATGGGGCAGTGCCTGCTCAGGCACTGCCGCATGGATTATGATGTCCCTTTGAGACAGCCTTTCTATGGTGGTCTGACCGCCATAGAAAGACTGTCATAACAGACTTTGGGGGCCCTGTGCTTCCCCCCAAACATCCATTCATCTTGTGTTCCTGCTGCATGGTGCACGGATGCTTAAAAAGTGTATTTATCCTATTGCAGCTTGTGCTGCATCCCGCAGCACACACTAAAATAGGAATCTTGGGGCATTTTTTTCAAGACTCGGTGATAAAATTATTGCGGCTTTATCGGCAGGAAACTGCAGATAAAGTGGCGATAATGGGCTTGATAATATGCTCTATGGAATTCCAATCGAAGCTCATGTTAGATGTGAAGGACATTTAACATGAGCTTCGATTGGAATTCCATAGAGCATATTATCAAGCCCATTATCACCACTTTATCGGCAGTTTCCTGCCGATAAAGCGGAGATAATTCTATCGCCGAGTCTTGATAATATGCCCCCTTATTGTGCTCCAGGCAGTGCTCCACTTAGAGAGGATTAAAAAAAATCCAGGCCTTCCTCAAATTTTTACATCACTGTAACCCTGTTCATTTCCTGTGGATCAACTACGTGGCAAGAAGCTGTTGCAGACCCCATGCACCTGAACATTTTAAATTTACTTCTTTTTGCTGTACTAAGCTCTTCTTACCTTCCACCTCCAGATTGACATGCCCAGAAATACCAACCAAGGTCCCAAATCACAAAGGTAAACCTATATGTTTGGTTTAAACTTAGACCAAATGTGTCTTATTTATGACTTGGGGAACTCACAAATGAGATTTACGAGTACTATCTTTATGTCAGCATTCAGGGTGGAGATAGTACTCGTAAATTTTCAAATATGGTTGTGACAAATAGACCCAATGCATTATCAGTTTCCGTAACTATAGGCCTGATTGTTCCTCTACCAAACATGGCAAGGAGTTATGGAACTTTGTATAAAAAATTATTAAACTAGGACAGCTGGCTAGGAAAAATTCATAAAATACAAAAATTCATAAACATTATATGTAATCAAAAATAAAAATAAATTAGAGACATATCTACTTCATTTACTCAACTTTTAATTTTTTACAGAATTCAAAAATCAGTTAGGAAAGGAGGCTAATACACATATATATAACATAAGAATTTTTTTTTTACATCACAATAATTAAAAATGGGCAAAAAGACACAGTTCATACAAACTTCTCATATCAATTCCTATCTCAAATGATTAAGTGACACATACTCTCAGCTGGTAACAACCAAAGTTGTCCCTACTTCACAAAAATAAAATCAACCATGTCACAATGGGTGGCAAAAACTTAATCTGTTCGACGCGCGTTTCGGCGTTTCCCCAAACGCCTTCTTCAGGAGCCACAAGTTTGTACTGTAACAAATCTTTAAAAAAAGAAAAGGAATATTTTACAGACAATTCATTTATTTCCTAACAATTCTTTTGCATTTGTTATAACTGTTAAAAAAGACATATATACATTCCCTCCTTCATCAATGTGTTATCTAAAAAATTACTGCTTGCATAACGTACGTATATTGGAAACCCAACAACAATTACAATTTATTCACATTTTCCTAAATTTACCTAGCTTTCTTTTTTGATAAACTGTTAGTTAAAAGAGAAGAAGATCTCATCTCATAATAGACTTCTAGAGCAGTTGTTAGGTGAACCTAAAAACAAAAATTAGTGGAAATGCTAAATGATTTTTTATACTGACATTCTGAAGGGCCAAAATTTGTTAGTGCAGAAGGCACTTAATTGCTGATATTTGAATTATCTCAAAAAACGGGTGCTATTTCCATATTTTATTTTTACTTACTTCAATTAAAAAGATCGGACTTCATATGGTCAGATTACTTCATATCTATATAGAGGACACTCCACTTATGGTCAGACAGGGGTGTCGAATTGGATTGGTGTCACTACAACGCATGCTTTTACCACGCATGCCTTTACAACGCGGTTTTTACCACGCAGTCCATTACAACGCATAATGCTTTTAGGCGCTGGATAGTGAATTATTTAATTTACTATTCCAACTCCAGTCCCCGTGGATAGCAGGGAAGGTGTTGGATAGTATATTAAATACATTCCCTATCCTAGAGCGCCCCCCAGCGCATTGCGTTGTAATGGTTTGCGTGGTAAAAGTTGCGATGTAATGGTAGTGCGTTGTAAAAAATTCGTTGTAACCGTGCTACACCGTCGAATTATGTCTGCAATTGTCAATGAAAATACGTATTACAACCAACAATAATTTCGATAGTTCCATATGCAAGTTTAACACCCCTCTGTTTAAAAGTACATTGCCTCTAAACAGGGCCAAAAGGAATATGCTTTATTTTATAGAGAGATCGACCAAAGGGAAAGTTTAAAAAGGAGTTATGGAACCTCATGCAATAACTGTTCCAATTGGAACTACAGTGAGAGTCGCAGGAATCAAGGAAAATTATCTACTACTACAGTCCCCAGCACACACTCATTACAATCAACATTAAGAGTGATGAAAAATATTATAATTGTGTCCGCTCCTTTATTGTTCTTCTCATTGAATTTTCTCCAATCTCAGCCAACACTTGTTTCGGGTGCATATCCCACAACTTCTTAAGGGCTATAATCTCAGTTGGTGATCCTTTGTATCCGGTGATAATTCCAACCCGGATAATTTATTCTTCATCAATTTCGTATGCTCCAGTGTTCCCGTAAGAATGAGAAAAAAACTTAAAGTCTTCAATGGGCAACATCAGTCACGTATAAAGCCTGTACTTGCCCCAGATATTGTAAACTCCTAAGTGTTTGTGTACCGTCACTTCGTATCCCTCTGCTGATCTTGCGAGTATGCACCGCACCTGGACTGATGTTGCCCTTTGAAGACTTTAGGCAGGAGATTATAGTCCTGAAGAATTCGCAGGATATGCGATGAAACACATGTTGGCTGAGATTAGAGAAAATTCAATGAGAAGGACAATAAAGAAGCAAACTGATTATAATATTTTTCGTCACTCTTAATGTTGATTGTAATGTGCTGTGCTGGTACTCTAATAGTATTGTTTGGTAGGCCAGGCCACATATCAGAAAGAAGGGTGGTGTTCTCTACCCTTTGGCACTGCATATATATATAATTCAATACAAATTAGATTGTGAACTTCCCCGAGGGGCTCCATCACCCTATTGAGAAACCACCCACTGTTTATAAGTTAAGGAACATTATCTACACCGGAAAGAATTGAAGCCCATGAGAATGGTGTGGAGATGTGTAACAGAATGAATTCCACCATGGAAGGGGGAATAGAGCAATTAAGTATTACAGAAAAGAGTCTTGAAACACCAAGTAGGGGTCAACAAATAATTATTGGGAGAGTTTTGCAAATGGGAAATCAGAGAGCAAATTTACAAGTGGTGCAAAAGACAGGAGAAGCTAGTGGAGAATCTCAGAGATCGGAAATGAGTACATCGATTGGACCATCTCCAGAAAAACTTGATGATTGGATTTGAGATATAACTCCTACTGATAGTGTACTAAACAATATAAATCAAGGCAAGAACATAGACACAAGCACATAATTAGTAGAATTAGAAGAAATTATATTGGGAACAATTAGTCCAGAGAGATATTGTGATGAGGAATTACTATTTATGTGTGAAGATATAACACGTAAAGCAAGAAATATCCATGAGAAATTTGCTGATATAGCACAGAAAAATGGGGTGAATATAAAAAAATCCAAAGTTTTACACAAAACGAATCGATTGGATTTCAGTGAGAGAGATTTAGAGAGTTTGAATCCCTCTGAAAAAAGGCTGCAGATTACATAGTTAATAACTACTTTGAAGCGATGGAGAGAAGTAGGAAGATGGGAAGGCAGATGGGCTAACAAGAAAGAAGATGCGACAATGGTTCTGCCCTTATACCCAATGATGTAAATGGAAAAGGATTAGGCAGACATAATTGGCCTATCCCATGAAAGAAGTAACAGGAGGAGGATATGTACATGTTCCCTGGAATAGACAGGACATATTGTCAAGTACTAATGATTTTTCGAGATTGAGAGAGAACCCTCCTTGAGTGTTATAAACAGGTGGAAAGATTTGTGAAGATTTCAAAGCTTTTGCTAAAAGATTTGGATGCTTTGTTTGATATTGTGGTTCTAACATATTTATGGGTTGAATGTAAAATTTCTGTTAATTTGGCCAGAGACGGAACCTGCTAGCGATCCAAAAACGGAAGCACCATCAACAGAGGTGATAAAAAATATATTCAGGTCATTACGTTTTTGAAAGGAAAGAGACTTTTGCAAGCATTAAAACAGTACAGTACATACATTTTGTGTATTGTTTCGTATATGGTTTGCGGCCTGCGATTAGTGCCGTGATTCAGCATTCATTTAATATGTAGCCAAAGTAAGTCGATAGATGAAACAATTCGTTATGCAAAGTATTGTGGAGACAATATTGATATGCATCATAAAAAGAAATTGATGTTGGCATAGATGAGAGCAGCTAAGAAAATATATGTTGGTTTTGAACGGTCAGACTACCACTAGAATGAAAGGTGTGAGGGTAAATCCCCTGCAAAATTTGATGCCTCAAGGAAAAGGACGAGGATCAAATATAGAGCATTAAAAAAGACGTATCTGTGTCACAGTTGTGGCAAGTTTGGGCATTGGAAGCGTGAGTGTAAGTCTAATTTGGCTAATTTGGTAAATGGACATACAATGGTGACATGTGAAGATGGAATGGTACAGTCACAGGTGAATAATGGTATGATGAATCAGCAGATGTTAAATGTAAGGGGAAAGAAAATATGCCTCAAGCAAGTATGCAAAAATGTAATGGACAGGTACAGAAATACAATGCGAATATGGGTTTCCATACAAATGATCAAGTAAATCCAAATGTACATGTGGCATCACAATATTTGTTGCAGATAGATGACAGTAACTCAGATACATCCCAATGATGGTACCTGAGAGGAGAGGAGGAATGAGTGCTTGGACCATCCTTAAAGGTAGATCAGAATGGTCCATACGTGGATGGCAAGGTAAATGTAACACCTATTTTATTCCTTGTAGATACTGGTGCTATCAGATCCAGTGTGAGAACTGTGGAAATTCCCAACCTACCCCTCTCGGGAGAAAGAATCCAAGTAGTAGAAGTATCAAAAATGTGTGGTGTGTGATTCCAGTCCAGTACATTTGTTAGGGCGAGATTTGTACAAAATGAATTGTTCCATTTATTGTGCTCCAGAAGGAATAGAATTTCATACCAAAGATTAGGATGTAGTGTTTAAAATGTCCAGACAAAAAACAGAAGTAAAGAATTTGTATCCCTTACTTACCGAAAAAGACTTACCTCCTGTGTTAATAGATACAGTCTTACCTGAAGTATGGGATTTTTCAGGAAAATATATTGGATTAATGAAAGGGGTAGCTCCACTTCCAATTACAGTAAAGCCAAATGCAGAATACCCAGACCCTCCAACATATAATTTAAGCCCTGAAAATGTTGCTGGAATGATACCATTGATTGAGACTTTGATCGAAGAAGGAATTTTGAGAGAGATTTTGGCAAGCCTGTATAATTCACTTATCATGGGCATACAAAAACTAAGCAGGAAATACAGAATTGGTCAGGATTTGAGAAAAATTATTCCGATTGTGATACCTGGTTGTCCAATATAACTAAATCATGCTGATTTTATATCAGATTCCATGTGAAACGGAATGGTGTTCGGTTATTGCCTTGTGTCAAGCTTTTTTATTCATTCCCTTGCATCCAGATATCCAATATTTGTTTGTGTTCCGGTTCGGAAACTGTGTTTTGGCATGGTGCTGAGCTCCAGAAGGATATACGGAAACCCCCTCAATTTTTTGTCAGAAATTGAAGCGACATTTGAAATCATTGGAAATGCCGAATCACTCTGTGCTGGTGAGGTAAATTGATGATTTATGAGTCGCAGCAGGAACAAAAGAAGCTTGTGTTTGTGGTACTATCGCCATACTGAATCATTTGGCAGTGATTGGACATAAGGTGTCACAAGCAAAACTCCAGTTTTGTAAAAGAGAAGTTCTCTATTTGGGACACCATATTGAAAAAGGAGTCAGGATAGTGTCAAAAGATCAAATCACTGCTATATTGCAGATGAATCCACTGAGTACACAAAAGGAAGTTGATATGTTTTTGGGAATGGTTGGCTATTGCAAGCAGTGGATACCAAATTTTTCTCTGATCGCCAAGTCACTTCAGAGATTGGCACACAAATCAGATCTGGTTCTATAGGATAAAGAATGCGTGTGCTCTTTTCTTGAACTGCAAGACAGTTTGTGTCGAGCTTCAGCATTGTGAATGGCCGACTTTAACACAAGTTTTACTCTGTTCTGTAGTGAGCATGAAGGTTGTGCATTATCAGTTCTAACGTAAATGCATGGAAAGGCTTGCAGACCTCATGCATACTTTTCAGCTACATTAGATCCTGTAGCTGCTGCTTTACCTGGATGTTTGAATGCTGTCACTGTGACATGTGTAAGTTTCGAGCAGTGTGTAAACATTGTGATGGGTCACCCTTTGAAAGTGCATGTGCCACATTCTGTTGCAATTTTGTTGACTCGAATATAGCATCTCACGAGTAGTCGGTTAACAAAATATGAACAAGTGATTTTAGGTGCAGAAAATGTGACTGTGACAAGATGCACAAGTTTGAATCAAGCTACCGTGATGCCATTACCAGGACATGAAGCTGTAATGGAAGAAGCTTATCATGATTGTCTTGATGTGACCGAATTGTGTACCAAACCATGTCATGACATCCATGATGCCCTGTTGCCTGAGTAGGATCATGTTTTGTTTGCGGATGGATCATGCCTGAGAGATACAGAAGGTACCTTATGAGCTGCATATGCAATTTGTACTGTAGTGGGTGTAGTTGAAGCATTGTGGTTGAAAGGAGTGTATTCAGCAGAGGTGGCTGAATTGATTGCACTTACCAGGGCTTGCAGCTTCACAGGACAAATGAGACTAACCATATTTATGGACAGTCAATATGGTTTTGGGGTGGTCCATGATTTTGGGCATTTGTGGTCTTAACGTGGGTTCATGACCTCTTTTGGTTCACCAATACGAAATGGAGAAAGTGGGAAAAACCTACTAATGGCACAACAGCTGACGGCACAAATTGTGATGTTGAAGTGTTCGCCCAACAGATTGGCCTTGATTCTGTGACAGTTGGCAACCACTACACAGATGAGACTGTGCGTTATAGCATCCTAAATTCTTACACTTTTAATAGGGAATCTTTGAAGGAACAGTCTGATGACACAGAATGCAGATTAACATCTTCAGTTGTGGGAACTTGGGAAGAAATAAGAGAATTTCACGATTCAGTACCACAAGTAGAGAGAGAAGGGTGGATTTAAGCAGGATGTAACCATAGACAGGAAGATGAGATGTGGGTGGACACGGATGGGAGACCTGTGTTACCAGATAGCCTATTGTCCCCGATGGCAAGGATTTGCCTTGGACGTGCATATGTGGAAGGGGTTGCTATGCGTCTCTTTCAAAAGACCAGGTGCAACCCACAATTTAGAGCCATTGCAGAGAGTCTGTGTCAAAGATGTGTGATATGTCAACAGCAAAATGCAGGAAGGAAATCAGTGGTCAGCACGAGTCACATTTAGGAGGTCCTTTTACCCGCATGCAGCTTGATTTAATTGAGATGTTCCCTTGCAATGGACTGAACTATGTCCTTGTGATTGTGTGTGCCTAACAGTAGCTAAACTGCTTCTTAGAGAGCTAATTCCTAGATTTGGATTTCCAGTCTCGTTGGAACCAGATAAAGTAAACCCACTTCAACAATGAGGTGGTATGAATGCTTTGTGCTGCATTCAAAGTGAGCAAAGGCTACATTGTGCCTATCTGCCAGAGGCATCTGGTGTTGTTGACCAAGTGAATGGAAGTAGAAAAAATCCTGTTTGGCAAAGGTGTGTGCGTCCACATCCCTGAAATGGCCTGATAAACTTCCCCTGGTGTTGATGAGTTTGTGAAGCATCCCAGACAGTAGAACTGGACTGTCCCCTCATGAGATAATAATGGGGTGGAGGGGTTTGAGGTACCTACAGTCCCAGCAAATCAGCTTGTGAATATTTCTGATGACTTGGTACTCGATTATTGTAAAGGATTGGCTGATGTGGTACGTTCGGTGTCTCACCAGGTTGGAGAAGTCGTAACTACAGTTCAACAGGAGCAGTGCCACAACCTGTGCCCAGGAGATTGGGTACTAGTAAAGAAGCATGTGCGGAAAAAACTGTTTGGAACCTCTTTGGCGTGGGCCTTATCAAGTTATAATTGTAACCACAACTGCTGTGAAATGTGGTGGTCTATCTAATTGGGTGCATGCAGCTCACACTCGTCGAGTCCCATGTCCTCTTGAAAGTGCATGGTTTGTGGTGGATGAACCGGTGGTACAAAAGGGGGTGGTGATGGACGGAGCATCTGAATAAATCAAACACTCACACCCAGTCAAAAGATCTGGGTTTAATCCATCACCGTTCTTTAGCCCACTCTGCCACCCCAGTTCAGACACGGCTATATGCAAATCAGTCTGACCCTGTGCCTCATGGGAACAGTCCAGCCCGAACTGCCAAGCCATGTCTTCCCTGGACCGGAAACAAGCTTCCGAGGACCGGTTTCTGGCATTCCAGCCGTCTTCAGCCCGGCTTGCTTGAATCCAGTGGCAAAGTGAGCAAGGGACTCACGTCTGAGCATACCCTGCCACACTTATGGCGGCCAAAAGCGGTACAAAAGGGGGTGGTGATGGACGGAGCATCTGAATCAATCAAACACTCACACCCAGTCAAAAGATCTGGGTTTAATCCATCACCGTTCTTTAGCCCACTCTGCCACCCCAGTTCAGACATGGCTATATGCAAATCAGTCTGACCCTGTGCCTCATGGGAACAGTCCAGCCCGAACTGCCAAGCCATGTCTTCCCTGGACCGGAAACAAGCTTCCGAGGACCGGTTTCTGGCATTCCAGCCGTCTTCAGCCCGGCTTGCTTGAATCCAGTGGCAAAGTGAGCAAGGGACTCACGTCTGAGCATACCCTGCCACACTTATGGCGGCCAAAAGCGGTACAAAAGGGGGTGGTGATGGACGGAGCATCTGAATCAATCAAACACTCACACCCTGTCAAAAGATCTGGGTTTAATCCATCACCGTTCTTTAGCCCACTCTGCCACCCCAGTTCAGACATGGCTATATGCAAATCAGTCTGACCCTGTGCCTCATGGGAACAGTCCAGCCCAAACTGCCAAGCCATGTCTTCCCTGGACCGGAAACAAGCTTCCGAGGACCGGTTTCTGGCATTCCAGCCGTCTTCAGCCCGGCTTGCTTGAATCCAGTGGCAAAGTGAGCAAGGGACTCACGTCTGAGCATACCCTGCCACACTTATGGCGGCCAAAAGCGGTACAAAAGGGGGTGGTGATGGACGGAGCATCTGAATATGATGAACCGGTGGTATCAGAAAGATGTTCCATTCAGACTGAGCACAGAGTAGAGAGGGCGCTAGCTACTGGATCTTGAAACACTGATCAAACAAAAGTCAAAGAGAGTTGATCCCAGTTGGTAATGAGGGTCAAAATAAAAGGGATTCAACTAAGAGTAGTGTCGACTCAAATTATGTGAACAGTGTACCAGAAAAACGAATGCGAAGAGGAGACCGTTGGCCCAGAAAATCTGAAAGATTGATACACATATTGACCACAGGAAAAATACATTCCACTATGATTGAAGTCTCCAGTCAATCTCAGCAAAGTGACATGGACGGAGAAGAATCTACAGAACACAGAGCAAAGAGAGCACAAACACCAATTCAAAGATATGCAGCTCAAGAGAGAACATATTTTGCTGCTGCAAATGATTGGGAGAAAGAATATTATGCGTTTTGCTTCAAAGACTGCACCTCATACAAACCACCTTGAAAGAACTGTTGTGAAAAAGGTGTTGAAGAAATGAATGCCAAAAGAAAGTGAAGGGATAAAGAAAGAATGACAAGAGACCGCTATAAAACTACCGTACAAAGTCTATTGCTACAAAGCATTATATTAAAAAATTAGTACCTCTAGTTCAGAGACAAAAAATCTAAATCAAGCTTCACTATGGCGTAAATGTATATGTGCTTGCTTTTTATTTGCTTCTGTTCTTATCCTTGTCTTGTTGGTACTAATACTAAATCTACCTCATCATGTTTACCCAGATAAACATACTAATTTGCATGAAACAACAGCTATAAAAGTGACAAAAGTGTAAGAGGAAGTAGTGATAAATAATGATTTGGCAAGTAATGACTTACATCATGATCGTTCAATTAACAACTTTTCACTAAATGTGTTTACAAAACTGTTGCATGAGTACGTTGGTATGATGGATGCAAGAGATTGTTATGTGTGCATGCAACTACCTACTTCTGTGTCTGAGGGGGTGACTTAGCATCACCTTCCCTTAACATATGGTATACCCTGTAGTGTACTAACAAGTTTATTCTATTGTAAAGAGCAGTTTCAATATTATAATTCAAATTATGATTTGATTTTCTCTGAAGTTCCAGTCAAGAAAAATCTAAATATAGTACCAGATGCACGAGATGCTGAAGTAATGGGAGAATTTTTCCATCTTTCATCACCTATAGATACTGTGTATGCGCATCACATAACCTAACTAGTGCTTTGCATAGTATAGAAAAGAATTGATAAATTCAGTAGAAGATTGACGTGAGGAAATAAAGAGAAAATCTGAAAAACAAGAGTAAAGGGAAAGACATACGCTGCAATGACTCTAGATTGGCAACATAAAGGAAAGCTTTGCACAATGAGACACAAAACAGACCATAACAATACATTCATTGGTTCCAGTGAATGTGAAGATACCTTTCTACTGATGGGAGTTTGGGGACTATATTTAACAGGATTAGATCTTGTTTTTCCAGGAGTATACTTCGTTTGTGGGAAAAATGTGTATTATAGATTACCTAAACAATGGTATGGGATGCGCTATATGGGGATAGTATTTCCAAAAATTGATCACGTAAATGAAAACAGTGGAACTAATGAAAGCAAACTTACATGTTGTAAGAGAGGAATAAGGCTGCTGAAATTATTGGGGATATTTTTGGAGCAATAATACCTTTAGTTCGGGTAATGTTGAATTCATACAAAATTCTAAACCTTTCAACAGTATTCGATCGTTTATTGACAAATACTGCTTGTGGATTTGTAGTAATTCATGCGGAAATGGTTGCTATCAGATCTATGGTTTTACAAAATTGATTTGCTTTAGACGTACTCCTAGCAAAAAAGGGCAGAGTTTGTTGCATGCTGAAAGTTCAACAATGTTGCACTTATATCCCTGATAAAAGTAAAGTTTTGAAGGGATATATAAGCAATATTACTAATTTAGGAAAAGAACTAACTGAACTAAAAGGAGATGGTGCTTGGAAGAAAATTGGGGAAGGATTTTCATCTGTGGGAAATTGGTTTGAAGCACTGGGAAAAAGTTTAGTGGTAAAAATACTGACACCATTAATAACAATTTCTATCGGCTTATTACTCATAGTAATAATGTATTGATATTGTGAACAAAGAAGAAATAATGAAGAAAATACAGGGCAAAAAATAAAATGAGTTGAATATGAATTAGTAGATAGAATTTGTGGGTTTTATGATGAGATGAAAAACTTGGAACAAGGTAGATTACAACAAATGAAGACAACTGCATTCTAATGTGACGTCAGAATATGATCAAATTATAAGATAAGATTGTGTGATGGCTTGATTTGCCATCAAAGGGGGAATATATGGAGCGTAAATGCTAAATGACAGTTGCCTTTATCAATTCTCACCTATCAAAAGAGATTTACGATAAATTTGTATTGATGAAGACTTAAAAAATTGGCTACGTGGAAAAACATGAGGATCCCTGCTGCATCACAAGAGCATGCAGAAGTGTTTGAAACATGGAAATGTAAAAACATAAACAAAGAGGGAAACAATGATTATTTGCCCATGCATGTAATTACATGGATTGAGAAACTAAACTGAATTAACATAGAAAATGTGGTGACGATAACTTCTAAAACGTGTCAAAATAAAACAATGTCTACATAATAAAGCACCTCAAATGATTGTAGTGCTTAAATTAGCAATGACTGATAGTATGAAAACATGCTGCTTATTCTAATTTCGTGTGATAAAAACGTGTACTTTAGAATGACATGTAAATATTTTGTTTTGAAAATGCTAAACATGCTAATTATTTTTTTAGTAGTGCTTAATAATGACATATTACCTTTAAAGACGAATAATGATTGAATTCATTAAGAAAATCAAAACACAATTATTAACGCGTGTTTTATATTAATCATAACGTGATAATGATTCAGTGAAATTTCATGTAGGCCTCCAATGCTTTTCTCTTTTTCTTGCTCAGAAAGCAGAATCAATCTGAAATAGTAACTTTAGACACTGTGAGAACTTTTCTGTATTCTACAACAATGGACTAACTTTTGATTTAGTAACACATTTGACAGAAATGTATAAATACTATTGTCCATCCAGAGAGAGTGCCTGGGAATGGACAGACTGTGAGCAAAGTGAAATTTCTTACATCTGAGGAAAGGATGGAAATATAATATAATTGGAAGTCGTGAATTTGCAAAAGGATTACTTAATGCTTCTGGATTTCTTAGTGAGGTATTGGTCACACCATAAGCAGCCCACTGTGAAAAACCAATGGGCAGACACAAAATATACTTTGTGGGTGTAAACTGTGAACTTGTGGAAGTATCTCTGATATTCCCTTTCAATGCCAAACCACTGAACTGAACTTTCCTGACTGATCTGGGGTCTGCACTTTGCTGGCTGGTAAAGTGAACAGGAAATAACCTTTTGACTGAAGGGTTAACTGACTCCTTTCTGTGGCACTCTGTGCTTCAGTTCTGCATACTAGGTTTGTATGATCAAAATGCTAAATCTCGATTTTTCTCATGTTTCTCTCTCATTCACATTCTAGTAATTGAACGACAATTGAGATCAACACCATCTGCTAACCACCTCAAGCTGCTAAGAACTACAAGACACTCCTACCACAGAAAGATCAAACGATCAAAAGCAGACTTTTTCAGTAATCAATTAGACCAAGCCAAGAACCGTCCCAACAGATTATTTGATCTAATCAAAACACAATCTAAGGACGTACCTCACCCCTCATTCTAACCCAGGATCGCTACCCTATTGCAAAGAATTTGCCTCTATCTTCCTTTGAAGACTGAAAAAATAAAGACGGACCTACTCAATGACTTAATAACTCATACTAACACACACATGGATACTTCACCATCCCCTCCAGGAGTTCCACCCTTATGCTTACCAAAGTTCAACCTAAAAAATAACGCCTCCTGGTCCTCCTTCAATACTTACAGTGAAGAAGCTATGTTCAAAATGCTCATGGCTTTGAATCCCTCCCACCACTAGACAGACCCTCTTCCTGCAAACTACATAAAAGACTTCATTCCACTATTACTGTCTCTATGCACCAAGATTGTAAATACCTCTCTTCTTCAAAGAATAATCCCTGAAATCCTTAAATCTGGGCAGGTATCCCCCATCCTAAAGAAGCTAACGGTTGACCCCTCAGGCTTAAATAATTACCGCCCAATATCCAACATACCTACTCTGGCCAAACTCTTAGAAAAATGTGTTCACATTCAGCTTGGCAACCACATTTAAATCTTCTCAACCAATACCAATCCAGCTTCCGTGCAGGGCACAGTACTGAATCAACCATTACCCACATATTAGATGATGCACTAAAAATCCTTGGCCAAAACGAAGCCTGTTTGCTAATCTTGCTGGACCTTTCTTCAGCCTTTGACACCGTCAAACATGACAACTTGCTAGACCTCCTGAAACACAGAATGGGATTGTCTGGATCAGTTCTAAATTGGTTCACCTCTTTCGTTCAAAATAGATCGCAAATATTCAAGGTTAATCAATCCCTGTCCAAGCCCGTCGCAGTCACTTTCGGAGTCCCGCAGGGATCATCCCTCTCTCCTACACTTTTCAATTTATTCATGGAACCGCTCACCGGAATTCTCAGCTCTGCTAATGTACATTATTACATTTACACAGATAATACACAACTATATTTAAAGATCCACTCACTAGAGTACATCGAATCTCGCAACTTAATGCTACAAAAAAGTCAGACCTGGCTAGCTGAAAACCATCTGAAACTAAATACCCTCAAAACCGAATTCCTCCTAATCTCTCATCCCACCCAAGTAACCATCATTCAAGATTGGCTGAAACACCTAACAGCACTCAACTGCATACCTCTTATTATCGACTGGGAGTAACTCTCAACAGAAATCTAAATATGCAGAAACACATTAGCGCTGCAACAAAAGGTGAACACCTTGAGAAAATTAAAACCCTTCCTGCCTGCAAATGACTTCAAATTGGCAGTTCAATTATTAGTAATCCCAAGAGTGGAATATGGGAGTGTCTCTCTCTTTGCGGTCTTCCCAGATCGTCGACGGCCCCTCTAAGAGCTTCAATCAACGCAGCAGCTAGACCCATCACAGGCTCCAAAAGAGACTGTCACATCTCCCCTGACCTCAGATCCCATAACTGGCTTCCTTTCGAAGCCAGAATTCAACAAGAAATCGCAGGTATGACGCACAAAGCCATACATCACAACACTCTGAGTTATCTGGCACAGAAATTGGTGCTGTCATGTGGCAACAGATCTTCCAGGAGCTCCAGTAACCTTCTACTGAAACCACAACGATTCGTCAAGAAGAAAACATACAACCGGGCCTTCTCGGGGATGGCGCCCAGGATTTAGAATGCTCTGCCCCCAGAAACTAGAATGAATCCATCTACTGTATCTTTCAAAAATAAGTGAAATCTCTTCTTATATCTAAATTCACATGATCCATATATATAACTTATTATACGATTCTTGATTTGATTTGGACATACTCTTATAACTCTATGCTTGTTTTGCTTCATAAATTTACCCTGTAAAGTGCTCTGATACCTGCAAGGGTCTTGTTCGCGCTATATAAAACCTTCAAAATAAATAGATAAAAAATAGGCAATCAGCAAAGGTTATTATTGAATCTGTATGGTATTGTGTGGCTATTTGTACTAATTATCTGGTAATAAATGTGGTTATGAAATGCGATTTCATGTTTCTGACCATTCAATTGAGGCTTTAGATAAATGTTTTTCATGAGCAAACATTAACTTATTTGAGTCATTCTTGGAGTAAGCTTTCTGGTCTCACGGTTTATGGATTTGAGTGACAACTGTGTGATTCTTTTTATTTTTTATAAACCTTTTTATTTGGATTTTACATTTCATGCATTTCATACAAGCAGCAAATGTAGGAGTGTTATAGTACTAACGATGCATTCCATTCTGCTGCCTGGCAGTGGCGGGGGATATCGTCTAACAGGTGACTCAGTTAACAGGGGGGGGCTACCCCTCGCCACTTTCGCCGTAAATGCCATGAGGAGATAACTAGACTATGCAGTGTTATGTGCACCGAAGTTCTCTGAGGTATATGACTATCTCTAGTTCAAAGTCCCTCGTGTTGGGCATCTTGAAATGGCTATCCAAAATCTAAATTCAACTTGTGGACTTACAAACGGGTGGGGGTGGGATCCGGGGAGGGGGGGTGGGATCCGGGGAGGGAGGGAGGGGAGGGCTTCGGGGTCGTAGAGAAGTGGAGAGTGTGACCATGATCCGCGTCTATCCATAGACTTCCGACTCCCTGCTTCATGTCAGATGATGTTGTGGAACCAAGAGGGCCGTTTAGGAAGGAGTTGGCTGGGTGGGTGGGGGGTGCCCATGGACCGGAGAGGTCGCGCGTGCACCTGGGGTCGTTCACGGGCTCTGCGCTGGGTCAATACCTGCGGGCTGTGCTTGTTGAAAGCTATGCAGAAGTGCTGCCCATTCTAGGGATATGGGGCGTCGGCGTATGCCGCGGGCTTCTTCCTAGCGGATAAGATCTTCCTCGGCTGCGGCCCATTTCTTTACCGCCCCCACCAGGCTGCAATTGGGGGACCCTCAGTCGCGCGCCAATGCATAGCTATGCTACGTTTCACTAACAGTATAGCTAAGAGCGCAAACTTGGTCTCCACTTTCTTTTTTTTATTGCGTCTAAAGATACCCAGGGCACAGGCTTCCCACTTGTGGAGCATTGTGAGACCTGTGACTGTTTGCAGTGTAGTATGTACTGTAGTCAACAGGGTTTGCAAGCCAAGGCAGGACCAAAACATGTGCATGAGTGGGGCGTCCGGGGTTTTACATCGGGGGCATTCAAAGTGGGATGTCGGGTAGAAGCGTTTAAGCCGTGATGGTGTGAGGTAGGCTCGATGCAATATGCTGAACTGGACATTCTTGAATCGCTGGTTGCGGGACACTTTTTTAGGATGTTCTAGGGCCGTCCCCCACTCCCTGTCATGGAGACTACGTCCGAAGTCCTCCTCCCATCGGAGTCGCAATCTCGACAATGACACGTGTGTAAGTTCGATGATGGCTTTGTATATCCATGTGATATCGTGTCTACCCGCTCCCATACGAAGCAGCGCATGTACCACCGGGTGAGTGGCAGGTTCTCCGTCCCTGAGGTCCCAGGTCCGCCCACAATCCGCTACTAGTTGCCGATGTAGCAGAAATTGACCGGGCGGGAGCCCTCTCTCCTCGGTCAGGGCCGTGAACGAGGCTAGCTGAATGTCGGTAAACAGGGCCTCTGTTTCTGTGAGTTGGTGCTCAGTCCAGACACGAAGGTCCCTCGCAGTGCAAAACTCCGATCCCCTCGGGAGCCTTGCTAGAGGTAACAAGGGGGAATACACCGGCGACCCCTTGGACATGCGATGGATCCGCATCGCACAGGTCCTAGCCACTTTCATCAACAGTGGATGTGCTGGGTCGGGCTTAGTGCCCGGGAGTAGCATTCTGGTTTGTTCTGGGACTGCCAGCTGCCCGCCTTGGGTCATCGTTTCTCCCAGGTTATGTTGCGCGGTCCAACGCGACAGCCACTGTAGCTGCGCCGCCAAAAAGTAGGCTTCAAATGAGGGGGCGCCCATACCTCCCCCGCCGCGAGGTAGATGCAGAGTCGAAAGGGCCACCCGACAGCGGCCCGCCCCCAAATCAGGGATACCAGCAATAAGTTCAGCTCCTGAAAGAAGGACCGGGGGGGACACCACAGGGACATTTGTGAAGTAATAGAGGAGTCGGGGCACCATGATCATTTTTGATAATGCGACCCTGCCTATGGGGGCCAGGGGCAAAGTTCTCCAGACACCGATTTGGCCTTTAAGGCCCCGGAGGGCCCGGTAATGATTACCCTCCAAGAGGTCCCGGGGCTCGTGGTAGAGTCTGATTCCCAAATATCTCGGGGAATCCCCCATCCAAGCCAGTGAGGCCTCTCCCAGGCGGATTTCCCTGTGTGGAGTATTCTGGTGCAGGGGGTAGAGAGAGGATTCTCCCAATTCACCCATAGCCCCGTCGCCTTCTCAAAATCCGAGAGTGTGGTCCAGATGGTGGTAAGGGCCGCTGCAAAGTCCCGGACATAAATGAGGAGGTCATCCGCATAGAGGGAGACGCAGTGCATGCTTCCCCCCAACGGAATGCCCCAGCGCTGGCCCACTTCCCGCAGTCGGGCCGCCAGCGGCTCCATTGCAAGGGCAAAAATGACGGGGGACAGGGAACACCCCTGGCGGGTACCGCGCCGCATCAGAATGGGAGGGGAGACCGAATGACCTATCCTTACCCTTGTAGTGATGTCGGTATATAACAGCCGACTGTATGCAAGGAAGTGGGGTCCCACGCCCACCTTTCGTAGCACCTCGAAAAGATATTGCCACGCCAGGGTGTCGAACGCCTTCTCAAGGTCCAGGACGAGGCACGCCGCCCTTGGGAACCTACCCCGCTCCCCATCCTGGACCTGGAACAGCCGGCGGAGATTCTGAGAGGTATTCCTCCCCGGGATGAACCCACTCTGATCTGGATGGATCAGTCGGGGGAGAACTTCCGTAAGCTGTCCGCCAGGATTCGCCCTAAAATTTTGCAGTCTGTGGTCAGCAGGGTTATTGGCCGGTATTACGGGAAAAGCAAAGGGTCCCGATCGGGTTTGGGAAACGTCACCAGTGTGGAAGCCTGCATCGACTGGGGTAGCAGGCCCACCTCTAAGGCTTCCCGAAAGACCATGTCGAGCTGTGGGGCCAGCTGCTGTACAAATGTGGTATAGAGTTTTACTGGGAATCCGTCGTGACCCGGAGCTTTATTTGTAGCGAGTCGGTGAATGGCGAGTTTAACCTCCGCCACCGTTATCGGAGCATTGAGCGCTGTTCGTTCCTCGTCTGTGAGTTGGGCCAGAGCCTCTGCGTGTAGCATGTGTCGTATGTGGCCCCCCCTGTCTGGTGTTGTTCCCCTGTACAGTGTGGTGTAATAATCATAAAAGGCCAAGACTTTATCCGCTTGCGCATAGACCAGCTCCCCCTCAGCGCCCCAGATGCCAGTGATCGGTTGTGTTTGTGTGTCCTGGCGGATGAGACACGCCAACAGGGTGCCGGCCCGGTCCCCTTCGCTGTAGGCTCTAGTGGTGTAGGTCCGGAAATTATAGCGCCGCAGATCCGCACACGCCTCCTCGTATTTGGATTTGGCCTCTGCTAGTCGTGCGGGGGAGACCGCTCGCTGATCTGCCTCTTTAGATAACTGCGCTACTTGCTGTTCTGTAGTATGTACTGCCCTCTCCAGGGTCTTCTTCACCCCTGTGATCTGTCGGTTACATGCGCCCCTTGAGACTATGTTAAATGCATCCCATTCCAGGGATCTAGTCGCTGTAGTGCCCCTGTTTTCTTCGAAGTAATGGCGGATGGTGTCAGCTTGTTCATTCTTGAACACCGGGTCCTGAAGGCAGTCTTTCGGGAGACGCCATGTGGGGATCGGCGGTGTGGGTGGGCGCCATTCAAGGGACACTGTGTGCGCGTCGTGGTCCGAGACCACCCTGCCTAGGTAGTCTGAGTGGGTGATGCGTGGCAGAAGAGATTGCGTACATAAAAAGCAGTCTAGGCGGATGCGCAGATTGTGTGGCATCGAGTGGAAGGAATACATTTTGGTGGCTGGGTTGAAGTGGCGCCGGGCATCTGTGAGGGACCACTGGGCTGCCCAGGCCCGAAAAGCAGCAGTGTGTGCGTGGGCTGGGGAGTGTTTGGGGGGGTGGGACAGATCTAATGCTAGGTCCACGGAGCAATTGTAATCCCCTCCCAGTATCCATGAGGAATGTGTGAAGTCTGCTAGGGTACTCGTCAACGTCCCCCAGAATCGTGTTTGATCCATATTTGGGGCATAGATGCTGCCTACGAGGATAGGATGCCCGTCCAGTAACACCTCCAGTAGTGCATACCGGCCCTCGGGGTCTACTTTTCTGCCCAGTTCCCTGAAAGGTACTCCGGGACGAATCCAGATTAGTGCCCCTCTTGCGAAAGCTGAGTACGTGGTACCGCAAAAAAGGCCCCTCCATTTCCTCTGCAGCCTACCAATTTCCTCCCTCTTGAGATGTGTTTCTTGAAGGGATATAATCTGCGCCTGTTGCCGCTTAATGTACGCATTTATCTCATAGCGCTTTTTGGCCGTGTGCATCCCCAGCACATTTAGGGTTAAAAACCTGACATCTGTATGTGCCATGGTGGGTTCAATATCGTCTCCGGCTGGCCCTCGGTCTGTGTCCGAGTGGGGTCTCCTATCCCGTGTTGTTGGGTGTCATATATGAGGCTGTGCGACGTGGTATGTATATGCCCCTGCCCTACATATGGGGTGGAACTAGAGGTCATGGTGCATGGGGTGGGTGAACTGAGAACTGGGGTCGGGAAACTGTCCCAATACAGGGGACCTACCGCCTCCAAACTAGCCCTCCAGAGAGTGGAGAGCGTCAACGAACAATTAATAACCATGGAGTGGTGGTTCGTGCATGCGAGGGGGTGCGCAGGATTAGTGTGCGTCATCTGTTCCCTGCGAAGAGTGGAACACTGGGGTGCGCAGGCCCGGAGTGGGCCTCGGGGGTGCAGTAGAGGTCCCTGGCCTACCCGAGTTAAGGGTCTCCTACGGACGGGTGCTGCCAGGGGTTGGGAACAATGCTACTCTGGCATACTGCAATTTGTGTCTCTACTCGCTCTTCAGTTTCTGAGATCTGCCGTCTGTGGCGTAACTCTTGGCAAGGTGATCGAGTCCCCTTTGGACGATGATCCGTCGCTGTCGCCCTCCCCCGCGGAGGAGAACAACCGTGGGGCCCCATCCGTGTCGTCCGAGCGTGGCGAGGTCTGTAGTGATGAGACTGCTCGGAGGACTTCCCGGCGTTCTTGCATGATGAGTTCCAAATCCGGTGAGTTTGATGCGGGACTGCGCGTCATGGTGTTCCCACCCGTGCGCCCCCTGTTTTGGCTACGTTTCCTGGGTGGCTGTGGCCTGTGTCTCTGCCCCCGTTCAGGTCCGGGCCCGGGGAGTCGCGGACAGTGCATATCCGCCCAGTCCCGAGCCTCCTCTGCACAGGTGGAAAACAAGGTTGAATCCTTGTAGATGATTTTAAGTCTTGAGGGGAATAACAGGGAGTATTGAATGTCATTCGCTCTCAACCTTCGTTTCACCTCCAGGAATATCAATCTTTGCTGCTGGACCACTCAAGCATAGTCCGGAAAGACCATCACTAGTTTGTCTTCCACCCGGAGTGGGCCGGATCGTCTCGCGGCTCTTAGTACTGCATCCCGGTCCCTGAAGTGGAGGAATTTCGCCAACATTGGTCGAGGTGGGGCTCCAGGTCGGGGCTTGCGTGCGGGAACTCGATGGGCACGCTCGATGGAGAAGAACGCCGACCGGTCGGTCTCCGGGGTGTAGGATTTCACCCACTCCTCCATGTGGCTTACCGGGTCTTGTCCCTCAATACCTTCAAGCAGGCCCAGGACCCGTATATTACAGCGTCATGACCGCCCCTCCAAATCAGTTATGCGTTCCTCCATCGTGGACAGGCGGATCAGGACAGAACTGATTGTCTTTTGTTGGTCCTTCACCAGGGGCTGCATGTCCGCTATGATCTTTCCCCCTTCGTTGATGGTCGTCCTTCACTAGGCTGACGTCCGTCGTGGGAGTGCCCAGACGTTCTTCCATGGTCACTCGGGAGTGCTCAATGGCGGCCAGAACATGGTCCAACTTGTCTGATATCGACTGTTCCGGGGGGGCCACGGTCGACGCGGTCCCTGTCTTGAGGTGTGGCATATTCTCAGGCGACGTCTCTGGCACCACGGTGGGTTGCGTATGTCGGGGCTTCCCCATTGTGCCCTCTGGACATCCGGGGGGTCGTTGGTCGCGCTACTGGGCACGGTAGATGCCGTTGTTGGTATCTGGGTCCTTCGGGTTGGGGTTTGAGTATGCTCCATCACCTGCCTGGATAGCCGATGGGGACGCGCGGTCTATCTGCTGTGTCCGGGGGGGGGGTCACTCCCTCGGCCGTGGTCTGGGGTGGGCGCTGAGTGGGTGTCGCTTCAATAAACCCATCCAGTCCCTGTGGCGGGGGGCAACACCCTCCCTCCTGCGTTTGGCAGCCCGGGGGGTATCCCCTGTCACTGATGACCATCCCTGGCGTCTCCCACACTATCTGCACTAGGTGGGGCTGAGCCGATGGAGACACTTCGCCCTGTCTTCCCCCCTTGCCTGAGGGTGCTGGCGTTTGGTAGGCTACTCCCCGCAGGCGGTCTCCTGGTTGCTGGCTATCGATGGCATAGGTGTCCGCCATCATAGGGTCAGGTACTGGGCCACGGCGGCAGGGATGGTCCCCCACTCCTCGCCACGGCTGTCTCACCTCCAATGTCCCTGCCGCCCCTGCTTTGGGGGGGGTGTCAGCCGTCGTGTGGTCCGTGGCGCTGAGGGGAGCCGCAGTCTCACTCCGCCGCTCAGCGCCGTTCAGCGCCGCTCGGACCGGTACCTATCTGCCGCTGTGCCCAGTGTGAGGGGACCCGGCATGTGACAAGTGCCGCGGCCGTCCCCTCAGCGTCTGGTTGTGCTGTCCACTTCCGCACTCCGGCGCCGGGTATGGGGGTCACTGTGGCAGTACGCCGCTTAGGGAGGTGGGTCATCCTCCGGTCTCCGGGGGGCTCAGGCGACACTGCTGGCTGCCGGCATTTTGTCCCTTGTCGCCGGGTGGCTCGTCCGGGCCCGGTTCTCCCCGATGGCGGCGTCGCTTCCGTGGCTCTTGTTCAGCGTCGGATGCCCCATGGGTTCCGGTTTCAGAGGCAGTGTCTGTTGTCAGGGATGGATGCTGGAATCGGCACACCGGTCCCCGTCTGTCGTGGAGCCTCAGCAAGGCATGCCATCATTGTTGCCTGCTTGGCCACACCCCCGAGTGACAACTGTGTGATGGTGATGATATAGGTTAGCATTTGGCATTTCTTTATTCCAGGTCCTCCTAAGGAATTGCTTCCCATTCTCTAAATATCCACGTCCTGTTAGCTCAACAGAAAGATCCATTGAAAGACCATGCTTTGATAATTAGTATGGTGGTTATATTGTAAAGAAAGAAAAGTGTTTTGTTTATGGGCCCAGAGTATGATGATTTGAAATTATTGGAGAGAGATAACATTTTCCCCGCTTTCCGCTGCATCAGAACTACCTCTGCAGTTAGTGTTGCATACCTTCGGCAGATCATGCTGAACTAAGTATAGTCAAGATTCTGCCAGAAATGCCTGCTAGCCATGCTAGAAATTCCGTCCCTTAGCAGTAGGATCATAAAGTCCCATAAAAGAAGAAGATCTTGCCAGCGTGAACAAAATATAGTGAACCAGTATATTTTGTGCTATTTTTGTGGGCTTCTCACTTCTGAATAGTGACGAAGGCCCTTTGGACAGATTAAGCTGTTGTCACTGCAGGGAGACATAGAGATGTTGCTGCACTCCACAGAGTATCAGTTGGAAATTGATATTATCCTGTTGTAGTTTTTATGGTTTACCTAAAAGATGTACATATAGACTTTTTATCTGAGTTTCTGGTGCAAACAACTTTCTAATTTCTTCACAGAGATTTGAACCTGTATGAAATCTGGAGAAAAGAATGGCTTGCAAGGGTTTTATATCTTCCAAAATTCCTGGCCTCAAGTGTACCTTCTATCATTAACTGATTTAATTTAGAAAGTCTTCTTTGACCTCCAAATGACTGTGGTAACTTATTTTTTAAGTAAAGGCAGTTTTCTATCCTGCAATTCCTCAGTCACTGGACAATCGCAAACCCTTCCCACCATGATCAGTGGCATGCACTCCATTGTCTTCAAGCTACTATAAAAACGCGTTATACAAAATTGACCTGTGCTTGTGGCTTTCATCCTGGAAAGTAGATTGAATATATACTGTTGAGTGTAAACGAGGAGTTATTATGGGTCAAAAACTATAAAGATAATATGTGGAATAAATTAACTCCTGTGTACATTATAAAGCTAATGCAAGTCATCAAGGACTTTCATGACCATATGAAAGAATGAGGCCGAAAGCCAATTTCCTTTATAATGTCATGGCACTCTGAGATGACTTGCAAAATCATTTTTATGTAAGACAGAGGGTATTTTGTCCCTTATAATATGGTCACACCATCACCCTTCCCTCAAACTGATTAAATGCATAATTCCTTGGTGTTTTGCTCTTTTATGTTCATTGGAGATAAGAACAAAAGCAGAACATGTAATGCAAAACTAAAACATACCAAAAAGCAGTTAAAATGTTCTTAAACAGTATTCAAATGAGATTAATGTAAGTCAGATTTTAAAAAAAAGCAATACTTCAGAACACGAGGAAACAAGCAGAGATTCTATCTTTCCAGTAATTACCTACAGTTTGTAAGAAATAAACCTATTGCCATGAATATCTCCACTCTGCTGATCACATTTGTTTAGAAAAAGATAGCAAAATACAGAAAAGCCAGTTCCTGTTTTTCTTTCTTAATCTGCAGTTGCAATTATGTGCTGTACTGTGCCTTTCAGTCTGGCTGTAGGCAGCAGCTATTGTGATATCAAGTGTTATAAGAAATTGGAGTATTAGTGAACCACGCATGTCAATAAATGAACCTATACTTAATAGTGTGATACCTTGACACCTAGCAGTCAGGCTTAACCTAAAGGCAAGGTTTACAGTATGTATGCACTACTAAAACATTAATAAAGTTGAAATGCAAATAATGCAAATCCCCCATAAATTAGAAAAGTAGAATATAATTTAATAGGGAAAATGACACCAAAATATAGAAGAAGAGGTTTAAATAAAAAAAGCTCCAGGAGGCAAAAAGTGCCAATAATAGTCAATTGCCATGGTAGAACAGGACCGGATGCAATTTGATGCTGACTGCTAGTGAGCACTATTTAAAAGAACAAAGGTCCTTAGCTATTTGGAAAAAATGGTAAGCAATAATATATAGACCACGATAGGCTACTATATAGTTGCCATGTCCAGCCGGACAGGGATTTTTAATTTTGTATTGATTCACAAAATAAAGTCAGGAATATCAAGACAACAGCAGTTGTAGTAGGGCACAGTCCTGTACCATACTGAGAGATGGAATAAAGGGGGGAAGAACAAATGCCAAACGACACTTATGGGGTTACAGGCAAAGACTGAGCATAATGGTTACTTTTTAGATCAGTATCTCAAGTAAACCCAAAGTGGGAATCACAACAAAATGTACATATGGTAAGTTTGTGAGGCCACTAGAAAAAGTCGACGTTTCGTTCCCGTGCTCAAATTAAAATGGGATCATCATCAGGACTAAACCATAAATTTTGCCTGGTTTAAACATTTGGAGCCTCGGGTGTGAGGCAATGTGGGACGTTTGAGATTAAAGGGCCAAGTCGATCCTCCGAATAGCCGCAGCTGAGCGCGGCGATGTTGGTTGAAACAAGGTTCTAGCGACAGCTTCAGTAACTGTTTGTGCATACTGGAGTAACCCTCGGGTCCTTGATACGGCGGTCTGTATTAAAGAGCCGCAATTGAGCGCAGCCGATGTTGGCAATGTGATGCCGGTACAAAATTAAATATCCCTGTCCGGCTGGACATGGCAACTATATAGTAGCCTATCGTGGTCTATATATTATTGCTTACCATTTTTTCTAAATAGCTAAGGACCTTTGTTCTTTTAAATTATGATTGATACCCGTGGTCCTCAGCCAATGTTGACTTCTTATGTGCTAGTGAGCACTAGTCAGAGACATCAACTAGGTTTCATCTAGTTAAAGATTGTACCTGAAGAATTTAGTCATTTAAGTTCCGTACACAAGAGTACACTTCTAAAGCCCCCAGGACCTCAAGGAAAGCACTTGGGGTAGCAAGAAGAGGCCTCAGCTGGGTCCTTTCCTGATCAGCTGGAAATTTGTAGGAAAATGCATCTTGCTGCTTGTTGTGTCCCTGTAATGTTATCAAGAAGTCAGTCAATTGAATCTTGCAGTCCTTCTCCTGAATCTTGTCAGGTCCAGGAATTTGTCTAATTTAAGGTTCTGAGGGAGCCACTTTTATACCCAGTACCAGCCTGTGGGTTCGGGACAAACCCTTTGTCTACCCCTTAAACTGGTTCTGGTTAGTTCTTACCTTTTCCTTGGGTTTTGCTGCAATCTGGCAATGAACAAAAGGCAAGGATAGGCTGAGTTAGAGATTCCTTTGTGTGTTCTGGGGCAGGTTCCTTTCATACATAGTCTTCTTATTGGCTGATAAACTCTTGGCAAGGGATTCTCTGAAAACACCTAGTCAGACACTCTCTCAAAAGAGTCAGGTACTGTCCAAGGGACACACCTCTGGTTCCAAATCCCAAAGAAAAAAACTGAACAGAATGGTATGCATTACAACCTTTACTCCAGTTTCCACACTTGGCACTAAAAATGTTTAAAAGCATTGGCATGTTCTAAATGCAGGGGATTTTTCACTTGAGATTCAGATGATTGCTTTCATAAAAGGGAAAAATCTGAAAGATCATTTGGTCTGGACTGCACTACTGGACATCCGTATCCCCTGCATAATTCTTGACCTTGACCTTATTGGAAAATTATAAAGGTGACCAATGCATTGGCTGTCCTCTTATAGTTGAAAGGAAAGAGTTCTCCTGCTGCACCACCACTATATCTCTGAGAAGCTTCTCTAATTGCAATACCAGCAATGCGATATATGCCATTTTCTTGCCATGTAGTCCTGTATACATGAGCCAGACCACCCAAAATTCAGAATTTCAATTTTGACAGCATTAGAGCAGATTCAGGTGCAAGGTCCTCACAGGACCCCATGTCGAGCATTTCTCACAAATGAACTACTTTCAATATGACCTACACTGGCAGCTGATATCAATGATCTCCTAAAAAAAGACAACCAGGAACTAAATTGGATTCTGCGTATGGACACAATTCATTCTGGCTTCAATAAAATGGAGTACTGGACACAGAATAGTTGCTACATTTACCATGTCCATCAAATGTATCCTAATAATACTTTGGTTGACTTTCCTCAGATTATGATTCAGGGCACAATTTCCCAGTTCTGTTACTATCTGGGTCCAGTGACCTCTGTAATTCTATTTTTTATTCTCCAATAATGTTTTTTTATTGCCACACAGTTTTTTTTACTTCCATTATTGTATCATGTGTCATTTTCCATATGGACTGCACTGTTATTTCGATAGATCATTGTTTGCCTACACACACCCTGTTTATAACCATTTCAATTCATAGTCAGTAGCAGACTACTTCATGACTCTCCATTGTGGCTGCCACCCCTGAGTCCTACTTCTGGTTTTGTGCCATGGTCCTTGCTCTATTCCACTATGGCAGCCATTTCCTAATCCTAGTTCCAGGATTCCCATTTCTCCCAAGATGCAGATATGCAAGCATGGATAAATCTTGGCTTCCGGCTCACAAATTCTGCAGAGCACACTGGGCTGCCAGAGACTTCTCCATACTGGAACTGCTTGCCTAATTCCCTGGACAGTCCAGAACAGTAGTGTTCACTCATGCAACCTCATAAATAGATAGCACTCTTCATGTACCAGCTAATCGTATGCTTCTAAAGCCACACATTGTTTTTTCACACTCATATTACTGGCTCAGATTAATTTTATTCATTTCTTCTTAAATATATTTCCTCATATCCTCACTTACTAACAGACCACATATAGTTGACCAGATATAATCCTACTAATTTGTTGGCCACTTACTTTTCTTCTAACCCCAAGTGTACACTCAAGCACATTTACCAGAATTATACTTTATTTTCAGTGACTCCACAGATCTCATTTTGGCTTCTCCTTATAAATGATGACTTACATATAACACCATTTTGAAGTAAGTGCTTTTGTGGAACTGTAATACAATATATAAAATGTATCTGTATATACTGTAATGCATACATTTACCTCCTCATTTGTGTTTTTCCCCCTTCCTTATGTAGTTTTCCTGATGATGATCATGGCATTTCAAAGGATCAAAACACTGTTGACTGCCTAAAGCGGATCCACTTTATTCAATTTAATTTATTTGTACTTTGTCGGCTGTGCCTTTATGATTAGTGATACACATATATTTATGTATAGTACACTTTTGTATCATACTCTGATTGAGCATAAAGTACTTTTTTCAACTTACTGCACTTTCTTCTTTACTTATGGTTAATATTTATTGATTTTA
The DNA here is from genome assembly GCF_964261635.1 of Lissotriton helveticus. Taxonomy (NCBI): domain Eukaryota; kingdom Metazoa; phylum Chordata; class Amphibia; order Caudata; family Salamandridae; genus Lissotriton; species Lissotriton helveticus. The sequence goes on from NC_136059.1 coordinate 1,093,656,321, forward strand.
TTATGTATTAATGAATGCAGACACATTTGATTTTGAAAATATGGTTCATCACTTTGTATTCAGGTCTACTGTTCTTGTTATATTACTGAAATCAGGGCAGGGCCCAGCTCATCTGCAGCCCTCCTATCAGGAAGACCCACACCCCTCTACACCCAGAAGCCTTTGTCCACTGTCTGGCCCTAAAACACATTTCCCATTGGAGGAGCCATCACCAGACAAAGAGCAACTGGCTACTCACAGAAAGGCCCTAGAAACTTTACACAGGGAAATGCTAAATTTCTAAAAATGGCTTTCCCAAAATAGTAATTTAAAATTCGACTTCACAGTCAAAAAGGATTTTAAATTACAATTAAAAATAGTCGAAAAAGTATTTATTTAGCTGTTCCTGAACTGAATTTAGCACCAATAAATGAAATATGTTAAGCCAATGTTAGCCTATAGGAGGTCAGTATTGCCACAGTGAACAAGCATTGGCATAGCCAATAGGTCTCGCCTTTGGGATAAATGTTTAGCCATGCAGCAAATTTGGGTCCTTTGCCACCAGGGATTGAAGAGCTATACAATTCCTACACACTGAGTCATGCAGTGTTGTTCAGGAATACATACTTGCCTCAGGAAACATTTATGCACACATTCCAAGGCTTGGTAATGCACAGACAGAAAGACAAGTGACTTGATGCAAACCAACAGCACTATAACATTCTGTGTGCGACTGCATCATCAAAGAATTGAACAACTTATGAAAAAAAAGCAATGAAGGATGTTTCAATGGCGGAGACATCACATCCCTCCTCCCACAGGCCCCTATTTACCAGGCACCCTTCTCTAGAGTTTTCCAATGAAAACATCGCTTGCGCCACCCTTTTACCAGCAAGGCCCCATCCTTTCCCTCTGACCCGGCCCCCTGGGTATAGGAGTACTGGACATAGCAACAGCAACAAAATGCTTCCATTTGTCACGTAGAGGGGAAATAATGAATAAGCAGGGACAGAGTCTGAATCACTTCATCTCAGCGCACATAAAACCAGATAAATTGACCTGACCCTGTGTAATGTAACTGGTGCTTTTGTAAAGCGCTCCAATACATTTGGATCAGTCAAGTTTATGCTCTGTGAAAATTCCTCCCAAAATTAACTCCTTAACCGCGGTGCAAATTCCGCTGCAGGGCGGAAGTTCTAATGAGTGTGTGGGGCTGCGTCGGCCAATGGACGTGCGCAGCACTAGCGAGGTAGCACGGAAGGGGTTAATATGACCTTGTGTAATGTAGTTAGCGCTCACGTAAAGCAGTCTGACACCTTTGGTAACTTGAGTACACATTATATAATACAAACTGTCTCACAGTCCCCAGGGAGGTGCCATGAATGTACTTTGAAATTAGAGGTCTGAGAGGAGGAGGACAACAGGAAGAGGCAGTGGGGCAAGCTTGCAGCGTTGTGGAAGGGACTCATGCTGCTCCCATTTCTCAGGCAGAGGGGAGATAAGGAATAAACAGAGGTGGTGTCAGCATCACTTAATCTCCGCGCACCTAAAAACTAAAAAAGTAACCTGACCTTTGTGTAATCTAACTCGCTCTTTTGTAAAGTGCTTTAATATATTTGGGTCAGTCAAGTTCGTGCTCTATAAAAATGCCCCCAGAAATTAACCTGGCATCGTGTAATGTAACTAGCGCTCATGTAAATCGTTCCAACAACTTCAGGTTGCTTGAGTTCACATTATATAAACAAGCATCAGAAAAAATGCGACAGGAGTTGCCCAAGCCTTGCCCTTAACTGTGCTGCAAGGTTGTGCTGCTGAGGGTCCTGCAACTAGCAGCGAAGCAGGAAGGGTTTGGAGGAAATCCTCGCACCTTTAAGTCAAAGAAAATTAAAAAGGTGATTTTGAAAACTGTGTCTGAAGCGTGTTACACTTAATCTTGGTATTTGAACAGGACGGGGTGATTACGTGACGGGCGTCGGAGCTGAACCATCAAAGACCGGAAAACAGCGACCCGAGCAGGAATAAAATAAATAGTCCCCCAAATGAACGCATAAACACAGAAGCATAATGTTAACAGTAATTAGGCACTGCCCTGTAGGAGGAAGCCAAACACAAAAAGGAGGGATAAAGAGGAATGATTAACCACTAGCAAGCATTTTTGAATGGCAATCGAAAGGATGAATTAAAAGGCAATGGGCAGGCTGTAGGCCCACAGAGTGAATAGAGTATGTTTCAAAGAGACAGCGCATGGCTGCCTAGGTTCAGCCTAAAAACCAATATAAATGTCTACTTTAACTTCTTGATATGACACAGTATGTTAGGCCCCTTAAATTCAGCACAATTTGCATAACAAGATTATTTAAGAGCACTATTAAATTAATCCATATTAATTAATGCCTTCTTCTATCCTATACTGACCTTCCAAATTAATCCAAATAAGCTCTTCCCGTCAAACTCACTGAACCATTCTGTATAAGCATGACCCAAAAGCCATGTATTCTGTAACAACACTACTGCTATCCAATAGCACTTTGTACTAGGACAACAACACAATACAATATCCATTAGCTCCATTCCCTATAGCCACCAGAGACCGAATTAAGAATACAAGCATTTGCAATGCAATCGGTCTCGCCTTTGGGACCTCGTATGTATTTAGCTGTGTAGCACATTAGCCTGGGTGCTGAAACATCTACTGTTCTTTAACATAGACGGAAAGTAAGCACCAAACTGTGTCACACACCAGGTATGGGAACACATGGAGAAAAATATTGTCTTTCAGCTGGAAATGGTATAGTCCAAAGCTCTGTTTTTAATATAAAAGCAGGGCCTTCGGTGGTCATATCACTGACAATACAAGATTTGAAAAAAATATTATTGTCTGCAGGTAGACAATTTCTATGAACTGGAATCTAGAGAATGCTAAAGTGATTCTAGTATTTTACTGACCTCTGCTGGTCGTTTCTATCAAGAAAGTTAATTAGAGGCAGTTGCCAGAAAAATAAAAAAACATAAAGTCCCTCAGCAGAAAGCAATTCTGGTATTTTACTGACCTCTGCTGGTAGTTTTCTATCAAGACAGTTAAATAGAGGCAGTTGAACAGAAAAAAAGTCCCTAAGCGTAAACAGGCAAGTGCTAGGGCTGATCTCCAGAGCCCACAAAGTATATACACATATAAGTATATACTAAAGTATATATACTAAAGTGTATACTAAAGTATATACAAGAGGTCTTGAATGCTCGGCCTAAAACGTCTTTTGAGGATTTTCACCGCCAGGGCATCTAAAACATTAAATATGCATGTCCTGCTTCTTACATAGCATGCACCCTGCCCTAGGAACAGTTAGGGTCTATCCTAGCGGTGACTGAAAGGTATTAGAAAAGAAGGTTTAGACCTGACGAAGGTTTTTTTGTCAGGTTGAAATGGCAGTTTAAAAATGCCCTTCATGGTGCAATGACAGGTCTGAGACATGTTTTAGTGGGCTACTTTAGTGGGTGGTACATTGAATGCAGCAACCCTCAAGTAGTACTTAATTTACATGCCCTTGGTACAGGAAGTACCATATAATAGGGATTTATAAGTAAATTAATGTGCCAATCACATATGTCCAAATGTTACCATGTTCAAAAAGAAAAGACATTCACTTTGACACTGTTTAGCTGAGTAAAGTCCTATGGCAATAAAAATGGGTTCAGCAACAGAAGCAAAAATCTTGGGGGAGCCTGCAGACATGCAAATTTCCAACACATGTCAACTGTAAAAACATATTACAGCTGAACAGCAACACAATTTCTTTATTACAGGTGACCGTAGATGCCACAAGTCACTTGTATTCAGGAAATTAGGAATGAGATGTATGCAAGTATTGCAGTATCCCATGTATTATATTGGCTCTTATAATTGCTTTCCCAACAGAATATTATCTGCTTCTACTTGGAGGAAATTCAAAACATGGCATATGCATTGCTAAAACAGAAAATGTTATGCTAAGTTGCAAGCTATATTGTGCTCAACCCACTCCTCTATTGATTGTCTACTTGCAATTATAGCAGGGATCATTGGGAAGCCTCCCATGGTCTTTCAGATATATGAAGATGATACTTAGTTCACTGTTACAGATGGAGAGGAAGTAAATACTTTCTAGGATTGCATAATTGACATCCAGATCTGGATGGGTTGAAGTATCTCAGACTTAAACTGAGATGTGATGGCTAACAAGACATCAGTACTACCTTTTAGTTTGTTGACTGTCTTGGGCATCACGTCTCTCAACTTGTCCTCTGTGAAGTATCTGGACTTTTGGCTAGACTACAAACCTTGACAGCTCAAGCGAATCTTAAAGGTATCCAGGACTTTCAATTTCGATCTGAATATGGCAAGACATGTTACTCAGTTCATAAACACCAAAGTCACCAAATCGGTGAGGGTGGATTGTGACAATGTCTGCATTCAGGGCACCCAACCAAACCAATATCTGTTCAAACATGAGCCATGCAAATAAACTGCAAAGATATATATCAAAACCATATCTTACTGGCGTCTCTCTGGCAATAGTAAGTGCAAGAGTCTATGTTAAGGTTCTTATATTTGACTAGAACTATTTTTGTGGAAGAGCTAACTTTATGTTAAAAAGACCCTGCACAGGCTTGTTGTTACTCATTGCCTTCAATTAAAAAGGCGCTTCCCTCCAAACTGTGAAAATTCATGTGAACTATAGCTGCTGGTCAGACACTGAATACATATAAGTACAAAGTTGGAACGTGCTTTTATGGCAATGAGCATTAAAAATTATACCACTCTAAGGAAAGCCCAAAAGACCACCTCTATCTATATTGGCTTAGTTGGAGAGCTATGCTACTCTGCTTATTGCTAACATGTTATGGAATGTCTGTTTTACTTGAAATATACACTTAGGACATGGCTACTTGAAAAAGTGTATTCATTCACTTCTACATAATGAAATTGTTGCCCTAGCTTTAACATAATCAATGATGAAACAAGAATCTTGTTAAGGAGTAATATGATTGTCACTTACAAATATTTGGATTGTATTCAAGCTGAAATGTCCTGGTCGTTCTGGTGATTGCAGGAAATCACACTCTCAATTAATAATCATTATAAGCACTGGATTCAACATAAAAAGAGATCTCTTGGTTAAACCCATGTTGTATCCACTCTAGTGGTTCCCTACTATCTTCACTGATGATCCTAAGCACCTATCAAGAATAATTGAAAAGTTCATCTCTGTTTCAATGCCAAAATAGCTAAGATTAAACCATTTGCCGGAGATGTTCTTAAATGTCAGAAAGGTTACTGATTAGTTTACCATATACCATCGCATAGCACTCAGTATTTTCAATGATCCTATTTGGAAAAAAATTGGCTTTGCTTTTCAAGTATTGTGCATGTCCCAGTGTTCATTGCGATAAATATATATCATAAGTGAGCACAAGTACTTTGCCATATGTTATGAATGAGCCACTCTTGTGGTCGGGTACTTGATGATGACCACCAACCATCTCCATCTTAAACTGATTTTAGCGTGTTATTTTATTATAGCCTTAATGTAGACCGATATATATCTATGTATATATACCTGCCTAGTGAGACTAATTATGTAGAATAGTTCCTTTTGATATAAGCTCTTACCATTGACGTTGACATGGCCTCATGTCAATCTTATTCTTTAACTTTGCCTTGCTTCACGGCAGTGCTTGCTATTGGGTTTTACATAATCTTATGTCACCTTGCTTACTAATTTTGCTCTTCTGTAAGCTTCTTTATGTGCGTGACAGTGCTTGCAGAACTGACTCCATTTTCTCGACTGTTGCCATTTTCTGTGCTTCACAAGGTGGGGAGGTCATGTTTTGCTCCTCACTTGTTTTTCGCACCTCACTGACCAGAGCGAACTGGATTATTATCTATGGAATGTACAAACTTTGCCTCGAAGCCAAAATACAGAGACTTGGCTAGCCACTGTCTTGACCTTAACGCGGACTGTTACGAGCCTGCCCGATTTTCCAATGAGAAGGGAGCAAGGCTTTCTAGAAGCTTTGTTTCACGTTTGAAACGTTATAAAAGTGAGGGGCCTCCGCGGGCTAGATAGAAGTTCACCACAGAATACTTGTATTGCTGTGGACGGCAAAGGAATTTGTGTCCTGACTGAACCCCTGTCAAGGCTGCAGAACCGGACTCCCCTCAGCTTGGGCTGGCAGGATGGTGCTGAAACAGTCGGTGATGTTGCGCAATCACGCTGAGCACTCCAATTGTTTCCTTCTTGAAGCCGTTAAGTCCCAACTCCCTCCAGAACCAGCCAACAGAGCAAGGCTTCAGAATACACTTGCTAAATTAACTCGTCCTCAAGGGAAAGGGGAAGTGAATAGAGAAACAAACAAACAAACAACAAACGGTGGTCTTGTTCTGTCGTTGTTTCTCTTTGAAGTGTTCTGGACCGGTTTTGTGTCTTGGTTACTTGCACGTAATTTTCTGAATGTCACAAAACATATAATGAATACTGAACTCCTGAAAACGTGGTTCACAATGAATTATACAGTCTCATTAATTGAATAATCATTACCAACCATTGAAAGACCGGCCCTTGTATACACTTCGATGGGACTGAAGGGTTTCTTGGTTCTTGACTACCTCCTTAAAAATAACAACAGGAAGATTTCTAAAGATATCTTTCTAATACCAGCTTTAAGTGGTTAGTAAGAGTTAGTTATTAGAATAACACTTGCACTCCATGCACATACCTTGAAAACCCAGCTTGGATGTCGAAAAATGGGGTCTTTAAAACAAACAAAAGAAAGCACAACTCCCTACTCTAGTAATCCCTAGAGTTACGTGCACAAGTAACAATACTCAACATGCACTATAGCAATGCTCAGCCTATTTACATCATAAGCAACTTTGCATTAACCTCAGCTTATTTGGATCATAAGCTAGTAGCACATCTTCATATCTAGATTATTAATTGTTCTTGTGTCCCAGAAAACCATAGCTCAAATATAGCATCATTCACAATAAATAACTCTTGAATTGCCTTGGGCTTGTTGAAAAACCTAAATCACAATCACAGTACTAGGTTTACAATACTCGGTTTACAATACTCGATTTTAATAAGAACAAGAAATTGTGTGCGTATTGTCTTTAATATTTAGCGTAATGTTATTGCCTGTGTTGCTAAGCAACCTTGAATCTTACTGTCCTTCTTCTTTTCTTTTCTAGTGTCCGTGTTCTGGAGATGGCCCAACAAGAAAATTTCCGGAGAGCGTCTGGAGATCCATCCTGGAGAGGTGAGTTGAAGCGGAAGGAAAACGGGAGGAAGCGGAGAAAGCGGGCGGATGAGGAAGGAGGGAGGAGAGCGGGTACAAGACGGAGTGCGGGAGCTAGGCAGAGTACGGGAGCAGGGCGGAGGAGGGTTTAAGGCAGCGGGAGGTGTTTGCAGAGCGGGCCGCAGAGTCAAGGAAGGTGCCGGTAGGAGCTGGCTGGAGCGCTCGTCGTGAAGCGATGCAAAGAGACGAAGCATCGTCACGAACGCAAGTGTTCCTTATATAGGCTCCGCAGGTTTCGGTTTAAAATTAGCATATTATACACGCGGAGCCCAACCTGCTTCCAATACACGTGCTACGTTTCCTGAACACTGACTTCATGCAACACCAAATAATCAACAAGCATTGGTAACAACAAACATTGGTATCAGCAATGACCTGAACAAGAGTTTATAATTGTGTGCCCATCAAACACCTATGGTGCTAATAACAGCGTGAGCATGTGTACCCTTCACAGGTGAGGTGTTCCTAAGCCAAATCTTTTCTTATTTCTCTCAATTCTTGCCAATCTTTTCTTATTCCTTTTCCATGCTTTGCTATATATATATATATATATATATATATATATATATATATATATATATATATAAAATTCACTGAAAAAAACATAGGTTATAGACCATATATAGTTAGGAATTAGCATTTACAAAACCTTATTTTACTCACACAAAACCATTGAAATTCCATATATAGTTAGTTGCACTAACTATATATCGCGCACCCGCAATCCACTGCTGATCATGTCACATATTACATCATTCATGACATGGTCAGTGACATCACTGATGACATCACTGATGACATCTCAAATGACATCACTGATGACATCACTGATGACATCACTGATGACTACATCCAGTGACTGTATGTTTCTGTAAAGTTAAAATATGTCTTACATATTGAAGAATGAGTGGATGTATAAGTGTCTGGACAAAGGATTTAGTAGGTGCATGACTGACTGTATGAGTGAGTGATTAAATGTGTCTCACTAAGTGCATGGGTTAGTGACTAAACTGTGTTAATTTGTGCATCATTATTTCTGTTGTTCTGTAAACTGCTGCATGTGTTGATCAGTAGCTATATGAGTAACTATATGGGTTATTGATTGGTTGCCCAATTATTTGTATGGGAGACTGAGTGTGTGTGTGTGGCTGGCTGGGAGGTGTGTGACTCTGTGCAGATCAATGTATACTTGTATCAATGATTGTATAAGAGAGTAAGTATGTGTTGGTATATGTTTGAAAATGTTATGTGCTCTATGTTTAACTGTATAGATTAGAAAATGGAAGTGTGATTGATTCTTTACAGGACTGACTAGGTGTGTGAGTAACTCCATGGATGAGTGGCAGAGTGTGAGTGTCTGTATAGGTGTATGAGTGCATATGATAGTGTTGTAAAGATGAGTCATTGTATGTATGAATGATTGTATGGGTGAATGAGTGAATGTGTGTGTAGAAGTAGGAATCAGTGAGTGCGTATGTAGTAACTAGTATTGGTGTGTCAATGGTTTCAAAAATTATACTCTGTATTTAACACTGGGTGTAACAGAGGTTTTATTAAAGTGTGAGGAGATGCATTGTATTGTCACATGAATGTTGTCATCAGTGATGTCATCAGTGATGTCATTTGAGATGTCATCAGTGATGTCATCAGTGATGTCACTGACCATGTCATGAATGATGTAATATGTGAAATGATCAGCAGTGGATTGCGGGTGCGCGATATATAGTTAGTGCAACTAACTATATATGGAATTTCAATGGTTTTGTGTGAGTAAAATAAGGTTTTGTAAATGCTAATTCCTAACTATATATGGTCTATAACCTATGGTTTTTTCAGTGAATTTTCAAGGTTTTGTAAATGCTAATTCCTAACTATATATGGTCTATAACCTATGGTTTTTTCAGTGAGTTTCAATGGGTTTTTTAAAAGTAAATATCAAAAGCTTTAAAATGTATTCTTCTTTAAATCGAAAAATATATTTTATATGTTTTTAATACAATTTTTTTATGTATTTTTTTTAAAATATTTTTTTTGTTTCGCTCCCGGTCCGCGAACCGGGTAGCTTCCAGTTAGCTCAATTTGCTGCCGCGAGCCGGTCCGCGAACCGGTAAACGTTCCGTTTGCGCAACTGCCGCATTAGAAAACAACATGGTGACACGTCGCGTAACCGCGACGTATCGCGTTGTCACGTAATGCATCATATGACGCATCGCGTTAGCGCACCCGGAAGTGCTCCGGTACGCGAAGCGAGGCGCGAAGCGCAGCTTCCCGGAAGCGATCCAGGACGCGGCGCGGAGCGCGTAACGTAAGCATAACAGGTCATGTGACTTGTTAATAACACTTTTCATTAGTTCATTTCACTTTTGGTTTCCTAATGATGTAAGGCTAGGTCATGTGACCTAAAAATAACACTTTTCATTGGTTCAGAACTATTTTTTTCCCAAATGATGAAAACCCCTCCTTGTTTCCTCACTCTGACTTTCATCTTTGTGAGAGGAAGACCTTTTTTCATCACTTAGCAATGGCAAGTGTTGTAGCTTCAGCTGGTGCACCCCCACCACCACCACCACCTCCTAGGAAGAGAGGACCACCTCCTCATGTAATCCTCAATCAAGAGGAGGAAGAAGAGGAAGAAGAGGAAGAGGAGCAAGAGAGGAGGCAGTTTTTGCAAGAAGAGCCTAGGACGTCCAGTGTCAAAGAGAGTTTCATTTGGCAATTTTTTAAATATCCCCGTGGCCAAAAAAAAGTGAATGCCCGGTATGTAACCTGCCTTATATGCAAGAAAGATCTGTCCAGAGGGACAAATAAAAAATACAGTTATGGCAATTATACGATGCATCGCCATATGGAGAGGTGGTACCCTATCAACTACAGTGCTGCGCAGCTACGTGACCTGCAGGACAACCCCCCTCCTGTGGCCCGAAGATCAAATGTAGAGGAAGTGACGGGACCAGAGGCGAGGGACATGGTCCCAAATATACAGATGAGGTTCGGGACAATCAAACAAGTGTGCGTGCGTTGCGGTCAGTTGATTTGCTACAGAGAAAGTAGCATCAATTTAATCAACTTAGCAATTGATAATCATGATTGTCCGAAACGCCCCAGAGAATAAATTATTTTTTTTGTTGCTCCTGTTGAGCCCTTTACAATGAATCGTTTTCGTTTCCCCCCCAAAAAAACAAAAAAAATATAAAACCGTTCAAAAAATACAAAAAAAGTAAAGAAATGTTCAGAAAAATAATAAAAAAATAAAACAACAAAAATAATAAAAAAAAAAGTTCTTTTCAGAACTACCTCCCCTTTATAAAAAAAATTGCTAGAATGTTTAGCACTCTGGCAACCTCTATTTCTTTTGGTTCACTTCCCGGTTCGCTCGCCGGTACGCGAACCGGAAGCGAACCCAAAAAAATTAAAAAAAAAAAAAAAGAAGAGTAAGTATAAGGGAAGGAAACAGAGAGTAATGTTAAAAGAAAGACAGCTATAGGGAGTAACACAGAGATACTGTTTAATAGATCTATTTACCGAAGAAAAGATGGAAGAGGGTATAATTGTGAAAAACAAAATAGATAAGGAAGTGAAAGAAAAAAAGGAGAGTAGAAGAATAATAAACAAGAGTTTCTTAGAGAATGTGAGTGAATGTTCAAAATAAGATTAAAACATGTGGGATACCAGAGAGAAAAAACAGAAAGCAGAAAAGAAGAAGTAACAGAAAAGGAATGATTGAAACAGCAAAGAAATGTAAATAACGTAGGGGCATATTATCAACATAGGTGATAAAATTATCGCTGCTTTTATCGGCAGAAAACTGCCGCTAAAGCCGCTGTTGCGGCAGTTTTCTGCCGATAAAAGCAGCGATAATTTTATTGCCTGTGTTGATAATATGCCCCTTGGTGTGCTTGAACTACAGGGAGAAAGCATAATGAACAAGTAGTGAAAGAGTGATCAGTCAGAGACAGTGAGAGTAATAGAGACGGAGTGATTGAACAGGAGTGAGGAACTATGAGAACAGAGGGACTGAGAAAAGGAGTGGAAGGAGTAGAGTAGGTAAGTAATAGAGAAAGGAATGAGGGAAGTAGCAAAGGCAGGAAACTGAGGGTTAAAGAAATGAAGCAGTGGAACTAATAGAAGTTAAATGTGATAGAAATGTAACGAAAAGAGTACAAAACATTTACCTTATAATTGTCGTTAACTTAGTCACTTGTTATTTTTATACTTTCAATCTGTGAAAGAAAGAACAAAAATTTGAAAAATATTAAAACATGTATTTAAAAATTAGAAAAGACAAGGGAAAAGATTGAAGGACGAACTGTTTTTCAACAACTTTGACACTTACCGAAGTCTCTGCTTCTCCATGCCCTCTACACAGTCCTAAATATAAACATTTTAAACTAACAGTTTCTTGTTGCAGATGAAGTGAGGCCTATCTTGCAACATGGTGCATCTTTTGCATCACTGCTGCATCACAAAAGTGACGCAACAGCGGCACAAAAGAGGCGCACGGCCATCATAAATCTGCCCCTAACATTTTAAATGATTGATTCAGGATGCCGATAAGGTGTGGCCTATCCAGGGGTTTGTTTGAGGTGAGGCCTACTCAGGGTTACAGATGAAATTTAGACTTGTTGAAGAGTACAGAGGAGATAATACATGTGCATGCCTACCAATGAAGTGAGTCATGTCCACTGCACTCTTTAACAAAGGCCAGACCTCCTCTGTCTCCCTGGACAGGCCTAAACCTGATCTGCACAATGTGATTCATAATGTTAGGAAACACAGGTGATGTAATTGAAAAACATGCAATTTCTTTTGCTCATTTCACAATCACATCACTTGTGTTTCCTTTGCTTAGGTATCTCATTGTGCAGATGTAGTCCAGCATATGAAAGAGTACGCAGAAGTTCAGCACTGCATGCAATAACTTTGACACTTACTGAAGCCTCAGCTTCTCCATGCCCCCTACACAGTCCTAATTATATACATTTTAAACTGACGGTATCTTGTTGGAGATGAAGTGAGGCCTATCTTGCAACATGGTGCATCTTTTGCACTGCTGCTGCGTCACAAAAGTGACGGAACAGCGCGCAAAAGAGGCGCACGGCCATCATAAATCTGCCCTTAACATTTTAAATGATTGTTTCTAGATGCTGATAAGGTGTGGCCTATCCACAGATTTGTTTCAGGTGAGTCCTACTCAGGGTTGCAGATGAAATTTAGGCTTGTTGAAGAGTACAGAGGAGATAATACATGTGCAGGCCTACCAACGAAGTGAGTCATGTCCACTGCACTCTTGAACAAACGTCAGACCTCCTCTGTCTCCTGGAACAAGCCTAAACCTCATCTACACAATGTGATGCGTAATGTTAGGAAACACAGGTAATGTAATTGAAAAACGTGCAATTTTTTTTGCTCATTCCACAATCACATCACCTGTGTTTCCTTTGCTTAGGTATCTCATTGTGCAGATGTAGTCTATCATATGAAAGACTACGCAGAAGGTGAGCACTGTATGCAACAACTTTGACACTTACAGAAGCCTCAGCTTCTCCATGCCTCCTACACAGTTCTAAATGTATATCATAAATACAAAAAGTACAGAATAAATTATACATGTTAAATGGTTTATTTTTGCTGTTCTCAGAATATATCAAATTTCACTAAAAACAGTGACTTGAAGGTATTCATCATATAACAGCGGGAAAAAAAAACACAATCAAAATGATTGTGTTTAAAAAACCCATATAACATAACCAATCAAAAATCAGAACTCCTTAAAATTAACTTACTTTCCATGACGTCGAAGGATATCCTATGAACAGCTTACACTCTGTTGTGCTGTTATTATTTTCAGCCCGCCACTTTCTGAAAGAAAAGCTCCATCGTTTTGACAAATATGTTACATACAATAAATGACTTCTCGCTCTCTACCGCACTTTTCCACAAGGTCAAATCATGTAAGAGCCATTTATAACTCTTGGAATTCTTCTAAGCAAATCCCGTCATTTTCTTTTTCCGCAACTTTCAGAAAGAAAACGTTCAAGATTACTTTCACAATCCTGTACTAGTAATATCTCACCCTTCTTGCTCACTCATGTTCCACATTTCCTATGACACTGATACTGCTTACTATGAAGCAGACTTACACTACCTCTATGACTACTACAATTATTTAATTCTCTACATCACTTTTAATCACAAAGCAATTTAAAACAGTACATAAAATTATATCAACTCCTAGAATCATTATAGGCCAGTTACCTACCCTAAATTCTTTCTTCTGAAAACAGAAAGTAAGAATATTTTTAATAAGATGTGTAATAAGTGGATGTTGTCAAAGGACCATCATGTCATATAATAGCTGCAGTTAGAATTTTTTTTCTAAAATCAACGAGTGTGTAGCCACAACATTTGTAATTAAAGTTGAAAACTTATTTTCATCAGGTTTATATAGTTGGAATTTTTAAATGACATTATAACCAAAAGTTTGTTCAAAATATGTCGACAGCATTGCAGACTTGGAGAAGTGTGGCTCAGGGGTTAGAGGCAGCAGACCCGGAAGCTGAGATCGGTCCTGGACCAGGGTTCAATTCCCCGCCTCGGCGGGTCTTGGGCTAAAAATTCCACGGACTTGATAATTCTCGCCCCGGTGCCTCCTCGACTCACGGGTTCACACTCTGCGACTCTGGGCAATAGCTTGCTTAATCTCCACAACGGCCACACGCGGCGGGCTGCCTGACTTTCACCTTGAGGATACCCTGCTATCTCACAGGGGAATACCAGGAAGGGTTCCCTAAGCAAGCGCCGGGAAACCCACTGCGGGTAGCTGTGCGCTATATAAGCTCAACTACAACAACAACAACAACTTACATTACCTCTACTCCATGTTTTGATTGGCTGCTTGAATTAGCTTATTAAAAAAAACAGTTTTTCTGAACTCATTCAAAGTGCAGTTATTTTTCCATGACGTCAAGTGTTATGGTAAGAACACCGTTTGCTTTGGGAAATACTCTGTTGTCCTTTAACTAATCCGTGCCCACCACTTTCTGTAAGAAAACCTTATTTTTTTTCAGGAACTACTTAAAACTGAAAAATAACTTTTGACTCTGTACTACACTTATCCTCAAGGCCAAATAGTGTAGGAGCCATTAGAACCTCTTGAAATTCCTCAGAGCAAATCCCGAGATTCTTTCCCTAAAATTTTGGTTATAAAAACACCAGGTAAGAATTTTTAAGTTCAAAAGGCAATTTTTTTTTAAAAGTTAAAACAGAATCATTGCAGAATGACCAGCCGTTTCTAGACTTCAAATAAGCTGTGTAATGTCCTGATGTTGTTGAAGGACCGTCATGATATATAATTGCTGCAGTTACAAAAGTCCTTCCTGATATTGACAACTGCGAAGCCACAAAATGTTTAATTAAAGTTGTCAATTTTGTTCCATCAGGCCTACATCGTTGGAACATTAAAATGACATACTGGCCATATGTTCGTATAAATAATGTGGATAACATTTCAGACTTACATTGGCTACACTCCATGTTGTGATCGGCTGCTTATTAAAGGACACTGATTTACTGTCTGGCAAAGTTAAATATATAAATTTTTCTGAGTCTACACTAGTAGTACTTGATACCCTACAGTTCTCGCAGTCATGCTGCCATTGATAAGAAAGACCAAACAGGTGATCTACATCTACACCTTCATTTTGCAATACATCAAGCATATACATTAAAAACTCCTGACAATCTTGCTGAATATTTTGAGAGAATTGCGTTTGACCTGAACATTTGTCTAACAGATTTCGAATTTGAGACACACTTTCTATTTTTGTTCTATCAGTGCTACATTTCTCTAACACAGAATTCAACAAACTGCAAAATCTTTGATCCGAATTGACCACAATCTCTTCTTTTAAATTTTCTAGAGAAAACAAAACATTAACCACTACATTAGCATAGCAGTTGACACCAGAACTGTTTTCAAATTGAAAACCAACAACATCTTCAACAAAATCATTTTTCTTTCTGCTTATAATTTCGGGTTCATCGACTTTTCGTCTTTTTGCTACAACCTCTCTACTATTGGTCACATTTCTTCGTTTCGGGCCTACCACACGTTTCTCAAACAAAGGATATTGAGGCAAATGTGGCGCATACTCTCTTCTTAACCTATTGTATTCCTTAACACAATCTAGATCCGCACAAATGTTTGTGACATCACACTCAATCAAGTACAGACACGTGACAATGCCACATATGCCATACCCTCCTTGAACACAGACCTGCCAATATTCACCAATGCACTGTCTACACTTAAACCTTGCGATTTATGGATTGTCACCGCATATGCCAAGCAAACAGGAAACTGCTTACGGCGAACATATAAGTCGTTTACAAGCAAAAACCTAGCAGAGCAACGACCAATAAGCTGTACTTCCTCATTGCCATCAAATTAAATTTTTACAAATTCAATTCCATCTCTATTTCTGTATTTCTCAAAATCAACAACATTACCCATTGATCCATTTACCAGACCTCTTTCAACATGTAAATTCCTTCTTAAAATTATACGGCAATTTAAGCACACATTCAGAGTCTTTTCAAAACCAGCAGTTTTAGATATAGTCTTCTCTAATGAATCCAATTTTGATTTCAAATTCTCAGACAAAATAATTGTTGCTCCCATATGCTCTACTCTGTCAATAGCTTCCAGTTTCACAATCTCTTGGTTTTCTAAATGCAACATTTTGTTGTTGAAGATGGCACATTCTGCAAGAGTTGGCATCAAACATATTCCAGATTTCTTCTCAGTAATTTTCTGAAAAATATTCTCAGGCACAACGTCTTCTTCTGGATACAAATTTGACAGTAATCGTGCATGTAAAGCTTCTTTCCCATGCTCGGTCACTTTTCCGATTCTAACATCTTGTAGAATATTCTTATAATCTTCATCCTTCGCTTGACGCATATTTTCATGCAGTTCAGCATAATTGAAGTTTAACCATATATTGACGTTGCCAATACTCCCTAGGCACTTCCTGGTATCTTCATGCGTGAGCATTTTGAACACAGGTTGTCCTTTCACTGGTGTCAGCTGCAGAAGATCACCGAAAACAATGATGTGTTTGCCACCAAATAACACATCATACTCTGTTTTGAGAACTTCTTGCATTCTCAAATGCACAAAGGCAAGCATGACATTGGAAACCATGCTTACTTCGTCAATGATAAGAAGTTTCATTTTCCTCAAGACTCTTGAAACTTCACAACAAGCATCTCCAGATAACTTGTGGTATTGTAATGTGTTATCATGCTCCACTGGCAGCATCAGTAGACGATGCAAAGTAATACCTTTAATGTTATGTGCTGCCAGTCCAGTTGGAGCGGTGACAACACAAGACAGCGATGACTCAGTCCTTTTCTACAAATAACATGAAATTGCTTTAATGAGGAAACTTTTTCCAGTTCCCGCTTCTCCACTCACGTACAGTCGGACAGGCTTCAACGACGTACATGAGCACTCTTTCTTCTCATGACTTAATCCATGATCTATTTGGTTGGTAACTTCGTCATATATTTTCCTCTGCTCAACGTTGAGTTGTCTTTCCAAGTCTTCTAAGTTAACCGCATCCTCCTGAGCATGTGCCATGGCTCTTTCCACTTCAATCATGGCAGTGGCAGCTTCATTTTCGATAACTGGTCCTCATAGTGGATCCTGACTCAATGAAACAGAACTCTGACTGTCCTGAGAACTGTCTCTAGCAATCTCGGCTGCAATCGTTGCTTACTGCTCGATTTCCGCATTCAACATTTCTAGATATTTGGGAAAAACAGGACATTCTATGGTCTCCTTGGCGGCATTGAAAGAGTCTTCGTAACAGAGGAAATCTCCAAGCAGTTCCTCTTCTGCACGCCAAGGCTTGAAAAGTTGCAAAAGTGCTAAATAGAAAAACTCTTTTCTTTCAGGAGATTCGCCACTCAATTTTCGATGGTTTACCAAGTGGCATTTTCTTTGCTTGACCAGACATCCCTCACTTCCAATTACAGCATACACTCCTTTATCAATATCTTCTTTGATGTTCCTCTTGAATATGTAATTTTGTAGAACCTCATACAGACAAACATTCTCGAGGTGACTGCTTCTATTTGGATAATATGTATCCAACATGTTGGTCTTCAAAATATCTGTACTGTTTGGCTCCTTTTCCGCCAAATACTCAATTTCCCGTACAGGTTTCAGAACTCGATTACGTGTTGCAGCAAGACCAAGACTCGCCCAAATGATACTCCTAGATTTGGCATAGAGACTTGCTGAAGACAACCGGTCAGAACATTCGTAAGCTCCGATTTCTCGATGCGACAACATCTTCAGACTGAAACTGTACAACTTCTTACTGAGGCTCTTTTCATGGGAAATGTCCTCCCACATATCCTTCAATTCTGTCTTTTCTTTTTTGGTGATGTAAGATGTCACATACCGAGCCACAGCCATACAGTTGTCAGCCACAAACTGTATATCCATGTTAGCATTCCACATGGACAAAATCACTGGGTTGTAGTCGTTGATGTACTTGGACTCTTCGTTCCTTTTCAAATTGTACGTATTTTTGGGTGATTTCTTCATCACATTATGTCGCAGTGAAGACATCAAACTGTTCACTCTTCCTTTAGAAATCACCGGTCGTGGAAAGGCGAAACGACATTTTGTGTAGAACTTGTCCTTGTTTCTGAATTTACGACGACAGTACTTTCCACAACAATGGCTTTGGAAGCGTAAAACTTGTTCTCTTAGGCTTTTGTCTTCCTTTGCCTTTGGAAAAGCACATGTAGAATACTGTTCTATGAAACTCATCACTAAGTCATCCGGATCTGTTCCAAAATTGGGTGCATCTTTGATCCACAGCAGCATATGTATATGAGGAGCACCTCTTGCTTGGTACTCCTTTCTCCAGAAGAAATCCAACACCTCTCCAAGAGGTGGATTTTTCTTGTTCATGATGAAAGACATCATAGCTTAAAATCTATGATTGAAGTACCTGCATACATTCACTGGATCCAAGGAGCACAGTTCTCCGGGTGTCTTGAATTCGATATTTTCAATGTTTCCATTTGCCTCTCGTAGAAATTCAAGTAAGTCTTCCCAGCCATACTCGGCACAGCTGAGAGTGAGGAACCATGTGGGAGTTCCTAAGTTCCTCAGCATACATTTTAAATCACCATGACGACGGTACCAGTACTCATTAGTACCACGCTGACACGCCATGAGATTAATCAGGTGAGAATCCAAAATACTGTCTTGCACATTGACTTTATCCATAAAGTCACTTGCCGAGATATTTTGCATCTGTACACCACTTTTCAAGATGTGGTTCACTGCATATGACAGTCCAGACAAATCGCTTTCAAACAGTAGATGAAACAAATAGGGAATGCATTGACGAAACCTAGGATCTTCTGCATACAATCGTAAAGTCCGGTATTCAGAAGCAGGAGTTTGATCAGGTCGCTCATCATATCTTCCTCCTTGACCTGTTGGAAATAGCTGTTGGAAACACCGAGCTTCCAAACTTTCCTCCCAAACACTAATGGGACTTCCTTTGGCTTGTTTCATTTGAAACAACTCAATAGCATTCCCCATGACTTCCTTGGAATGCAAAGGATGAACACTATAATGTTCATATATTTCTTCATTTTTAGAGGCTTCTACTTTCTCAATTTGACCAGCACACAAATCGCTATCCTCTTCTTCACTTACTTCCTCTTCTGCAACATATACATTCTTGTAGTACTTATTGTTTTTCTTCAAATACAATGTTGCCTTTTTGACTTTCCTAACATCCACAAAATCTTGCCAGATTTTCTTACTCTTTGTCGGAACCCCATTAACTAAGATAACCAGAGGTTCCTCTTCCACTTTCTCTACTCCAATTGTATTAATGTTTTTCTTCAAATCTAGAGGCAAAGAAACAACTCTTCCCTTTAATCCTCTCTGTAAATCTGATGGAGGCAATTTCCCTGTCTTTGGCGCCATTCGTACAATAGCCTGAAAGGGATGGATACTTTGAATCAAAATAGATTCATAAGTATTTAAATCCTTCAATTCAGAAGGAATCTCAACCAATTCCAGAATATTATGAACCGCTCTAGCAGGCATCCGGTTTTGATTTAATTTGTTACAACAATAAGTACACACACGTTGATCCAATCCCAAATCAAAACAATTTTCTACCATCAAGTATGTTGCAAAATCCTTCCATTCACTATTATTTTCACTTTCACTTTTCGCATATAAATCCACTAACTTAGTCTGATTCTTATAATAAGTGCGTCGACAACACACACAAGTAAAATTAGGCCTCTCACTTGATTTCACCTGAAACGTGGCAATTTCTTTCTGAAAATTATCTGTACTGGAAACCTGTACACTATCTTCCACATTACCTTCTTCTTCTGGGTCAATTTCAACATTCTCCTCTTTACTTGCAAAGTAACAAAACTCAATTTCTTCACAAATATTCTTCACATCTACTTCAGAACCATGCAAAAGAGCAGTGCATAATTGTTTAAGCATAATTGCTGGACTCTTAGCATAATACAACATTCTAACTAATTTCCTCACTTTATTATGATGCACTGCTAGCATCCTGAAATGATGAAAAACACTCTGGCATACTCTCCTGGAAAGACAAGCCAGTGAATGACCATGCAAACCTGTCACTTCTCTCACTCTGCAAGGATCTAATTCTTGCAACAACTTCATTTTCTGTTTTAAAGTTTTCTTATTAAATGTCCGTACAAAATCACAAAGCAAATTGATGGAATCCTGTCGCACACTGCAAATACTACTACACTTCCAGGTATACACTGGTCCCTTAGGAGTCTTCCTAAAACCTCATTACCTAACACCTCTTCTGCCTCTGTTGTCACAAGTTTTTCTTTTTCAACTGGACAACCATCTTTCACCTCATAAGCTCGACCACTGGTGTCAACTGCATGCACCAAACCATTATCCTGGAAATAGCTCTCCTCATTAAAAAATGCCTCACAACTTGAACTATGCATCCATTCTCCTGAAAAAAACTTCACAAAAATTACTACGATTAACTGTTCTCTTCCATCTACTATTTCTTTTGAAATCATAAATTGCCTTGTTTAGCTTCCTAATTCTATTGATTATCAAAATAAATAACTTTCGCTTAATTTCAAATGCCTGATCAATAATTTTCTCAACTTTTTTTTTCTCTTATAAAAAACCACTTTCTGTTGACCTTTCTTAATATTTTTTAACAAATTGCCAATTATCCTGTTGCGGAACATTCGTCTACGAATGTCCCTAAACTGATTTTTCCTTCTACTACCATGCACAGAGTTATCTCCTGCTCTAGCAGTAACATTTTTGATTGGCCTTTTCTTTCCGTTTAAATTGGTTCTCTTTTTCTGGACTAAAACATTTTCTGTAGTACTACTTTTTTTTCTACAAATGTTTCTTAGGAATGATTTTGTTGTCTTACCTGGAGCTTTCTTGGTGACTTGACGAGTTTTTATTGTAGAGGACTGCTGCAAGCATTTAGTAATCTGCTGTCTTTGACGTTTTGTAGCCTTTCGGGTTCTTTCTTTAGATGGCATTATGTAGTTTTGAAATGATCTGCAGTTGAATCTGTGGTAAAATATAATAAAAAATGTTATTAACCACTATTACCAAACAGTAAATCAATAACAGTCGTCAAAAAATTAACACACTACTTGTCAATTTTACATACAATAATTTTTAGTGCATTGGCAAATTTAGTAGTCACAAATAGTAGCAAAGAAATAGAATGCTTCTACATTTGACCTTTGCTGTTTTATATGTCAATCTGAACTAATTTTTATCAGCATATTTCCCTATTTTATTAAAGACACTTCACACAAGCTGTTTTTGAAGATGTGTTTAATTTTAAATGAAACGGTTAACATGTTTACTTTTCATTTCCAGTAACTTTTAAAAATAAATGTTTATAGTTCCATAGGCTCAAGCAGGTCAGCTTCCCACCCTATGTCATACAATTCTGACAAATCGGCATCCTCATCATGTTCTTCATCATCCTCAGGATTTAAATCATCCAAGGGATCTACTTCCACTGATGTTTCAATCACAATTTCAATGATAATATCGAGATCAACAGATTGCTCATTATCACTCATGCTTGATGTTGTCGTTATCTTTAACCACTTGGATGCTAATGACAAGGGTAACTCGTCATGGAGTTTCCATTGATTTCAATGGAAATTACATTTACAGCCATAAAACACCTTAGCATCCAAGTGGTTAAAGAAAGAGAACAACAATGAGATGTTGCAGAGTAAGAGACAAATCTCAGAGACTATACTTGTAAAATTGTTTAACAAGAGTAACATTTTGCAGATATTATTTAACCATGTCCAGCGATGCTGAGGAGGTGAGGCCTATGTCCAATTTTTCAGTGAACAGGACTCATCTCTTCTTAACCTTGGATAAGCCTCACCAACACTGTGTCCCCTGCTAATACTTAAATTTAAAGGAGCAGATTTATGTGAACTGGCGCATTCCCAGGGATGCACCAGTTAACGTGCGCCACTGCTCTGCCACCCATGATGTGCCGCATTTACAATGCAGAGCACCATTGAGCAAAAACAGCACAGATATGTCACGCATCTGTTCCACAAAAACGGCACATTGCACGAATCACGTCGTAAGCGCGACATGTCTACTGCAATGCACAGGGGCAAGCCACACATTGCATGGTGCATCACTCCTTATGCCTGTTTCAAACAGGCGTAAGGATTTGATTCAGCAATGCCATAAATGTGACTCAGTGAAATCTTCTTAATTTTACTGTGTTAGTTTTACAGGGCTTTCATGCAAATGACTGGCCACCCTACAACAAAACGCTCACATGAAATCTGACGCAGGTTTCATGTGGCACAGGACTTTACAGCATGACACATCTGCCTAGATGCATCAAGTTGTAAATATGTCACAACATAGCAAGGGCCATATGTATCATACTACCGTTTTGCGAATTCCAAATAGCGAATTTTAAGGATTCGCTATTTGGAATTCGCAAAACGGTATGTATGTACAAAATCGCTATTAAATAGCGATTCTTTACCATTCCTAATTTGCGATTAGCAAATTGCTAATCGCAAGTTACCCATTCATTTCTATGGGCCAGGAGGCCCATAGGAATGAAGGTGCAATTTGCGATTAGCAATTAGCTAATCGAAAATTAGGAATTTCTTCAAGGGTGCAGGGGTGTCTCAAGAACACCCTGCTGCACCCCTGAAAAAGACATTTGGGGCATATGGCGCACATACATGCCCTAAGGGCATGTATGGGCGTCATATGGCACCTTTTGTTTTTTGGAAAAAAGCTTTTTGAAAAGAATTCGCAAATTACCACCAACTAGAAGTTGGTGGTAATTTGCGGATCCTTAATGGCATTTTTTGAATATTTTTTGTTTGATACATTGCATTTAAGGAATCGCAAAATTTGCGATTCCTTAAGTGCAATCGCAAAATAAGGAATTGCAAAATTTGCTATTCCTTGTTTGTTTGTTTGATACATACCATTTGTCAAATTAGCATTCGCAAAGGCCGAAATTCGCAGAATTTCGGCCTTTGCGAATGCTAATTAGCTTGATACATATGGCCCCAAATCTTTTGCACCGCCGCTGCGTCACAAAAGTGACGCACAGCGGCGCAAAAGATCCACACGGCTATCATAAATCTGTCCCTAACATTTTAAATGATTGATTCAGGATGACGATAAGGTGTGGCCTATCCAGAGGTTTGTTTGAGGTGAGGCCTACTCAGGGTTGCAGATGAAATTTAGGCTTGTTGAAGAGTACAGAGGAGATAATACATGTGCAGGCCTACCAATGAAGTGAGTCATGTCCACTTCATTCTTGAACAAAGGCCAGACCTCTTCTGTGTCCGTGAACAGATCTAAACCTCAACTGCACAATGTGATTCATAATGTTAGGAAACACAGGTGATGTAATTGAAAAATGTTGAATTTATTTTCCTCATTTCAGAATCACATAACCTGTGTTTCCTTTGCTTAGGTATCTCATTGTGCAGATGGAAACTAACATATCAAAGACTACGCAGAAGTTGAGCACTGTATGCAACAATTTTTACATTTACAGAAGATTCAGCTTCTCCATGCCCCCTACACAGTCCTAAATGTTTACAGTTTAAACTGACGGTATCTTGTTGGAGATGAAGTGAGGCCTGTCTTGCAACATGGTGCATCTTTTGCATCACTGCTGCATCACAAAAGTGACGCAACAGCGGCACAAAAGAGGCGCACGGCCATCATAAATCTGCCCTTGCCATTTTAAATGATTGATTCAGGATGACGATAAGGTGTGGCCTATCCAGAGGTTTGTTTGAGGTGAGGCCTACTCAGGGTTGCAGATGAAATTTAGGCTTGTTGAAGAGTACAGAGGAGATAATACATGTGCAGGCCTACCAATGAAGTGAGTCATGTCCACTTCACTCTTGAACAAAGGCCAGACCTCTTCTGTGTCCTTGGACAGGCCTAAACCTCAACTGCACAATGTGATTCATAATGTTAGAAAACACAGGTGATGTAATTGAAAAATATGGAATTTATTTTCCTCATTTCAGAATCACATAACCTGTGTTTCCTCAGCTTAGTTATCTCATTGAGCAGATTTAGTCTAGCATATTCAAGAGTACGCAGAGGATGAGGACTGTATCCAACAGAGCAATGTACATTACTCACCTCCTTTGACACTTACAGAAGCCTCAGTTTAATATTTCTCAGTTCAATATTTATTTAAAGAAGCAGACATCAATATGACCTTCTCATAAATGTGAAAAGCGTTTTAAAAAAAAAAAAAAACGATTTTCTGGTCATAATTTGAAAACACAACACAGGTCCTATGTAGAAGCACATCCTATCAGTACTTAAATTAGCCAAGCACACATGGGGGCGTATTTACAAGGACCTTGCACTACGGGGAAATGACTTAAATTAAAATGGGGAAAATAACATCAAAGGGACTCAAAGGCCTTGTAAATATGCCCCAAGCAGGCTATGAAACTCTAGCAGTACATATCAAGAAACTTAAATGACTTCAATAAAGTTTTTAAACACATCAAGTAAAGCAGTTATTCAACTACATTCAAGGGGAAGTGACTTAAAATGCCCTAACACACATGAAAGCGTATTTTGAAGGCCCTTGCACCATTTTTGCATCACTTTTAACATGGCTATGTAACTCAAAGAAACAAAATCTAAATTGGCCAAGCACACATGGGGGCATATTTACAAAGACCTTGCACCACGGGGAAATGACTTAAATTAAAATGGGGAAAATAACATCAAAGGGACTCAAAGGCCTTGTAAATATGCCCCACGCAGCCTATGAAACTCTAGCAGTACATATCAAGAAACTTAAATGACTTCAATAAACGTTTTTAAACACATCAAGTAAAGCAGTTATTCAACTACATTCATGGGGAAGTGACTTAAAATGCCCTAACACACATGAAAGCATATTTTGAAGGCCCTTAAACCATTTTTGCATCACTTTTAACATGGCTATGTAACTCAAAGAAACAAAATCTAAATTTGCCAAGCACACATGGGGGCGTATTTACAAGGACCTTACACCATGGGGAAATAACTTAAATTAAAATGGGGAAAATAACATCAAGAGGACTCAAAGGCCTTTTAAATATGCCCCAAGCAGCCTATGAAACTCTAGCAGTACATATCAAGAAACTTAAATGACTTCAATAAACGTTTTTAAACACATCAAGTAAAGCAGTTATTCAACTACATTCAAGGGGAAGTGACTTAAAATGCCCTAACACACATGAAAGCGTAATTTGAAGGCCCTTGCACAATTTTTCCATCACTTTTAACATGGCTATGTAACTCAAAGAAACAAAATCTAAATTTGCCAAGCACACATGGGGGCGTATTTACAAGTACCTCACACCACGGGGAAATGACTTAAATTAAAATGGGGAAAATAACATCAAAGGGACTCAAAGGCCTTGTAAATATGCCCCAAGCAGCCTATGAAACTCTAGCAGTACATATCAAGAAACTTAAATGACTTCAATAAACGTTTTTAAACACATCAAGTAAAGCAGTTATTCAACTACATTCATGGGGAAGTGACTTAAAATACCCTAACACACATGAAAGCATATTTTTAAGGCCCTTAAACCATTTTTGCATCACTTTTAACATGGCTATGTAACTCAAAGAAACAAAATCTAAATTTGCCAAGCACACATGGGGGCGTATTTACAAGGACCTTGCACCACGGGGAAATGTCTTAAATTAAAATGGGAAAAATAATATCAAAGGGACTCAAAGGCCTTGTAAATATGCCCCAAGCAACCTATGAAACAAAGCAACATTTTAAATACACAACTTTCTTAATAATTTTCTCCCTAAAGCATACTATTCTCTATCTAAATTAAATGAATCTTTTCTCACCTTAGAAAATATTTTTTGAGTTTCAAAACAGTCTCAGACACACACCAATTTGTCTTCAGCAGAGCAAAAGGTATGCACTCCAGAGGCTGCAACCAACAATGGCACAGAAATGCTGTAATTCATCACACATATCTCTCATGTCACCCAATCAAAACTCTTCCCTCACTTTTTTCAAATCAACACCCTTCCCCCTTCTGCCCTTTCTGCCTTTTTTCCATAGCAACCACCTCCTGAAAGACCTCTCATGTTTGCAAGTTCACACAACAATGTTTCAATTGAACTCTGAACTCTCAGTACACCTGCGTATCCAGTGCAATCTTTCATAAAACGATTTTGTCTTGACCATTCAAATTACATCTTTCAAAGAACTCATCCATGCACCCTAACTTTCTGTTTTCAGCAATCAAAATCCACCAATCACTGCTACTGATTAATTACCACAGAAACTCCACAGTTTTTTTCATTACATACTCCTACTGTTCCAACTGCCATTTCATTACCACACTTCATCTGACTGCAGCAGAACCTCCTCTCACCATGTTTTCTGTCTGGATTGTTGGACATAGTTATATCCACTGGGCTCAAAGGTATGCTGATAACAGAAATTTACACAACCTGAATTTACAAAATGTGGAAATCAACTGGATTGGCCACAGAGGATTAAGATGTCACCAATTGATACCATTGGTGAAAACCTTTTTGCATTTGCCAAAACCTGACCTGTTAATTGTGCACTGTGGAGGAAATGACTTGGGCACTTTGACTGGGGTAGGTCTGGAAATGCTTTTAAAAGACACCTTTGACCAATTGATGGCACTTTTTCCTCAAACTGCCTTGGTATATTCAAATATATGCCAAAGACAGAAATGGAGGTGGTCCAACCAATTTTGTCCACAAATTGAGAAATCGAGGAAGCATGTAAATAAGTCTGTTTCAGCTTACATGAGAGACCATGGAATGGGCTCCATCTACAACAATAACTTGCGTTATTACATGCAAGATATCTACAGAGGAGATGGAGTTCACTTCTCAGATGAGGGGAACAGAATTTTCATCCTGAATTTAAGACTATGTATTGGTACCTACTTGTAGTTACCTAAATCAGCCACAGGACCCAAAAGCTCTTTTCAGAGCTACCCTACATCTGATCACTCACAATTATTATTTTACTCTACCTTTTTTCACTTATTTTCACCAAAGTACGCTCACCGGAGCGCTACCCGGTACGCGCACCGGACGCTAACCGCGCGAAAATGTAAATTTTTTTTTTCTCGCACATATGGGCCTCCTCAGCCACCCGCAGAAAACCTAGGGGGTCAGGATACGTCTACCGTGCCCCCTTCTATCCATTCTGAACATTATTTGCCCTCCACCGTGTATCTCAATTCTACCGAAACACAAAATGGAGGACTCCCGTAACGCTGCCGGTTCGCGTACGGGGGCGCGCACCGTTAAGCGCTCGCTCAAAAAAGGTGGGAAAGTAATTCACAGAAAAACCACTGGAGACACTTTCACCAAATATAGATTAGCTCATACTACATACCAATCCCTACCATTTTCACAAATTTGGTTGGAATTCCATTTAGCCATTTAGCCTGTAGACCTCTCTAAATACCCTGAAGTAAATTACTTCACAAACCACATCTGAAGTGTTGGAATTGACAACCAATTAAAATGTTACTTTCATTTTCTACTTTTTTTACCTGACATTTGATTGGTTATGTACCTGAATATATATAAAGAAAGAGAGAGAAACACAGCCATTTTGACTACTACTTCCTGAACTACATTGCAAGAGCATTTTCACTGACAACTTAAACTTGTTTTTAAAAGGTAAGATGTTATTTTATAAATTTGAAAACATTTTCAGATAGTTATATACTATCCCTCTGTAAGAGTTAGACATTGAGAAAGGCTTGTTTATTATAATTATGGATTGATTTAGGTTTCTGTGGTATAATTATGAATTTACTTAGGCTTTTTCACAGGCACTTTTTAATAGTACTACTTCATGCCTGAAAAGTACCTGTCTGAACTTAAACCCAACAGTGCCCTATCTCTACTGATATATTTATTTTTTATGCAAATTCCAGCACAAAAATGGAAGGAGAACAGAACGTTTCCTTTGAAATTGTCCTAGAGATGAACAATGAGGAAATCATTGAACCCATTGACTTGGAATTCATGGATGAATCACGAGACCATGAACTTCTACAATGTGTAGAATCTGTGGATTTCTTACTTCAATATGAGGACGGTCAAATGTGGGAAGTTATGTTCAGTCAAAAAGAAGACATATCGGACAGTCAAATGTTAGACGTTCTATTAAATTTTGAAAAAGAATCAGAAAAATAAATGTATATTTAATAATCAAAAATTGTTCGAGTCTTTAATCATTTTTATATCTAATTCATAAACTAGTACCAAATTGATTATAATGTAAAGTCAGACTTATAGTATACTGTGCAACTTTATATTATCTCCAATGTGTATTTAACATCTCCTTATCATCTCCTGCCTCCATATTGTTTCTGCTTTCCTGACACACTATGGTATGAATTCCATATTCCACAATAACTTCTGAAACAACATGCAAGATATCTACAAAGGAGACGGTGTATATTAATTTTTTGACTCTGCATTGGTACCTACATATTGCAACTTAAATAAAGAAAAACGAAAAAAAAAACAACAAAACGAACAATCAATAAACATACAATATTTAAAAAGTCTATCATTCTTTTTTCCTTATAATACGCTCCCCGGACCGCTTCCCGGTGCGCGTACCGGGCGCTCCCCACGCAAAAAAAACGAAAAAAAAATGTTTTTCTTTTCCCCCGCGGGGCCCTTTTAAAGCCTCCACATCAAACCTAGGGGGTCAGGGAGGATCTGCTATGCCCCCTTATGGTCATTTACCCCTTTGTTTTGGCCTCCTCTTGTCTCTCGATCCTACCGAGAGACAAGATGGTGGCCGCTCCGGACTGTTTAGAATGTTGACAGACACCGGAGAGCCAATCAGCTTCGCTTCGCGAAGTTCCGTTACGCGTCAGGTACACGAACCGGGGCGCTGCCCGGAGCGCGCTTACAGATATATATATATTTTTGAACGTTAATTTCTCAAAATCCACTGAAACACATATATTGAGACCTAGCAAAGGCACATCGGGCTACCAGTCCCTACAATTTTGCCAAGTTTCGTGGAAATCCATTCAGCCGTTCGAGCTAAAAGTGAGGCCAACCGCCCTATGGAAAATTGCATGGGAAAAACGCGTTTTGGGACCCCCTTTTTTTCTCGGCTCCCCCTTGATGAAACCCCCCCATATTTTCAGGGGCTGCTCAGAAACAAAATGTTCAATTTTCCTGAAAATTTCAGCCAATTCCGTCCTCAAACGCCAAAGTTATTCGACATAGAATTTTCAAAAATCCCATAGAGAAAAAATCCTAACTATTTATACCTACTGGCGACCGCCAGTAGGTAATATATATATATATATATATATATATATATATATATATATATATATATATATATATATTGCATCCTATTTTTGATAATTTATTCCAATTATCCATTTGTTACTTGGAAGTCTGCCATGACTAATGCATTCGGCCTGCCGTTGTTGAAGTAGTGTATTAATAAATGTATATGTGTTATATTCCATACGTTTGGATTGGTATTATTACCTCACCTTGGGGAAGTGCTGTGTTTTGCCTTGGTCCAGGGGAGGGTTGTGGTTAGGATCTGTCATTTTTGTGAAAAGCAGATTCACAAAACCATACCCTCAGTGTGTCGTTCTGCACATAGTTAAAATAGAAGTTTTTAAATATTTTGGAATTATTCTGAACTATAAATAAATTGGCAGAGTAAGTTAGCAGAGTTATAGAGCTTTCCTTTCCCTCATCCCCACTTCAAAAGAGAGGAATAATGGATGACCTCTGAAATTACCTAGATGTTTCCTTGCTGATTATTTGTCGAGATAATTGGCAGGGTAGGGATAGTGTCCAGCCTAGCATGGCCATCACCACTGTCACCAGTCCTTGGATGTCCAGACAGTCATACCATATTTGTGACATGTCCCAGCCTGGAAGGTTGCATCACTGATCTTGCGAGTGATATAAGAGACCAACTCATTCAAATTTTTAGGGTGTCCAGTACCAATCCTGCACCCCCCTGAAGAGGCAACATTTCATCCTGTACTCCCTCCCACCATGGTCCAGGTTTTCCAGGACCTCGGTCCAGTCCTCCTCATCTTAGTCAATGTGTAGGTTTACTTGCCATAGTCCTTTTAGTCAGTGCGACTGGGGTAGGAAATATTTAAATCATATCATAAGATTGTACAGATTCAACATCACTCCATGGTAGCAGCCCCATACTCTTAGATAGGTAACAATGGGGAAGGTCGGCAAGTCCCATGGGGGCACCAAGACTGCTGTTGAGACAGTGCCGAAGTTACAGGTACCACTAGTGCGCGACTGATGTACAGCCGCACCTGATGGTTCTGGGGCTAAGAAAAAGAGAAGTGGGGAGAGTGGGCAACCCTAACGAATCTCACACTGTATTGGAAACGGCGCGGATAGGAAGCCCTTACAGTTCACCTGTGCCGAGGAGTTGTCTTACCGCCATAAGACTTGTGCTACAAAGTCGTCACCCAAACCAAACCTAAAAAAAAGTACTCCAATCTATGCTGTTGAATGCCTTTTCAGTGTCGAGGGGCAGGGTCAGCGCCTTGTCTAGCAGGTCTTTAGCTGGTCAAAGGACATGACCCAGGTTGCCGAGGTGATTGCTAGAAGTCTGGCCTGGGACAAAGCTGAACTGTGTTAGGTGTATTAGTGTAGGCATGACTTTCTTGAGCCAAATTGCCAGAACGCTGTCCAAGATCTTGATGTCTCAGTTCAGAAGCCATATGGGGAGATAGCTGTCACAGGACAGCTGATGCTTACCCAGTTGGGGGAGTACTGTTATGAGGGCTCTGTTGGAGATCACTCACAAGCCACTTAAGTCCTCCGCCTCCCTGTAAGCTACCTTGAGTGGCTCCGCCACATCAGTGGAGTTCCATTTGTATAATTCCACAGGAAAGCCATCATCCTCTGGAGATTTGCTGTAAGGAGCTGCGGAGATGACCTGCACAATTTCCTCTTTGTTTATCACTCCTGAGAGTAGGCCTCGCCCTTCATCATTCAACTGAGGGAGACAGACCATACTGAGAAAATGGTTGATATGCGGCTCGTCAGGAGTGACCTTCGGAGAGTAGATGTGTCTATAGTATTCCGCAAAGGTGTACACTATCCTTTGTGGGTGTGTGATAAGGCAGCCAGTTTGATCTTTAATAGACAGGATAGTGGAGGTCACCTCACGTTGCCGGATCTGAGCTGCAAGTAATCGGCTGGCTTTTTCGCCCTTTTCATAATGACAATATCCAAGTTTATGGAGCGCATATTCTCCCTTACAGGTGGAGTGGCTGCTAAGGTCTATTTTTGCCTTCTCTAGATGCCGGTGGATAAGATCAGTGGGATGTGAGGAACATAGCAGAGTTAAGCCCTGGATAGCCGTTTCCTGGGAAGCATGTTGTGCCACCCTCTGTTTATTATGGACGACTGTGTCACGCATGAGCTGGCCCATATTAGTGGTCTTCGCCGCCGCCAAAGCATCAGTGCGGAGACTAGATTGAACTTTTATTGTGGTGAAATATGTTGTAAGATAACATTGGAGGTGCATTTTCCTCTCCTGCACCCTATAGTAAGAGGAGTTTAACCTCCAGGGATTCCAAATCAGTTACATTAGGCTTAAATTTAGCATTAGATTAGTCGGGAAATGGTTGGAGAGGGAGTCTTTTTTAGGATATGGGCATCTAACACCATCAGCGTAAGGGAGTGGTAGATAAGGAAATATGCAATTTTTGATTGTGTGCCATGTAATAATGATAGGTAAATTAAGGACTTAATGGTCGGATGAAGAAGAAGTCAGATGTCAAGAAGGCCATGATCCTCCCAGATGTCATGCAAGATAGCCCTGTCGCATTGGCAGCCCTGTCTAGTGGGCTGGTTCGGTCGAGTGCTACACCCATAACCACATTCCTGTCCTCACGAGTAAGACCAATGTAGAACCCAATTCTGTGAGGATACAGCTATGGTGGAGTAGGAAAGTCACCTTGGTCCCTATGGGGGCAGAGATCACCCCACACACATGAACTTGTCAAGAACCTCAAGGCAATCAAAGACAAATCGCCCCCCTGGATCTGTCAATGTCTTCAGAATGGTGCATGTGAGTGATTTGTGCAGTAAGATGGCCACCCCACATTTGTGCGGCAGAGTTGCATTTGGGGGAAGTCGCTGTGAAGTTCCGCTGCTATGTATGACCCAGTCTACTCAGTCATGCTTGAGTTTATCGGCCGCAGGACTAGTAAGTTGAGTTTCCTGTAAGAAGGCAACATTTGCCCTTTTCGAATTCAGGTATGCTAGGACTTTTTTCTACTTAATGTAGTGAGTGAGGCAGTGGACATTCCAGGACAGAATCATCAGGAGTGTCGACCCCATGATTAGCGATACAAAATTAGAGCGTGGCGGCTGGAGGGGATGGGGCAGGCGAACTAAGCAGAAGGGAGATCAGTGGCACACGGAACGGAGCCGGTGAGAGGGAACAAAAATAAAAAGAGGGTTCATTGTTTGGGGTAGGAAAGAGCGTGTGGGGACGGTGAGCCAGAGGAAAAGCTATGTACATCATGCAGGAGACGTAGGGAGGAATGATAACTCTTTAGTGAGGCCCATAACACCTGGATGGACCTGGAGAGAAAGTGGGATGGGGACCATGTCCCGGGGTGTAAATGGGGTGGACCAGACAAGACCCACATTTCCATGACAGGCGGGAGAAGGAGCAGGGAGGGTTTTTTTAACCAGGCATGGGGGAAGTTTGGGTGGGTGGAACCCTCTCAGACTGCAATGGCAGGGTCTGAATCGAAGGTCAATGGTGAATGGTCAGTGGTACCCGTAACATACCCCTTCATGCAATATAATATAATAGGAACAATGAGAACAACTAGGACCAACATATCATACAACTGAAAATGTCATATGACAACATATCATAGATGGCAACAGAGAACAATCTGGGGTACAAAAAGGTACACATGTACAGTGAAAAAATTAACCAGGAAACAACTGTAAGTACTCATCCGGTATGCGTCACAGAGTGTGCGGGGATCCCCGGTACCCTCGTCAGCAGGTTAAGAGACTTTGGATGCCTTCAGTTGCAAACTTGACTTGTCTCTGCCCATTTCCTTTGTGAGTTTCATCACCGACCTGGTAGCTCTACCCTACCTGCTGTGGAAGTCGTGTGGGAGACTCCACTCCTGCGGTCTGCCTAATCACCGTAATTGTAGGGAGTCTTAGGCTGGCGAGTGTCTCCATTGTTAGCATTGAGGGGGTCCATGTCCATGGTAGGAATATGCCTCTTTCTGCCGCTTCCCGTCACCTCGCATGTTGTTACAATGCAGTCGTTACAACGACCGCGTTGTAACAACCCATACCATTACCCCGCAAGTCGACTTTTGGAGGGGGGCACTGGATGTTGGAATAGTATCATTTACTATTCCAACTCCAGTCTGTGCGGGGTAATGGTATGTGTTGTTACAACGCAGTTGTTGTAACAACTGCAGAGTAACAACATGTGGTTGACGGTTTCATAATAAGGGCTGTTTACCCGATGGTAGTGGTCTCAAGGGAATCCAAAAAAGTTCTGAGATCCGTCTGTTCTAGGAAGGGTCTGAACTTGCCATCCATGTTGATTCAAATGCGAGCCAGTTCAAGCAGTCCATACTTGATTCCCCATTTTCATTGAGCTGGACATAGGGCTAGGAAAGCACGCCATTTGCCATTTGTTTCCCTAGAGGAATCCTCAGACATGCAGATTTTGTGCCCTTCATAGTCGTAAGGGCCAAGAGAGAGTACCAGGTCAAACTTTGCTTGACTTGGCGGTGCCTCAGAAATTATGCTCTAAGTGGGCGAAGCTTACCAACGTTGCCCAGCCCATTGGCATGAATGCTGTGAGCTGTTGGATCTCAAGGGGTGGGGTGAAGGACAGCCCCATGAGGCATGAGGCATGGAAGGATGTCACTTAGGAACCACCCCACACTGTCCTGTTCAACCTTTTCGAAAAAAGCAAATGTTATTCCTCCTGCGTTCTAGATCAATAACTTTGTGGCAAAGGTGGCAGAGTTTAGCATCCCAGCCCATGGCACTTGTCACACGTGGCTGGCTCCAGAGATGTGAGGCGGTTTTCCATGCTATCGAGGCGGTTTTGGAACACCTTAATGTCTGTCCTTATGGATTTCATATCTGTGGTGAGATCTGTGATCTTGGCATCCATTGGTTTAAGTTTGTGGAACATCGCTGTGAATTTCTGCTCTTCACCAATTGGTGAAGAGCAGTTAGCGGGATATTTCACAGATGCCAACAGAGGTAGGCAAGTGGGACAAGGGTGAGAGTCCTGCCAAGTCCCTCTCAGTAAGCCAGGTCCCGTAAGACTGTAGGGGCTGCAGTGGGTAGACCTGGAAAACTCATGCAGAGTAATCTCGTGGTGGGCAGAAGCCAATCATGCCCCTCCCCCGGGGAGAAAAAGGGGGGGACAATGGAAATGACTCCGCAGGCTATCAGGATACAACCATATGCTGACAGAGCAGCAAGGCATAGGGAGACCACAGATTCCAGAAGAGGCAGACAAGCCACCAATAGTAAGCTGGAGAGTGTTTCTGGTAGAATGCAGGACAATGTGTAAAGTCCTGCCGGCCAGGCTGGGGTGATTGGGAGAACTTCTCCGGTGGGCAGTCAGGGTAGGCCGGCTGTGTGCTCTTCGGCACTCAGTTCAGTCCAGTCTATTCTGCCATTCCAGGCCATGGGAGGTCCCCTGCACATACAGACCCAGATTTCTTTTAGGTTTGTAAAAAGTTCGATTGTTAATTCTTTATTGTAGAGAGGGGGATATGTTATGGCTACAGAAGGTTCTTTTCAGGTTGTGACCAAGCAAAAGAATGGGGAATATCCTGCAGTTTGTACGATACTATGTGGAATTTTATAGTCAGTTGACTTCTGGCTGCCCTCTGTAAGTTCGATGATCTTTGTACTGGATAACTTACATAAATAAATACACAAGCAACTTACCTGGATTATTGGTGTGTCTGTTAAACACAACTCAAGGTCATTAAGATAAAGATTTTGTGGCAAAAGAGAAAATATACAGCTCTGTGTTACTCTGATAGTATCAGGTTATGCTGAGAACTCCAAATACTAAAAGATTAAATATATGTATACAAATATATTATGATAGGTTAGATAGCCAGGCAATGTCCATGTATTGCATAACATTTCAAATTAGAGTGTGTTTTAATGCTTTTCATGTTTTCATTTTTTAGGGGTAGATTTGTAGAAGGGTGTTTAAATAACTGATAGTGCTATTGTGGAACCAGACACCCTTGGCATGGTTTCCCTTCAACTGTATTCTCTTGAAGACACCTGATTTGCTTACTTTGTTTTTTCTGGCTCTAGAACTCTGCACACTTTACCACTGCTAACTAGTGCTAACGTTTTTGTGCTCTTTCCTTTAGCGTGGTAACATTGAGTTACACCTAACTGGCATATTACATTTACTACGAAGTCCCTATGGCCTGTAAATTTAACTATTTCTACTACTACTGGGCCTGTAGCGCTCATTGTGCCACCCATTTTGTAAGCCCTTTTTACAATTCTCAGGCCTGCCATTGCAGTCTGTGTGTGCTGCTATTTTGACCTGACAAGATAGAGCTCTTGTCAGGCCCACAAATCCCTTTTTAACACATATGTCATTCCTCGGCTAGGCCCTAACCATTGTATTTAAAAAGGTGGGCATGCAGTTTTAAGTTTTAGATTTCCTAGTAGTGAAAACTCCTAAATTATTTTTTCACTATAGTGATGCCTACCTCTCCCATAGGATAACATTGGGTTACCTTATTACAATTAATTAGTGCTAACTTTCAACTGGAAGCAAATGCAAGTGCTGATTTTGGTGTCTAAAAATGGTAAAGTCAGATTTTAAGTCACAATTCTGAAAATGTTACTTTTAGAAAGTTGGCCTTTTCTTGTCCTAACACTTTTGTGTCTGCAGCCTATTTCCTGGGTCACGTGCTAGGCGTAGCTGGCAGTTGGTCTCAGACAGTGAGACAAAGGAACCTAGCTGTTGGCAGAATGGGCAATCTCTGACCTGATGAAGGAGAGGAGCTGTCACCTACCACACTTGCACATCACATATCACAAAGGCTCTGCCTGAGCAAACTCAGAAAGAGTTTGACACTAGTCTTTTGTGACCATAGACAATCTGGGGACAGATCAGATAGGCAGGAAATTCCAAACACATTCTGGAGGTGGAAATCACCAGAACCTTCTCCTACTTCAAAGTGGGCACCAGGTATGATAGTGGTACTTCATACCTAACTCTACAGTACAGCTCTGGACTTGTGGATAAGACTGCTGTGCTGCTCTGCAAGAAGGACTGCTATTCTATTGTCCTACTGCCCTGCTGCCCTGCTGCCCTGCTGTCCTGCTACTCTGTTACCTGAGTAAAGGACTGGACCTGCATCTTCAGTCCAGGACCAACAGAGTACTGCTTGGACTAGTTGGCTGGCCTCCTGATCAGAGCCTCAAAGACAGAAAAGGCTCCAACCACCTGAACCCAGCACCTGAACACTGCCTCCTATGAGTCCTATCCCCCACGTGGTGCCATCCCAGTCCTGTACCCTTGGAAGTGGGTCTGAACGTGCTCTGCCAAACCCAGATGTGGTCCTGTGAAGCAGAACTGATGCAGCATCTCCTTGCAGCTACATCCAAACTGCAGCAGCACAACGTATCCCTGATATGTCTCTTCTGAGCCACAGCTGTGTGATTAATCCTTGATGCAGGTCTTTGCATTGCAAGCCCTTCATCAACGGCACCCTCAACCACAATGCAGGACTCCAGACCGTAATCCCCGCAGTGCTTTGGAACCCCTGGTACGCAACTCATCTTCGACACAGGACTTTGCATCACAAGCTCCCTCATGGATGGCATACTCGACAACGACGCAGGACTCCGCATTTCAGACTGCTAGGACATCGTTGGAGGCCTCGCCCCCTTTCTCAGCCATTCTGCAAAGGTGCCTGCTGGCGCACTACTAGTT
Organism: Lissotriton helveticus; assembly: GCF_964261635.1. Classification (NCBI taxonomy): domain Eukaryota; kingdom Metazoa; phylum Chordata; class Amphibia; order Caudata; family Salamandridae; genus Lissotriton; species Lissotriton helveticus. The sequence continues at coordinate 1,093,693,313 of NC_136059.1, forward strand.
GGAGGATGAAGTCCCCTGAGCTTCTGAAGGTCGCTGGGGCCCAAGAACCCCTATTGTTGCCACAAGTAAGTTCCCCACAGCAGGATTGCTCAGACCTCATCAGAGGTCCCGCCCCCTTTCTCAATAACTCTGCAAAGGGGCCTCCTGGTGCACTACTGGTTGGGGGATGAAGTCCCTTTGGCTGCTGTGGGTCATTGGGGGCCACAAGTAAGTCCCCCACAGCGGGATTTCTGATACCAGAGGTAAGCTTGCGGGTAAACTCCTCGCTGTTGGCAGAGTTTTTGCTGAACTTCATGTTTCAAGTGGAGAGCAGAGTGGCAAAACTCCATAAACTCTGCCGGCAGAGCAGAGTTTACCGCCCACTCCTAATAAATACCTTATACATTGCTTCTAAATTAAGCCTGACTGCTTTTGTGCAACCTACAAGAGGGTTGAGCACAGTTTAATTCAGGGTTTGCTTTTGTCCTACCCTGAAAGAGATTGTAGTTGCTGCTTGAGTAGGGTTTCACCCCCAACCAGTAACCCAATTTCCTACAGCTATGAAACACAGATCCTCACAATACTTGTTTGCATGTAATGCACCAATATGTAGATTTAAAATGGAGTAAAACACAGATGTGACAAGTTAGTTAGTTAACCCTACATGGATGAGCTACAAAACAGAAAAATTGAAGATATAAAAGTAGTGCATAGACGATTTGGGTCTGAAGAACAGATAAAAGATGGAAGGAAGGGAAAGGAAAGGGTAATGTCAGATCGTAACCACTAACCTGAGTAGTCCGGTCGACATGGTCGATGGAGAGAAGAGAGTTTGGCCACTCCTCTTCATGATGTCTCTGAGGCACAAATGAGAACTGCCCATCCAAGTCGAATGCACAGGGGAAGGGGAGTGGAAAAATAATATAGAATAGCAGTACAATTACCTTCCTTGCTGGGCCTTAACCTTAGGTAGTAGTTTTCAGTGTATATAAGAGGCCAAAACCAAATTGTGCCACCTGTTGGCAATGGGAAGAGGACAGAGAGGCTTCACTATTCACTCTTCCTTCCTCCCGCTACTCCCATTCAATAACTCTCCCATCTACATTACTCACTGAATCATGCACACATAGGCAGGTAGACACTAGTAGCAGAAACAGGAGTTAGGTACTTCACTTCTACTACATAAATAGGAAAAATCTGACAGTGAGGATCCATCTCAAAGCTGCTGGTTTTTATACAGTGGATTAATCCTTAGTATGTTGAAACCCCAAAAGGAAGGTAGCCAAAATATCCAACAAAATATGCAAGTTCTCCAGTGATATTCTCTCTCTGGATCTGAAATGATATGCCTCGATTAAAACTGCGATGTGTGCGCAAAAGTAATCTTAACTATATATATAGCACCCCTCTGTCCATGAGTGTGCTCTCGCTGGCAGGGAATTGGTTACAGTTGAAGTAGCTACAGACTGCTCCCATGGTAAATAATGTCAGAAGGAAGAAGAGGAATGGGCACTTTCATTAGTGCACAGCACTTACCGAGAGTCGCAAGAATTGGCGACGGGGCTTGGCTGACATTCGTGAATTGCTGGTAGATAAAGAATGCCTGTGGTCCCACCAGCAAGATAACAGACTTCAAATTTTGTTGAAAGGAAGAGGCCAGCGAGTATTTTCCTATCAACACCAGCCGTGGTTTGGCGGAAAGACACCCCACCTCAAGGTGGTAACACCAGCACAATACTGAATAGTCCGAAAAGGGCTGAGTGTAGATATGGGATGTGGGAAATACCAGAAGCAAGGCTGTCCTCCTAGCTTGTCGTTCAATTGTCAAGCAGCGTGCATGGCGGGAGGATCCGTTTTTATAACTCTAGTAGCCATCATGCCATCAGGGACTAGAGTCAAGTGTGCATCCTCAGCTGCCTTGCGGGATTCTGGGACATGGTGTCCTGAACCAGTCAGTGTGTGAATACACATCTCATTTGTTCCTACATTAAACTGTTATACCACTGGGGCTGTAGTGCTAAGCCATGCATTGTTTTTTCTCTTGGGAACCATCTACTAAAGTACAGGTTCAAAATAGTTAAGGAGAAAGAGAAATCTCAAATAATATAGGTTCTAATGATTTTTATGGGCCATACTATTAAAAGAGGCCACAGGAGTGTAGCTATCATTAGTGCAGCAAGTGCAGTGTGCCAAGTATTGTCAGGGATTCATGGGACCACATTTACATCTTTTAATACCAACAAATGATCACATGAGCCCATTCTCTTTACCTGTATTGTTGTCCATGTAATTCATGCTATAGCACAGAGAGGCTACTCAATATCTGATTAAACCTCTTCACTCTTGCTTTCATTCTTCTGGGTGGCCTTTTTAAAACATGATGATCAAGTAAATCTCTCCAAGCGTACTTTGACAGAAAGGTTATTGACTGATTTGTAATGGCTGAATAGGCCCTTTTGATAAAAGAACATACTATCAGGCATGGGCAGACTAATCAGGCCTAATCCAAGCAACTACATTTCTCAGTGATACTCTCACTTCTCTGAATTTACAAAACATCTTTGGGATTTGTGATTGTTGCAGCCTGACAAAGGTTTCTGTAAAGACTGCGGTGAAAGCGAGAGCTTCCAGCCTCAAGCTCTTCACTGAAAACAAAGTATTACTTGGAAGGTTCATTTCTTCTAGCTGTTTTGTCAGTTCATGTCAGACATCTAGAGCCAGATGTTTCAAAGTTTTGCGTCACCCTTGCCCCACGCATTGGTAACTCAAAGGTGATGTGAAATGTAGATTAGATTTACCAAGCCACGCAAGGCTACCTTGCAGGGCCCTGCATGGCTTGGTAAGTCTGGAGCAGGGGTCTCCAACCTTTTCTGAGTTGAGAGCTACTCATGTCTAATGAAATGCATTGACAGCTACTATTATTATTAGAGCTGTATAATTAAAAAAAACATTTTATGTATCATACTTCAACCTTTCAAAAACTTTCTACTTTGATAAGCTGGGCTGCACGCAGGTGAGCTACTCTGAGGTAGCTGGAAAGCTACAGTAGCTCACAAACTACTGGTTGGAGACCCCTGGTCTGGAGTAACGGAAAGCAGTACAAGTCTCTGCCTGGTGGAGACACTATATGAATGGATTATGGGTGTTCCCATGCATCCACTTAAGTATTCAGAGGCATCCTCTGATTTACCAATACTGGTCATTGAATTCCCTCACTTCTTTAGGATATATATTTATTTTTCACCTTTTGAAGATTTATCCCAAGTAGTATAGGATCAGGAGACCCTTTTATCTATACTGAACAAAATGAAACTGTTTGACTCCACTATTCGACTTGGGTCCCCGCTGGGGATTCGAACCCTAGCATTACGGACGGAAATGAGCCACTGTCCCTTTAAATTTCTCGAGAAAGAGGAGCACGTGATTCGGGCTCCAGCCAACAGAAATACACGACCCCAGCCTTTGGCAAATCACTTCCGGGCTGACGGCAGCCGAGTGTGTAGGTGCCAGGCGGGGAGTCACGTTTGTCCGAGTAAGTAAATGCTTGCCGCATTGACAACCGAGCGGTTCCTAAGACACTTTGTCAAGGTGAGAGACTAATGGCATTTGGATTTTTTCCTGGTGCAGATCTGACATCGCGTGAAGGTTTTCTCGCGCAGTCAGTTTCCAAGGAGTAATTATCTCCCGATCATTACGTGAGTGTGTCTGCTTATATCATTACAAACGATCGTGGACCTCTGGTTTTTGATAAGTTATTGGTGGTTCAACTGTAGATGGTTCTTTCCATAATTTTATTGCTCTACTTGTTTTTAGACAAGGCAGTTTAGTCTAAATTAATTTTGATCGATATACTGCCTGTGTTCAATGTAACACTGCTGGAACCAAATAATAGGGTTCTAGTTCCTCCCTCTGAATATATGATTAAGAGATATTACTTACTTCTCCATTCAGATTACATTGGCGTGTTTTGGTTACTGGTTACTAAACACCAGACTATTGGCAACAAGCATAATGCAATACAATAATCAACAATTATATGTTTTTGTATGTCATTATATGTTATGGTGTTTTGTCCTCCCATTTCTCCACAGGATTTTTCGCTCCTGTGATATTCAGTGAGCTGCCACGGACAAAAACCGTTCACATATAGAGCCTCACGGGAGGGTGTGCCTTAGCGAGCACACACCACCACCGGTGGCCTTCCTTTCTATTTTTAGGTCCTGACGAATGCTGAGCGAATACGCACACAGAACAGCAGAAACATGTTGACCACTGACCAAAGGACACAGGTTTTCCTAAATTAGAACCTAGGTGGTCCGCTTTCACTGATTTTAATAATACGGGTTGACCTATATTAAAAGTTTTTGGGGGTCTCAACCTTGTATTTTTTAACCTGCACTCACAGTTATTTTCACAATTTATTTAGAGCACTGTTGCATTCAACACATCCAGCTCCGCTGTAATACAGGCGTTATAGCACGCTGGGGAGGCATTCGGCCACCCCAGCGGGGACCCAATGATGAAGCATGTCACCAACTAGTGGTGAGTGAGGGTCCTTTTACAAAGAAAGAGGATTTCTTTTATCTTCTCTTTCAATAGGCATCTTTGGTTTATGGGGGGTGTTGTTATTATTACTATTATTTTTATAAAACTAGAGACTAGTTCAGTCACCTTAGTGTTTTCAAAGTCACTCCTTAGTTGTTTAGTAAATAAGTTGTGGGGTATAGGAGTGTCTACTCTTACCCTTCCTCTCTTGTTGTTTCTTGGACCTGGGAACCTCACGAAGTGGATCAGCAACTGCGCAGACGACCCCGCCCCACTGAGGACCCCACCCAGCAGACCCGGCAGCAAGAAGGCCCCATGGTTCACTGACGAACTCAAGAGCTCCAAAAAGAACTGCCGAGCCCTCGAGAAAGCCTGGAGAAGGGAGCCAACACCGGACAACATGACCACCCTCAAGCTCGCTACCCGGAAGCACCATCAACTGATCCACGCCACCAAGAAAACAGCATTCAAGGACCGATTGGACAACAATGCACACAACTGCAAGGAACTCTTCAACATCGTGAAAGAGCTCTCCAACCCCAACGCCGGAAACAACAACATCACCCATTCGCAAGACCTCTGCAACTCCCTCGCCTCCTACTTCCACAACAAGATCGCTGACATACACAACAGCTTCAGCCCACGAACAACGCTCCCCACGACCACACCAACGCCCCCCACCACCACCCTCAGCGCCTGGACCCAGATCAACACAGAAGACACCATCTGCACGATGAACTCTATCCACTCCGGATCTCCGACCGACCCCTGCCCCCACCACGTCTTCAACAAGGCCAACGCCATCATCGCACCCCACCTGCGGGACATCATCAACACCTCCTTCGACACAGCCACCTTCCCTGAGAGCTGGAAGCACGCCGAACTCAGCGCACTACTAAAGAAACCAACAGCGGACCCCACCGAACTCAAGAATTACCGCCCCATCTCGCTCCTCCCGTTCCCCGCCAAAGTCATCGAGAAGACCGTCAACAAGCAGCTGGCCGCCTTCCTCGAGATGAATGGATCCCTCGACCCCTCACAGTCAGGCTTCCGAGCCAACCACAGCACCGAGACCGCCCTCATCGCTGCCACAGATGACATCCGAGCCCTGCTGGACAACGGTGAAACAGCGGCCCTCATCCTCCTAGACCTCTCCGCGGCATTCGACACTGTTTGCCACCGCACCCTAGTGCAGCGCCTCAGCGACATCGGAATCCAGGAGAAGGCACTGGATTGGATCATCTCCTTCCTCGCTGGAAGGACACAGAGAGTCCGCCTACCACCGTTCAGATCGGCAGCCACAGAAGTCATCTGCGGCGTTCCTCAGGGCTCCTCGCTCAGCCCCACCCTCTTCAACGTCTACATGAGCCCCCTGGCGGCCATCGCACGCCAGCACAACCTCAACATCATCTCCTACGCCGACGACACCCAGCTGATCCTCTCCCTGACCAACGACCCCGCCGCCGCCAGAACCAACCTCCACGAAGGGATGAAAGATGTAGCCGAGTGGATGTCGACCAGCCGCCTGAAACTGAACTCAGACAAGACGGAAGTCCTCATCCTGGGCTCCTCGCCCTCCGCCTGGGATGACTCCTGGTGGCCCCCCGCCTTGGGCACCGCACCCAAACCGACAAACCACGCACGCAACCTGGGCTTCATCCTGGACTCCTCCCTCTCCATGACCAGACAAGTCAACGCCGTCTCCGCGTCCTGTTTCAACATCCTGCGCATGCTACGAAAGATTTTCCGGTGGATCCCCACCGAGACCAGGAAGACGGTCACCCAGGCCCTCGTCACCAGCCGACTGGACTACGGCAACGCCCTCTACGCCGGAACCACCGCCAAGCTCCAGAAAAGACTCCAGCGGATCCAGAACGCCTCAGCCAGACTCATCCTCGACATCCCCCGACGCAGCCACATCTCCGGACACCTGAGAGACCTGCACTGGCTTCCCGTCAACAAAAGAATCACCTTCCGTCTCCTCACCCACGCACACAAAGCCCTACACGACCAAGGCCCGAGCTACCTCAACAACCGCCTCAACTTCTACGTTCCCAAACGCCACCTCCGATCGACCAACCACGCCCTCGCCGCCGTCCCCCGCATCCGAAGAGCGACAACAGGAGGAAGGTCCTTCTCCTACCTGGCCGCCAAGACCTGGAACACCCTCCCTACCGACCTACGCATGAATCAAGATCACCTCTCCTTCAGGAAGAAGCTCAAGACCTGGCTGTTCGAGCAGTAGCGGCCCCCACCCCCCCCCCCCCCAGCGCCTTGAGACCCTCTGGGTGAGTAGTGCGCTATATAAATGCCATGATTGATTGATTGATTGAATGTGTCAGAATTGTACCCCTTCCCACCAGAGCCACACCGAGGATAAATATATTTACTTCTCCTTATTGTTTTCTCTTTCTAAGCGTGCCACATTTGGCAGAATGCTTAGAAAGAGGAATATGCATCTAAGAATTGTTTTTGTGCAGGAAGTGACACTTTCCTGCACAAAATCCATACTGCCTGTAACACAGGCAACCTTGGTCCATGCACAAGGGTGCCTGCATTGGTGGTAGTCTGCTAATTGTGCACCTGCTCAGGCAGAGGAAAAGAATGCACCATATTTTAAGACATATGGCGCATTCCTGCCCTCTCTCTTTCATGCAGTGCAGTGCAGCAAGGTGTCTCCGTGTATTGCGCTGTGTGAAAGTTTGATAAATCTGGCCCCTAGAGTTAATACACATTTGTCAGTTTAGCACAAATTGACTCCGCACACTTAAATAATAAATACCACAAAATCATTAATGTTATCCACAGCGGTCCAATATCTCTTCAGTCATTCTCCCAAGAATTCCAAAGTCAGGTTATCTTCAGTAGAAAAATTCTTTATTTTCACAAACACTTTTAAGATCAATAGCCAACGCGTTTCGTCCGTGACCGGACTTCTTCAGGGCTTTATCTCGAATTCTCTATTTATGATGCTGCACAATGGTCTTCTAGCTTGAGATATAAATATTTTCCATATGTTTATGCTGATATCGTAAAGCATGCGGTCGTCTGGTACCAGTCTGGTACCAGACGACCGCATGCTTTACGGAACGCCGATACTTTACTCGCGGCTTACTATAAAACTTTGCCTATTTCAAAAAATATATACTGGAATTTAACTGACCTGGATTGCGATAACAAATAAACATATGGAAAATATTTATTTCTTAGGAGAATGACTGAAGAGATATTGGACCGCTGTGGATAACATTAATGATTTTGTGATATTTATTATTTAAGTGTGCGGAGTCAATTTGTGCTAACCTTTGATTTGTAAAACAATTTCTTGTTTTTCGAAAATTGGGATCTTGGGGATTGTATCCCAGACTACCTGCACCTAAACACACACACACACTAGGGATTTTGTCACCAGTGCGGGCATAATAGCCTTAATCCCCTGTTCTGGCTTGACTTTTTTTTTTCACATTTGTCAGTTTGTCTCAAAGTTTTAGTGTTAGCTCAAAACACTGCATACATACACAGGGACGATGTTGTTCATAACTCCCATTCGGAGCCATTTCTTTTAACCTGGGCCAAATCAAATGAGAGAGAATATCAGGATATTCCCCCTGGGACCCACTCATTTAAGGGCCACAGTGCTTCTGCTGCAAAATTAATGTATGTAATAAATTATAAAAAAAAAACAGGTCTAGGCTGTTTATTCATGATGAAGATGAAACTGCATGCAGATTCACCACCAGGCGAGTGTATTCTCCTAAGCCAGAGAAATGCTTTTTTTCACTTATGATTTGAAAGCCTGAGTGGGCCCCGCAAAACCTTTTTTGTCTCAGGCCTCGAAAAAGCTTCTGACATGTTAACTTTTAGGATAAAGTCATATAATCACCCATTAACCATTACAAGTATAGGTATTTCAATCCTAGCATGCTAAGTGGTGTTGGTTAAAAAGCAAGGTTTGGGTGAAAGTAAGACACGAGGCCATGAGGCTGCCCTGTTTTTTAGCTTGGTAAAACGTTTCCCTTTCTGCTGTGGCAAGTGCTTAATTTGAACTGGTGGTTACAATTGGGGCCCATCAACACTCATTTTTGGAACTGGAACTTATTTTTCATCAGCCAGAAAGAGAATGGCTAAAAAAAATGGCTGAAAAAGAAGATAGAAGGAGGAAGGTAAAGTGGAAAAAGATTGACAAAGGGATAAATAAAAACTCAGCACGAATAAGATAAGGAGATACGAAGTGTAGGACAGTGAATAAAAGAGACATGAGGAGGGATGAAGACTAGACATCCTTTTGAGTGCTTGATACATGAAATGGATTCATCTACTGTTTGAGAATAATTCTTGTCTTTCATTCACTGCATCTCAACAAAGATTCTAACTCCCTTCTTCATTTTCAAAGGACCGCCCCACCATCCCGGGAGGAGGAATCACCATTGTCCACAAATCTACCCTCCGACTGTGCACACTCGTTGACGAGCCCGCAGACCTGATGGAACACCTACATTTCAAGATACAGGCCAGCCCTACCACCACCCTCCGAGGAACTCTCCTCTACCGACCCCTGAGTCCGCGCGGGCCTTTCACTAACTCCATCATGGATATCAACTCCCCCCAAGCCATCGCATCCACCAACTACACCCTGCTGGGAGACCTCAACTTCCACCATGACAACCAACTAGACCCCAACTCCACATCACGCCTGGACAACCTCCACAACATTGGACTCCGCCAGATCATGACCGAACCCACGCACTCAGCAGGACACACTCTGACCCCCTCTTCACAACAGGAAACTCCATCACTTTCAGCCACACCACTGAACTCCCATGGACAGACCACCGATGCATCCACAGACACCAGCACCTGTTCCCACGAAGAAACTGGACCAAAATCACCGACGACCAGCTCACCTCCTCACTCCAACCCAACCACCGTGGAAGATGACCCCAACACTGCAGCCCGAACTCTGCACAGATGGACCTTCGACAGCGCCAACACCATAGCCTCCCTCAAGAAGAAGAACAACACACACGCCAAGAAAGCCAGATGGTTTACCACCAGACTTTGAGAGTCCAATCGCACATGCTGCCGCCTCGAAAAGGCCTGGAGGAACTCCAAATCCACAAAAGCCCACAACAACTTCAGAGCCACCACCAACACCCACCACCAACTCATCAGAAAAATGAGGACAAAATAGATCAAAGACAGAATCTCCACACTCGCACACAACAGCAAATAACTCTGGAGTTCGCCCACCCCACCAGCGAGTCTACAGACATACCTCCCTCACAAGACCTCTGCAACAAACTCAGAACCTTCTTCCACCACAAAATTGAGGAACATTTACGACAACTTCAAGGAAGACAACCAACATACTGAACCCTCACCAGCCACCCCCGACACCCTGAAGCCAACGATTGACAACTGGACAGCCCTCACCACCGAAGACACATTGAAGACGATTAAGTCAATCCACTACGGGGACCCCATGGACCCCTGCCCCCACCACATCTTCAACAGAGCTGCCAACACCATCGCACCCATGCACCGCCACACCATCAACTGCTCCCTGGCGAACGCCTCCTTCCTCGATGACTGGAAACACGCAGAGATCAACCCCCTCCTGAAGAAGCCCTCAGCGGACCACACCGACCTCAAAAACTACAGACCCATCTCCCTGCTCCGGTTCCTAGTGAAAGTCATTGAGAAAGTCATCAACAGCCAACTCGCCACCTTCATCGAAGAGCACAACCTCCTTGACTCCTCCCAATGCGGATTCTGAAAAAAAACACAGCATAGACACCTTCCTCCTCGCCACAACAGACGACATCCACTCCCTACTGGACAGAGGAGAAACAGTAGCCCTCATCCTCCTCGACCTCTCAGCGGTCTTTAACACAGTCTCCCACCGCACCTTGACAAGCAGACTCCACGACGCCGGGATCCGGGACAAGGCACTTGACTGGATCCACTCCTTCCTTTCCGGCAGAACGCAGTGGGTTAGACTCTCTCCTTTCTTCTCGGACCCTACACCAACCACCTGCAGAGCCCCCCAGGGGTCTTCCCTCAGCTCCATGCTCTTCAACATCTACATGGCTCCGCTTGCCCCCATAGTCAGAACCCACAGACTTAACATTGTGTCATACGCAGGCAACACCCAACTCATCCTCTCCCTATGCAACTAACCCAACGCAGCCAAACACAACTTTCAAGAAGGCATGGAATATGTCACCAAATGGATGAAAAGCAGCTGCCTACAACTCAACACCGACAAAACAGAAGTACTCATCATGGGCTCAAACCCCAATGCCTGGAACGACACCTGGTGCCCCCCGCCTTCGGAAGCCCACCCACCCCCACGGACCAAGCACGAGACCTTGGAAACATCCTAGACTACAAGCTCAAAATGGACCGCCAGATCAATTCTGTCGCATCCTCCTGCTTCCACACCCTCCGCCTCCTATGTAAGACCTTCAAATGGATCCCCTCGAGCACAGAAAGACCATCACTCACGCCCTCGTCACCAACAGATTTGACTACGACAACACACTCTATGCCGGACTAAACAAACACCTCACCTGCAAGCTACAAAACATTCAGAACCCCACCGCAAGACTGGTCCTCAACCTCCCAAGACACTGCCATATCTCCCTGCACCTGCGCACACTCCACTGGCTCCCCATCGAAGCCAGAATCAACTACAAGATTCTCACCCATGCACACAAAGCCCTCCACAACACCGGACCAGCATACCTGAACAGCCGACTCAAATTCCACACACCACAAAGGACCCTACGATCAGCCCAGCTCTCCTACATTGTGGTCCCCCACACCAGAAAGACCAGATACGGGAGGCCGATCCTTCTTCCTCGCGGCCAGAGCCGGGAACTCCCTATCACTCCACCTCAGACAGACTACATCACTCCCCATCTTCACGAGAAACCTCAAAACTTGGCTCTTCGACAGAACCACTCCTTGATGGACTGGAACCTGCAAACTCCCCCCCCCCACCCCATTACCCAGAGCTTTGAGACCATTACGGGTGAGTAGTCGCACTTAACAAACACATGATTGGTTAATTGATTGATTGATTGATTGAGTGAAGCCTTATTTAGCCAACAATCCTTGTCAGGGTGAGCGACAAAAGTGACTTAATAATAATAAAGTGACTTATAAAGTGCATGGTTACTTCGACTGAAGTGTCCCAGCGCTACGGTTTCACTCTCAAAGATCAGAGCAGATGAATCCTAAAGTACTATACAGATCTAAAAGGCCAAGTTTTTAGCTTCTTTCAGAAATCTGGCTCTGTTTTTTGCAGCCTAAGCGAGAGAGGAAGAGAGTTGCACATCTTGGTGGCCGGAAAGCCAAAGTCAACATCCTCCAATGCAAGCTCTTTTAATGCTGGGAATACAGGCTAATGAGGCCGGCCATTGCTCAATTCTCTTCTTGGGATATAATTTGTAACTACAGGATGCAGACCTCAAGGGCCTCTGCTGTTGAGGATTCTATGACAGTAGCACATGGCTTAGAAGGATAACCTTTCTTTCAAGGGAAGCAAGTACAACTTTGCTAGAGTGGGGCTGTAGGGGAGTGCTGCTGCACCCTGGGCGTATCGAAGTCTCATAAGTCATGACTGAGAGAACCCCAGATATAGAACATTGCAGTAATTCAGCCTGGACAAGACCAGAGACTGGACCACTGTCATCCTGGCTGCATCTGTCAGCGAACCAAGGATGCTCTTCAAGGTTTTTAGGATCCGACGCATTGTCCTGCTAGGCTAGTGATTTGACTGTGAATTGATATTGTTGAGTTAAACCAAATACCTAGATTTTTAACTATAGATTTGGGCATAGGTAGAGGACCAAGGGAATCATGCCTCCAGGCGATGACCAAATTGAAAGCTGCTTGCCTATGATGAGGACCTCAGTCTTCCCAGCTTTTAGCTTGGGACAGCTGAGGCTAATCCATTCATCCACCTCCATCAGGCAAGAACTAAGCAGAACTGCAGTATTGGCTGCATCCTGAGAAAGAATGATTATCATCTGCGTACGACCCAATGTTAAAGCTGTAATGCTCAATGATGTCAGCCAGGAGACTCATATATAGATTGAATAACGTCAGGCTCTGGGAAGAGTCCGGGGGCACCCTCTGCTGCAGTGAGGGAACCTTCAAAGAAAATGTTTTTTGTGCCACCTTAAAGGTCTGGTTCTTTAAGAAGGAGGTGAGGTCAAGTAGTTGCGTCTTCAGTAGAGGGATATGGTGGCATGTTTTCATGAATGACCTCCTTTAAAGAGCTGTTAAGGAGATTGCATAGCATCAGGAGCTATGATGATCAAACCTCACTCCAGGATGGCGGGAGAAGTGGGGTAGGAAAGGGCCCTGATTTCACAGATGTCAATATTGGGATACGTTCATCCATTGTGGCAGATTTGAGACTCAAGAGTGCATCACTATTCACTGCATATCAAACCAGGCCTTCAGACTGGGAGCATTTCTGACAGGGTCGGGAAAGGTTGCATAGATGGAAGCGACCTTGTTAGAGAAATATTGCACCAAAATGTTGCCTTGGTCCTCAGATGGTGGGGCTGCCGCTGAGACACGATCAAAGAGGGGAGAGATGTTATTATCAAGAAAGGTTCCCTGTAGGAGTTCTGTGCCATTTCTATTTGGCTTGCATAGACGTCACGTGGCAAAGTCATGATATGTCTATGGTAATCCTCCTGGGCCGCACGATAATTGGCCTTACCAGTGAGGTTGTTTTTGCATCAGATGCTTGCTAGACGCTTGCAGTCTTTTTTATGGACAGCTAGCTGCTCATTGAACCGTTCCGCTGAAGGCTTCAGTCATCTAAAGGTATGATCAACTACCTGTACCATTTGATCCAGTGCACCCTTAATCCATTTTGCCACTTGGGAGTTAGCTGTATCAATACAGCACTCTAGGATAGGACTTATATCCTCCAAAACTTGATTAAAAGCAGTGTAGGTCACCTTAGCCCATTTCTGAGTCTTGATCATCTGAACAGAGATAGGAAAAGGCAGTGATATGTATGTAAGAATATGAAAATGTTCAGCAAAGTGCCAAGACTATAGGAATGGGATGGGCGGTTCTACCACCAAATTTGTTAAGTTAAAAAAGATGAGGTCCAAAATATGGCTTCTCCTGTGAGTGGGGGCATGGACTTGTTGTATTAGTTAGAGTGCTTCAAGATTAGCCACCAGAGCAGCTTCTGCCCAGCATTCAGTGTCCTCGACATGGAGGTTAAGATCTCCCACCACTGAAAAGTTGAGTATCTAAGGATGCAGGCCTGAAGGATGTCAGCTAAAGAGGCAATGAAGTTTAAGGCCGACCTCGAAGACCAGTAGATTAAGAATCTTGCTAAATTTAGATTGATTGACAGTGCAAGGGAAAAGAATGCAGCCTCACTACCTGCAATTGCAATCTCCAGAAAAGTGCAACTGATAAACTATTTAAAAAGAATTGCAATCCCACCCCCTGTGCGAAGACCTGTCATGCCTAACCATGGCATATGCCAGAGGAAAGGCCATAAGAACGTTGAGAGTTGAGGCTTCCAACAGCCATGTTTCAGATAGAAAAATGTTGTCTGGCAAGTGGTCCATCAGGAAGTCATAAAGCTTGAGTTTATCTTTAACTAATGAGTAACAGGTGACAGAATAGAACGGAAATACCTGATGGCATGTGATATCTTTTTCCACATGGAGTTAGGTTCCGCTAGCATCTGAAGGAAAATCCACACTTACCACAGCCAACAATATCTTGCATAGGTTCCAAAACTGCACAGTAGTCATGCAGTGTAGGAAAATACAAATTTTGAAGCTTCTTAGGGGTGTAGCACAAGGGGGCATCAGCAAATCCAGCAGGGGTCCTGGCTCCTGGTGAGGTCTGGGCTAGGATGGGTGCAGATAGGCTTGCCTTAGGTACGCCTTTGGCGCGTCTGCACATCTGCCGGCCTTTTATGTGCACTCGAACACATGAGATCAATGCTAGACCGCTAACCTCCCCATTCCTTAGCACAAACAAAATGGCCAGTGGAAGGAGGAAAACACCCTACCAGCCAATAAGGTATGTACAGAGGGGCAGAAAGGCAGGCTCTAACAGGCCAAAGAATAGCCTTCCAAGTGCAGCAGCGACTTAATTCACCTGTGCTTAACCCTATGGTAGCTTGGCACCAAGTAGTCAGGCCGAATTTAAAGGCAATGTGTAAAGTATTTATTCAACAAAAACACTACGGTAGGGGGGGACCTGGGGGAAGTTTACAGACCACGCTCTGGATACAATCCCCAAAAGGCATATAAACAACAGAAGGTACCAGAGGGTCTCAAAGGGTGTGCCCACAAAGAACAGAGAGCCAACCAATCCCTGCAAGCCAAAGTGATGCGTCACAGAAAATTCTCAACAAGATGAGGAAAATACCCATCAGTCACCATACGGATCCGCCCTTCATCATTTGGGATTTTATCCGTACCACCCGTCTGAGAAGCTCGGTGCCACACTAAGAGGTCAACCCGGTGGTAAGGGGGTTCCTCAAAAGGTAAAGGCAGTGACAGTGTGGTAGACCACTCGGTGTTAATAAGTGGCCCCAGATATGGGACTGGGGTGTGCAGTGCTAGAAAGAGTGATAGGGTGAAGGAAACCAATAAGAAGTGTAGTTAAAATTGGTTTGAAAAGGCACTTGACAAAAAGTTTATTCGGTGTGTGCCTAACATACCAAAAGTATAAAATCAATACAACCTAAGGCTATCTCATAATGTAGACTGCTCCAGGTAAGGAAAGGTCAACTAGTTTCTGCAATACTGGGACTGTTGTTCCCTTGCATTCGTCAGGACCAATAAACAATTAAAAACTACTGCACCATGTGAATTTAAATAAAGTGAAGGGTGACACCAGGATAACAAAACAAGTGCATAAAGTCACCTGAATGCCCCAGATGCCCTTACAGTCTGTGTTGATCACTCGATCTGTAAGGTGGACTGACCTCACCCCACCTGGCTGCGGCTCAGGGGAAAATGAAGCACCGCTCTCTCCGTCGGTACTCCGGGCCGGCGTCCTGGTCCCCAGTCGGCCAGGACGCCGGCCCGGAGTACCGACGGAGAGAGCGGTGCTTCATTTTCCCCTGAGCCGCAGCCAGGTGGGGTGAGGTCAGTCCACCTTACAGATCGAGTGATCAACACAGACTGTAAGGGCATCTGGAGCATTCAGGTGACTTTATGCACTTGTTTTGTTATCCTGGTGTCACCCTTCACTTTATTTAAATTCACATGGTGCAGTAGTTTTTAATTGTTTATTGGTCCTGACGAATGCAAGGGAACAACAGTCCCAGTATTGCAGAAACTAGTTGACCTTTCCTTACCTGGAGCAGTCTACATTATGAGATAGCCTTAGGTTGTATTGATTTTATACTTTTGGTATGTTAGGCACACACCGAATAAACTTTTTGTCAAGTGCCTTTTCAAACCAATTTTAACTACACTTCTTATTGGTTTCCTTCACCCTATCACTCTTTCTAGCACTGCACACCCCAGTCCCATATCTGGGGCCACTTATTAACACCGAGTGGTCTACCACACTGTCACTGCCTTTACCTTTTGAGGAACCCCCTTACCACCGGGTTGACCTCTTAGTGTGGCACCGAGCTTCTCAGACGGGTGGTACGGATAAAATCCCAAATGATGAAGGGCGGATCCGTATGGTGACTGATGGGTATTTTCCTCATCTTGTTGAGAATTTTCTGTGACGCATCACTTTGGCTTGCAGGGATTGGTTGGCTCTCTGTTCTTTGTGGGCACACCCTTTGAGACCCTCTGGTACCTTCTGTTGTTTATAAAGTATTTATTCAACACATCAACATCAATAAAATGAAAACAGGACACAAGAAAAACTCCCAAACCAATTAAAAAAATAAATAACATTTTAATCAATAAAATGATAAGAAATCAAATTAGTAACACTGGAGGTCTGCAATTTCATAGTTCCAGGCAGATATAGCTCAATAAAAGCACAAAGTGCCACTCACGGTCATCTGGTCATGGTAGGCTGGGAAAAAGTCACAAGTTCAGTCTGACCAAGATGGAGTGTGGGTCGCATACAAGAACCAAATTAGTCCAGATGAAAATGTTACCTGTCAAAGTCCGACATGAAGAGTTGTGTTTGCGGTGGAGGAGGAGGCGGCGAGGAGTAAGAAGATCATTGCAGGTGGTCATCACTGCAGCGTGAAAAGCAGGCCTGTCATCACGGATGGTCATCACTGTAGCGCAAACATCTGGTCGGCTGTCACAAACGGTCATTGCTGGAGCTTCGTGTTGGAGGTCACTACGGGCTAAGGTTGCTGTAGCACAAAGTGCTGATCTCGTTTTGCTGTTCATTGGTAGCAGTAGATGTAGCGTGAAGAGTCGGGTTCACCAATAATTCTCAGTGGGGGTCAACCCAGACAGCAGAGTTTTGCCACGAACGGGCCCATTCGCTGTCATGAATAGCCCAAAACTTCAGGATTTCTCTTTTCTTCACAGTAGTAGCTCAATTGATGCCAGCCAAGGGTTCAGAACCTGGCGAGTATGTCTTGGGGATCAGGAACTCACTCCAGCAGAGGCCATCTGGGCTCACGCAGGTCTAGTTGCAGGTCCAGGCAGGTCCAGTGCAGCATGTCAGCTGGGTAGTTGCAAGGATTCATCTGGAATTTGTTGTGGCCTTGTATCTAAGTCAACTGATTGAGTAACTCATGTTAGCTTGGGATGAAGGGAGCAGGTCCAGCCTTCCTTCTCAGCGAGCGGGTCAGTCCTAATGCAGCAGGGCAGCCCTTTGGGGTTCAAGACGGTCCACAAACAGCAGGGCAGTCCTCTGGGGAATAAGGTAGTCCTTCATTTGTAAGTTTCATAGGCCCAGGAGTGTACTGATGAGAGGCTCTAGAGTGCCAATATTTATACCTGGTGCCAGCCTTTGAAGATGAGGGGATTCCCGATACTACCTCATATCTGGTTCTGGATAGTTCTTCTCTTCCCTGTCAAGGCTCCAGGAAGTTTAGAATGACAACATACTAGTGTCAGGTTCCTTTGTGTTAGCTGGACGCAAGACCTTTGAAGTATAAGTGGGGCAGGGAACAACTGATTCCCCAGCCATTGCACACAATGCCCCATCATGCCCACACTTAGTCCCCTTTTGTGTCACTGTCAAGGAGGAATACACAAACCCCAACAGCAGAGTTTGCCACATTTATGTGACCAAGGACACTGTCAGAAGGCAAAAAGGGTTAGGACAAGAAAATGCCAACTTTCTGAAATTGGCATTTTCAGAACTGTGACTTAAAATCTGACTTTGCCATTAAAAAATATTTTTAATTAGAGTTCATTTGAGTATGAACAGCATATCTCTGTTTGCTCCCAATGAAAGTTTATCGCTTATTAAATGTAATAAGGTAACCCAGTGTTAGTCAATTGGAGATATAGGGCCAGATGTAGGTAATCTGATTTTACCGATTCTTAAATACCGAATTTTACCGATTCGGTATTCAAAAATCGGAAAATGAGATGTAGGGGAAAAATAGGTATTTTTTACCGAATCGGTAAAATTCGGTATCTGAAAATCGGAAATTACCGATTTGGTATTTACCGAATCGGTATTTACCGAATCGGTATTCCCAATGCATTCCTATGGGCCTTGCCCATAGGAATGCATTGGAAATACCGATTCGGTAAATACCGAATCGGTAAATACCGAATCGGACAGCAAGCAAAAGTGAAACTTAACACAACAGCCAATCAGGTGCAACCACCCTCCCCCTTCCTAGCAGGAAGTGCCTACACAAGCAGCTGCAAGCAATTAGAAGGTTCTGGAGAGGCAGTTGGAGCAGAGAGACTGGGAGCAGCAGCAGACAGGGTGTGTGCACTTTCAAATTAAAACATGGCAAGCAGCAAGGACACAGAGCAGGCTGAAAGGAAAAGAAAGCTAAAATTCAGCAGCATGGAGCTACAGGTCCTTGTTGAGGAGGTGGTTAAGGTTCACCACAGACTTTTTGGGAAGCAGTCCTTAACAGTTCCAGAATCAGCAAAAAGGAAGATTTCGCTGGAAATCCTGGAGAAAATTAATGCAGTGGGAGTGACCACCAGAGTCACTGAAGATTTTAAAAAAAGGTTCTATGACCTAAGGAGCCTCAAAAAAAAGAAATTGGCTGACCACCACAAACAGGCCTCCCAAACAGGTGGTGGAAAGAACACTGCACCCCCTCTCACCGACCTGGAGGAGATGGTAGCCACAACCCTGGAGCATGAAAGTGTCCATGGACTGGGAGAAGTGGACAGTTCGGCGAAAGCAGCAGCAAAAAAAGGTAAGATGCATGCACAGCAATCCCCCCTCATGCCCTCATCTATCCCTCACCCCTTGTAGCTAAGTTACCCCAGTCCCAGGGTGTTTGTGCCAAACTGTAGCAATGCATCATGGTACACGTAGTCAGTTAATGAAAGAGCATGTCACATAGCAGTGTAACCACCAAGTTATTCTACAGGATGCATACATAATGAAGGGCAGGCAGCATGAACTAAGTGCAAATACATATGTTTATTTGTAATGGCAGTGAGACATTTGCACCCAGCTGATATGTGCTAATATGTCCACAGGTCACACATTCAGAAGGCAGTCAGAGGAGGCAGAAGGCACGGCACCCGAGAGGGATGACAGTCATGAACCAGGTCCCAGTGCTTCACAGGACACAGGTGTTCCGAGTGGGCAGGCACCTTCCCAAGAACCTGACGTCAGTGAGGACATGCCGGCCTCCCCAATACCAACACAGTCCCCACTATTGCTATCATCACCTGAAATGCCATCATACCTGGAGGTAGAAACACCTGCTGCACACCCTAGCAGGAGGCATGTTGTTTCCCCACTGCTGGAAATGGAGACAGCTGGTGGTGGAATGGTGGGTGAAGCCTCACACAACTTGGCTGGCGCTGCCATCTCTGGCACACTGCAGCCCAGCACAGAGCCTGTACCAGGTACCACTAGAAGGCGCACAGTACAAGGAAGGAGTGTAGGTGCACGTGGGGAGGGGTCCAGTGTCTCCAAGACCTGGAGGGATCCATGGTCAGGATTCAGAGGATGAGGGCAAGGGCATCATGGCCTGTCAAAGACAAATGAGAAACCTCAACATCAACATGCAGGAAATTGGCAAGGGCATAAAAGAGCTGGTGGAAGTGAACAGGAGCATGGCAACAGGCATACAGCAACTGTGCACAAAACTGGACTCTGAAATTACTTCAAGGCGCAGGCACAAGCAGCGTGCAGAGAGAACTGAGAAATCAATACACCGCCTGGCAACAGCCACATCCCTGCTATGCAGACGTAGCATGAATAGTCAGGAAGTCCTGACTAATAACAGCAATCAGCTCACTAGGGGCATAGCCGGAATGACCGGTGCGCTGGATGCACCACTCAATGTCCAGAGTGCACAAACTGCTGCCATTGATGTGCCGGACACTGAAGGTAGCACCAGTAGGAGCAGCACGCCAAGCGCCCATGTCGTAGAGACAAGGAGGAGCAGCAGGCGACAGGGTGAGGCTACAGGCCAAACGCCCAGTGAACAGGTTGAGCCACAAACACCTGCTAGTGCAAAGCGTGGCCGTAAATGAACAGTTGATAATAAGGCCTACTGCCATTGGACATTCTAATCATGGTTCTAAAAGTTTAAGTTGCATTTAAACCTGCCTAGTGACAATATACAACTATGGTGGGTGGATTGAACACCTGTGTGTGTGTGTTTGCTCACTGTGAGCATTGCTGTGAAATGCTTACTGTTGCACTTTTGTTCTTTGACATACCTGGAAATATACAAAATTAAACAACAGCTTGTGCTTTCAATATAGGTTTCAGTGTCATCACTCACTCAGAAATAGTTGCGTGTTATTTCCTCACGTCTGTATCTGCCATCACTTGGTGTTGACACTCCAGCAGGTTGTGTTTCAGGCACAGCACTGTCGTCGTCATGATCCTCATAGTCTGACAACTCCACCTCAGTACCCCTCTTCACAGCGAGATTGTGCAACATAGCACAGGCAGCTATGATCTTACAGCAGGTGATGGGGGTATACTGCCTTGCACCTCCACTCTTGTGCAAGCATCGGAACCTGCTTTTCCAGATGCCAAATATACTCTCAAGAACATTGCGTGTGCTCTTGTGTGCCCGGTTATATCTCCTTTGGCTGGGTGTTGAGGGGTTGAGGTAGGGGGTGAGTATGAAGGAGCGAAGGGCATATGCACTGTCTCCTAAAAGAAAATGTGTATGAATTATTCACATGCATACTTGTACTGCTTACTGCAATGGGTCTTATAGGGGTCGCACAACTGTGTCTTACCTAGGAGGTATCCTTCACCAAATTCACCTGCAGTCAGCCGTGCATAGATGCCACTGTTCTGAAATATATAGGAGTTATGGGTACTCCCAGGGAATTTTGCCACAAGGTCAGTAATGGCGAACTTTGCATTGCAGATCACCTGCACATTGATGGTGTGGGTGGACTTCCTATTCCTGTGGATGTATTCTGTGGCAGCTGGGGGACAAAGAGGAATGTGCGTGCCATCAATGCAGCCAATGATATTGGGGAAACGTGCCATCTGGTAGAAGTCTGATTTTGTTTGGACCAGTTCAGCATGGGTAGCAGGAAATGATATGTAGTGCTCCATCCTCTGTAACATTGCGTCAAGGAATTTGTGGAAAAACCTTGACAGGCTACTCTGGGTCACCCCACCTACCGCAGCAACCACACTCTGATAGCTCCCAGAGGCAAGCAGGTGTAGGCAGCACAACACCTGCACATGGGGAGGAATAGCGTGTGCCCTTGGGGTAGTGTGATCCAACAGTGGGTGGAGGTCCCTGATGAGGTCAGTGATGGTGTCTGGGGCCAACCTGTACCTCTGGAGTATCTCTGCCTCTGTGAGCATGAACAGGGTTATCCTCTGTCTGTAGACCTGCTCCTCTCTCTGCCATTCCCTCTCCCCTTCCTCCTGTAGCCTTAGCCGTCTTGCATTGACATAAAATGACGCCATTGTGCAAGAAGAATTGCATTTTGGGTCCATTTTTATAGGTTGCACCTGTTTACCACCTGATTCCAATCCATGGTAAATACCGACTCTTAAATACCGAATTTGAAGCAAATTCGGTATTTCAGAGCTTCCCTACATCTCAATATCCATTTTTACCACTTCTTATTTACCAATTCGGTAATTTACCGATTCGGTAACTTTACCGATTCGGTAAATATTACCGATTCGGTAAATTTACCGATTCGCAAACCTTTGCGATTTGGTAAATTTACCGATTCAGTAATATTTCCGATTCGGTATTTTACCGATTCGGTAACTTTACCGATTCGGTAAATTTACCGATTCGGATGATTTTCAATCTCCTACATGCCGAAAGCTAAATACCGGTCGGTAACGGCCGAAAATACCGATTTTCGGCCGTTACCGACCGGTAAAGGCCTTCCGACATCTGGCCCTTAGGCCTTACTACACTGGAAAACAACGTTAGGAGTTTTTCACTACTAGGGCATCTAAAACTTAAACCCACATGTCATACTTTTTAAATACAATGTACTCTGCCCCAGCAGCCTTTAGGACCTACTCTAGGCTTATATGTATTAAAAGGATGGTTTAGGCCGAATTGGCAGTTTAAAACTGCACTACAGGTTGCAGTGGCAGGCCCGAGACATGTTTTAAAAGGCTACTTTAGTGGTTGGCACAATGAGTTCTGCCTGTAGCCCTACTCATAGCATTCAATTTGCAGGGTCTGGGTACATATAGTCCCAATTACAAGGGACATAAAAAATACATTAAAAATGCTAATTTAGTGTAGACCAATTTAACCAAGTTTTAGGGAGAGAGCACAAGTACTACAGCACTGGTTAGCAGTGGTAAAGTGCAGAGTCCTAATGCCAACAAAAACAGGTTTAGCAAGTTAAGTCAAACACCTAGGGGCAACCCTACAAAAAGGTCCAGGTTCAACAAATACATTTAAAAGAATCAGGTTTCCACTTGAGAGACCACTGTGGAAAGTAAAATCTGTAGCACATCTTAGGTAATGGATCAGGTTCAACATTACTTCAGTTTGTATTGTCAGCTGATAGTATCCCAAAATAATGAATTGAATGTAGAGGTGTCAACATGATTGTATCCAATGTGGATACAAATACTATTGTGTCATTAATGTTTGTGTCTTCTATATTTTGTTCCATATAGTGTTATGCCAGACATTGTTAGGGGTACTCCCTAAAACAAAATCATACCTTAGTGGTGAAAGAAAGCACCATTTTCTAGTTATTTATGCATCTGGAAAAATTTGAACTAACTCCATTCTTCATTATGCAAAGTGCATTTTTGTGATAAACTATTGTAACTGTTTGATGATATGTTCAATGTAACCCAAAGTGAGAGTTGTGAGCAGCTTCCCATTCACATCAGCTTGGTTCTTTATTTAAACCTGTTATGTAACTCTGCTAGTATGTTCTCAATTTCAGATACAAGTCATTTCGTTTTAGCTGATTTAGAATTTATTCTTATAATCTTATGGATATGATTTTCAAAAAATGTTTCAGTTATATGTAATAAGATAATAAATAAGATATAATACCTACCACAATATTGTCTTGGTTAAGAATGCCTAAAAATACCATACCTCTCAGTTCATAAACTCGTTGCAAGTGTCACTCACCAGCCTTCTTTCTTTCTTTGCCACCTGGGCAATCTTGCTTTCCTTGCTGCTGTGTTCTGCAGCCTATCATTTCTGTTCCAAGGCTCCAACACAAAACATGTATAAGGAGTACAATGGTTCAAGGGTGGCCGAAATAGATCCTAAAAGCATATAAACCTTTATAGAATAGAGACTCAAGCACTTTAGGAGCAGAGCATGTAGGGCAACATGTGTAATTTTAATCATTGTATTTTTTACAGCATGTTGATTTTGAAGATACGTTCAGGTGCTCACATAAGTGACGGGGTGCGAACTGTGACTGAGTGAAAGAAACAAAGTATCACATAAACAACACAAGGAAAATCCACAGGAATATATACAATGGGGAGGTTTTCGTTAGGGGGGGTCGACGGCGTTTTGATCTTTATTGAGTCAAGATCATCATCAGGACAAGGTGAGCATTCTGAAACTAGATTGAAAGTAAGACTACATTAACATTTTGCCCTGAGTATTTAATTCTCTTTTAATGTCTTGTGCTCCCAGTGGCATGTAAAACAGTTGGCATGCAGACTTTTCTAGTTACTTAGAATTACCATGCGGGTAAGAAACTGGGCGGGGGCTGGGGCGCGCTAGTCCGCTCGGGGTGGTGGTCACTATGGGGTCACTATCGCTCTTTGAGCTGCGTGGAGTTACTTTACTTCCTTGGGGAAGCGGAGTGCGGTGAACTCTCAGGTGGGAAGCCAGAGGGTACTGCTGGCCTGGCTGCTGGATCAGTCAGGTTAGGGGAAGGGATCTAAGATTGGACATAAGGCAAAAAGGTTCTTAGCTCATCTCAAACTGTAAGGACAGTGTGCTAGTAGGGTTAGTCAATTCTTACTAGCTGGATGATTGGTATGGATTTGCGCCCCAGCCACCGCCCGGTTTCTTACCTGCATGGTAATTCTAAGTAACTAGAAAAGTCTGCATGCCAACTGTTTTACATGCCACTGGGAGCACAAGTCACTAAAAGAGAATTAAATACTCAGTAGGGCAAAATGTTAATGTAATCTTACTTTCGATCTAGTTTCAGAATGCTCACCTTGTCCTGATGATGATCTTGGCTCAATAAAGATCGAAACACCGTTGCCTCCCCCTAACAGAACCCCCCCATTGTATATATTCCTGTGGATTTTCCTTGTGTTGTTTATGTGATACTTTCTTTATTTCACTTTCACTCAGTCACAGTACGCACCCTGTCACTTATGTGAGCACCTGAACGTATCTTCAAAATCAACATGCTGTAAAAAATACAATGATTAAAATTACACATGTTGCCCTACATGCTCTGCTCCTAAAGTGATTGAGTCTATATTCTGAAAAGGTTTATATGCTTTTAGGACCTATTTAGGCCACCCTTGAACCATTGTACTCCTTATACATACTACAACCCCAGGTTCGCTTTACGGGGTACCCTTGTTTCCATATACTCCAACACAAAACATAGCACTCTGGTGAGACTTTCTTTTGGCAGTTTTACAGCCAGAGATTACAGTGGCATGCAGAGGCATTCCATCAAAGCAATTCTAATTTGACAGCAGAATTGATCATTATTCAGTGCTTCAAATGAGAAACCATCAATAACAGTAAAATATCTTTATTAAAGCCTAGTGTACTTTAAACATAGAGCTTCAAATATCTTAAATGCATATGTATGTGCCATGTTGTAGAAAGATTGAATCACTTTGACAGTTTTTTCATTCGGTTTCCAATTTTCTGGAGGAGTTTAGGGTCTGATTAGGAAGTTGGGCGGTTGGGTCACCACAGGCCGTTGGTGGTGGTCTGACTGCTGACATCCTTTTGGTGTGACCACCTCATTACCATGCGGCAGTGGGACCCATAGCTGTCCGACAAAAGACTGTGCCTCCACCAGGATTAGAGATCCCATCAAGGGGCAATCAGAGCATCGTCCCAGCATGGTTGCGGTGCTGAGGCAGGCACCGCCATCGAGATTACAATATCCCTTTCGACTAACCGGGGCGGAGAACTATGCTCCGCTCGCGGAGTTTGCGAATTGTTGGCAACTTCACGATTCACAGTGAGCGTGAAGTTGTCGACTACTTCGCAATCTACAGCGTAGCGTAGTAGTTTTTCTTCCTCGCACGCTCAATAGCAATCTCGCATGCACGGTAATGACTTACCGTGGTTCTGCGTTCGCTTTCTCGCTTTTCTCTCCCGGTCGCGTTCGCTACGATGTTTGGAATCTGTGAGAACGCGATAACGTCATTCCGACGCGCAAACACGTCATTAGGACGCGCAATCTTCCTTGCAGCGCCATGTTGGTAAGATCGCGGTTCCGAACACGCAGAAACTGCAATCTGGCACAGAATATCTCTCGAGCATGTTAAAACCTTCTCAAAAATGATCATTTTGCTCAGGAAAACCCCTCAGATTGTGATTTGGCTGTATTTATTTGGGCAAGGAGTCCTCTTTTTGTTTCTACTCTTTTTTCAAGAGAAAGGAAGTGCCCCTGAGTCTCCAACTTCCTATTCCTGTCCACCAGGCTCCTCCCAGTGCTTTGTCCATGTGGTGTTCACTTTCATTTGGATTTGGAGCTGGAAGGATCACTCTTTGTGAATGTCTGCTGCATCATAGCATTTGATTGGATTTATTGAGGACTTTTGGATTTGAACTTTTCTTTTACAAGTAAGTTTGAGAATTGAGAATTGGTGTACTGTAAATGTTTGTTTGGTTTGGTTTTTTTTAACTACAGTTTTCTGTGCTTCTCAATCTTTCTTAAAAATTATTATTGAGGGAGGCCTGTACTTTCATGTGGGGCCAAGTTTATGTCTTTGAAATTTCATCCAGTAGGCCTAGAGGTACCCACGGGTCCAACCATGTTTCTGTGGTGTCTGTAAAACATCATGGATGGCATTGGATTCAATTGCAAACTCTGTTGTAGTGGAATTTCAGTTTTTTTGTGTGTAATTAGGTAACCCTAGTAGTTCATGTAGTTAGTGTAGTCCTGCTTGAGTTCATTTACTTTCTGTGGGTGGCTTGGCCAGGTGGTGGTGGCCATTTTGTGTTTTAAGCCACTGTGCTTTTGCCATAGGCCTCCAAGCTTGTGGCCTACTCTGCCAGTAAGCCCAAGGGTACTACTAGAGTCATCATCATGGGTGCATGAAAGTTTATCAACTGTTATTGTGGTGTTTAAGCTGTAAGTGTAACATCATGTACGTCATGGATGGCTTTGGATTGATTAGCAAAATGTGTTTTTGGTGTTGAATTGCAGGTTTTGGGTGTGTGTTGAATAATATGGCTTTTTCTGCGCACTAGGTAACCATAGAATTCAGCTCGCGTAGTTTTGGTAGCTTTGCACAGTGCGACAACGCGACCTTACAGTTTTTGTCTTCTTCGCGCGCTCAATGTGCGTGCTCGGGCATGCGATAACGACGTTTTGTACAATTCGCGCTGCCGAACAGGCCGAATTTGCAATCTCACGAGCAATATGTCTCGAGTTGCATAAAACCTTCTCGAAAATGTTGATGCTGTTCATTTTGCTAAATAAACTCCTCAGGTTGTCATTTGGTTGTAGTATTTGGAGCATGGACCACTTACTGTTTCTGTCCTCTATGTACTTTGTTGTTTGAGGGTGGCCTGACCATGTGGGTGGCGGGGCGGCCATTTTGTTAAGCCAAGAATTGTCCTTTTGCCATAGGCCTGTATTGTCTGTCTTGTCTTTTTTTTCATGTTGTTGGGGGTGGCCAGGCCATGTGGGGGCAGCCATTTTGTGTGACCTTCCATCGTGCTTTTGTCGTAGGCTTACAAACTTGTGATTTCTTCTGCCAGTAGGCCTAGAGTCCCAGAGGTAGTCAGCAGGGGGGCTTGATGTAGCAGTTTCCATTTTGTCTGTTGAATTTAACATCATATAGAGCATGGATGGCAATTCATTGGTTTTCCAAATGTGGTGTTTGGGGTGTAGTTAACTGTTTGGATGTGTGTAAAAAACTGTAAATGCCTTTGTTGTATGTATTGTTGTTGTGTAACTTTAAAACCTTTTAGCCATGGGGATTTTCTTTTTTGCATTAAGCTGTGATGTGTAACAGGCATCCTCCTTTTTCTGGCAATATAGAGATATAAGCCTGCTTGAGTTTATTGTTTTCTGGCCTTTACCCATGTGCCTGTGATGAGTGCCCATGTGGCTGGGAGCTGTGGTGGTGGTAGTAGTAGTGTGCTGTTTTGTTTTTTGACAAATTGGCCTGTATCTTGCCATTGTTTCTGTTGGCTTACTGTTCACATCCCCATTGCTATCTGCTGCTGGTCACTAATGCTGCATCTATCCGAAATGATGCACAAATTAAGGATAAACAAGTTCCAGTTCCACTACATTTGCATTTTAGTTCTTTGCTATTCTTACTCTTACTGAGTGTACTAATACTTCTAGTAGTAATTAAAATTAAAGCTAAAAAAATTCCACATTCGACTGATGTTATTCTGCCTTCTTTGCTTGTAGGTGCACAAAAGACTGAAGAGGAGGTGTCTGTCATCATTCATCGCCTGTTCTACTGCCAGACGGACGTCCTTCTTTACTACGTCACGTGTGGTGTGACTCACCTGACCAGACATCATTCTCAGCAACTTGTGCTGCTGCTGACATCTGAAGAAGATGGGCCCAAAGAAAGCAGGTACCAGATCCTCCAAGTCCAAGGAAGTTGCCGAGAAGCAGAAGGAAGAACAGAAGAAGGAAGTGACACTTAAGTCTGGTGTTGACCCGAAAACCTTTTTTGGGAAAAAAAGTACACCTGCAGCAGTGGTGACCGGGGTGCAAGCTGGGGCCAGCACCTCCGCATCAGTGGGTCCAAGCCACCAACCCAGGCCCAAGCAGATGAGTGGGGAAGAGGTAGCCAGCCTAATGGTGGAAAGCAGTGATACTGAGCCTGACCTAAATTTATCGCTATCTCAAAGTAGTACACAACCTACACAAGAGGGAACACAGCAGAAAAGTGGTGAACAACAACCACCATCCGCAATAGTAGATGTTCCAAAACAGCACCCACAACCACCGCCCGCAATAGTAGATGTTCAACCAGAGCCACCGCCCGCAATAGTAGTTGTTCAACAACCACCGCCCGCAATAGTAGATGCTCAACAAAAAGAACAACCACAACAACCGCCTGCAATAGTAGTTGTTCAACAACCACCACCCGCAATAGTAGTTGTTGTTCCACCCGAAGTCGGGGCAGTTCAGGAAATTGAGCCTGATGCAGAGCAAGAAGAAGAGGAAGTACCTCATGCAGGAGATCTATTGTTTTCCAAATCCCCACCAAGGAAAAGGAGGGTTAGTCCATCGAGTTCTTCGCCAAGCATCCCTTCTGATGATCTTGATCTCAATTGGGAGCCACAACAATCTGAGCATGAGAGGGAGAGACATCCCAAGAAGACCAGGCTAGGGAAAAGGAAGGTTCCAGGAAGCCTTTCACTTATGGAGTGCGATGTTGAACAGCCGGATAATGATGGTGATGACGAGTCAGACCCAGTCATCACAAGCATTACTCCTGGGCCTGAGGACATGGAGACCAACATTTTTACCCTATCGAGAATGGCTGCGACTAGTAGGGATGTAGCACGCATACCTCCAACACAGGCAACACCAAAACTACCTCTAGCTTCCATTTTTACATTTGCACAGGGCCGGCAGCGTCCTACATCCAGCACAAGTTCCACCTCAGCAGAAGTAGGTAGTGGTACTACTGCGCAGCCACATAGTGAAATTCCACACACAACCTCCAGTTCATCCGGCATTGGAAGTGGCACCTCTAGGAGGAGACAAAAGTTAAGCTCCCCAGTGTGGGACTTCTTTACAGTTAGCGCAAATGAGGACAACATTGCTATATGCTCCATTTGTCATTCCTCTGTTAGTCGTGGTAAGCTTGGTACAAACTATGGCCAAATGACCCATTTGAAAAAACACCACGCAATCAAGTGGGAGGACCACCTACGTGGCATAAAAGCAGGAACCATTAATGTTGGTGGGGAAGTAGTAGAAGGTCCACTCACGGTCGAACAGGAAGAAGAGGGAGACATTCTATCTGGTAGTGGTACACAAAGTACCCCTGTCCCCAGCACTGCAGTGGAAGAGCCCGCCCACATCCTCCGCATCAGCAACATCTCAGTGGCACCAGAGTAAGGGTAACCCGGAGACACCAAGGAGTACGGGTGCGAAGTCTGCGACGCAAAGTACTGCATCTAGCATAACTGAAAGAAATACCAAGCAGCGTACCATTCTTAGCATGTTTAGGCAGGAGGGAAAGTACGAGCGCAACCACCCAATAGCACGTTTGTACAATGCTAAGCTTGCTAAATTGTTAGCACTGGACCTTCTCCCTTTTTCTTTTGTTGAAGGGGTGGGTTTCCTGGTATTTGTGACAACCATCTGCCCAAAATGGAATGTTCCCAGCCGCTACTATTTTGCCAGACTTGCTGTTCCAGCACTACACCACGACGTGCTGGAATTGCTTGCAGCAGAGTGCTGTTCATAGTATCCACCTGACAACAGACATGTGGACCAGTTGCCAAGCCACTGATTACATGTGCATCACTGCACACTGGATCTCTTTTTCAGGTGTTAGAGACAAGGTATCTGCAGGCATTGACACTGTTGAGATTTTTAATGATACTCGCAGACATGCAACTGTAGCCATGTTTCATGTAAGGAGAAATCGCATACTGCTGCAAACATTTTGGCTGAGTTTAACAGCAAGGTCTTTGAATGGCTGCGACCAAGAGACCTTAACATTGGTTTTGTTGCCACCGACAATGGCAGTAATGTAGTTAAGGCCATGCAAGATGGTCGCTATTTCAGGGTCCCTTGTTTGGCACACTGCATTAACATTGTTGTTCAAGACTTTCTGAAAAATGAAAGCAAAGTCAGCAACTTACTGACCATTTGCAGAAGAATCTGCACGCATTGCAACCATTCTTTTAAAGCCCGGAAGCAGCTACGGGTCATTCAACGTCAGTATAAAATGCCAGTCAAAGCACTCATCCAGGAGGTCCCAACACGTTGGAACTCTACTTATTGCATGCTTGATCGGCTGTTTGAGCAGTACATACCACTTAATGCTTATGTCATGACAAGAAGATCAGGGGATCCTACTATTATTAAAGCCATGACCGTTGAGATGTGGCAATGGGACCTCATTAAATGCCTGACAGAGATGCTACTTCCTTTTGAGGTCTTCACACGTGCAGTCAGCAGGGAGGGCTGTACTATGGGCCAAGCTATCACATTGTTGTACATTCTAGAGCAAGAGCTGAAGGAGGTGTCTGAAACATACGAAGGTGTTGAAGGAAAACTTGAAGCATGTTATTTGGCGAAGGCCTTAGCCGGTCGCTTATCTGAGAATACAAGGATTCAAAATAAGAGTGTGTCACATCAACATTACTTTACTGCCACAATTTTGGATCCACGGTACAAATTATTTGTGAACAGTAATGCAGTAATTCCTTTTTCAGAAGGGGATGTTGCCAAGTACAAAACTGTAATAGCCGAGGAAGCCACTGATTTAGGAAACGAACGGCTCTCAATTAGAGGCCTGCCAGTGCCAGCCCAGGACAGTGCAAGTACTACTGAGCATCCTACAGAGTCAAGTTCTTCTTCACAGCATGAGAGCAGTGCATTTGCTTCCCAGCAGTCACCAACACTACCAATAACAACAACAGCACCAACAGGATCTGATTCATCAGACACAACCAAAAAAATAGCTGCTTGGTTTCTACAGAAAGGGATGGGTAAGTCCATTGCTGTCGCAAAGCCAAAAGAGGACAAGCAAACCGGAGCACCACTGAACATTGAGCGGATGGTCCAGGTCTATCTGGATGACACAACAGAGGTGTTCATGGAGCAAAGCCCATTGGTGTATTGGTATAGGAAAAGAAGCCAATGGCCAATGTTAGGTGTTACTAATGGCCAGTGCTCAGCAGGCTGGCGATAAAGTATCTGGCTTGCCCTGTTGCAAGTGTCTCTTCTGAGCCTGCTTTCAGTGCTGCTGGTGCCATTGTAACTGTGAAAAGGACCAGTCTCTCGCCCAAAAGCGTGGAGAGGTTAACCATGATCAAAATGAATCAGCACTTCATACCCCCAGACTACAAAATACGTGAATCACAGCTGGAAGAGGAGAACGAGTTGGAAGACATAACTAGTGGGTTACATGACCTACTTCTGTCAGAAGAACCACCAGGGTTTGAGGACGAGCTCCTCTTCCCTGACAACTAGGCTTTTAAATTGTTACATTCTCCCTTCCTTTATTTGTGTGTATATCTGTCTTTCTGGTTCAAACTTCAAAACTAACACCATCCTTTCTCTTACTTTTAATTATCTATTGGAGTTGCACATCTGTGCATTTAACTGTGCACTCCACTCCTCAGAGTCCTGCTCCATCTTCCTGACTCACCCTAAATACATTTCCATCTTGCCATACATTGGATGGAGATGGAGAATAGTACAATAATGTAGCCTCTAACAGTCCCTCCTTAACAAGTGAAACGTACGTGACTATAGCCATATTCTGTTTTGTTTCCAATCTGAAACTCATCACTGTCTTAAGGCTACCACCTCTGTCTGCAGGCATACACAACTCTTCACTGTCAGAACTTGAGCAGGGCTCCAAAATTAAAGTAAACTCGTCATCACTTTCAGAAGGCTCTGCTGCATCTGTGATCTGACAGCCACAGAGAAGAGCAAGACGGGTATATGAAATTAATGATGCCATACATTGCATTGGATGCTTGCTGACTCTGAGCAAATGTGCATAAAGTAGAACTATACTAGTAGTTTAATATAATAACAAAGTACTTGTGTCTCAAGTGTTGGTCAATGTTTCCATGTTGTTTATGTCAGGAACTGAGTATCGACCAACAGCGCGCCTGCCTAATGGATAACAAACTACATGTCCCAGAAACCCTTGCGGCGAGGAGGCGGAAACTATATGTACTTCCTGAACCCGGAGGACGGGTTGTATTGGATTCTTCGTTTGTCCCGTGTGGTGTGCGGTGCGGTTTCCTCACTGATGAAGAGCTGTGGTGCTTCGCTTGTTTCCGCGAAGACACTGCCGTTACTTCTCGAGAGTGATAGTGAAGGGAGGAAGGGCTCTTTCTCCCTGCAGTTCGTAATTGCTGTGAGTCGGCTGACTTACAGCTGCGGGTCCTGTGGTGTTTCGCAGCCACCTTTCGGCGAAAACACAGACCCGCTGTGATCCGGATTGTGTTGTTTCTTCCCTGGGGTGCGTGGTGCTTCACGGAGAGCGGTGCGAAGACACAAACCCCCATTGACTGAGTTCCAGGCAATACGAGTAGGGCACGGCTTGTTGGCTCTGTTTCCTCTCGCTCAACGGGAGTGTTCTTCTGGTTTGATCAGTTGAAGGGGATTTTTGCTTCTACTTGGAACATTGGAGTTCTCTCACGCCATTCCTGGAACGCTGTATTACCGAAGGAGCCCAGAGACTCTGTTGACTCATATCATTCAGCGGTAAGGTAACGTGGAGTACTTTTCATTCAGGATTTCTTGTGGTGTTTCCTTATTTACCTTTTCTTCATTTCGGGATATTGGTGCATGTGACGCTTGCTTCTGTGATGTAACAGAATGATTGAACAGAAAACTACGGAGGGCTGTTGTATCTACTCTTTCTAGGCACTTGGGGGCTTCCTTGTCCTTAGGGGTACCCTGTGGTATTAACAGGTATGTAGTGTGCCGGGCTCCCAGCATTCAGAGAAAGGGGGGGAATCTTGAGCAGAGTCAGTAAGATCTGTGTTTGTGTTCACAGGATAGAGTCCCAGAGTTCAAGGGCAGAAGAGAACCAAGTGTCTTTCCTGGTCAACAACAGCAAGGGTTCGAGGTGGGCGGAGTTCCTAGGGAATCTGGGGAGAGGAGTGAACCTGGGAAGGGGACACCGGAATCATCTAACGGTTGTCCTTTGTATTTTCAGGTTACCACCCCGCAGAGCACCGACCCGGCGTCCTCCTATTTTTCCCTCGCCGGATCACCTCTAGGCTCTGGGTGCTTTCTTGAACCAGGCCTGTGGAGATCCGGAGGTGGACCCCCCAGAGCATCACCCGGATCCCGATGTCCATCGGATAACCTTGACAGTTTAATAATATGTATCCAATTGTACTCCTACTACTGCAGGTGCAGTCTGGACTTAATCGTAGTCACTCACTACAGACTGAGTTGCTGTTGGTGGTCTGTTGGACAACACGTACATGTGCCACACCGGATGATGATGATCACCATACCATCTTTGCACGCTGTCAGTCAGTTTGATCTGAGATGATTGATGGAATACGTTCAGGAAGTGGAATACAAGGTAAACACAACCAATCAACAAGAACCACAGCAGACCTAGGCTACATGTGTGTACAGTGGTGGAATAGAATAGTGGTATGATTGACTGACAATGGCGCATTGATTTAATCACTTGATTTGGAAAATGCTAGGTTGCCTTTTGTCTGGAACTGTGAGCAATGTAGGTAAATGGAGTTTGGGCCACAGACTCACTGCCCGGTGTTGTGGTGTGGTCCTGTAACTGTTCTGTGCTGGCTCCTATCTTGTTGTTCTTTTCGATGACTGCTGTGCAACTAGAAGAGTAGAGTTACACAATGTATCCAAGCCGCCTCAGTCTGAAAGTCTTCTTGCTCACGAGTCTTGTCTTTTTTGCACTACACCGTAATAGATTTTTATGTTTTCATTCAGTTAACTTATTTTGTAATACCCCATTTCTTTTTCCATCAACACTTACAGGCCGGCCTTTTACCCAGTGCTATTATACTTGGAGCAACAACTCAAACTTACCTTACCAATCCTCCTCATCATCCTGCCAGAGGCGCCCAAGAATGATATTCAGTCACAGTGTCCATGGAAGGGAGGACAAAGATGAATGACGAGATACAACTACACATTTGGACCTGGATAATACATTAACTTTAGTATCATTTTCATAATTTTTTTTGATTCCTTTTTCCTCTTCATTTATTTTACGCTTGTGTTTGGTAATTGATTGTTCACTTAAACTATTTCTTAATTTTCTTTGCTAGCTTTCAGCCCGCTACAGCAGGTATTACGGTTTCTCAGAGGGCATACAGCCTAGGCAAAAGTCATATTCATATCATATATAAGAAATACTTCCTTTGAATTGTGTAGCAGTAGTTAAGTACCACTCATTATATATTATTAACCATCAAGTTATAACTTATCTTCATCATGCATGCATTTCCTTTTTCTTACTTAACTTTAGATTTATTGGGTAGTAGTGGATCATCAATCATCGCCTTCATTGTTTTGCTTTTGTTGTCTCCATTCGTACTGTTTTTCTTTGTCAAACCTTTCCCCAAACCCCCGTTCCTATCGATTCAACAAACCCTAACCCTCTTCCCCCGGGCTGTGTGGTTTTATATTGAGGTGTGATGTTACTACATTAAATCTACACCATCAATTGATCACATGATTGCTGGGGCAGATGTGGTGAAAGCAACACTAATGAAATCAAATGTCAACGAGGCAGGGCGAGGATCTTCTTCTGCTTGCCCACCCAAGCTCACTGTATGTACTAATGTACAAGGCAATTAATTTCCCAAAGGGACCCAACGAATAAATCTAAATAATTGGTGGCATTGTTTGAATTTAATTTTACAGCATATAAGTTTACGAATTAGGATTGTGTTTTAGTGACTCCTTCAACACAACTACAGTTATCTTCTTGTACTTGGCAGTCCCCGACACCATTGATTTCTTTGAGTTTAGCAGCTGCAATATTGTTTTTATTTTTTTGTCAGTCTTATGTACTGTACTTTTCTACTTCTCCCACATTCTCTCTCAGGCAAATAACTGTCTCTTTGTTTTTGTTTGCCAATGCTAGTACCAGTGTCTAGTCTACTACTACCATCACACAACCACGGCATATTCTCCGTTGTCTTGGGAAACCATGCAGCCCTTGCGGTGCCGAACTTAATCATCATCAATCACAGGTACGAAGAGAAGTTTGCTGGGCGGTATAATGGAGGAGAGACTGGTAGTACTAATAGGACAAATATAACTCAGTGAGGGGTACCGCATCTATCTGTTTGCATGTTGCAGATGTGGTCAATTAATAAATTATTTAAATCAGACACTGGCCGCTGCCCTGCATCTAGAAGTAAACCTTGTGACATACAACAGTAACCCCACCACAAAACAACATCATATGTGTACGTTGAAAATAAATAACATTTATTCATATACAAAAAAAAATATTCTCCTAGTCCTATCCCACCCCTATCCCCACCCTAACCCCAACCAATGTCCAAGTCCAAAGAATGTCCCACAAAAACACCCCCAACACCCAATTCCCACCTACCAACAAAAGTATTTAAAAAGGGGCAAATGAACAGGGTCCATTACAATCGGCGAGCTTTGAGTTGTTTGTCCACTATTATTTTGAAGCGCTCCTCTAATTGGTCCTCCAGCTTTGCCACCCGGAGGAGAAGTTGTTGCCGAAATGCACGGCACCTACATTTGCATCCATGATGTGGGGGGCGGCAGATGTTGTGAAATGCCGGCGGTGTGCGGCTGCCTGACCACGGTACCGTACTCCTGCAGGTAGGGCCTGACTGGGGCCTGGGGCATTGGAAGAGGCAGCAGCTGCTGCTGCCGCCTCTTCCTCCTTCTCCTCGGCCTCAGCCACCAGCCGGCGGTACTCATCCACAATGGCCTGCAGTTTCCTTTGCCGGGCCCTGGCTGCCAACTCCTTCCGTGATGGTTTTTGGGAAGGAGTATGAGTATCTATAAAAAAAGAAACAGAATTGTAACTGAAACTCTTCAAAATTAATTCAACACATAGTGGCATAGTAGCACTAGCAAGCGCAGTACATACAATTGGTGGCAACTTTTAGTATCTATCTAATCTATCCTCCTGCTTCCCCTGCCTGTAACATTTGTTGAAGTTTTTTTCCGGCATCATACTTGCCCTAGTACTATGGGTGGACTTCAGTACACAGAAGAACACCAGCCTTTTTTGTATCACCTTTTATATTTTCAAAGTAAGACTCTGCTTCCAGTGACAGTTTCCACCTATGATGAATACAATACATCCAGGGGGCATCCATCCATTAAAAGTAAATGTCTATCAGTCTTTATTATCGCCTTAGCTGGTTTCACTTCACCAACAACTACCCATGCGTCCACTCCTTCCTTGCCTTGGGTTTGATTGACACAAACTCCGCTGATGATTCTTGCTATCCACTATATCTATGCACCCATATTGTTTTGCCCAACCAGGCATGCATCTTCTTTCACCTTCAAGTTCTACCCATCCTTCAACAACCCATGCATCGGATTCATATCAGCCACCTGCATGAACCTTCCAAAGTATCCTTCTATGGTAGTCTTATTACATCTCTATCCTCCTTCCTCCTTCCACCCTAGTTCACTTCTTTACCTTTTTGTTCAACACATCCCTCAAGGTCATCTGATCTGACTTTTAGTCTTCTCCATAACTTTCACAGCTGAGTTGGAGTCTGATAGAAGAGGCCTTGTTTACTCAACTCACGCTGGTAATGATGCAAAGGGTGTCTTCTTCAACCATTGTATATTGTCCAGTACAGTTTCAAATTCATACTTTCTTAATAAGTCTCATAGCACAGTGAGGGAAATGTTCCCCTTCCACCTAGACATGCAAATAATTAATGAATATAACTTACCACCGCCCACCGCTGATGTTTCCTCCCCACTGGTGCTCCTGCAGGTGCCGCAGCGACTGTCCCCTCCTGGATGGCATTAGCATCGCCGCTTGCCCCGTCGGCACTGTTAGTTGGTAGTGATTGTGCACCTATAAAAGCAAGTACACCTTTTTAGATGCCTGCACACCTCCCCCTATTTTACTAGTTGTACTTTTTTCATCAGGAAGGTAGATTGAAAAAACAGTTACGGACAACATAAATCGTTGTAACTAGTCCAAATTGCGTACTACTGTACAGCAGTTATTAGACAGAGTTTAGTTTTAATTTATTAGATGGTCCCTAGGGTCATCTCATCTCTACTCCTACTCTAGTCTTTGGAAAGTTAGCCTGAGCCATGTAACCATTTTAGATCCGGGTCTACTGTTTTGCCCATGTTACCTCGCAGCTTGTTGCACAGTAAGAAAGACACCTTTGAGGCCACATGAGTGTTGCATACAACTAAAGAGGTTGACAAACAAGTATTGTTAGTCCCTTTTGCTTATCCATAATGTTACACTATTTGGCATGACTGCTAAAAACTTGCATAGTTGTATTCACTGTCTAACGTGCAACATTTTTCTCATAGGCAGTTGAGAGGATTGCCTTCTACGAACCAGAGATTTGCAGAGCTTTCGAAAGATGCATGTGTAACCGGTATACGTTCAACGGTGAGGGGTCTCCCACAATTCCCACAGTTCTCTATCGTGCACTAGTTGTACAAAATGTATAGTATTTAATCTTCTTTATTTTGCATGGTAGAGCTGGATGTTTTTCATGGAACAACTTACAAGTTACAACAATACAAAGCTTGTTATTAAAAAAATAAAGTTTTTGAACTTGCAAATAAACTCTGTGGTATATTTTGAGTGTCTGGGGTGTGGTGGACTTAAACGAGTCAGTGAGCGAAATGGTGTTATGTTCTGGGTTGTGTAATAAAATCATTGGGTATATCTAACTATTTTCGTGTGGGGGGTCAGGAGTGGGACAAATGACTATGACTGAGACACTTAGATAGGTAGATGGTCAGTGAATTGTGGGTTCTTTTGAGTTCTGTGACTGGGGTGTAAGTAAGGTCCAACCTCCCTATCACCAACATCCTATTTTCTTGTGCATAGTTCTGTATGTGGCTGTGCAGAGAATAACCACAACAGTAGTAGTAGTATACTAACCTAACAAAAATGAGTAGGCAAACATATGGTTGCGCATTTTGTTGGTGGGAATTGACAAAGACTAGAGATTACAAAGGACAACGCAAAAGACAGGAGTGGACCTAGTGGCTACAGCTATTCTATCACAGCTTTATTCAAAAGAATACCTTAACTAAAGAGTGGCCAACAGGGCAAGCTTAGCTACAGACAGTCTAATAGTAGTAGCACAGAGAGTCTTAAGGCAGAGGCAGTTTGAAGGAACTGAAAGTCAGGGATGGCATTGGATACCCAAAATTTGGAAAACAAATTGAAGACCAAAGAATGTTTTGCTAACATTGAATTAGGAAGGAGGCTTAATAGGTTGGATAAAATAAGGTGCATTAAAAAGTTAGGGAAATATAATTGTTAATAATATAAGCACTGTACGACTTACTGGGGCCAGCAGCAGGATCCTCGGTAGAGGAGCGCTCCTCTGGTAGTTGTCCCGCCGACTCGGACCCCGTCTTCTTGCCCCTGGGTGGTGCTGATCATGTAAGAAATAATAAAGAAATAGAGACATTGAGTGCTGTGAAACAAACACATCATTCAAAAATCCTCTCAAACATTTTAGGAAACAACAATTGCAATAAAATTGACTTCGAAGTCTAAATGGCTACTGGCTTGCAGGATTCACTGACCGTCTACTTATAGAACACTAATCAAATGTTCCATAAACATTCTGATTGCAGAATATACTAACAAAGCCAGTACCACCTGACCTACACTACCTATTCCAGAATCCAGACGGGCCAATTGTTCAGTAAGTCGGCATTTCCATTTTATTTTTGCCCGCAAACATGCATAGATGAGATGGAGGACACATGCATAAATGTGTGCATACACAAAATTGTTGGTTACTTGCGTCATATGAACTGCTACTGACTGACGTGACAATGCTATTGCTGCTAAGCCTACCACTCAGTAAACAAACTTCAAACCGGTTCTATGGAGGGGTGGGATAAATAAGAACTAACTAAGCATTCAGTGACAGAGGAGGCGTCATGCAGACCGTTAAAAAAATATGAACTAATACTATCCATCCACCACTATTTCACTAAAGGACAATGTAAGGACTAGACTCTAGCAATAGCATTAACTAACTTCAGTTCTCTAAAGTAAACTCTAACATCAATAATCACCAGCCCAAGCTAGCGCAAAGTTACAAACCAGTAAGAGAAGTGGAGAGCAGCACCTGTGTCATACAATAACAGAAGATTTTGAGACGGAATTGATCTGCAATGTAACTAAGCGCACAAGTAATCGTGTTACTTATTCGTCCAAGAATTATACACAATACTTATATTACTATATATATATATATTAATATTACTAGCTACTCACCAAGTCCCACCACCTTGACACCTAGCAGGTCCAACAGGTCCTGCTCCCTGTCCAGAATGTCTGCCCACCGGTGGGCCAGCTGCTGGTGGGTGCGCCGGATACACAAGCGGCGGAAGACTGCCCGGCGCACCTTCGCCCACCGGCGGTGACGCTCCTCTGGAAGGTAACCGGAGCCTGGCCTGCCGCCTGCTGCCAAGGTCAAGGGGAGGTGGCGCTGGATGAAAAAACCAGGGTGGCCACCTCCGCCTCCCCGAAAAGTTTCCGGGCGTGCAACCCTGCAGGTCGCATTCTGGCGCAAGGCAGCCGGCTCTTGGGCGCAGGCGCCTTGCCCTTCGAGCCGGTTCTGCTGCTGCCCTTTGCCATGGTTCTGGGGTGGAAGTGGAGGTGGAAAAGAAAAGTTAGAACAAAAGGAAAAAAAGTTAGGGGGAAGAAGTAGGAGCTTAAATAAAGAAGTAAAATAAAACAGTAGAAAAGTAAAAAAAAAGGTGGAAAAGTAGAAATAAAATGCAAAATATAAACTTAGGGACAGAGAGAGATAGATGATATGTAAAAAAAAAGTCAGAAAAACTGTGAAAATAAGTAAAGATTGCAAAGATAAAAGGTGGATAGAAAACTAGGCCCAGAACCATAGCATAGAGTGTGAAAAACAAGATGGCCGCGCCCATCGCGGCCACGTGGGTAAATTTGCGCGGGATTTCACGCGAACAAGCACTTTGTCAGCGTGAACAAGTAATTGTGTTCCCGAACATGACTTGCACAACGCAAACACGTTATGCACGACCCGGAAGAGGAAATAGGAAACGCGAGTGGGTGGGACAATTGAAAAACACAAGATGGCCACACCCATAGCCCACCACATGGATAAGGTCGCACGCTACAATCCCCCGAGCACGCAGACAGCGCCCCGAACACGCACAACGTGCTCCCGAGCAAGAAAAACGGCTCGCGAACGGGTCCAGCAAGCTACTACGCACGCTCGCTAAGCACGCATAGTGCGAGAACGTCTTCGCGTAGCTTCGCGTAGCTTCGCGTAGCGCGACTACACGTACTACGCCCAGGCCTTTTCATGGTGGCAACATCGTCATGAAAAGGCTGTATGAAAGGGATATATGGGACACCAAACAGGCCCGCCTCAGCTTATGGGAAACTGAAAAGTGGCCCTGGGGGCACATGTAGCGCCCCCACTCATCTCCATGCACTGTGTGCCATGCAAAACATTGTGCATGGAACACGGTGCACAGATGCGCAGGATGTACATTCATGGTGTTGACATGTGCTGCAGCCCTAACTCAGGGCAACAGCATGCCCCCACCATGTTCCTGGCCTCCAGCTTGGCAGTCACATCCAAATAGCACGGTTGGACCATCCGCATGTTTGCCGGTGGTC
Organism: Lissotriton helveticus; assembly: GCF_964261635.1. Lineage (NCBI taxonomy): Eukaryota > Metazoa > Chordata > Amphibia > Caudata > Salamandridae > Lissotriton > Lissotriton helveticus. Next base: position 1,093,734,158 of record NC_136059.1, read on the forward strand.
TTCTGACTGCCGATAGAGCGGTTGGTGGTCCGATCGACCGGCATTCAAATGATGCCCTTAGTTGTTAATTTGGTGGGAGATGGGTTGGGATACCTGGTTCTATCTATAATTATTGTTTAGTGTGAGATGTCATTTTGATTGTCAAGTTCTGATCCAAGTGTGAGTAATTGGCTTCACTTTAAAAAAAAAAACAGAGTAGTCTTCTGGTTTACTTTGACTATGGGATATTTGACCGTTTAGCGATGTGCTTTGATTTAGACAGGTAAGTAATGTGAGGTCTCGAGGTTTATATGTTTGCTAACCATGATGTATGTCTATGAGTTGTTTTTTTGATGTGACAAGTGGTTTAGTGACAGAAAAACTGGGTTATATTTAACAACAAATTATAGAAACTTGTTGGGTTTTGGTTGATTGTGTATGAGTGCATATTGATGCTGACTGCAATGTAACGGTTGCATGATAGATTAAACCTTTTGATGGTGGGCTCTGAGTTGGATAGCTCATGTGGAGCTTGCATTTTAAGGGCATGAGTAACATAAATATGTTCTGCATGCAGCCAATTGGAAAGTGTTTTGAATGATTGATTTGTATGTATGGTAAGTGATTTATTTTGAGAGACCAATTGTAAATTATGGTGGGTGGATTCATCCCTAAATGTCTGATTTAGAGTTTTATCAAATGGCTCACACCATCACAAATGTGACAGATATCCTGTCCGCCTTTTTTCAAGTGCATTTTATCCTTAGGTTCTTGTAATAGGTTGATGTAATACTGTCACGCTTGTGACAGAGTTCCTGTCTGTCAAACTCAAAATCACGCCCTATAAAAACCTGATTTTTTAATGTATTGTTTACCTACATGGAATTATTCGACCTACTGTGTGTGGTAATAAGAATTGTTTGGTTAAACATTTTAGAGATTATTTAATGTTTATCTATGAATACCATGAGATCTAATAAGATGTGCTTGTTCTTCGAAGAATTTCATGGTAGTTAAATTAAATTGTGGGGTTTATCTTGAGAAATGCTGATTAAGATGGGCCCTTAAGATTGAATGTGTTAATTATTTATTCAGATGTTTGATATGAGTGTATCATTTGATGTAATGCAGTATCCATTCGTAGTTTAGCATAATAATAATTTAGTAATGCAGATGTGCGCTGATGATTGTCCTGAAACATATTGTGGAAGAGACCGTGATGTTGACTTTCTATTGTATGGACTTTAATTTCAGTTTGTTATTAGTCTTTTTGCTATATGACCTGCCTGGTGATGTTAATAAGGGGCAAAACACAGTGGTATGGAAGGTTAAGTTCTTAATTTTTTACCAATGATTAGTGACATATGCCTCTTATTACTGTCCCTGTTTGACATCAGAATGTGCCGGTAACAAATAAAGGGCAGTGTGGTTATAGGACGATAACCAGTGTAAGTCCTGGAGAAGGGTGCTATATTTCTCGCACCCGATACAATGTGACACTGCTTAGGTCAGAATTTATCAGCTGCAGTAAATTACACCTATTAAAAAAATTCCCCACTGACGAGAAGTAGCAAATAAATACGGATGCCAAAGGTAGAAATAATTGCATGTTTCAATAATTAATGGAAATTTTAAGCCTGTTACATTCTGGCAAGTTTATCCTGCCAAACTTTAACAAGGTGTCCCAACTTCATCTCACTGAGAAATAGCTGAGTGCAAAAACATTTGCATAACTTATCATTCTATTTCCTGACAAAACAGTGGTATTTGCAGGCCTTGGAAAACTTCAAGCTATTCATGATAAGGGCCTTAGAAGTAGAAGAAGCGATAGCAGAGGAAGATGGTAAAATTAATTTCAATGCTTATCGACAGGTTTTGTGATATCATTAAAGGTGCTGGGGTAGGAGGCATCAGTAAAAATCTAACTTCTACTAGGGATATGACTGGGGTAAAAAGACACAGAGATTTGACAGAGTGATGGGCTTGTTTTATGAACGTGGCAGATTTCATGGTGATAGTTCCTGAAAAAGAGAATGGCAAAGTCAGATTAATACATCACCTGTAATCTTCTGAAGATAATGCACTGATTCACTGAGATACATTCTTCAAGATTAAAAAAATGTATTATGGGCAAGGAGGTGGGTGCACAGCTAGTAAAAGCAGAGGTATGACTGTCCGAATTCCTGGGGGGTCCATCGGAATGTTGAGGCCCCATGCCCAATCATATTTCTTTGTATTGGCTGACTGTAGAGCCACTTGGCATGTATGAAACAGGTACAAAGACACGTAGGGATTAGTTCAGGAAGTAATGAAATGCACTTTTGGTATCAGAAGACACTCAACCGATTTACCTCAATGTACTTGGCCCCAAAGTTCCAATTTTTATCATCATTTTGGATGGGATGAAAAAAACATGTACAACATCAGTATAGTTGTATAATATTGTTGGAAACAAAATGTAATGCAAAAAATGTGTATTTAATATTATTTGCGTAATATTGTTGCACACAATACATTTTAATTGATTTGTTATGGCTTATTACTTTTTGCGTTCTAAATTAATAGTGTTTAAATGCTCATTCTTTATAATTCTCTTTTTATTATTTTTTAGTATAGTTCATTTTATTTTTGCTCTGATAATGTCTTTAACTGATGTTGTTCGTTTATTTGAATGTATATATTGGCAGGCATATACACAGTAAGGTGGGACACTTTTTAAATATTTCTTTTAAAATAATTTATAAATTGTTTGATTATTTTATAAATGTTAATTTGTAAAAATTATTTAGCAGATAAATGGCGAATATTTATTTTAACAGTTAATTAGGTTATTAATTATGTAAATTATTAATTTGTTTTAAATAACTTTTATAATCATTAAGTGTACTCAGTTTTAGGATATGCCTTACTGTTGCTTACTTCTCAGTGGGAATAGCAAATCTTATCCCTCCAAAGTCAACACTTTCCCTGCTGTTGCTCAGGTTGGAGTGGAAATAGTAAATCGGACCCCTTCAAAGTCCAGCACTTTCCCAACGGTTGCTCAGATTTGTGTGGTATAGTAAATATGACCTCTCCAAAAGTCCAACACTTTCCCTACTGTTGTTCAGGTTGGGGTAGGAATAGGAATAGAAAAGCTGACCCCTCTAAAGTCCAGCACTTGCCCTACTGTTGCTCAGGTTGGAGTAGGAAAAGTAAATTTGAATTTGATACCTCAAAAGTAAAAAAATATTTCTCTATTGTTGCTTAGTTTAAAATGACAATAGTAAATGTAACCCCACTCCCAGGTCTAAATACTTTTTAATTTGCATTTTTGTCATTAGTCTATTTTTGTAACTGATTTTTTTGTGATTTAATTAAGGTATTTTAGTTGTAATTTAATTTTTTTAGTGTATATTTTTCCAGTGGTGGTGGACTCCTGACACTTAAGTATACTTTCTTGTAGTAAATTCAGGAGGGAACGATGGATTAGTGAGAAAATCAAGCATAAGTATTAAAAATTGGGTGGGGTTAAGCGATAGCTAAGGTGGGGCTTGGGAGAAACATACTAATATAAATCAAACACCCACAAAAGAATAAGAGCATTGTAATCCCAAAATGTACTTCTAAAGTGTATACATTTCTTTAACCCTAATGGTATAAAACCAGACTTCAATGAACTATGTATTATGTAATTCACATTAATTTTGAGGTATTAAAATGCAATCACTTTTTAACTTTGATTTTATTAACTCCTTCTTAATATGAATCATCCCACACTGTTTTACATGTACATTTTACATTTATATTTTACATGAATATATAATGTAAAGTTTATTAAATTTCCCTATACTTTCCCATAGATAGATCTCCACCGCAGTGTCAAAGGTTATCACTAACAAGTAAAGGTTACTTATAGTAAATGCATGCTCATTCATTTATAGGCAGCTCCTCCCCTCCTCCTAGGTAGTAGAGACACATACATTTGCCCCTAGGTGTTACTCTCCTCTCATAAATAGTAAAAAAGCAAAAAAGTAGAGTTACATTTAGGTATAGCAGTAAATCTTCACGTTTAAATGTACCTTTGTGAATTGGGCTCTTTGTTAGTTCTACATGTTTTAGACAATAAGAGCCAGTACTTAATGATGGAAAGGGAGAATTTTCCACTCACTCAGCCAGATTGAGAGCCATTGTACACCTCCTGTCAACGTAGGACAGTCATTACAGGGCAGCAGGGGAAGAGTTAAGCCTCTTTATCATGATCCGAAATCTAGAAATGCAATTAGATGTGCTCCCTGCAAAAAATAAAAAATCGAAAGGCAGGGCTGACATTTTTGGAGAAGCTCTCACTGTCAGCAGGCTGAACAATGAACAGCGCTTTCAGCATATGGCATTACAAGGGATTAGCCATAAAGAACAATTAATCCCGGTATATCCTCTCTTGAACTTCAGCGGCTCGTTAGGTAAGAGGGGAAAAGCGCTGCTGTCCCTAACGTGCCAGGTGAAACTCTCATCTGAGGTGAAGCCGCCATGTGGAGCGGGGCTCCCATCTGGCCTCCTTTGTTGTGCAGTTCTCCACCAGAAGGTGTTTAATGAGGCTATTGTGGTGGGTGCCGCCTGCTATTCAGATCCCCCTCTAAAAAGGTGCCATTTAATTGAGGGTTGGTTTTATCAGATCGGCTTTTAGCTTGACCTCGAGAATGCCTTAAGAAATGCATCTCTCAGGCGAGTGCGACAATCCTCTCACATCTCTTCGTTTTTTTTTTTTATTTGGATAGTAAGTGGTAAACCGAGCATGTATGTGGTTGGCTTTATTCTTCATAATTAAATAAGTGTTAAGATAGAAGTATTCCTAACTGTGTAACCAAATTAAAACGTACAGAGCTTGTTTTAACTCCATGGTACCCAGGAGAGATTCACATGCTGCCATATTTCAAGGCACAAACAATGCACTATTGCAAAGTTGGTTGACTTTGCAATAGGACTACGATTATGGATGCAATGGCTTCCAGCATGGTTGCTATGATACTGCTCCTATTTAGGAAAGAATTTTAATTGAAGACACGCCTCTTTAATGAACAAGACCCAAATATACTAAGGTTTTGCACTGGTGCAAAGCGAAGCAAAGGGGTTCATGGTAATTATTATCGAGCACAAAAGGTATTTTGCACTGTAAAGGTGCCTTTTCTGAGCAAGAACTATTTTGCACTGCTTTGCACTGCTTTGCATTAAGGGGGCGTTTTTAGGTCACATCAGTGCAAACACCCAAATGTTTTGATGAAAACCCTGGGCCAGATGTACGACCGTTATTTGCAGTGGCAAAGGGGATTTCAGCCCCTTTGCAAACGCCAAATAGGTCAGCCCAATGTACTAACCCTATTTTGCGAGTCACTAATCAAATAGCGACTCGCAAAATAGGGTTAGCGACTCGCTATTAGGAAGGGGGCATGCCAAGGGCGTCCCTTCCTAATAGCAGCTCCAAAACCTATGTATGAGTAATTTGCGACATTGCAATTGCACTCGATAAATCACCCAGAAACGGGAAGGGGTCCCCTGGGGACCCCTTCCCTTTTGTGAATGGGTAAAAAAAAAAACATTTTTTAAGGCTGGCAGTGGTCCCAGGGACCACTGCCTGCCCTTAAAAAAATTAAACTGAACCGTTTAATTTTTCTTTTTCAAATGATTCTGTTTTCCTTTAAGGAAAACGGGCTGCATTTAAACATTTTTTTTTAAATTGCATAATTGAAAAAGCAGTGCCAGACATGGTGGTCTGCTGACCGCAGCAGGCCACCATCCCTGGAAGTTTTAGCCATTCCAAATGGGGTCGCAAATTGCGACAGCCTCATTAATATTCATGAGGCTTGCAATTTGCGACCCCATTGGGAATCCCAAACAGTGTCTGGGACACTATTGTACATTGGCTTTTGTGACTCGCAAATTACGACTCGCAATTTGTCGCAATTTGCGAGTCGCAAAAGCTAATGGTCATACATCTGGCCCCTTGTCTACTAACATAGCCAGCCCAGGATTTGTGTCAAAAAAGAACTGATTCTTCAAGTAGGGGCAAACAAGGAGAAGTGTGTTAATTTCTTCGAAAACACTGACCCATTGCATGTGTGCTTCAGTGCACACCACACATCCCGTGCATGACATCCTGTACAATTTAACTAGGCACAGGATTTTTTGCTGGAAAGGTTAACTTCCGGTACAAATCGTCTGAGAGATTGTCCACACTCTCCACTGCACCATAATGCAAGACTGTACATCATGCAAGATGGCCTTGTTATAGCACCAGCACAGTGGGTTACAGCTACAGTAGGCCAATCTTAGCAGATATGGCTGTGCCCTGTACTTTCCTCCTTGCACAACGCAGCACGGAGAAGTTGATTGCTGATTGAATTGCATATTTTTTTTTTAGATCTGGGCCCACATCATGATGCAGTAACAGTTCACTTTCACTCTCAGAATGCTACAGATCCGATCACTAGTTGCCTCAGTGCTCCACTGGCTTTTTCTAGGCTTGCACTACATTAACAACATACAAACTTTCTTAATCAAAGGTTTACTCTCACTGTTTTTAATTTAAATAGTCCAATTTGTTGTGCAAGTGTTTTTGCAGAAATAACTCTTTATGACCCTTTCACTAGTGCAAACACATAGCACAATTTCAAAGACTTTATTGAGATCCAGGTATGTACCACCGTAACAGACATCGCGAGTGCATGATTTACACAAAACAAGTTGTTGCCAATGAGTAGTTAATACCCTAATAAAGCTACCGTAATCTAAAGGTTTTCTATGTCAGGTGTGAGCAGTTGATACTGTTTTGATTTTTCTCACTATTCTGGTAGTTCTTGTTTTGCTTTCCCAATGTAAAGGTAGGTCTACGAATGCTAAAAGGCGTAACTGGACGGAATAATTGAGTCTCACATGACATAAAGTACATTGTTACATCGAAAATTACGATTTTTTTGTGATCCCCTCATTTTCATTGTTCATAAGCTATTTCTTTTACCCCCACATATCTAATATTTAGATGGAAGTAATGTTTGTGTGTTTATATGACATTTATTAAAAACAACTGTGAATAAGGTAAACAGAAGCTTTACCATATGCTTATATTAGTTCGAAAGACAGATTGATCGCTTCCTGAGGCTAGTAAATAAACTAAAAATTGATTGAATCATGCAGTTTTTGCTAAATGCGCTAATTTAATTACACCATCCATAAAAGGCAAGGACAAAGAAAATAGGTTTGACATATTACAAGCACACACGGGTACATGATGTAGGTGAACACATGCGAAACATATAGCAATCAATTCACACTGAACAACAGCTATGCCCAAGCATGTGCAGCATTGGGCATAGGGCGAAATGCATCAACAGACCACGAGGAGATGTAATACAAGCAGAGGGAACACACGATTGAGAGTATTCTATAAGGTGCACCTAGGCATGTGATGTGCAACAGGGCAGCACTTGTGATACACCCCTGAGGAGCAATTTTGTATGTGATTCAGGGGCTCACTGAGTGATTTATCATTGAAGTGCAGAGTTTTGTATCTGAGGGCATTACATCTCAGAAGGTCTTGGAAAGATAAGTGCTAAAAATCTCTTAGTGATCCCATCTCTCTGAAACGCCTCCCTTATACTTGTAACACTGAAGGAGTTTTAAAGGAGTTTTAGGTCCTCACTACGACTACCCTGTATAAATCCGATATGTTCAGAAATTTTGTTACCGCACATACCAGAATCATGAGTTGTGAGGATTTTATCATACAAGGTAAATATCCGGTGTGATAAAATCTGGACCCTGGATACATTTTAGCATGTGCCTGAAAAAATCTGAGACATGCATGTTTTGAAGCAATATGCATCAACATCCACTTGACCCCCCATTTTGCAGGCAAAATGTGTGATCATAATCACACACAAAAAAATCCAAACAATTTGGTGACAGTTTTTATCCATGAAATAATTATTGCACAGGAATCTGGGGCTCTCAAAATGAGGTCCGTAGTCTGCATAAATGCCTTTTCCAATTCAGATGAAACACTTGCTGCCTGTTTACAAAGGCAAATCCAGTATTAAAAGTATGCTTATACCCCATCTTACCTTTTCATGCCTGCTGGAAATTCATAAAGCGACTCCTGACAGGCATGCATGGGTTTATGTGTGCCGATTTCTTGCGATCACTCAGAAATCCCATCCAAGGGGTAGGAAGAGGGTGTTCCACTGCATGATTTGCCATAGAAGTTTGGGAACACCCACAAATATGTAACTTTGTGGGCATTGCCAAACATTGTTCCAACCCCTTTCCACCCTGGAGAGGGGTATAGATTTACTTCAGCACAGGGATGGCATAACTTCCCTTCCAGAGTGGAAAGGAGAACAGATCATCTCCAAATTTGAGGGGGGTGTAAGATAAAGGCTTTCTCGAGGGCGAAAATTTTTTTCATTCAGCAGAAGAAAAGCGTGCATTTTCCCCGAGGGCTAAGCTACCCCATGCACGGGGCAATTGGAGACTTTTTGCAAAATGACATGTCGGTCTCAGAAATTACAAGAGAAGAGTGTAAACGGTTTGCAGGTAACACTGCCAGAGCAAAAAGAAATACAACACCAATTAGGTTTGTATAGAAAGTCCTCACTCACCAACCTGGTTGGTGACATGCTTCATCATCGGGCCCCACTGGGAGTGGCCGAATGCCACCCCAGTGTGCTTCAACGCCAGATTTACTGCGGAGCGGGTAATGTGAAGACGTGAGTGCTGTGTGATAGTGTTAGTAGTGAGATTAAAGTTGATAGTAAGATTGAAAATGTCTTAATTGTATCAAAAAATGATTTATTACTTGATCAATAGGACATATTAAAAGCAAATGTGGTGGAAAATAAACCAAATAAATTGTTTGGCTGTTTCCAATAAAGTTATAAGTGGGTCAACATGTTTCTGCCAATGTTGGTTATGAATTACCTGGCATTCGTCAGCACCTGTAGTGGACTAAACCCTGGTGGTATGGGCCGGGGTTTATTATGTATGATATACTTGGGGACTAAGAGTGTTTTGGCTTTCTCCTTACCTCTCTTTTTATTGAACAGTCTCAGAAATAAGCCAGGAAACTTGTGCCTGGCACAGCTTTCCGTTTGCGCTATTGGGAACATTTGTGAATTGCAAAAGACAGGAAAAGCGGTTTGAACAGGAGAAATAATTGGTTTATTTGTCTTTGTACACCCATCTCCTCATTCTTCCAACAGACCAACTGGCAACAAAAGGGAAACAGAACAACAACAATCTGTGTTCTATTATTTTCTGTACATGATCCCTCCTCCTCAGAAGCAAAGGCATATGTAAGTATCATTATCCTTAGACTTGTGTAGCACAAACTAAATCACTTCTTGGCGGACCCAATTTCTGAGAGACAAAGTCAGAAAACTAAGGGATTTTATGTCACAATATCAGGTTCTAGAATATCGACCGACACATATTAACTTCATATTTACTGTGATCACACTGTCTAGGCAGACATGTATAGGGAGTAAAAATATTACTTGTCTTAAATCTACATTTGGTTACCTTAATGATATGTTAGTAATAAATAATGTTAAAACAAAACAAGTGAAGGTCGATGTTTAAACTACAGTAGTATAGTAAAACAAAAACGTAAGTCAATAGAGTGATTTTTTCAGGATTATCCATTTTAGTTAACTATGCTGAGATTAGAATCCAGGGGGCAAACGTACAAGGAAATGAGAGAGCGCGTCGCTGCAGCAAATTTTGCTGCGCCGCAGGACGCCATATCCAAAACGCAGGGATGTGCCGTATTTACAATAATACGGCGCACCCCTGTGTTTTCCCGTGCGCTAAAAATAGCTGCCTGGCGCCAACACAGACACCCTTGCACAATAGTGCACGGGTGTGTGCATTGCAGCAAATGATGGTTTATGTGCAGGAAGGTCTCTTCCTACACGCAAACAATCGATAATATCCCTATGTTACTTCCATGTGTGCTGCATTCTTACAAAGCCAATAGAAAGCTACGCTCCGACCATCTCCATCTAGCCTACATGCCCAGAATTAAGAAGGCACGCTCTGGGGGCTGTCTCTTCTCCTACCATGCCCCCAGGCTCTGGAACTCCCTGCACCTTGCCATCCGCAGTGAAACTAACCTACTAACCTTCTGCAAACTTCTGCAAACTTGGCTCTTCCCATAATCACATCCAGTCTTTAGCATACTCCGCAGCGCTGGGTTGCCCCGGGTAGCCATGCGTTTTACAAATCCCATTTCATTCATTTTATTCATTCATTCTGCAGCACACATAAAAGTAGCAAATTGTCATTATTTAATGATTGTTTATGAGCAGGAAGGGACACCTTCCTGCACATAAACAATCCTTAATGGTGTTTTGATCTTTCCATATGTGCTGCAGAATGAAGCGTACATGGAAAAGGTAAAAATGAGGTGAAATAAAGGTATTTCTCCTCATTGCGCCATTCTAACGCCTGCTTTTGCATGGTGTTTTTGGCGCTGCCTCAGTTTTACACATCCTTATAAATCTGGGGCAGCGTCAAAAAGCAATGGGTGTTACGGTGGAATGCCCACAGCAACATCCATTGTAGGCCTCTTTCACGCAGACACCTGTGTGAAAGGGTACCTTATTTACAAAGCGGCATTAAGCCACGCAAAGTGGCCTAACGCCGCTTTGTAAATATGGTGCAGGGCATTGCACCACTGGAACGTCATTTAAAGTGACTTCCGGAGGCGCAATCCCCTTGTAAATATGCCCCTGGGTGTCATGGTTTCAGAGTCCAGTTAGACAGCCCGGATCACATCTCTGCCACTTAATGAAGCATGACAATCGGGAATAAGGATTGTTGCTTTGCAAAGAGAATGTATATTTTATTTGTTAATCACTTATTACAGTGTGTGATGTTCGTACAACGCATTTTAGTCTCCATATTATTTTCATTGTTTGGTGTTATTATGCTAGCAAGTTTTTTTTACTCATTACTGTCAACAATAGTGTATGCATCAGTCTTTCACTGGAAGACATGGAAACAGAGGATACATTTCCCATGTTTCTGAGCAGTCATTCATGTATAATGTTTGCTCCTGTATTTTAAAATAATCGCAGCATTATTTTTCCAAACTATATTTTGGTTACTTGCCAGAAAGTACACTAATCTGTTTTTCTCCATGTTTAAATAAACTATTCAATATTAAAATAGGTTCTCATAAATTTCTTAACAAGAGAACTTTTATAGATAGGGGATGTTGGCAAAATAGTATGCTGGTCTGTTGTGTTAAAGTTATTCCTACCTCCAATTAGATCTAGGACTTGGGCCGAGGTTGGTACTGTTTCCATAGTCCTCTCCATGTACCTGTGCAGGTTTCTGTCTGTATTATTTCTACTTCTACTGCACATGCTGTAGTCTGCTTGGATTCCCAAAGCAAATGCAGTGTCAGGCACTGACCCAAGGTTCATTACAATCATAAAAATGTGACCATTAGGTGTAACAAAAATAGTATCCAGGTCATAATAAAAACAAAAAGTAAAAATGTAACAGTACACAAGTCCTTATTTAGTTTCCTGAGCCAAACCAACTATTCTTATATCAGTAATTCTGTGTAGCTGACTGATCAACTCCAGACTAAGAGGAAGAATGCAAATTATAACAATCAACCAATGGTGCTAAATCCATAAATATTATTGCTTTCTATAATATAGATTTCTTATTAATAAAATAGGCACTACTGCAGTGTGTCTTGAGAGAGGCAAGAAACGGAAGGAAGAAGCTAGTACTCATAGGTCATCATTACAAATAACCAGTTATTCCCAGTGAGGCAGTAACTCCTGTTTCTGGTCATATTAGGACTATCAAGAGGTTACTGTAACTAGGGCCAGATTTATGAATTTGCTACGCATCTCGAGGAGAGAGCAGGAATGCACCATATATACTAAGAGATGGCGCATTCTTGCTCTCTCCCTGTGCAGGCACACTGAGAGCTACTGAGCGCAAATGCAGGCACCCTTGCGCCATGATGCATGGGTGCCTGCATTATAGGCAGTAAATAGAAAATTTACTCGCACCTCCATTCATTTAAGGTTGGAATTCCGATCGCAACCAAAGAGAGACCAAATTAATTACGTCTATCTTGACAATGATTTTTGCCTATTTTATTTAGTTTTCATAGAAAAAAGTTTGTCATAATTTAGTTAGGCCAAACAGGGAACATACCATCAACTGCACAAAATCTCGCATTGATGTTTACCAATTAAATACAAAACTAAATTGTTTCCTATCATACATAAATATCCACAAAAATTGACAATACGATTGAACACGTACAAAAATTGCAATACAATACATCAAATATTGAAACATTCAAAATTATAAACATGTCAAAAAAGTTGTTTCTTAAGCAAACTATTTGTATGCATATACATTCAAATTTATCACATTGTGATACAAATCAAACAACTCAAGAAAAAATTCTTAACACCCGGAGGGCAACTAGTCCTAATATTTTAGGTGTTCGACAATCTCGTCGAGATTTAAATCTCACATAGCCGACGCGTTTCGAGTTCGGGCTTTATGAATTCCCAACTCTCATCAGGGCAGGGTGAATCTTGTCGAAGACAACTAATTTTGACAAAAAGAAAAACAATTCGAATTGTTTAGAAATACCTTCTTTAGTGCCCACAGCACTAGATTCCTAGTTAATTCGATACAAATCCACATGCCTGTGTGGAGCCAGAGTGAACTTCTGGCTTTTAATTATTCTCCTACGGAGTGGTGTAGCAGTCTGCAACAAAGTATCAAACCCATATTTAGTCTATCACCCGCTAAACTGCTGGTTGTTCAACAACATATATATGAAGGGGGACAGTACCTTATGCCAACAGTATTCCAATCACTTCAAAACACGGATCAGTCGTGGTCTTCGTGATTCTTAAATTCTAAAAAAATCAACACGTTTTACTCTACTGTCTAGATGCCAAATGTGCATGTTGTTTTGCATAGTGAAATGCAGTGATTACTCACTCAGACAGCGGCGTACACACGCGGGTTGCACCCGGTCTGTGTTATTTCACGGCGGTCTCGATGCAAAACTGAAAAAAAGCACGGGCTAAGGTGAGTCCCACATTCTGAAAGCTGACCCACGAACTTGCTAGTGTTGAAACTCGTTACAAATCACTCACCGAATCAAGCATGGGTCGCATGGCATTCAATGGGGTTCATTACTTGCTCAGTTGTTTGGAAGCAAGGCGCCTTCTCGGAGTCAAATATGTTGTGACACGTGAGCTAGTCACGTGGGGCCTGTTCACTGTAAGCAGGTTTTTTACAAACTACTGCATACCATTGTATACAGTTTCAGTTCACAATGGCTGCATGACTTTTAGTACATTTTAGATGGATAAGTGTTAAATTAGCTAACACTCCAGTAATATTAGTACAGCTGATTAAATGTTGTGGCTTTATAGCATTGTTTACATATCTGCCTATCAGATACAATTTTGTGGCACTGTTGTTACAGTGCCCGGACGTCGTGCTCTTTCTTAATTTCAGGGTGCCTTTGATAGTTCTTACTGTTATCAGATGAGCGTCCCAGATCTTTAAAACTTGTGTAGAGCATGCAATCCCACCAAAGTATTTATTCTTATAGGTTGGGAATTTCCTGTCTGGTGCCTTGCAGGAGGAGCACAGTGTGCTCTTCTGTGAGAGCCTTTGAAATTAATTTGTCAGAATCCTGGAGTGACAGGGCAATATCCCATGGTCGCTGAGAGCTTCAGGAGATATCGTAGCTATATCATATAACCTGCAGCATCCACTCAGAGCAGCATTAGCTTATAATTTTTGTTTCTATTTCTGTGCAATAGGTAGGGTCAATTTATCATTGTATTAGCTTGGAAAGATCCAGGTCTTCTCAGCCTTCGTAAATTGCAGGTGATTTTCTATTATTCTTACATTTGTGGAGAAGGGATCCAGAGATTAGTCACTTGGCAAGCTGGGTGTCATCTTGGAGATGAGTATTCTCTTCAGTGAATATCGTTTGAGTGTTACTGAATGAAAGCTAGTTCTCTGCTGCTGATGTTCCAATCGGTGTTTCAAAGAGCGTTGAAAGAAAAATGCCTGTCGATTAGTAGTCAATAAAGTGCTTCTAGAACCACTGGATGTGGTCGCATATATGAATGTGTTATCATTGTCATGGCACAGTGTTCTGGATTCTTTTTAGTTGTGGCTATTGAGAGAGTGAGACTTAATTGAAACATCTGTTTGGATAGACAACACATGACATACCAAGGGAGTTACCACTGCAGTTCTGAAGAAAATCCTAGATGAAAGACAATAGATTTAAAGGTTTCCATATGTCAAGATCTCCTTTTTCGATGAGTTCAAATGGTTAGTCAGCATCTACTGGTCGATGGCCCAGAGGAAATGATGTCACCCTGGTCTGTTGGATAGTTTCTTTTTTTCTAGCTTGAGGATGATCGGAGTAGTTTTAGCACAATTGTAGGTTTTCAGGTACATCGAGGTATTGAAGAGTTAGAAAGTCATGTTAGTGGAGGAAGTGAGATGATAATTGAGCAATCCATGACAATTCCTTTTAGGTTTGGAATGCATGCTCTCATAGAAAAGTTTAGGATTGCTACTGAACAGGGTTCGCCGCATCCTAATTCCTGCGTTGGAACCGACGACTGGTGGTCGCTCGCCTCCAGTTCCAGAATGATGCTGCACGGACTAAGAGTGAAATGTTGGAGGGATTAGGAGCTTGCTGTAAATGTCATTGGCTTTGCGTGGGCAGGTATGTTAAACCAGAAGCTCAGGTCTCCCATGGCCCAGAGTTTGGAATATTTTAGGGAGTCGTTGGATATGGCATGTATGAAGGGCTCAATCAAAGCTCCATTTTTTGGATGGTGGTCTTTCAATAAGTTTTAAAGCACATACAAAATTAGGACTTGGCGTGCCGCACCCAGAAGGGATTTGTAGTCTGTCAAAACATGTCTTTAACACTTGTGTTTTGCAGTGACTGTGAAAAAACCCATTAGACTACCTCCAGTCATCTGTATGGACCTGATATCCTGGTGGGATTGAATCATGGGTGCGCTGCTATCTCCAAGCCGGGTTTCTGTTATGAAGAGTAGACTGGGTTTTAAGCTTGAGAGCAGATTGATACATGTAACCTCTTACATCTACACTTGCTTATATCGTAGTACCTGTATCTACACATTATTTCCTTAACCCCTATTTATTTTATTTATTTATTTATTTTATAGCATTTATAAGGCGCACAGCTACCCACAAAGGGTTTCCCGGCGCCGAAACAGCAAAGACACAGGACACAACTAGAGAGAAAACAGATCCAAAGGCAAATTATTTATCAAACAGCCAGGTTTTCACACTTTTTCTGAAACTCCTATAGTTTTCTTCTTTGCGTATTGCAGTGGGCAGTGTGTTCCAAAGAGTTGGACCCAGAAATGAAAAGGATCTTCCGCCCATTCTAGCCCGTTTGTACCTTGGTACCGCAAAGTTCGCTGATGTAACTGAGCGAAGATTGCGGTTGGGTAGGTAAGGCTTGGCAAGATCTTGAAGATACTTGGGAGCAGTCCCGGCTTTGATTTTGAACAGGTAGCTCAGGGTTTTAAAACGAATCCGATTTTCGACCCTGAGCCAGTGCAGGTCCCTGAGATGTTTAGTGATCCTGGCATATCTCGGAATTCTGCAAAGCAGTCTGGCCGCAGTATTTTGCACCAGTTGTAAGCGTCTTATTACTGCTTTGTTTGCACCCAGGTACAAGATGTTACCGTAGTCAAGCCGAGATGTCACTAAGGCATTGACTACGGTCTTCTGGGTGGTCGGTGGTAGCATCCAGACAATCTTGCGTAACCATCTGAGAATAGTAAAACATATGCCAGCCACTTTATTTGCTTGTTGCACCATAGATAAGCTGTCATCAATGATGAACCCAAGATTTCTGACCTGAGTGGCTGGGGTCGGAAGCTTGCCTAGTGAAGTCGGCCAATGGGAGTCGCTCCAGAGATCTTTACTGTTCCCTAGGAGAAGGATCTCAGTTTTTTCCCCATTTAATTTGAGTTGGTTGGCCGACATCCAGCAGAAAATTTCATGGAGGCCTGTTTTAAGTGCAGAAGAATCAGACGAGTCAGATTTAGATAGTGAAAACAGAATCTGAGAGTCGTCTGCATAGGTCATCAAAACCAGACCGAAGTTCTCTGCAAGGTAGGCTAGTGGGCGGAGGTACAAATTAAACAAAAGGGGACTCAGGATAGATCCCTGTGGTACACCGTGGGGAGAATAGAAAACATCCGAGCAGGCCTCAGAGGAGGTGATCTGGAAGGTCCGAAGGGATAGGTATGATTTGATCCATTCTAACGCCTTGCCCTCGACACCACTCTCCCCCAACCTGATGAGCAGTTTGGAGTGAGAGATGGTGTCGAAGGCCGCGCTTAGGTCCAATAGGACCAGGGCCACCGTTTGGCCATCATCTCTGAGCTCTCGGATTTTTTCCGTGATCCCAAGCAGGGCGGTTTCAGTGGAATAGCCGCTCCTGAAACCGGACTGAGACGGGTGAAGTAATTCATTATTTTCCACAAATGTGGAGAGAACTTCATGAATATGCCTCTCCAGCATTTTAGAAAAAGCAGGAAGCAACGATATTGGTCGATAATTGGCCAATATCGTAGGATCGGCGGCTGGCTTTTTCAGCAAAGGGCTGACTATGGCATGTTTCCATAAAGCGGGAACAGAGGCCTGTTCCATAGACGCATTAAGTGTCTCCATAATGGGTGTCAGGGTGGAATCCTCCAATTGGCTAATAATGCTGATTGGAATAGGATCGCGAGGAGAACCTGATTTAATAGATTTAAGCAATTTCCTCAGTTTATCCGATGTAATGGGAGGCCAGTTTCAAGGTGACAGTTGCCTTTAAAGATTTGAGAAGTGTCCTCTTGATTAAAGGAGGTAGTACTATTTTTATCAATATTAGAGACAATCTTCTCAATCTTTCCAGTAAAGAAGGACGCCAAGTCCTGGCATTGCTGAGTACTAAGAGGGAGAGCATCTGCTCTTGAATTTTCTCCAGCCAATTCCTTCACCGTGTTAAAAAGAGTCTGGGATTTATTAATAGCTGTATTTATAGTCGTGGTGACATAGCATGCTTTAGCTTTCATGCATGCCGAGTGATAGCTATTTCTAGCCCTACGGTAGATCTCTTTTTGGTGCCCTTCGTAATTTTTACGCCACTGTCTCTCCAAGTTCTTACAAGTAGATTTTTCTTTCTTTTGATTTCTTTTGATTTCTATTGATGCACAAGTACCTAAAATACGTTTGATCTTTTTCTTCTTATAAGTTTATATATTTTGTTCGCTCAGCATCCCTTTTTTCTATGTTTTCCTCCACGTTCTCTGACTGGAAAATATTTCTTCAGTTTAGAAATTAACCAGAATAAAGCTTTGCCACTGTGGGGTAAGTAACCTTGTGTTCTTCATTTTAATGTTTTTTTCTAGAACAAAGTAATGACACACATGTGTAGGTAGGGCTAAGATCCCAAACATCTACTAAAGCCAAGCATAGCTACATTAATGTTTGCATGACCAGTTTATTTTCAATTAGGAATTTTTCGGTTTAAAAAAACTAACGTTTATTCAGGCAATTGCCTATAAAACATATTCATAAAACAATTAGAAAGAAGAGCACAGCTCACATAAATACACAATAATTAAAATGCCCAACATTTCAATGTTAACAAATATTTTACAACAAAGCTTCTTGGCCTTTTTTCTTGATTTCATACTTAAATAAAATTTAAAGCTCAAAATGGGGCTGAAAGAACTGGAAAATGGGCATATGGATGTTTAGCTGGGGATAAGCACTATACTACTAACTTCTTGGGATGCACACTCGCTCACTTCCTGGGTTAAGGTAATTTCCAGGTTAGGAGGGGTAGAGCCCTATTTATTCTTCCTGAGACCTTGCATGAGTTGGGTGCTTGCTTTCGCTTTTCTGTTATTCGCTATAGTCTCTCACTGTTTGTTTTTTGCCTTTCAGCTCTCTTGGTTCCTTACTTAGAACCCTCCTTTGTTTGTTTATCAATAACCCCATCCATTTCTAGTACAATATCATATTTATAGATCAATTAGTGGTCTGGGACCTTCGCCGGTTTCCTGGTCCTCTTTGAGTTCATCAATGCACCATCTGCTGCTGGTACAAGCATGCCTTGTTCCATCTGTTTCCAGTACATTTAATTTTAACTGGTTTCTAACCTGACCCTCTGTCTCGTGTCTAACAATTGGTCAGATCTATCCTACAATGAAAGCATCTAGTGAGAGTGGTACCGTCCCTTGAAAAAGATGAAGTCTCGGAGAGTGAGCTCCAGTCCGTGAATTCTCTCTTGCTTCTTTTCCATGTTTCTTCCCCTGATGCACCATAAACAACCTGAGAAAAGGGAGATTTGATTAAAAAACTTACTGGGGTGACACTGCTCCACTCACAAAAATCGCTATGACTTCCATTGTTCCACGATGATCTAAAAGTAGTGACACCAGTGAAAATGTTTCATGCAAACCCTTAAACTTCAACAGCTTTGCAACTTCACTAAGGATTAAGGTGACCACCACCCTTCAGGGCACAGTATCAAGTCCTGGAATTCTGAGTGGTAGCCAAATGCGTTTGTAGTCTTATTTTGCTGCCACAGAACTACATAGACTAACACACTTCAAATTAATGATTTATGTTTGAAATTTCAGGATTGGTGACAGTGCCCTTAATGACCTAGAATGAGCCAACAAAGATAAGGTTGTGGTGCATCGTATTCCTAATACCTACCTCGAGTTTAGTGCCACTGAGGAACCACGAAATGTTAATTTTCTTCTATCCAAAAGCCAAGATTTTAATTTTATCTTGATTGTTAAGTACCTGATTAATAGAGCAATATTCATGGACAGCCTCAATCTTTTTTTTAAAGCCAATGGAGGTAAAGTTCATAATCACTAGCTCTTCTACAAATCCCATGCCTCAATTGAATCCTGGGGGTGAAATCTAGCTATGAGTAGAGCCTCCAGCAGTTTTCCTGTAAAAAGGCATAAGATTGCTACGGCAAATACAATTTAGAGACAGTTGAAGCATAATCAACATAATCTTCGCAAACAATGGCTTAAAGCAGGGGTGCATCTTAGTACTCTGCCTGTTCAACATCTATACAGACAACCTAGAGAACCATTTATGCCAGGTACAGGTAGACCCTCCCAAGTTGGGCAACAAACTAATAGAAGTTTGCAATTTGCAGATGATATAGTCTTGCTCATAAAAACTCCGCTAGGTTTACAGAGACGGATTACCTAATTGCTAGATTACACAACAAATGCTTAACTGGACCTTAACTACAACACAACTAAGGTTCTGTGTTTCTCGAGTGCACATAAAAGCAACTCAGATTTACCTGGAAGGCACCTTGCCACTTTTCTCCATTTACAAATACCTTGGGTTGCATCTAGATTGCTATCTGAATTACAAACAGCAAGGAATATCCAGGCAAGCAAAAGCAAACAAATTGTTATTCTTCTTTAAAATCTTAGAACAAAAGCTGAGATTGCTCCAAAAAATATATTTGGAGAGTTGTGGAAGGAACATTCATGCCTTCCATATCATATGGATCAGAACTACTAAAAAGTAAAAATGCAGCAAGCCTGACCTCCTTATAATCCAGCCTCTTCAAAACAATGTTTTGGATTACACAACATATAACACAAGCCCATGTTAGGTTAGAGGTGAGGGTACACAACCAGATTCCAGTTAGACAAGGCACCCTAATAAAATACTATTTGAGAATGAGGGCTGCAGATGCAAACTCACTGGCCTTCCAAGGTCGGCTTGAAATAGAAAAACAAGCCAGTGCAAAGAACTCAGTCTACACGTCATTACAGCAGTCAATTGCGGCCCTAAAGGTAGAAGAGGTCTGACACAATAACAGTTATTGTGTATTGTGTATTGAGTTTAAATGGGCAATTATTAAAGTAGTCAAACAGCAATGACTTTTAATAGATAAAGCAGCTTTGGTGAACAAAAGGCAAGCGTGGGTGGTCCTGCCAAAATACAAAGTTTTCAAACCCCAACAATACATGTCGGAACACTTCTCAGAGTCAAAAAAGCACAATCTGACTCTAAATAGGTTGGGAGTCTTTCCATCAAAAGAGTTATCGCCATCCTGGAAACAGACCTGGCAACCATGGAGTGCAGTCTTTGCTGAGTAGTGAATCATTACTCCATCTATTATGCATTTGCCCGGCGCTTTTATCACTCAGGATCTTGTACGGCCAACATAAAAACAATTTCAAATAAGATCAAGCTGGCCAGCTGTAATAACACTATTTGGAGGTTCATCCATCCAGTTAGCATATAAGGCTGTTAATATATTGGACCTAGCAGCCAAGGAATTAGAAAAGGATAGATACAAAAATAACAAATAAAATTCAGACTGCAAATTTGGGCCTGGTAAGGCAGATGTCTTACCTTTATCTACTATGCTCTGTACTAAGGAGAAACAGAACTTGTATACACTTGTATCCTTGAGATATCACCTGGCTTCTAGATGTGATTTTATTTTACTCGTACACACCTTTTCTTAGGGTTTCACTAATTCCTGATGTTTGTCGAAGATGTACGTGTTACTCATTTAGCAGTGGCACTTTCCAATCAATTATGAATCACTGAGTTATTGTTTCATTCGTATACACGTAGTGGGTGACATACATGGAAGTGGTACACTGAATTTTACAGTGGATGCAAAAACAGATTTCTTGACCTTGTTACGATGTAGTTGTTGCATATTTTGATATACATTTAATTTTTGTTCCAGCAGGAGGCAACTGAAGACAATGTTATTGAATGCCATTGAACACTAAAATTTTCCCTGATGAAGGGTTTCTTCACCCAAAATGCATATCATGAGTGATGTAATATGTAACGTCATCAGCAGTGCATTGCGGGTGCGCAAGTTATAGTTACCTCAACTAACTATAAAGGCCGAATTTCTCTGTTTTGTTATGAGCAAAATGTCCAACTAACTATAAAGTTTTTTTCCGTGAATTTCAAAGGTTTTTTAAATGCTAATTTATAACTATAATGTCCCTGGAACCTATCGTTTTCTCAGTGAATTCCTAAAGGCTTTTTAAATGCTAATTTCTAAGTATAATGTCTCAAAAATACTGTTATTCTTAGTTTTGTAATTGCTATAAAAATATTGTAATGTTTTCTCTTCTCTAAAATATAAATATAATTTTTTTTAAGTGGATTTGTGAACTGATCGTGTACTTGTCTCGGTGAATGAGCAAATCCAAGAATTTTGCCACCATATTGGTTAAGTCGGGTAGGATGCATGCGAATGGTGCACGGATATCGACCCCGCATAACGTCGCATACCTAGTTCCGGGGGTCGCATCAAGTGTGCGAATATATCGTAAAATTTTATATTTTCAAAGTATATGTATATAAGTTTAATATGTATATTACAGTAAGAGATTATTTAATCTAGTTATAAAAATCATATATTTGCAATTGTAATAACGATATATTATTGTTAAAAATATGTGTCAGAAATCGCGTCAGGTCCGTGCTGGTTGCGCGCCGGGTGCGTGAATCCCATGTGACTTCAAAAGAAAGCATTTCATTGGTTAAGAAGCTTTTTATTCTAGAAGTAACAGCACAGCACCCACATTTCTCATTCCTCCAACAACATTGCCAGGAGTATCACCTTATGTGTTTAGTGCTCTTCTTGCATTTTTTCTGTTTTAAAAAAAAAGATAACTAGAAGAATAGCATCTTCAAATCCACCAGGTGGCATCCTTGGTGAAGACGATGACTTGGAAGGACCAAGAAAAACAAGAAAGGAGAGCATCTTATGGGCCTTCTTTACCTTTACACCTGGAGAAAATAAGGTCAACGCAAGGAAGGTGACCTGCACTATTTGCAAACACATGTTATCTCGGGCTCTGAGAAAAAATACTTGAGCGGTACTTCGTCAATGTTGCAGCACCTCCAAACTAAACATCCTCATCGGTTAGCATGAGAACAACATCGACGAAAGCTGGAACAATAAGCCCATCAAGGTGACCACGATGCTGGACCTAGCACCTCAGCTGGAACCTCAACTTCAAGCAGAGGACCTGATATTAGGCCAGAGTTCTCTGGTCTAGAACAAAGATGCATTAAATGCAAGAAACGTATTTGCTATGGTGAGCAGTCTGTGGACGCAATTGTTTTCGCTGCATGAAGCCACGATTGTTAATTTTTTTTGCAATGATTTTTGAATTGCGAAAAGTTAGAGAAAAGTTTTCGCCGTTTTTTCTGTTGCTTGTTCATTTTTTTTTAAAAAACACACCACAAAATACAAAAAAGAGTTAAAAAACACCCAAAAAATTATAAAACAAAAAAAGAAGCAAAAAGGCACATTTGTATGTGTTGTTTGAAGGAGTGCATGGGTAATGCTTGGGTGATGGCATGAGTGCATGGGTAGTGCCTGGGTGATTGGAAGAGTGCATGAGTTTTACCTGGCTGATTGCATGAGCGCAGGAGTACTGCCTGGATGATTGAAAGAATGCATGGGTAATGCTTGGGTGATTGCATGAGTTCTGAAGAAGTGCCTGAGTGCATGTATGACTTCATGGGTAGTGCCTGGGTGATTGCACGAATGAAGCAGTAATGTCTGGGTGAATATAGGAGTGACTGGGTAGTGCATAAGTGATTAAACGAGTGCATAGGAAGTGTCTGGGTGATTTTATAAGTGCATGGGTAGTGGCTGGGTGATTGAAGGAGGGCAAGGGTAGTGCATGGATGAGTGAAAGAGTGGAAAGGTAGTGCTGGCTTATTCCATGAGTGCATAGGTAGGGCTTTTGTGATAGCATGACTGCAGGGGTAGTGCATGACCCATTGAAGGAGTGCATGGGTAGTACTTGACTGATTCCATAAGTGCATGGGTAGTGCCTGGGTAATTGGAATAGTGCAGGGGTAATGTCTGGGTGATTGGAGGAGTGCACGGGTACTGCCTAAGTGATTGAAGAAGTACATGGGTAATGCCTGGGTGATTCCATAAGTGCATGGTTAGTGCCTGGGTAATTGGAATAGTGCATGGGCACTGCTTAGGTGATTGCAGGAGTGCAGGGGTAGTGCATGGCTGCATGTAGGACTGCATGGGTAGTTCTTGGGTGATTGGAGAAATGCATGAGTTTTACCTGGGTGATTACATGAGTGCAGGAGTACTGCCTGGATGATTGGAAGACTGCATGGGTAGTGCCTGGGTGATTGCATGAGTGTTGCAGACTTGCCTGAGTGCATGTATGACTGTGTTGGTAGTGCCTGGGTGATTGCATGCATGCAGCAGTAATGTCTGGGTGAATACAGGAGTGCATGGATAGTGCCTGAGTGATTGGACAAGTGCATAGGTACTGTCTGGGTGATTTTTTAAGTGCATGGGTAGTGGCTGGGTGATTAAAGGAGGGCAGGGGTAGTGCTTGGATGAGTTAAAGAGTGGAAAAGTAGTGCTGGGTTATTCCATGAGTGCCTGGGTGATTGCATGACTACAGGGGTAGTGTCTGAGTGATTGAAGAACTGCATGGGTAGTACCTGGGTGATTGCATGAGTGCAGGGATAATATCTGAGTGATTAAAGAAGTACATGGGGAATGCCTGGGTGAATGGAAGAGTGCATAGGTACTGCCTGAGTGATTAGACGTGTGCATAGGTAGTGTCTGCATGATTGCATAGGTGCAGGGGTAATGTCTGTGTGATTTGAGGAGTGCATGGGTACTGCCTAAGTGATTGAAGGAGTACATGGATAATGCCTGGGTGATTCCATAAGTGCATGGGTAGTGCCTGGGTAATTAGAATAGTGCATGTGTACTGCCTAAGTGATTGCAAGAGTGCATGGGTAGTGCATGAGTGCATATAGGAGTCATGGGTAGTGTTTGGGCGATTGGAGGAGTGCATGTGTTTTACCTGGGTGATTGCATGACTGCAGTAGTACTGCCTGGGTGATTGGAAGACTGCATGGGTAGTGCTTGGGTGATTGCATGGGTTTTGCAGAAGTGTCTGAGTGATTGCATGAGTGCAAGGGTAATGTCTGGGTGAATAGAGGAGTGCATGGGTGGTGCTTGAGTGATTAGACAAGTGCATAGGTAGGGTCTGGGTGATTTTTAAAGTGCCAGGGGAGTGGCTGAGTGATTGAAAGAGCGGAAATGTAGTGCTGGGTTATTCCATGAGTACATAGGTAGTGCCTGGGTGTTTGCATGACTGCAGGGGTAGTGCCTGAGTGATTGAAGGAGTGCATGAGTAACACCTGTGTGATTGAATGAGTACAAGGGGTAATGTCTGAGTGATTAAAGAAGTACCTGGGTAATGCCTGGGGGCATGTAAGAGTGCATGGGTGCATGTAGGACTGCATGGGTAGTTTTTGGGTGATTGGAGGAGTGCATGAATTTTACCTGGTTGATTTCAGGAGTGTAGGAGTACTGCCTGGATGATTGGAAGACTGCATGGGTAGTGCTTGGGTGATTGCATGAGTGCATAGGTAGTGCCTGGGTGAATGCATGACTGCAGGGGTAGTGTCTGAGTGATTGAAGGAGTGCATGGGTAGTACCTGGGTGCTTGCATGAATGCAGGGGTAATGTTTGGGCGAATAGTGGGGTGCATGGGTAATGCGTGAGTGATTAGCCGAGCACATATGTTGTGTCTGGGTGATTTTATAAGTGAACAGGTAGTGGCCGGGTGATTGAGGGAGGGCAAGATTAGTGCCTGGATAAGTAAAAGAGTGGAAAGGTAGTGCTGGGTTATTCCATGAGCCTGTTTAGACAGGGGGTAACCCTAATAACCCTCCAGCATCTGTGTATATATATACAAATTTCAGTAAAGAAAATAATGCTTCGGGAAAAATAGCAACAATACAATAGGCTGAAGGGATACTTAAATTTTCTCTTCCTGTATCAATTATTCACAAGAAAAATCTGTGCAATATTTCCATTAAAAATCAAAGGCAATTTTGAAAAGTTACAAGTGCTTATGTATTTTTATTTTGCAATTTTGCTTAATTTGAATAATGAAAGATTCTTTTTTTCTCTTTTTGTCCTTTTCAACATATATATACAGACATATACATTGTATCAACATATATATATATACAATATGTACATTTAACAAACAAACATGCGTTTTGTTTCTTTTTCTCTCTTTGCCCTATTTAATCAAAAAAAGGATGCTCCTAAGCAAACTATTTGAAACAAGCATTCCTTTAAAGAAGATCACCCTTCGAGTGAGGCAAAAAGGTTAAATACTTCAACCTCTAATCTTTTATCGTACTCCTATATTATTTGTACATTATTTAAATTTTCATGGGTGTCTCATCAAAAATTGTCATTGCGTTTCAGCCCCTTTGTTTCTTGGGCCTCCTCAGGACTAGGGCAGGTGAGTCCTTAACTTTCCAAAGATCCACCTAAAAAAGGATCAAATGTACCTTATTTTAACCACATATATACAGACAGACAACTCTTTATATACATATATACACATAGGAGCAATAATTCACATTGATATACAGTATGTTTGTTTCAAATAGCTTGTTTATGAGCATCCTTTTTTTGATTAAATAGGGCAAAGAGAGAAAAAGAAACAAAATGTATGTTTGTTTGTTTTTTAAATGTACATATTGTTTATATATGTTCATACAATGTATATGTCTGTATATATATGTTGAAAAGGACAAAAAGAGGAAAAAAGAAACTTTCATTATTCAAATTAAGCAAAAGTGCAAAATAAAAATACATAAGCACTTGTAACGTTTCAAAATTGCCTTTGATTTAGGATGGAAATATTGTAAATAATTGGTAGAGGAAGAGATCATTTAAGTATCCCTTCATCCTATTGTATTGTTGCTATTTTTCCCGAAGCATTATTTTCTTTATTGAAATTTGGGTTATTCCATGAGTGCATGAGTAGTGCCTGGGTGATTGCCTGACTGCAGGGGTAGTGCCTGAGTGATTGAAGGAGTGCATGTCTGGGTGCATGTAAGAGTGCATGGGTAGTGCATGGGTGCATGTAGGACTGCAGGGGCAGTTCTTGGGTTATTGGAGGAGTGCATGAGTTTTACCTGGGTTATTGCATGAGTGCAGGAGTACTGTCTGGATGATTGGAAGAGTGCATGGGTAGTGCTTGGGTGATTGCATGAGTGCACATGTAGTGCCTGGGTGATTGAATGACTGCAGGGGTAGTGCCTGTGTGATTGAAGGAGTGCATGGGTAATGCCTGGGTGACTCCATAAGTGCTGAAGTAATGTCTGGGTGATTGGAGGAGTGCAAAGGCCCTGCCTGAGTGTTTGAAGAAGTGGATGTGTAGTACCTGCGTGCTTGTTTGAGTGCATGGGTAATGTCATGTCATGTCATGTCATGTCAAAGGTTTTTGTATAGCGCAACTTATCACCGCAAGGTCTCAAGGAGCTTACAGCAAAAAAAAAAAAAACATTGATCATAAGTGAGGCTGAAGCAGTATAGAAAAGAATTAAAAGAGTTACTTGGGGAAGAGAAATGGGGCAAGGTAGGAAAAAGAACGGTGACCGTATCTGGAGGTCCGGACACGCGGTTGGGACAAAAATGATTTATTGCTAGACCTTAAGGATCTTTTGGGACATACCAATTAAGTTTATTTTGGAGGTATTTAGGCCCATTGTTATACAAAGAATTATGCGTTATACTAAGGATCTTAAAATGGCTTTTCTGTCGAATGGGAAGCCAATGAAGCTTTTTCAAACACGGCGCGGAAGCTGTTCTAGGAGGCAGGTCCAGGACTAATCTGGCCGCTGCATTCTGGAGAGTCTGCAGTTTTGCCAGCAAATCCTTGTTCAGTCCAGCATGCAGGTCATTGCCATAATCAAGATGGCTGATGATCAGGCCCTGTACCAAGGGTTTTCTAGCTTCTATAGGAAGCCACCTGAAAATCTTCCTAAGACTGCGCATTATTCCGTAGCAAGTGCCTGTCACTTTGGCTATGTGGTTTTTCATAGACAAGGTGGAATCAATTATTATTGCCAAGCAACGTACTGCAGATTTAGGGGAGGGACATACTCCCAATTCCGATGGCCACCACTCTTGTGTCCAGCATTTCTCTGCTTTACCGACCAAGATGATTTCAGTTTTACTAGCATTCAATTGGAGTTTGTTGTTCCTCATCCAACTGCTTATCACAACCATGCAGTCTTTAAAACGTGAACGCGTGCCGACGGGATCCATACCGCAGGTGATAAGCAGCTGGGTATCATTGGCATACGACACAGTTTCAAAGCCATAGGAGTTGATGATTTTTGCCAGTGGGGATAAATACAAGTTAAATAGTAAAGGGCTTAAGATTGACCCCTGGGGTACCCCCACCGTTACACGGCGGCTACTGGAGACCAGAGTGTCAACTTGAACGGTTGTGAGGCGATCAGTAAGATAGTTTTCAATCCAATCAAGGGCCCTCCCTCTGATACCTATCTCCCACAGACGATGTTGCAAAATGCTGTGGGAGATGGTATCGAATGCCGCGGAGAGGTCCAAGAGGATGAAGATAGCTGATTTGCCTCTATCAACCGTGAGCCTGAGGTTATCCACAATCTCGATGACCGCTGTCTCCGTGCTATGGGCAGCATGGAAACCGATTGGGAGGGATTCAGGACTCCGTGTGCCTCAGTAAAAGCAGTAAGCCGTTTATTTACTAGATGTTCCAGCACTTTCCCAAAAAAGGGTAGCAAAGAGATTGGCCGGTAATGAGAAGATAAGGAAGGGTCATCAGTAGGTTTCTTTAGAATCGGCTTTACTTGAGCATGTTTTCATTTGGATGGTACAGTGGCTTGTTCAAGCGATGAGTTAAAAACTGCAGTGAGGGAGTTAGCTAGCAATGGCATAATTTTAGCACAGCGGCGCGGAGGGAAAGGGTCCGTAGGGGATCCAGATTTTATTTTACTTAAGCCCTCCAGGGTTTCAGTGACTGTGATCGGATCGAATTCAGTCAAATAGGAAAGTTCCTTGCTGTCAGCCAAGGGAGGGGGGAGTATGAGACTGTTGTTTTGCTGAGAAGGGTCTAGGTCAGTATTAGGAAAGGAGGAATAGATTAATTTGATTTTATTATCAAAGAACTCGGACATCGACTCTACCCACTTTAGAGAGGGACTAAAAAGAGACTGTTTGACACGGGGGAGGTAAATTCTTTTAATATTTTATATAACTCTTTGCTAGAATTAGCCGAATTATTTATAAGCAGAGTTAGATATGTCTTTTTTGCCATTTTAATGCTTTTAACATAACATGAGTGCAGTAATTTATACTTGGTTCTGTCCTCCTTAATTTTTGTTTTCCGCCAGTTGCGTTCCGCTACTCTGCTGGCTTGCTTGTCTATTTTTTTTTTAAATGTCTTTTTATTAAAGAGAAACAAGAGGAAACATTACAAATGTCAGGTGCCATACAATGGAATAGATTACAACCGTATGAAGGTGAATAGGCCAATGCAGATAAATCAATATACAGGAGTATAAGACGGGAACGTCAACAAGCATATGAAAAAAGAGAGACAGAATAATCAACAACCTCGGTAAGCATCAGTCTGCAGGACCCGCCCACCCATGATTCAGGATATTGAAAACCAGAGTAGACACCCGGATGAGTGAAAAATTCGATTCAGGATAGACAACCCACCTCTCGTAAGAAAAGAAAAAGGAGAAAAGAATAAAGGCCATAGAACAAAACAAAGACAAAATAAACCCCCCCCCTTAAACCCCCCACCCTGCACCCCTGCAATGGCTACGGCCTAACCCCACTAGCAGCGTGCCAGTCACCCAAGAACTAACCCTACAAGAAGGGAATAGAATGGAGGAGGAGAATATCAGACAGGCCCCCGGTCTCCCTTACCCCCCGCCAGAAGCAACCCACCCCGAAATATAATCAAGACAATTTAAAGCTACACTTTACAAGCCAACCGGGGGGGTTCGTGAACACCGCCCGACTCCCACATCATTATAGGTTTCAAGTCCCGTAGCAAAGGAAGCCATTTTAGCAAACCCAGACAGGCGAATTCAACCCTGGCCACTCAGATTTTTCATGCGAGCCCTCTCCGCTCGAACCGCCATCTTAATGGAAGTATCCAAATGTTCCAAAAAGTCAAAGTCAGTACGGTAGGATTGAAACCAGGATATTAGTGCTCGAAGTCCACAAGTCCAACGGAGATAACTGTCCACCAAAGAAAAAACACAAGAACGTGATTGAGCCAACCGGGAGGAAAAGGATAGTGAATCACTCCGATAGTCACTGAGGAACACATTCTGGAGTATAGGATC
This sequence comes from Lissotriton helveticus, assembly GCF_964261635.1. NCBI lineage: Eukaryota > Metazoa > Chordata > Amphibia > Caudata > Salamandridae > Lissotriton > Lissotriton helveticus. The sequence goes on from NC_136059.1 coordinate 1,093,763,474, forward strand.
GTCGATGTCCATCGTGGGCGGTATCGATTTTGCACATGATGAGCTCATGGTAGTCCCAGGCTCGCTAGCTGTTATTTGGGAGCCGTCCATAAACACCAAATCTGGCTTCTGTATGGGGCCCTCAATCTCAGGCTGGACCTGCTCCGCGGGTAACACAGCTTGTTTCAAATCTATCGAGGGGTCGTAGTCCGGTCTCAGGCAGATATTGTCGACTGTTACGACTATTTTCTGGATGATGGCGGTAACCTGCGAGTGGAGCGCCCCAAGAGTGGCCATTACGCTCCGCAGCGAGGGCGTGTATTCCGCCCGCTCCATCCCCGCCTACAAGCGACTGATCAGGTCTTGAACCCCGGAGGCCGACTACTCCGAGGTATCAGCACAGGCGGGGCCAATGGCAACAGCGGGCGCTCTCAATTTCGCAATATCGACACCTTTGCCGCTGGTGAGGATCCAAGTCCGTCGACCCGGGGAGCCTAGCATATCCTCTGGGCAACGGACCCCCGACCACAGCGACCGGTACGGCACGCCGGTGTATCTTCGGAATCAACCAACCACAGTCTCGCCATCCAAATCAGTCAGGATATTCTCCACTTCGGGAGACCGGATGCCGCCCGAGTCCCGCTGCTGATGTTGTTCAACTCCAACCCGGACGGGCTAGAAATCGAGTCCCCGGCTTCAATGCTGGGTTAGGCCAAGAAGGAAAACACGGCATATCTTCATTATTCGAGAAGATGGAAATCTCGGGATTGCACCTGTAGATTCAGGAACACCTCAATCATCCGGGAGTCCGGTGGAAATTCAGGATAAGTACCAGGATTTACGAGCTACCGGCGGAGGTCGGCGGAGCCGGGAGCTTACGCGGCCATCTTGGTTGCTAGCGTAGCTCCTCCACCCTGCTTGTCTATTTTTAAGGCGGTCTTGAACCACGGGGAGGCAACAGATTTAACTTTAACGTTAGTTTCAGGAATGATTGCATCTAAAGTTTGTATGATAGAAGTCTCCAAGTTAGTTACCATTTGTTCCAAAGGAGAGACCTGTTTTTTTAAGGGTTTAAAATGAGTCAGAAAGGCTTCAGGTGTAAGTTTACGCCAGGGTCGTATAGGCACTCTCTTTTTGCTTATTACTTTGGTCGATGCCTGGCTGAGGAGACTGAACTTTAGAAGATAATGGTCGGTCCAGATCATAGGGAGAGGGGCTTCGTTTCTCAGTTTGGGCGAGCTAGTGAAAATTAAATCCAAAGTATGACCCGCTCGATGAGTCAGGCCAATTACTTTCTGGCTTAGGCCAAGGCAGACCATTGTTCTAATTAAATGGCAGGTTTCGGGGTCAGAGGAAAGTTTGGCATGATAGTTTAAATCCCCAAGCAGGATGAAATTTTCAGTTGCCAATGCATGGGAAACTAAAGTTTCTAATAAATAGTTGACAAATTCGGTTTTAGGACCCGGGGGCCTATAAACTAAAGCTCCTCGCCAATTTTCTGAACTGGAAATTTTAATATTCACTATCATGATTTCGGAAGTGGAGCTGGAAAAAGACTCCAATAGTTTAATCTCAATAGGGGCTTTGGCCGCAATTGCTATGCCTCCACCCTTCTGTATTTTCTGTCCAACCTAATTAGGAGGTACTCTGGGGGAAAAACAGACGCTATATCAGATGTCGCCTGGCTGTGGAACCATGTTCGGTGAAAAAACAGATATCGGGTTTTTCTGCTTCTAACAGACTCCATACCTCAATAGTGCGTTTAGGTAATGATCGCGCGTTGAGGCATATTGCGGTTATAAGATTGGCTTTTGCTTGACTTTCCATGGCCGGTGTAGTATCCTTGACATCGAAGTCGAATTCGGTCTGTCCTTGGCGATGATTGCGAAAGGACATTTTGGTGTCTCTTTCAAAGGGGTCGGATAAAGATATACTTGGGGCTGTGTCGTCTTGGTAAATAATCTAGGATTTGAAATTCTACAGATATTCAAAGATTTTAGCTCATCGCTGGTATAGCACAGCATAATTGAGACAGCTTACCTAGTTAGCGATAAAAAAATAAACAAAAGAGCAGGGGTCTGGGCAACAGGCGACAGTCAGACGCAGACGGGCACTTTCGGCGCGCCGCTGGCGCGCCGCTGCGCACGTCCGCGCTGAGGTTTGCTTTACTTGGGGAAGGAGGCGGGTCAGTGGTAATGATGTTGGCCAATCCGAACGTAGATCTGGTACCGTTAAATACATGAATCGTTCAGTGTCTAATTCACATTTATGATCCCACCTGTAACTTAGTCCAAACAAATTTTCAGTTTCTATTCCTTCATCTTCCAATACTGCAAGCATAAACATAAGACCATCTTGTTGTACAGTAAGTGTAAATTGTGAAGAACCAGTACATATATCCAAAATATGCTGTATGCTAGAAGCAGTATGAATTTTAGTTCTATCAGTTACCAACTTTTGAAAAATATAATGTAATAAAGAACAGAATCTTTTTTCCCGATTTCCCATAATTTCATGATGAAGATCTTCTAGATAAAACACAACATTCACTATTACATTAGCATGGCAGTTGATACCTGAACTATTTTTTAACTGGTATCCTACAATATCATCAACAGTGTCCATTTTCATTTTCTTTGCAGCTTCATCATTCTCTTGAATAGTTTTCTTTTTTTGAACCTTACTAGAAAGTTTGTCATATTTTTATTTTGGACATACTACATTTTTTCATATACAGAATATTCACCTAAGTTACGAGCATACAGTCCTCTTAACCGATTATACTCCCTTACACAATTTGCACCAGCAATAACCTTTGACTCATTAAAATCAATCAAATACAAACCAGATAATGTTCTCACTTAAGACAATCCAACATATATATGCCATGCCATTTTTAAACGCTGTACTTCCAATATTTATCAAAGCATTATCTACACTTAAACCTTGAGATTTATGAATAGTTACTGCATATGCTAAAGAGAGAGGAAACTGTTTTCTACGAACATACACATATTTTATAAGCAAAAAACGAACAGCACAATGTCCAATCTGTTCTACCTCTTCAATCTGATCAAATTTAATCTTCAAAAATTCAATTCCATCTCTGTTTTGATTTTTTTTTAAATTACCAACTTTTCCCATTGCTCTATTTACTAAACCTTCTACAATCAAATTAAGCCATAAAGTTATTTTTCTAAACCTGCAGTCTTAGACACCGACTTTTCCAAAGAATCCAATTTTAACTGTAATTTCTCTGAGAGAAGAATAGTAACTCCTTTGTGTTCCATTTTATCAATAGCTTCCATTTTCACTCTTGGTTGTTTTTACAATTTCAGAAGTTGTTGATTGAATGTAGAACACTCTTGGGGTGTAGGCGATAAGCAAACTATAGACTTCTTTTCTCCAATTTTTTTGTATATTATTTCAGCGGTTACGTTTTCATTAGCAAACAAGATTCTTAAAAACCGACTTTGTAAAGCTTCTTTACCATCTTTAGTCAAAACACCAATTCTTATATCTTGAAGAATGTCTCTATAATGTTCATCCCTTGCTTGTCGCATATTCTTAACAAGTTCTTTACATTTAAAATTAGACTAACAGGCATATTCTCAAGAACCCGTGTTAACCAGAGCAAATTTAGTTTAACAGAACTTTGCATATGGCAGTCTATCTCGAGAAAATAACACCGTCTTAACATCCATTTCTCAACCCGGCGGCACCATGCGATAACAGCATGAGAACGCGCCAAAGACCGTGTAAAAACCAACTTGACAAGCAAAAAATGCAAAACACAAATGCCCAAAAAGTTGCGATGCCCCAAAGCGCGATACCAAAATCAGCGAAAGGCAGCGACAGGCCTGCAATTCCCACATGTCATGTGGGAACATGCACTATAAAAGCCAAAACAAAAACAATTCAAACTGTGTAGCGCCATGGATGCACCCGGACCAAGTGCAGAGGACAAGCCGAACGCCACAAGCACCATGGATGACCAGCATGGAACCCCGTGTTCAGGGAAGGGGAAGGATAAGAGGAAGAGGAAGACGGGGTTCAGTCCCCTAGAAGACCAGATCATCGTTAAGGAGGTGATAGAACACTATCAACAACTGTTCGGCACGTCCACTGTGGCACTAGCAACACAAACGGAAATATGGCAGACCATCGTCACCAACGTCAATGCAGTCGGAGTGTCGAGGAGGTCAATGGAGGAGGTCAAGAGGCGCTGGCATTATGTGCAAAGCCAGACCAAACAGAAATTCGGCGCCAACAGGAAGGCAGCAACGGCGACTGGAGGTGGGATTCCTGTGCCACAGGAGGAGCAGGATGAGCTTGAGGAAATGGTGGCCACAGTCACCAGTGTGGAGAAGGTGGCAGGAGTTGGGGATCTGGAATCAGCTCGATATGACCTGAACCAACAGCAACAGGGTGAGTAACGACCAGGGACTGGGGGGGCGGGGGAGATGAGCACATTGGCACTTATGCACAATCATGTGTAGCATACTGCACACGTACAATGACTGAGGAACATGTCCCTGATACCCTTGGCATACTGCAGCACACATAGAAACAACAAGTAGGCCCCCGTCCACCATGTGCATATATGGGCCCCTTCCAAATCACCAACAACGCAACCTACCTGTGCTTCCATGTAATGTGGGCTTTGATGGCCATGTACAGCTCCAGCTCCATCATTCACCAGAATGTGAATAAAACATTTGAAATCACACCGATGTGTCATGACTATGTTGACTCAAGTATGAAGGTATGGCTGGATGTAGGGACAATGATTGCACAAAAAGGGACACCCTGGTAAATGACATCAATGAGCATGTTTAACCCTGATCCACATTGCCAATTGGATGACTGTGAGGGTGAGCACTAGCTGTGTCCCCATTGCACATTAACAACAATCTCGAAACCCCCAATGTAGGCACACATCTATGTATTGAATAGGGCTGTGTGTGGGAATGACCATATCAGTAGCAGGCCAGAAGTTGTGTCCTACATCACATTTGACAACAGGACTTCACTTTGCATACCTACTCACACACATCTGTGTGGACACATTCTTTTATGATTTTAACATTGCTCCACATGGTCAGAGGTTGGACACCATGCTCTCATTGCTGAAGACACGTACGTGCACAGGTCTGCCTGCAACTATCCCAATACAATGTCGGGCTTACAGAGGTGGAGCTGTCAAAAGCACCCACCCCAATTGTACATGTATCAGTCAGTCCCTCCATGTGTAGGAACGATGCTCATTGTGGCACATGAGTTGTCAATCTAATCAACACTCATCACAGTTAGACACCAGTGAAGGTGCATAGACTTTATTGGCATGTGCGTGTCAGTACGGAGAAGGCAACAGGCCCAACATGCACGGACATGCTTAAGACACTTACATGCAGCATGGGAACATGTCGAGGTGCAAGAAATGGGGAGGCAAAAAGGTACATGAAATCATTGAGGATGGCAACGGTCTCAGCCCACCTTGCCTTGCTGGATGAGTCATGTGATGTTTGGCGTCTGCCCATTGCCACGTGTGAGGAGACATGACTCACAGCCCAAGGGGGCTGCATAGTGCTCTGCCACTGGACTGCGCCGACTGTCTGCTCTGCTGACAGTGATCAGGTGACAGGATCCGACATGGTCACATGTCGTGCTACATTGCAATGTGTGTATTCTCCCCCCAGCAGTATGTCCGAATTGGTAAAGTTGCCAAACGACGCTGTGCTTCTCTGACCATTGAACTACATCACCTAGCACAGGAGTGTGTACACACGCGTAGTTCCACGCACGTGCATTCAGAGTCCAGACGAAGACAGGCATGTCCACTGTTGTGATGGGATATGTGAGCATTCCCCACGATGCAACATGGCGTTGGGACCTGCACTGTGGATGACAATCTAATGTAGCTGCAGGAACGTAGTTACTCGTCCATGAATGCCAGTGCAACGTCATGGCCAATGTGTTCCAATAGTACTTCGTTTTTGGGTTCAAGGAACACCAGGGTGAGCCAATACATTAACTGGTCCAGGCAGATGTGCTCAGTCCACAACGTTTCCCCAATCCGCAACACAGCCCAATAGGGGAGCGCCTCGATGTGGTCACTGCACATAAGGTGTTGTGCAATCTCCCATGCACAACTGCCAGCACATATGCCAAAGATCAGTGCATCCCATGCACGGGTATCCCGATGACACTCCTGTTCGTGGGCCAATAGATGGCACACCGTCAGGTCATAATCCAATTCAGCTACCGTTGCGTTGGATAGGCAAACCTCCTTGGACCACTCAAATGTGCATGATCGGCAGTGGTCGCAGGTGACTTATGTTACAGCTGGTTGTTCCAAGAGTCCGAAATAATGTTCAAATGAATTTCATCATTAGAAGAGATTTAACTTCTTTTTTGAAGGAGGCAGATGATGGGTTGAGTCTGGTTTCTGGGGGTAGTGCATTCCAAATCCTTGGAGCAATTCCAGAGAAGGCGCGATTATATGTTTTCTTCTTGACAAATGTTTGAGGCTTCAAAAGAAGGTTGTTGATGCTCCTGGTGGATCTGTTTACACACGAGAGCTCCAGTTTCTGGGCCAGGTACCTCGGGGTGTTGTGATGCAGGGCTTTGTGTGTCATGCAAGCAATTTTTAGTTGAACTCTTACTTCGAAGGGTAGCCAGTTGAGCGTTTTAAAGTCGGGGGAAATGTGGCAATGTAATTTGGAACCTGTGATGAACCTGGCCACTGAGTTGAGTGATGATCTCTGCGAGGCAGTTGTCGATCTAGGGAGTCCACATAGCGTTGCACTACCATATTCTAGTCTGGGAAGTACTATTGCTTGGACTGCCAGTTTGAAGTCATTTGCTGGGAGGAAGGGTTTTAATTTTCTCATGTTGTGCATCTGAAAGTTTGCTCCTTTTGCTGCAGCACTGATATGTTTTTGCATGTTTAGGTTACTGTCCAGAGTTACTCCCAGTGATTTTGCTGAATCGATTATAAGAGGTTGGCAGTTGAGCGATGTAAGTTGTTTAAGCCATTCTTGAATGATGTCTGTTTGGTTAGGTGGGGCGATTAGTAGGAATTTGGTTTTGAGGGAGTTTAGTTTGAGGTGGTTATCAGTCAACCAAGACTGAGTTTTTAGTAGAGTTGAATTGAGAGCTTTGATGTCGCCCGGAAAATGTATCTTTAAATAAAGTTGTGTGTCATCAGTGTACATGTGAAAGTGGATATTTGATGAGTTGAGGATCTCAGTGCGTGGCTCCATGAATAAGTTGAATAGTGTAGGTGAGAGGGAGGAGCCCTGCGGGACTCCTAATGTGACTGGGACGGTCCTGGACAGGGATTGGTAGACCTTGAACCCTTGGGATCTATTTCGGAGGAAAGAGGTAAACTAATTTAGAACTGTCCCTGATAAGCCCATTCTGTGTTGCAAGAGGCCTGGTAGATTTTCATGTTTGACGGTGTCAAATGCCGAAGATAAGTCAAGTAGGATGAGTAGACAGGCTTTGTTCTAATCTAGGATTTTTAGTGTGTCATCTACTATATGGGTCATGGCCGACTCCGTACTATGCCCTGCCCGGAAGTCAGATTGATATTTATTGAGCAGGTGGAAGTTGGTGATGTGGTTGTCTAACTGGCTGAGAACACATTTTTCAAGGAGTTTCGCCAGAGTTGGGATGTTGAAAATTGGTCTGTAGTTATTTAGGTCCGCGGGGTCGGCCGTCGTTTTTTCCAAGATGGGAGTAACTTGTCCCGCTTTGAGAATATCTGGAATAACACCTTGGACTAAGGAAACATTGATGATCTTTGTCCAAAGTGGCAATAGCACTGTATGAGATCTTTGAGGTAGTTAGCAGGGAGGGGGTCAGAGAAGTGGTTGGAGGGGTTCAAGGACGTGACCGCTTTTAGGATTGTTCCTTCACTGTAGGTTGTAAAGGAGGCCCAGGAGGCGTTGTTTTTGAGGGCGAGCTTGGTTCTGCAGGTGCTTGGGGTTACTAGCGTGTGAGATGGTGTTTCCTTCTGAATGTCCATCTGAGCTAATGAGGTCTTAAGTAGATCTGTTTTCAGGAGTTCCATCTTTCTCGTGAAGAAGGAAGCTGGGTGGAGAACATTGATCATCTTCGTTAGGGTGAGCTACGCCAAGAGATTGAGTTTTAACTAGTTCAAATAGCTTCTTGACTCAGTTCCTGGCTTGATCTAGCTGATCTTTTAAAAAGTTTGCTTTTGAGTGTCTTATCTTTCTATAGTACAAGTTTCTGGAGGATCTGAGCAGTTTAAGGTGGTCCATAGATGGTGATGATCTCCATCTCCATTCAACTAATCTTAGGGTTCGTCATACCAAGGTTTAGAGTCTTTTGTGGAGAGCCTCTTCAGTTGTAGAGGCCCGGTTGTATCTAAGATCGTGGTCATGGAGTTAAAATAGTGCTGTGTCAAAGTTTGAACCTCAGTTAGGTCTTCCGGGAGAAGCAGGAGGCTGACATTGGCAGATGTGGATAAGTCTGTGAGGGAGCTTTTTAGGTTTCTCTTCCATAATTTAGGTCTTGTTGGTTGTGCTGAGAGTAGTTTAACTGATACCTTGATGGAGAAGGTGATGGAATGATGATCAGACCAATCACAGGGGAGGATTGTGTTAAGCTGAATGGCCTCTGGGTTGGCAATCACCAAGTTGAGGGTTGACCCTTTGAAATGTGTGGGGCTATTGCAGATTTGGGTGAGGTCAAGGAATGTTTTGAGGCTATTTACTGCCGGGTCCTTAGGGTCGTTCGAATGGAGATTGAAATCACCAAGGAATATTTGGGTATTTTGTTGACCCGTATGTGTGGTCACAATATCCATGAATTGCTCGATGAAGGTGAGGTTATCTCCTGGTGGGCGGTAAAAAGTGTGCAGTGAACAAATTGGTTTGTTATTACTTGTGATATCTAAACAAAGATATTCACTTGAGGAAAGATCCGGTGAGGGTGAGCGGTTCACTGCGAGGCTGTTCCAGTAGATTCAAGCAATACCGCCTCCTGGTATAATGGGTCTGTCTAGTCTGGTGATGTCATAATTAGGGGGGACCAGTATGTCAAGGATCGGGCTGGACAATTCAGTTATCCATGTTTTGGTAAGGATGAGGAGGTCAGGTTCGTGAGTAAGTATAAGGTCAGCAATGTCAGCTGCGTGTGCTGAGGCTGATCTGCAGTTCAGTAGAATGCATTTGAGACACTGCTTGGAGGTCCTTGGAGGTTCCAGTGTTAATGGAACTTGCATAAGATTCTCCAGAGTTATACCTCTGGTGTTGTGATTAGGGAGTCTGTGTGTACTGAGATGGATGGTTTCGATTAGGGAGGGTTGCTTCGGCTTGTTTGGGACCACTGTAGACTGGTTGGGCTGGGGGGCTCATAGGAGAGGAGGAGGGAGTGTATATTCTTGGCGGATAGAGTATTCTTCCTGCAGATAGGACGGGTTGTCGAATTGCAGTTAGGAACTGTTCTTCATCTTGGGGGTGGTTGATTAAGGGATAGACGTTGCGACTGGTGCTGGGGTGTGGGGCTATTGCTATGGGGGATCCTGCTCTTATCAACCGTATGTCATCTGATCTTGGGTTGCTGCCTGATCAGGTTCCATAGCTTGTGGAGGTCATCTTTGATATATTGTAGTGAAAGTAGGATTTCATCAACCTAGGGTCCGGTGTGGGCGGCTTGATAAATGTGTTGTCTAGGAGAATGGGAGGAGTGGAAGGGTTTGGGATGTGGATTCGAGGGTAGCAGTTGTCTGCATCTGCGTAGTGAGAACTACCAGTCAGGTTGTCCAGAGATGGCGAAGTAGACAGAGGGGGAGGTATGTATCAGAGGGGTGTGCGTCGAGGTTATGGACATGTGAGGGTTCCTAATGTTCAGGGAACTCTTATAAAGTATGTTACTTGATTGGATCCTAGGTGAGGGGGATGTGCTGTGGGCGTTGTGGGAGTGGTTCTCAGAAGCTAGGATATCTCCTGGCGTCGGGGTGGGAGTATGAAAGGATGGGTGCAAAGGTGAATGCCCAGGGGGATGTCAGTGTGTACATGGGGACGTTATGGAGGTGGAGCTTTCATTTTTATAACCCATGGTTCATTAGATGATAATCTTAGTTTAGATCATGTCTTTATTACAATGATTTCTAATTCTTTTAACACAGTTAGAAGTGATGAGAAGATTGATGTGGCGATTTCAGGTGGCTAGAATTTCTGATAACAGCTGGAATGTCCACCTAAAATTCCCATAAAGACCCTATGAATAACTATGTAAACTCATAATTAACGGGTTGAGTTCCATGCAGAATTCCTGACATCAGGGGTTTATTACAGACATGTTCCACTTGTTCTGAACAGGTGATAAATGTCTGCAAGGTCTTCTGTGCGTTGGAGAGAGAAAAGTGTGAACAGGGTGAGGAGGGAAGGGGAGAATGTTGGCTGACAGGACAGAGCATTACATGCTCACCATTTGCCTTGCCTGTCGGTTGAGTGGAGACAGGGAAATGGGCCTGAGCTGCAATGCAGCCCTATCCTAAAGTGACTTTACTGGCTAGATTTTTCTGCCAGTAAACATTAGAATTCTGCTCTGCAAAGCCCATAGTTATGCTTGGCACATAATATCCTTGAGCTTATCAATGTATTCGAAAATGGGGCTGAGAGAGCAATATAATATTTTTTCCTTTTCCAACTTCAAAATTTAGATATTTCCAGAAATGATTAGAAGGGACATATGAAATTATAGATGGCTTAAAGTGAATAGTGGTGATGTTATTCACAAGGGGTTCTGAGTGACATCAGGTAGGCAACGAGAATGTAGATCGGGTTGCTTACGGTGTCACGTAGAGCTCTGAGGTAAATTACATCCTCGTCATTCGCTGTTCCCCACCTATACTTTTGTTATGTATAGTCCACCTAAATCATCTGCATCTACTTTCCGGTAGTATCATCTAAGGAAGACTTGAAGTATTTCCTATCTGGCCATGGCCTGGCTGAAGTCCTTCATCACTAACCATAGGCAAGCAGTCACTTTTAAGACACTACCGATCAACTGAAAAACCATTGAATTCAGGTGTCCCGCAGGGATGCGCCCTCAGCCCGGTGCTTGTAATATATACATATGGCTCTCCTCATAGCATTGTTATCATCTTTCAACATTGAAACCAACTCTTATGCTGATGATACTCAGTTGATCCTAGTGTTACACAAGGACTCCAACAATGCAGAAGAGAAGTTTCAGCTATGTCTTACAGAAGTCATCGGGTAGATGCAACTTAATAATCTTAAATGTAATGCTCAAAAAACCAAGATCATGCTACTAGGAAAGTCCAATCCTTTTACTCTCAGCATATGGTGGCCCAAAGACTCTCTCCATCCACCTGACACTGTAGATGTTGTTAAGAAACTAGGAGTAACATTTTACGCTGTATTATCCTTTCATCCACAGGTTTTAGTGGTGGCTGGGAAGTGCTTCCAGCTGATATAAATCCCCAAAATGTTCTTTGACATGATCTTGTGCCATTGTCCTTATGACTTTGAGACTGTTCTACTGCAACAGCCTGTATGCAGGGACCAATAAGATATTATTAAAAAAGCTACAGATAGTGCAACATGCAGCAGCACGTTTGGTGCTAAAATTACCTCGACGTTTTTCTGCTTCAGCAGCCCTTAAGTCTCTTCATTGGTTACCCATTCACAAAAGAGTGTTATTTAAGATCTTGGTAATCACTTTTAGAGCTATCAGAGCATCAGAACCTAAATATTTAGCGGCCAGGTTCACTCTTTATGTTACTGCCCGCCTGCTTAGATCCTTGTCAGCTAATCTTCTAAAACCTCTAAAACCTCCCCCTTTCAGGTGTAAAACAAAAGGTGGAAAATATGTGGCTGTCCTTGGGGCTAAAGCTTGGAACTTGCTCCCCTACCATCAAAGATCCATGCATTCTGAACCTTGCTTTAGGAAATTGCTAAAAACTTGGGGCCTCAAATTTATTTTGTGACGCACCAGCAATGTAAAAAATGTGCCTTGTTGCACCATATTTACAAAGTGACGCATCTAGGTAGATGTGTCACTTTGTAAACCCCTGCGCTACATTATACCTACGCCAGGTATAATGTATGCAGGGGGAAGGAGGTTCTGAAACAAGAAAGGGTCATAGAAGTGACGCGCCACTTCTAGGACACAAATGCGTCAATTTCTTACACCTGCCTCACAGCAGGCGTAAGACTGACGAAGGCCCTTTCACATGGGGCTTGCCCCATGTGAAAGGATACATTGCTGGAGTTGCGTCACTTTTGTGACACTCCAGCAATGCGTCACTTTTGCACCATACAGATACGTCAGAAATACTGACGTATCTGTAACTCCTTGCGCCATGATGCGTCATACTGTAAATATGACGCATCATTGGTGTCGCAAGGAGGGTGCAGCAAAAAGTGACGCATCGCTGTTTTCACGCAGCGATGCGTCACTTTTCATAAATGAGGCCCTTGGATTTTTGCAGCCCCAGATTGCCTGTGCCTCTTGCGTATCTTATTCTCTGTATTAGACTGCAGCAATTCTGAGCATTGTCTAAACCTCCACCCAGCGGCAAGATGCACCCTTGGAGCGATAGTCGCGCTATACAAATCATATACATATATACATACATAGTAGTAATGTGTTATTATTCGCGTCTCTACTCGATCAACACCTACGCGCAGGACGTGTTTCTTTAAAGTTAACACTCCCCAGTTAAAACCCTCCCCTATCCCGTGCCACCAGTACTCCATAGTTTGTATGAGTAAGCCTATCTCTAGGGACAAAATAAATCTGTATTGTACTAGGTAATGCCATATTCTAATGCTTGTAATATTCGTGTATGATTGAATGTGCTTTCATTGTATTTTTAAGTACCAATGCTTGTTTAGTTTTAATATCAGCATGAGAGTTTATTGCAGCAGCCTTCCAATGTCAAGCCAATAACTTGTTGCCATAAGACTAGACGTTGTAACACTGCTTGGTTGGAACGCTTCTGAAATAAGGAACCAAAGAAAGAAACTCGCGCTGCCTTCTGCACTTCTGAAGTTAAAAGACCCGTTTCCAGCAGCGGCCCATGTAGGGAGTTACGGTGAGGCAGGGAGGCGGGGAGGGGGAGGGGCAGGGTGGAGGGTGCTAAAAACTGGCACATGGATAATTGCAGGTAAGTACACAGTTTAATTAATAAAACGAAATTCATAGCGCGCACAGCAGCGCATTTTGCGATGCAGTGCGCGCTACGAATTTTGTTTTAGTAATTAAATTGTGTACTTACCTGCAATGATCCATATGCCAGTTTTTAGCACCCTCCACCCTGCCCCCCGTCCCCGCCTCCCTGCCCCACCGTAGCTCCCTCCACGGGCCGCGGCTGCCCGTTTCAGAAAATAAACGGAAAAATGCTGCGGGTCACATTACATACGACGCAGCGGTCATCTTGGGTGTGGCATGACTATAAAATGCCACATCCGACTTCTGGAAGGGGCTTAGCCTTCCTACAGTTGTCACGGACAACTGTCTGCTGACCTGCTTTCCGGTGCGATATCCTGAAGAAGCCTTCCTGGTTACTGAAAGTTCCTGGACAGCAGCACAGCTTTACAACGACCCCCTGTGGAAGGAAAAGACAAAGCTAAGTGAAATATGTCTTTATCTAGGCGCCCACCGCAAGACAGCACAGAGTTGGAGAATATTCATTAGCAACTTAAAAAGACAATTTTTGGAACATTCTTTCACAGTCAAGAAGCTTTGGAAGAATTTAAAGAAAACTGAAAGACATTTATAGTTATTAGTGAAAACTTAATTCACTACGGACTTAAATAACTGTTTGCAAGTTGTTTGTATATCTTTCTCTTTTCAGCACTTCATGATGGTACAAATGTTTGGGGGTCAGAGATAAGTAAGTGAATCAGTTGCGCAGTTAGAAAGGCTATGTTGAAGAAATCTTAGGTAAAAGAAATAAAGTAACGTATTCAGTTTATTTCCACCCTATAGAGATTCAAGGACACTTCATCACCAGAAGACTTCACAACAACAACAGTCCTGACTTCACAACGAAACTGAGTACACCCTAATACTACACTCCAACTCCATCACAAGACTACTGGACACTACTCACTACTCCTAAAGTTCGCAGGTAGGACGATTTCCATAAAATACTCAGGATTAGGGACTTCTGTACTAACACTTAAATTAGAGTTCAAAGAATCGCGTTCTAAGACACATTTTATTCCCTCGCAGGTCGACAACAGGACTTCGCCAGCATCCAGTACCCGGCCCTCCTCCTTGAAGTCTATCACATAGCCTTAAGTGTATTACTAAATCACATGTTATCTGAGGGTTCTTGGAAGTTGGCTCATAGCGTCTCTGCGAAACTCAGCCAAGCACCTTACAGGGAAGAGTGTTTGGTAACTTGACATAATGGGGGAGCTGTCTATAACATGGCCTCTGCTTCCTGTCGCTAAAAACTGGGCTCATGCCACTTACTCCTTTCAGTCTCTTTGCCCTCCTTCCCTCTACTCCTCTCCCCTCTTAATGTGCTCTCTGCTCCAATAGTGCTGCCCTAACTGGTTCAGTGAGGCCCTGCTGAAGCAAACTGGAATTCCTTTATGATGTAGAAACTGTGGTTAATTATGTTTGTTAATCTGATTGTCATAGTAGTGAATTACCACATTTGGGGCCCTATTTTGTGTGTAGCAGATGGATAATTCATCACAAATGTTATTTATCACAATATATCCTAATACACTTATAATCAGGCAGTTATCATAATATATACTAATGCACTTATTCTTAGGCAGTTATCCGTCACATTTGTGATGGAGTACCCATTTGCCAAACTCTAAATCAGGACCTTAAAATCTGACATTCATTCTAGTGGAGCTCAGTCAGAGCCATGCATAACAAAGATATGATAAATGGGATGCTGATATCCAAATTTAAATGGCGTGCCTGCAGGGCTCTCAGAAGACAGACAGTGCTACAAGCTGATTCTGATATATCATTTCACACATATCTTTGGCATTTGGGAATGGCTTGCAAGAAAAATAATTGTCTGACAGAATTTCTAGTGCATTCAAAAGAAATTCAGATATGCAGTCCAATTCAGTAGTTAAGCTTTAGTATCTACTGTAGAGCCAGGTAGAGGATAAAAGAATTGTATCCAAGCGAGAGCATGGATGGCTGGTGTTAAATACATATGACAATCAAAAGGACCAGCCTTTCCAAGAAGCTACTGTCAATGAGACTGGGTGTGATTCCCACCCTAGACTTTAAGCCTTAATGTCAAGAGGAAGGGGAATGAAGGGGCATGAGGTGCTGTTCATGTCATCCGTCGAAGGAAACGCTGCTGCACATCCTCTGCATTTGTCCCTGTTTAGGCTCACAATGGAACATCATGCTTAGTATTCGACTGGTGCAGTTTATGCATAGTTTCAAGACACTTGTAAGAGTCAAAGAGGCATATAGGGACTAAGGTCTTTGCCTGAGGCTGTAGCCTTGGGGTGTGGTGGGGGTGCCTGGATGCTTTGAAAGGGGTGCAGACAGAAATGTAACGCTCTAGCCCTTATCCCACCTTGTTCAGGTCAAAGGTTGTCTGCTAGGGGGGTAGCAAGAGCAAAAAGGCTTTAATTCCCTACCCCGCCCAGATGAGGGTTTGGTTACTACAGGCTCAATAATAGTATGCACCTCAGTGCGTATGTCCCGCCTGTTCAAGTTAAAGTTGAGGTGCTAGGAGCGTGGTAAGACCGTCGATGTTCCAATCCGTTATCCAGGCTAAGTCAATATGTAGGCTATATATATGCACCTGCCACTTTATTTACAGTGGACACCTTGCTTTGCTAGATTAGAGTGGGTCAGTAGGGGTACAGCAAGAATACCAATGCCCAACTGGCCCGGTAGAGGTGCCCTCAAAGCATAGCAGCTGTTCTGCCCCACCAACATATTTTGGGTTGTCCCCCCTCCTTTTAATAAAATCAGAGCATGGGGCAGGCTGGAGTATCCATGTTCCCATCAAAACGCCACTGCCTGACCTAGGAACTTAGAGGATATCTTGCTGGGGGACTACATTAATACACCACACACTTTATGGACGTTAGCTAGGTTGAGCCTCTAAATAGGTTTTAAAGGGAGAAAGTCACAGGGAGGCCTCAAATGTGAAATAGGATGTTTGTCTTTTTTACTTCATCTTTTTTAACAAATGGAAAGTATGTCAGATGTATGTTTTGTATATCTTCATGATTTTTATTAACTAATAAACTATTATTTATTTTACTGGTATTTTACAGTAGTCAAGCTGCATGTTTAAGTTGCCTACAGGAATTAAATTGACCTCAGGAATATACTTCTAAACACAGATCAGATTTCAAATTAGCCAATCATGTTAACATTATCTTTCAGTGGGTCTATATTGTAAACTGAGTATTATACGAGGTATATGACAACCTTTATCAGGGTGAAGAATAAGTAGTAAAATGTAGTGCTTATATTGAGCACGAATCACCCCCGAAGGGGTCTCAAGGCGCTGTACACATACCACTGTGTAACCCTTCCTGGCATTTCCCTGTGAAGTGCCCACTCCTGGGCACCCCCAAGGTGAAGCCAGGCATCCTAGCGCTGTTGGGGCCGTTGTGGAGATTAAGCAAGCTATTGCCCAGAGTGGGACCCATGATTAGAATATTTACAACAAGGGGTGGTGAGGGACAGAGTCTCTGAATTAAGCAGAATACTCTCACCCAGTCAAGAGATCAGGGCTAGATCCAACACCGTTTTTTAGCTCATTGCACCATCCCAGTTTCAGAACCTGGCTGTATGCAAATTAGTCTGTCCCAGGCCCAGTGCATCATGGGAACAGGGTAGACCAGACTACAAAAGCCAATTCTTAAACTGGGAAGGAAACAAGCTTCCGGGGACCGGTTTCTGGCATTACAGCCGTCTTCGGCCCGGCTTGCTTGAATCCTGATGGTGCAATGAGCAAGGGACTCATGTCTGAGTATACCCTTCCACGCTTAGGGTGGACAAAAATATTTACAACAAGGGGTGGTGAGGGACAGAGTCTCTGAATTAAGCAGAATACTCTCACCCAGTCAAGAGATCAGGGCTAGATCCAACACCGTTTTTTAGCTCATTGCACCATCCCAGTTTCCGAACCTGGCTGTATGCAAATTAGTCTGTCCCAGGCCCAGTGCATCATGGGAACAGGGCAGACCAGACTACAAAAGCCAATTCTTAAACTGGGAAGGAAACAAGCTTCCGGGGACCGGTTTCTGGCATTACAGCCGTCTTCGGCCCGGCTTGCTTGAATCCTGATGGTGCAATGAGCAAGGGACTCATGTCTGAGTATACCCTTCCACGCTTAGGGTGGACAAAAATATTTACAACAAGGGGTGGTGAGGGACAGAGTCTCTGAATTAAGCAGAATACTCTCACCCAGTCAAGAGATCAGAGCTAGATCCAACACCGTTTTTTAGCTCATTGCACCATCCCAGTTTCAGAACCTGGCTGTATGCAAATTAGTCTGTCCCAGGCCCAGTGCATCATGGGAACAGGGCAGACCAGACTACAAAAGCCAATTCTTAAACTGGGAAGGAAACAAGCTTCCGGGGGCCGGTTTCTGGCATAAAAACGGTGTTGGATCTAGCCCTGATCTCTTGACTGGGTGAGAGTACTCTGCTTAATTCAGAGACTCTGTCCATCACCACCCCTTGTTGTTAATTACCATGATTAGAATAGGCACAGAGGCAAGAATCATCAGGTCCGGGGAAATTGAGCCCAAGACCTGCAGAGGCGGGTATTGAACCCTGGTCCTGGGCCAGACCTCTGCATCAGGGTCTGCCGCTCTAACCATTGAGCCACACTTCTCCAGTATTGCCAGATCCCATTAACAAGTCGTCTGTATTCTTCTAGCTAATAATGCAATCATGATTAAAATTGTCCAGATGTTGATAGGAGACCATCTCTTCAAATTATTTCTTCTAGTTTATTTTATTTATTTACTTGGATTGGAAAAATGAATGAGGCGAATAGTGGCCTCCACAAAGCCCTTCTTGTATAACAGTTATGGCGGAACAGTCCTTTAAAAATGATTTTCCACCACAATTTCTGGTTCTATTGATTTAGGCACTTAAACAAACCTCACTTGTACCCATCGGCTACTGCTGGGTATAACCGCTCCTATCACACATCTTTGAGGCAGGAAAAATCTGCATCCTTTGCTCAATTTCTCTGTTGAGTTTTATGGGTTGTATGGAAATAATGATTAAAATATTGAAAATTTGTAACACTGCAGGCAGGTAAACAGTAGCTTCAGTGTGCAGAAGTGGGAGAGAAAACAGGTGTTTAGAGAGGTAAGGGAAGTAAGTGAGAAGTTAATTACAATGCTCAAAAGTCTCTAATTACGAATATTGTTTTCAATACAATATTTATAAAAGCAGAATATGATCTTTAAAATTGCTAATGGGTGTTAGACCTGGCATGTTTGGTGTTTTTGCCTCTGACCTCCTGTTTTTGACTGTGTGCTGCATTTCGTTGATGCTGGTTTAAGGAATCTGGGCCCTTCACCACTGCTGAGCAGGGCTAAAGTGCAAGTGCTCATTGTGTAATTTGTATCTGTTATTGGTTTTCCCATGACTGGCATATTTGATTTACTGGTAAATCCATAGTAAAGTGCACTGTGTGTGCCCAATGCCTGTAATTCAAATGCTACTAGTGGGCCTTCAGCACTGATTGTGCTGCCCTGCAAACCTATCCCAGACCTGCCACGGCAGTGTCTTTATGTGCAGTTTTAAACTGCCATGTCGACCTGGCAAGTGAAACCACTTGGCAGGCCCAAACCTTCCCTTTTACTACATGTAAGGCACCCCTAAGTTATGCCCAAAGTAGCCCCATGGGCAGAGTGCAGTGTTTCGAAAGGTAGGACATGTACTAGTATGTTTTACCTGTCCTGATTGTATAATACTGCTAATTTGGTTTTTCGCTACTGCAAGGACTATCTCTCCCATAGGTTCATTGGAGCTGCCTTGTAACTTAAAAGTGTAACTTCCAAATGGGAAGAGATCGAGAATTGGAGTTTGGGGTCCCAGAACTCATAATTTAAAAATACATCTTTTAGTGAAGTTGTTTTTAAATAGCGTCTTTGAAAATGCCACTTTTAGAAAGTGCGCATTTTCTTGCTTTACCATTCTGTGCCTCTTCCTGCCTGTGAAATTCATATCTGAGGGAGGATGACAGTTCAGCTGTTTGTGCATTCACAGTAGACAGTCACACAAAGAGAGATGAGGTGTGCACTGCATAGCCTGATGGCCCATCACCAGGCTGATGGGTCTTCCTGAGATACAGTGGTGGGAGGAGTGGCACTGACACCTGAATGGGCTTTGCTTGTCCTCACACAAAGCTGCCTCCACCCCCTGTAGTGTGTCTGGAGCCAGGTCAGGGAAAGGCAAGGTTATGTGCACTACAAAGACTTTCCTTTGAAGTTTGTCTACTTTGAAGGCAGAAAGGGGCATACGTATTGGACCTCTGACACCCCAAAATCAGTTTGCTTTGGGGTCCTGAGAAGACTGCAACTATGAGGAATTGTGGGCTAGATGTAGGTAATTCTATTTTACCACTTCTTAAATACCGAATTTTACCGATTCGGTATTTAAGAAGTGGTAAAATAGAGGGGGGGGGGGGGTGTAGGTATTTCTGAATCGGTAAATACCAAATCGTTAAGATTCGGTATTTACCAATTCTGTAAATACCGATTCGGTAATGCCCATTGATTCCTATGGGCATTGAAGCCCATAGGAATCAATGGGCATTGCAGAATCGGTATTTACAGATTCGGTAAATACCGATTCCAGCAAGGGTGCAGGGGGTGTCACTTTGAACCCTCTAGCACCCCAAATACAGGCATGTGTGCCATGTGGCACACAGACATGCCCTAAGGGCATGTCTGTCTGTCACATGGCATAGGTGTGCATGCACACATGTGCATGCACACCTGGATTCGGTATTTTACCACCCAATTGGATTGGGTGGTAAAATACCGAATCTGTAAGGCCTTTGGGACTCAGAAGAGTCCCACCTACATCTGGCAGTTACCGAATCGGTTAAAATACCGATTCGGTATTTTACCGATTCGGTAAATTTACTGATTCGGTAAATTTACCGAATCCGTAAAATTGGCCACCTACATCACAAATACCCATTTACCGGTCGGTAAATGGCCTCCTACATCTGGCCCCGTGTTACTAGGAGAAACTACCACTCTGCCACTGCTCTGATGTGATATCCTGTTACAAGCTGATTGCTGTGTGACCATGAGAAACTGCCACGTTGCACTGTGCATTGATGTGTTGGCCTGCTGCCACTGCAGTGAGGGAGGAAGAAGTCTTGCTCTCTGCACCCACTGGTACCCAAGAAACTCTAAGGGCTTGCCTCTGTTTTTCATAAAGGTCCTCAGAACATCAAGGACCTCTTACTAGAATTAACTTACTGGGGTTCTCTAAGTTATAGAAGTGAGCCCAGTTGTGGCTGAGGACTTGAGGGCTGTGCTTCCTATGGGCCCTACACACACTCTCTGCATTGAGATCCCTCTTTGACTTGTGGTTGTCCCCAGCGCCCTTATTTTTACAAGCATAAAGGCCGAGCGCCAGGGTTGGTTGGCGCCTGTTGGAACCACGCTGTCCCAGCCACTCGAGGGTGCTTTGCTTCCGACAATGTATTCCCCGCCCTTCAGTGCTTCCAATAGAGACTGCATAGTTGTCTATCCCCTCGTGGGGCCCTGAGCTCTGTACTGAACAGTATATAAACTGTGATCTATGTCGGGGGAAGACTTAGTTGTGTTTTGGATTTCTGGGCAGAGCCACTCCAAATCTCCCAGTCCTCAGAAGTGGAGACAGCCATAGGGTGGAGGGGAAACCTGGAGCAGTACCGTAAACTCTCTAAAAGGGAGTGCCCGCATTTTATGTTATGAACTACAAATCTGCTGGACACATTGTCTTCTGTTAAACGCTCTGCTAGCAGAGATTGTTGCAATACTATAGAACAGACTGCTTTTCTTTACTTCAAACCCGAGCGATTCCAACATGCTTCATTTGTACTCCTCACATTGATTTCACAGATACAGCAATTATTTCACTAGAAGCACACTAGCTTCGAGATTCATCACTACCCTTGCTGTCCTGAGTGTTAAGTATTCTAAAACACAACAAGGGCATTCCAGTTTGAAATAAGTTATATATTTTCTTGTGTATGTTGGATTTTTGTGGTTTTGGGTTTCTTTTATTCAGCTAATTAGTGGTTATTTTTCTAAAATGATGTGGCGTCCTTTTGTAGTGTTTTCACTGTGTTACTGTGAGTGTTTGTGCACATGCTTTACACATTGCCTCTGAGATAAGCCTGACTGTTTGTGTCAAGCTACCATGGGGGTGAGCAGGTGTTATCTTAGCTGTGTTATTCCCTTACCCTGACTAGAGTGAGGGTCCCCACTTGGACAGCAACCCACCACCAACTAGAGACCTCCATTTCTAACAGTGGTTAAAACTGGAGGTCGTACTCGAGAGCTATCAAGAGATATGCAAATTAAGCTGCTATGGATCCACAAGTGTAAACCCAATAGCTGGCCTCTAGGGAAATTGATGGCTGTAAATGACTAAGAGACTAAGGACCCCCCAGGTAAAAAGGTCTCTAAAAATTAGATATCAATTTGGAAATCATTATTAAAAGTAAATAGAACAAGTTGACCGTGTTAATTGTGTTTGCTTTCTTCATTCAGTCCCCTGCAGAGAAAGGGGACAGGTTTGATCATGGTGAATGCTGTTGGGTAAAATTGCATTTCTTCTTTTCACAATTTACCAGCCACGAGCACAGCACGATGAGTTTTCGTTTTGCGGCATTGTTTGTCAGTGGCTCAAAGTTAGGCAACATATTCCACCGGCATGTACTTTTCCAGGTTATTACAAAGTAGGAAATCCCCTTCCTATAAGCCCGTCCTACACTGTTTTGTATTTTTCTGTTTATGATTGTGCCACGGTAGCGATATAGAAAGATTAACACTCGCTATTGAGAGACTATACCTGCAACTATGAAAGCAAAAGGTCTTCTAGTTTAACAAACGATGTATTTGGTTTTTATTTATTTACAAATAATGCTATTTTACTTTCTTATTAAAATTACCAGTGCAAGGATTGTTAAAGTGGTAAAAGGTGTAGGTGTTTATAGCACCTGGCAAATGCCATTACCCCTGGGGTAAGGAATTTAATGGCTGTGCTAAATACCTCTCATTATGACTTTCCAAACCTGAACTTGCAGATCTGGCACATATCACATGATCATTTGCATGTTTTCCTCTTTTTAGGGCTTTTCTCGACAACCTATGTTGCCTTTTATTTCCTAGACAATTATGTGACTGCAAAACTTCAAGGTGTAATAATTCTATCACAACACATTCCCATCCCGGCACAAACAGAAGTTTTCACATGGGTCACAATTAACAGCCTGACTCTTCATTAGGCCATAAACAAGGTAGCAACATGTTAATATTAGTTTTGAGTCTTTGTACATTGCTATACATTGTGCCTAACTCTCGTTAGCACTGGGAATCAATTATACTATTTCATTGGCATTTTAGACCTTATGGGGCATATTATCAAGGGGCTTTAAAAGCCAAGAAAGCGGAGATAAAATGATCTCCCTATTACCTAGCTGTCGCTTACACCAGTTAGCGACAGCTAGTAGGAGATAGCGACCATCTTGGGCCCCACTTTGCATGTCAGTGATATTTATTACTAATGACATGCAAAGTGGGCGTGCCAAGATGTTAGCGACTGGAAACAGTCGCTAACATCGCTATCTCCTATTACCAACTTTTGGAGATATTCGCGCTAAGCGCGAATATCTCCAAAAGCTAACACCTGCCCTGAGCAGTTCTTAGCCATGTTATCCAATGGGAGGTGGATAACATGGCTAAGAGCATTAGTTCGGTAATGCATGAATATCGCTGACTTTTCAGCGATATTCATGCATTGCGGCCGTTTTTTATCGCATTTGCGATAAACCTTGGTAATACCAAGGTTTATCTGCGATAAAAATCGCCACAGCTCTGCGGAAAAATTTTGTCTCTAACCAAGCAATAGCGATAATTATCGCTATTGCTTGGTAATATGCCCCTATATTTTGAGGAATTATAACACCTTCAGTTCATGAATTAATGGGGAAAGTGGTGAGATGTGTGGTTTGGGATGCTATTAACATGAGTAGACACAGCATTGTATCTTCTCATGCTTTGTGCAATTACCACTGGATATCTTTGAATTCATGCTGCCGGGACTGCCAGCATAAAGCCAATAACTACAGAGGCACACAGTTATATGAAGTCAACAAGTATTAGATCATTGCACTGAAGGGAAAGGGTTTGGAGTCTACCTTCCCTGTGAAAAAACATCACAGAAGACCACTGAGGCGGGGGAAATGTGATCACAGAATTAGAAGCCCGCAAGCATCAACTCCATGACACACTGTAATGATGAATGTACTCTAAGAAACATGAAGGAATTATGTAGTATTTGAACATTGGAATTTGGGGTGCTCCATTGAAAACAATGGAGTGCCCTGGGCTTCTAATGGCTTGTAGAAACTCTGAGCAACAACATTTTAATGTTTAAAAAAAGCCTCACGGAGCCAAAGGGGATTTCAACCCCATCAGGTTCAGTGAGGCCTTTACAAGTTAGAGCATTCTGCCCTCTAGGGGCAGAATGGTCTAATAGTCTTGGAGCCTTACCTCTCCCTCATTATAGGCCCTTGCCTGTGGCTCGGTAATATTACTCAGGTTCAGGGCCTTTAACAACCGGGATATAAGGCTATATGATATGAGCTCCCACAATTTAAGGGAACTGTTTTAAGAGTCCTGTATGGCAGCACACTTTCCTTTGCAAAACAGTTGAGGCTCTGTACATAATTTAGACTGGCATAAAATAAGGAATCTCACTACAGTTCATCTAATAACTAAGGAGACTTCTAATATTTTCATCACAAAATTATTATATAAATATTTTATATACAATGTTTTAGAGATGTAAAATTGTGAACAGCATGATGCAATATTTTCATGAACAGTGTCCTATATAATTATCATTTCATAAAATTAATCATAAATACATTTGCTGGGCTAATGTAATCATGTTCATTCTGAAAATCATTGATACATGTGACTGAAACCAGAAGATATTGATTTGTTGATGCACAACATAAAAATACTTTAGCTCATAACGTGAACAGCTTAGGTTTTATATGGCTGACGGTAAAATGACACTGTGCGCTTTTCGGCGGCAATGCTTTTATCAGGAAGCCGTCAAATCATTCACTAGAATGGACACAAAGAAACAAGGCAGCATGATATGTACGCCTGCAACTGGTGTATTATCAATAAACAATGAGACAACATGCTCGTTAAAATCAACAGGTAAGTTGGTATCTAAGTGGCCACAAGAGATGACCCGATTAACCCCTATCCATTTCAGAATGAAATAACATGATTTCATTAAAATTTCAAGAATGGGAAAGGAAGGAAGGATAGGGAAAAAGGAAAACACTGATTGTTGTGAAAAGAAAAAACCCGCTCCGCTGTAACTCAGGCATCACAGCACACCTGAGAGGCACTCAGGCCTCTCAGGTGGGACCCCAATGATGAAGCATGCCACCAACTAGGTTGGTGGGTGAGGGTTCTTTTAAAAAAGGAATGTCTTTCCCTTCTAAGCAGTAATTCGATTTCAGAACTGTTCTGTCTTTGTTGATTTTGTTATTCCTTAAGGGGACTAGGAGTAGATCCATTAACCCTTTCTCTCCTTGTCGTATTTGCTTAGTAGCATATCTATCCAAGGGGCTCTAGAAGTGGTCCTTTGGTTTATTCAAAACATGAATATAGACTGTGCCACCATGTTCAACCTTGACTGTCTAAAAATAGTCCTAGAGAAAATACATTCGAATTCAATGGGTAGCTTTACAAATAAACCAAAGGTGTGAGCATGCTCCAACGGTAGCCAATATTTACATGTCTAATTTCGAGTATAAATTCTTCTATAACTAAGTGGCCCCTTTTTTTTAAATTATTCCCTAGATGGTCATGCTTCATAGATGATATTTTCTTTATATGGGCTGACCAATCAGATACTTTGTCAGAATTTTTAGCGTGGCTAAATTTGTCCAACATAGACATACATTTCACATCTAACTCCAGCAAGGCCCAGGTGGAATTCTTGGATATCTCCATCAAACATTCAGCAGGAGAATTAGAGGTAGATCTATACGCTAAACTGACAGCACGTAACCCCTTGCTACACTTCGATAGTTTCCATATACAGGCTCAGAAAAACAATATCCAGTTTCGTCAGTTTTTGCACCTTCGCCGTAACTGTACTACTCTCAGTGATTTTAAATCAAGAGCACAAGATGTGAAGAAGACATTTTTAGCACAAGGCTATCCAAAAAAACTGGTGAGAAATTCTTATAAAAGGGCTAGGTACAATGACCGTCAACATCTACTAACCAACACGACTACCAAAGATACTCCCAAAATAGTCTTCGTGACCCGTCATTCCATGTTGAATGAAAGAATAAGACACATTATCTGTTCTGACTGGCATTTTTTTAAATGCCATTGAAGAATCTAATCAAAGATTACCCAAACCGATGTTTCCATATCGTAGGAATAAACATCTAAAGACCATATAGTGATATCCAGAGTGCCATCTAAAAAACTGTTTGTTCTAAAAAACCATTGCTGGGTCACAACCGGTAGTTGGAAATTTTAAATGTACTATTTACAAAGTATGTCCTTTGGCACTAGAGGCAGGGAGTATACAGTTCAATGAGCAAACAGTTATCTCCACAGTTTTTTCGAACTGTGAAACCAAAGACATCATTTACTTATTAATATATCCCTGTAATTTAGGGTACGTAGGTGAAACATCCTCCACCATGGCAACAAGACTTACAAAACATAGATCGGCAATACGTACAAAATAAGTTGTGACCCCTATGGTACAACACTACATGGATATGAACCACATGCCAGATGACATCAAGTGGTACATACTTGAGAAAATACAGGCCCCTCCAGGTATCAATCCTGAAGTTGTGCAGAAACTTAGGGAAGTCTTTTGGATTTTTCTTCTTGAAACCTCAACAAGGGGCCTTAATATTGAAATTCCCTGGGACCAAGCTACAAGATTCATTTATTAACTGGTACTCTATAATAGGCCCCTAATTGCCAGCAGAGTCACTGTTCCTACTCCTTGCATGCACCTTGGATCTGAGTAGCTACCTATTGTTAATTGCATCATATACATGGGTATTCATTCTTGCACAAATGTCCCCATGTCTGAGGAATTGTACTTTCAACTTTCATTTTTTTTAAATATATTTGTGAACTATGTGTTCACAATATTTACAATAGCTGTCCCTTCCAATATGGTTCTCATTTAGGCATTATCTAGTCGCCTTACATCGCATATTTCTCTATTGAAAGGCTAGCATTACCCTGTGGTTTTTCAAGATAATTTCCATAACAATTTAGTTGGTACAAACTACCATCTATTCATGATGTTGCTTTTTTAGTAAGTTGAACCCGTTCCATCATGGCACTCAGTTTCATTTGGGTCTTTTTGTCATTCTTGCCCTGAAAACGTGGATAGTCTCAGTTACTTCCGGGCCACGCAACGCTGAATTCATGTAAATAGAGGTCCCATCTCAGCCCATTACAGCACACGCGGATGAGATGTGAGACGTGAATATTCCAGATCACTAACAAAAGGTAAGAATTTTTGACCCAACGTTATTTATGGATCACTGACATAATATCGACGACACAAATATCGAGATACACAAATATCGAGTCAAAAATATCGATTGACAAAATATCGACTCCCTATCTTCAAACAGGTAAGTACCAAAATATCGACTCCAAAATATCGACTTACAAAAATATAGACTGTCAAAATATCGATTTTTTAAAATGTCTTAAAAGTAAGTTAAAACTAATATAGTAATAAATATATTTAATATAAACTTAGAAATAATTATTAAAAAAATATAATTTTAATAAATAATTTATATAATTAAAAAAATTATATCACCAAAAATTACACACACACATATATATATATATATATATATATATATATATATATATATATATATATATATATATATATATATATATATCATATTATTAAATAAACATATATAACATTTTAGAAAATGTTTAAAATTTATTGTTACAACTATAGTGAGTTCAACATTAGCAAAAGTGTTGGATAGCGTAGAGGTAAAATTTACTACTCCCACTCCAGTGGGTGCAACAGTAGGGAAAGCGCTGGATAGCGTAGAGGTTAAAATTACTATTCCCACTCCAGGGATGTATGACGTTACAACGCATACTTTTACAACGCCTACCATTACAACAAAACTTTTACAACGCAAAAACTTTTACAACGCATACATTTACAACGCAAGATTTTACAACGCATATACCTTTACAACGCATACCATTACAACATAAGTATTGGTAAGTATATAATAATTTTTTGAATATAAATTAATAAAAAATATTATAATATAATTTAATATAATTTAATTTTATTAAATAAATGTAATTTAAATGTAATTTTACTTTATTTTTACAAAGTACCCCTGTACCCCAAAAACCCAAAACTGACCCTGAACCCTAAAAATACCCCTTTACCCATAAACTGAAAACTGACCCTGAACCCTAAAAATACCCCTTTACCCGAAAACTGAAAACTGACCCTGAACCCTAAAAATACCCCTTTACCCAAAAACTGAAAACTGACCCTGAACCCTAAAAATACCCCTTTACCTACAAACTGAAAACTGACCCTGAACCCTAAAAATACCCCTTTACCCCAAAAACTGAAAACTGACCCTGAACCCTAAAAATACCCCTTTACCCAAAAACTGAAAACTGACCCTGAACCCTAAAAATACCCCTTTACCTACAAACTGAAAACTGACCCTGAACCCTAAAAATACCCCTTTACCCCAAAAACTGAAAACTGACCCTGAACCCTAAAAATACCCCTTTACCCAATAAACTGAAAACTGACCCTGAACCCTAAAAATACCCCTTTACCCAAAAACTGAAAACTGACCCTGAACCCTAAAAATACCCCTTTACCCAAAAACTGAAAACTGACCCTGAACCCTAAAAATACCCCTTTACCTACAAACTGAAAACTGACCCTGAACCCTAAAAATACCCCTTTACCCCAAAAACTGAAAACTGACCCTGAACCCTAAAAATACCCCTTTACCCAAAAACTGAAAACTGACCCTGAACCCTAAAAATACCCCTTTACCCAAAAACTGAAAACTGACCCTGAACCCTAAAATTAAAATATTTATCAATTAATCAATTATAATTAATTACCAATTATATTTTAATTAATTACCAATTAATAATTAATTAACAATTAATTCTAAATTATTATCAATAAATAAATTAACATATTTAATTAATTATAATTAAATTACTTCCCACCCTATTCCCCTATAAACCCACAACCCGCTACAGAAAATAAATTACTAAAATTAAAATATTTATCAATTAATCAATTATAATTAATTACCAATTATATTTTAATTAATTACCAATTAATAATTAATTAACAATTAATTCTAAATATATATCAATAAATAAATTAACATATTTAATTAATTAGAATTAAATTACTTCCCACCCTATTCCCCTATAAACCCACAACCCGCTACAGACTTATATTACACAAAAAATAAAAATTATTATTAACTTACCTTAAATTCGATATTTTTGTTGTCTATATTATGTCTAGTCGATATTATGTCCATTCTATATTTTTGATTCGATATTATGTCCATTCTATTCGATATTAATTTTCTCTAGTCGATATTTTTGTTGTCTATATTATGTCTAGTCGATATTTTGTCCATTCTATATTTTTTACTCGATATTCTGTCCAGTCGAAATAATTGACTCGATATTATGACTGTACACCGTTATTTATGAGCCATTGTTCACATCTTCCCTGCCTTATCGCTTGGTTCTCTGTTACTTTCTAGAGAGCGTACAGTTCCTCCAGAGCTGGTTGCCTGGCCAAATACAAGGATACTTTTCCTTTTACTCCACATGTATTCACAACTATTGTGTAAGTGGCATAGTTAGGTTTCATCTTTAGAAATGCAGAAGCAAGTTTCATGTTCTTTGGCAATTTAATATTCGCCACCCATGCCTTTTATTTAACCTAATATCATATTTAGTCAGTTTGCTGGGCCAGAACTATTACGGCACAAAGTAGTTTGTTTGGCTAGAGCTAACTGGTCCATACACAGTTACCCATAGGGCACTTAGCTTTTCAATAATACGTAAACTTCATGAACATCATTTGAGCTCCATAGCACAAGATATACCAACAATCACTATCCATGTCTTCCAGTTCTTTGAGCTATTTATTTAGCCTGCCTGCCTAGATCTATTGCAGCATCCTCGTTAAAGGACCTCCACATGTTTACCTGTGGGCCCTTCAACTTGCGCTTCATAGGAGACATGATTTTTGGCATCCCTATAATATTTACCCCGTGCTTCCTTCTCTTTCGGCAGCACGAAACTAAGCAAGTACCAGCGCCCAGTGCCTTAGTTTGGATTACTCTCACCAGACATTTCTTTGAAGCTCATTGCCAATGAGACAGGTAAATATATCATCCCTATGCTAGCCCCCATATAGACGAATATGCTATTACATTTATCACAGATTTGTCTATGTAGTAAATATCTTTGTTGTCCATCACTTTATATACATAGGACTCTGTGATCCTTGAGTTTCTGTTCATCAGTGTATTTTCTTGAACCGGTTGACAGATTGAGGCACTCAGTTCCAGTGGCCCTCTACTCTACTACAGCCTGATGGCCACATTTGGTAATTTTAGGTACTCTACACTTTTTCTTCTATAGCATGACCTCAAGAGTAGCCATTCCTTTGGGAACCGTTAAGTCACTCACATTATCTGGATTCTGCCATGCATGGCTCTTCATGGATATGGTTTATTCTATACATATTGTATGTTTCACTATATCTAGGAATTGTCTACACAGTGGTTATTTCACTTGATCTTCTCTATTAGCCATGATTCTTTTTTCTTTTCACAACAATCTGTGTTTTCCTTTTTCCCTATCCTTCCTTCCTTTCCCATTCTTGGAATTTTTATGAAATCATGTTACTTCATTCTGACATGGATAGGGGTTAATCTGGGCATTACTTGTGGTTACTTAGGTACCAAATTAGCTGTTGATTTTAAAGAGTATGTTATCTCATTGTAAGAAACTGGTGTGGGAGCACACTGCTTCCACTCCCAGCAGGGTCGCCCCTAAGCATCATGGTAGATGCAGTCCGACAAGCGAGTACACTTGCAAAGTCTTTAGAGTGTTTCACCAGGTGGGTGCAGATTAGTGCTGGCCGTCTCTGGACACGTGTTTCTAGATTATTATCTGTCATCAGCAGAGATTAGGCATTATTTGGGGTTGCTGAGCAGGCTGCCGTATCCTTGGAACGTCGTATCTCTCCAGGCGCGCAGGTGCCTCTCCACGAGCTCGTCAGCCCACAGCAGCTCGAGGGAGCCTTCAAGTAGAAAATTGGTGTGGGAGCACACTGCTTCACCTCCCAGCAGGGTCGCCCCTGAGCATCATGGTAGATGCAGTCCGACAAGCGAGTACACTTGCAAAGTCTTTAGAGTGTTTCACCAATTGGGTGCAGATTAGTGCTGGCCATCTCTGGACACGTGTTTCTAGATTATTATCTGTCATCAGCAGAGATTAGGCATTATTTGGGGTTGCTGAGCAGGCTGCCGTATCCTTAGAAGTTAGTATCTCTACAGGCGCGCAGGTGCCTCTAAACGAGCTCGTCAGCCCACAGCGGCATTCCACACCAATTTTCTGTTATCTCATTGGTTGTTGATAATACACCAGTTGCAGGTGTACATATTATGCTGCCTTGTTTCTTTGTGTCCCGTCTAGCAAATTATGTGACGGCTCGCTGATGAAGGCATTTCCGCCGAAACATGTGTAGTGTCATTTTACCGGCAGCCATATAAAACTCAAGCCATTCATATTATGAGCTCAACTAATATTATATTGTGCTTCAACTAATCAATATCTTCTGGTTTCAGTCAAGTGTATCAATGAGTTTCAGACGGAACATGATTACATGGACTGTTGGATTAAATAATTAGCCCATCAAATGTATTTTCGAATCATTATATGAATTGATCATTATATAGGACACTGTTCATGTAAATATTGTATTATGCTGTTCACACAAACACTGTATATAAATATTAAAAATTATTATGTGATGAAAATATTAGAAGTCTCTTAGTTATTAGATGAATTGTAGTTAATTGCCTATTTTATGTCAATCTAAATTATGTATGCCTGCACATTTACATTATTTGCTTCTTGCTCAAGTACGTTTCTAAATAACTGAATTTTCTCTGCGCTTAGCAAGTAATCTTGTATGCAGAAGCCCCTGTTTTCTAAACTGTCTATATAACAAATATGACGTTTTCACCAAGTCCTAATAGTAAATTAATCTAATTCCATGTCATAAATACCATACACATTTCACTTTGCCAACATTTATCAAACAAAACAAACCGTCGAATCAGTGCAAATATAATTATTTAGCAACAGGATTTTTTTTTTCTTATTCGTATCAGGAATAGGACATAGTAGAGCTTTCTAATTATTCCAGGTCACGAGAAGGTAAACTGCACAGTTAACATAGATTTTGATCAAGCTCCAGGACAATATCAGCAATGGTTCAAGTTAACCTTTATTAGATACCAGATGATGGCTACTATAATTTGCTAAGACTACTTGATCCAACTGTGATAGTTAACCTCATTGAGCATTAGTTGTTCTGAGGCATATTAAAAAAATTCATGAGCATCGAGGCCAAGTTCTTACCTGTTTGTGATATTTTTTACTTTTCAATCTTTTTTAGGAGCATATCACTGTAGCGTACAATCAAGCAAAGAAGACTAAACATTTGAATGCTATACCATATTATTCTTCAGTTTGAAGCTTATTCCAATCACCTTAATTCACTACAGTAACTCCAGTGACTTATAAACGTAATCGTCCTCCCTTAACTTTAGAAAGCCTGGAAGGGGGTGGTATGAGAATAAATCAAGAAGAGAGGATAAATCAGGGAAAATACAGGTCTAACAAATGTCAACATTCACAAAAGTTCAAGAA
Source organism: Lissotriton helveticus (assembly GCF_964261635.1). Classification (NCBI taxonomy): domain Eukaryota; kingdom Metazoa; phylum Chordata; class Amphibia; order Caudata; family Salamandridae; genus Lissotriton; species Lissotriton helveticus. The sequence goes on from NC_136059.1 coordinate 1,093,795,737, forward strand.
GTGTTCTGTCTTTCCCTTAACTCTCTACTCAACCAAAACGCAGTGGCAGCTGGTAGAGAACGGTAGTGGGGGCAGGGAAGGTGGGGTAGAAAATAAAAAAATAAACTCAAAAGTAAAAAACATACCTGCAGCTCGGCCCACTAGCTGCCGCTTCTCTGCAGCCTCTCCTCGTCACAGGGAAAACACCTGGACCAATGACAACACTGCAATGAAGGGTTGTTATTGGTTCCCCAAAGCCAATCACAACTCTGCATTGCAGCGTTGTGATTGGTCTGAGCGCCATTGTTCAGCGCTCAGATGTGGAGAGTGAGCCTGTGCATGTTCCCCACCATCCTGTGTAATGCAGTCTAGTGGGGAACATGCAAAGTACGCATGAATGTTTGGCCGTCCCGAAACTGCGGTTCAACATTCATGCGCACTTTGAGTGTGCAAACCACTCCTCCCCTTGCCCCTGCTCTGGCCAGACCTGCCCCTCCCATCACCTAGGAATGGAAAAACATGTTTTGTTATTATCATTTTCTTTTTCCTCTGCATTGCCTTATGGGAGTAGGGTGACACTCCTCCACCTTAGCATATAAGTCACCACTGCCAAAACTGCCATTCATCACAGACACAGAAGAGTTTATCAACAAAGCCTTTGGGGGCTAACTAGAGACAAAAATGTTGCAGTCACGCAAATTATGAAGCGTGAAAATCAGTCTAGGAATCCCTCGAACACTGTGATATTCTTCTAGCTATATAGTTAGAGGTCGTGTGAAGTCTCTTCTTCACAGGAGCCAAATCTTCACCCACAGAGTGTGGCATGCTTCATAATGGGGCACTCCATCCACCACTGGAAATTTCTCCCATGACATTTAATTTCTTCGAGTTGGCCTAGCCCAATATCCTAGTCAACCAGTTTGTTCAAGATATAAGATCTATGGGCCTCTCTAGTGCTAATCATGTCATACTAGCTTCTCCAGAACACCAAAAGATAAAATGTGTAAAGTTACACCTAATGTGTTCTGTTAATGTCTTTCACATGATTACAAACATAGAGGATCTTTCTCAGATCCTTCTCACTCAGGAGTGAACACGTTTCAGTACCTTGTATGTGGACAACAGGTCAAGCACATTCATCAGGACTATATGGTGAAGAATTATGATTGCTCAACTCTACATTTGCGTTTCTATGACTTTAGGGTCACAAATGAAGGGAAACATCCTTTACAACGAAACTTTTACCACGCAGTGCTGTTACAACGCAAGTATTACAACGAAAACCTTTACAACGCATTACACTGGGGGGCTCTCTAGGATAGGGAATAGTTTTAATTTACTATCCAACACCTTCCCTAGTGTCCACGGGGACTGAAGTTGGAATAGTAAATTAAACTATTCACTATCCAGCACCCCCAAGTGTAATGCGTTGTAAAGGTTTGCGTTGTAATACTTGCGTTGTAACCGCATGTGTGGTAAAAGCATGCGTTGTAACGTCATACATCCCAAATGAAGGATATGCATGATGTTCTTCTTCTCTTCCAAGTTGAAATGTTGTCTTAGGCAAAGGACAATGTATGTAAGCAAGTGTGTCTTTTTGTGGAGCCACTCAATCCAACTGAGTCAAATAAAAACTTTTCACATTAAGATATCCAAGCCTAGTTGGATGAATTTGCCTACGAAAGGTTTCTCTGTAAATGCTTTTAAACAAGTAGTTCATATGGATGGATGCTCAAATACTTTCTAGATCATCCTAACCTACATTGTTTAGAGTGTAACAGTAACCCCCCTGTATTGAAAACACCATTTCTTTGCATGCACTTGCAAGCTCCTCAGGAAATGTAATCTATAACCCCCTCCCCCCAATTATAAATAATCCAAAGACATATTTACTGATGGAAAGCTCTGCACATTTAGATTTGTGTCTAAGCCTTGGTGGAAATTTTTCCCTGGATACTATTCACCTCATCTGGGTAAACATCTGGGTAGACATGTCAGATCAGTAGTATGATTTATGAGTCTTTACCGTGTGGCTCGGTCCTGCTATGTGGCTTGGATGTTCCAGGGACTGCAAACGTCAAGCCAGCTAAGAATCCAAACCTCTCTATCTTTCTACAACATTTCAAACTCCTCTCTTGTCACTCTGCCTCCCTCCCACAGATAGGCACACATCTCACACGTCCTTCACACACAGTGTAACACTCCTCTGTAGAGTATAAATTCCTAAAGTCAATTTTCACACACTGTATCATTCTTTTATACAATCCCCAAATTGAGGGGCTCATTAGGATGGCGGACGGAAGGACGACCGCCGTCCTGGAGTATGCGGAAAAAGCCTTTTTTCCGTCCACCTGCCGCGGACACTCCGTCCGCCGTATTAGGATGGGAAACACTGTCAAATTTTCGTACGCGGCGGGAGAGCACGCACCGCCGCGGAACTACACCCGACCCCGCGGCGGACGTGACCAATCCAGACACACCGCCGTACGGAATGACGTCTCCGACCGTCCTCCAAATCACGATGGCGGAAAACACACATAAATACGCTGCGGAAAAACAACCTGCCTGAACACGGCGGAATCACCACAGCGGAGATACACACCACAAGCAGATCGCCGTCATGGACCCACCGCTACACGCATTTCCGATACTCTTCGTGCTCCACCACCAGCAAGTCATGGACCATCATCGACGACGACGCAGGTACGCCAACCCACCAATTGCTGTCGGAAGGGGAGTACCTGCCAGGGCTGTGACGTTGGAAGGGGGAGTGGCATGTCAGAGGAAATACATTGACGATCGCACCACAATATACACAATTGAAGTACACAACCAGGAATGACAACGACAAACAACAACACATGATTTATGAGCTTTATTCAACATAATAGGTGTATAATATCAGATCATTCAAGAGCATGGGCACTGGGTACAACAGATCATGTACATCACTGGCAGCACGTGAGAGGGCAGAATGCAGTATCAGAACAGCAACAGGGCATTGTGGCCAACAGAGCAGGTACATCAGAGGCAGCAAATGAGAGGGGCTAAGTGCATCAACAGTCCATTGCACAGAACAGCTACATCATTGGCAGCACGTGAGAGGGCCGAATGCAGTATCAGTACAGCAACAGGGCATTGTGGACAACAGAGCAGGTACATCATAGGCAGCATATGAGATGGGCTAAGTGCATCAGCAGTCCATTGCAGAGAACAGCTACATCAGAGGCAGTAAATGAGAGGGGCTAAGTGCATCAGCAGTCCATTGCACAGTACAGGTACATCAGAGGCAGCATATGAGATGGGCTAAGTGCATCAACAGTCCATTGCACAGAACAGGTACATCAGAGGCAGCATATGAGATGGGCAAAATGTATCAGCAGCAGTCCATTGCACAGAACAGCTACATCAGAGGCAGTAAATGAGAGGGGCTAAGTGCATCAGCAGTCCATTGCACAGAACAGGTACATCAGAGGCAGCATATGAGATGGGCTAAGTGCATCAACAGTCCATTGCACAGAACAGCTACATCCTTGTCAGCACGTGAGAGGGCAGAATGCAGTATCAGAACAGCAACAGGGCATTGTGGCCAACAGAGCAGGTACATCATAGGCAGCATATGAGATGGGTTAAGTGCATCAGCAGTCCATTGCACAGAACAGCTACATCAGAGGCAGTAAATGAGAGGGGGTAAGTGCATCAGCAATCCATTGCACAGAACAGGTACATCGGAGGCAGCATATGAGGTGGGCTAAGTGCATCAACAGTCCATTGCACAGAACAGGTACATCAGAGGCAGCATATGAGATGGGCTAAGTGCATCAGCAGTCTATTGCACAGAACAGCTACATCAGAGGCAGTAAATGAGAGGGGCTAAGTGCATCAGCAGTCCATTGCACAGAACAGGAACATCAGAGGCAGCATATGAGATGGGATAAGTGCATCAACAGTCCATTGCACAGAACAGGTACATCAGAGGCAGCATATGAGATGGGCTAAGTGCATCAACAGTCCATTGCACAGAACAGCTACATCATTGGCAGCACGTGAGAGGGCAGAATGCAGTATCAGAACAGCAACAGGGCATTGTAGCCAACAGAGCAGGTACATCAAAGGCAGCAAATGAGATGGGCTAAGTGCATCAACAGTCCATTGCACAGAACAGCTACATCATTGTCTGCACGTGAGAGGGCAGAATGCAGTATCAGAACAGCAACAGGGCATTGTGGCCAACAGAGCAGGTACATCAGAGGCAGCAAATGAGATGGGCTAAGTGCATCAACAGTCAATTGCACAGAACAGCTATATCATTGGCAGCACGTGAGAGGGCAGAATGCAGTATCAGTACAGCAACAGGGCATTGTGGACAACAGAGCAGGTACATCATAGGCAGCATATGAGATGGGCTAAGTGCATCAGCAGTCCATTGCACAGAACAGCTACATCAGAGGCAGTAAATGAGAGGGGCTAAGTGCATCAGCAGTCCATTGCACAGAACAGGTACATCAGAGGCAGCATATGAGATGGGCTAAGTGCATCAACAGTCCATTGCACAGAACAGGTACATCAGAGGCAGCATATGAGATGGGCTAAGTGCATCAGCAGTCCATTGCACAGAACAGCTACATCAGAGGCAGTAAATGAGAGGGGCTAAGTACATCAGCAGTCCATTGCTCAGAACAGGTACATCAGAGGCAGCATATGAGATGGGCTAAGTGCATCAACAGTCCATTGCACAGAACAGGTACATCAGAGGCAGCATATGAGATGGGCTAAGTGCATCAACAGTCCATTGCACAGAACAGCTACATCATTGGCAGCACGTGAGAGGGCAGAAGCAGTATCAGAACAGCAACAGGGCATTGTGGCCAACAGAGCAGGTACATCAGAGGCAGCAAATGAGATGGGCTAAGTGCATCAACAGTCCATTGCACAGAACAGCTACATCATTGTCAGCACATGAGAGGGCAGAATGCAGTATCAGAACAGCAACAGGGCATTGTGACCAACAGAGCAGGTACATCAGAGGCAGCAAATGAGATGGGCAAAGTGCATCAACAGTCCATTGCACAGAACAGCTACATCATTGGCAGCACGTGAGAGGCCAGAATGCAGTATCAGTACAGCAACAGGGCATTGTGGACAACAGAGCAGGTACATCACTGGCTGCTCAAGTACGTGTGTCAAGCGACCTGTGACAAGGACAATAATAATGTCTGGGTGGTTACATTCATCAATCTACACACAAAGTAAAATAACATGTGAGTGATGGCAACTAAACCTCACAACACAGAATCTGGTGGACTGCTTGAACTACTCGCCTCGGACACACCGCCAGCACCAGCAACAGTAGTGTGTGACACAGCCACCGATCTACTGACTGACACATGAGCCATAGACCCAGACCCACTGCCAGCACCAGCAACAGGAGTGTGAGACACAGCCACAGCTGTAGTGACTGACACATGAGCCCTAGAGCCAGACACACCGCCAGCACCAGAAACAGGAGTGTGAGACACAGCCACCGATCTACTGACTGACACATGAGCCATAGACCCAGACACACCGCCAGCACCAGAAACAGGAGTGTGAGACACAGCCACAGCTGTAGTGACTGACACATGAGCCCTAGACCCAGACACACCGCGAGCACCAGAAACAGGAGTGTGGGACACAGCCGCACATCTATTGACTGACACATGAGCCATAGACCCAGACACAATGCCAGGACATGTCCCTGTACACTGACCAACAAATAGCATGCCTGCATCTGACACATGAGAGTGGCGGACAGACACAGTGCCAGTACCTGCAACAGGGATGCAACAACAGTGTACTCCTTCCTCTGCTTCTGCGGGGCGTGGATGGGAGTATGGGGGGACTCCACCGCTGACACATGTGCAGCCAGGGGTGATATATGCCTGTCCTTGATGGTGCTCGTGTCCATGGGAGAACCCTTGGCCATGGGATGTGCCTTGGACGTAGGAGGTTTCCTGTCCCTGGAATGTCCCTGATCCCTTGCCGGTGCCCTGTCCCTGGGTGCAGACTTGTCCATTGTAGTGTCCCTCTCCTTGGAAGTGTCCTTGCCCTTGGGAGTGTCCCTGCTCTTGGGAGGTGCCCTTTCCTTGGAAGTGTCCTTGCCCTTGGGAGTGTCCCTGCTCTTGGGAGGTGCCCTTTCCTTGGAAGTGTCCTTGTCCTTGGGAGTGTCCCTGCTCTTGGTAGGCGCCCTTTCCTTGGAAGTGTCCTTGTGAGTGTCCCTGCTCTTGGGAGGTGCCCTTTCCTTGGAAGTGTCCTTGTCCTTGGGAGTGTCCCTGCTCTTGGGAGGTGCCCTTTCCTTGGAAGTGTCCTTGTCCTTGGGAGTGTCCCTGCTCTTGGGAGGTGCCCTTGGCTTTGGAGTCCCTTTTGTGGGGGATGTCTGTGTAGCATGTGAATCCATTTCCCCCAACACCCCTTGATGATCCTGTGTGTCAACTCCAGTGTTGCTCACGTCGTCTTCGGAGAAAGATATCCCAGTCCTAGGGGATGGTGTCTGTACCCTCCGTGCCCTGCCTTGCTGCCTGTGGCTGCTCCTAGTGTAATAACCTGAATAAGAGGCCTGGTCTGATGACTCACTCTCCCCTGTAACATCACCCACCGCCAGTCCTGACACCGCCCAGTCCTGGCGGAGGGTGGCCTGCCTGGTTTGGCGGTGGGTGACCGGGCTGGACAGGCTGTGGGTGACCGGGCTGGACTGGCGGTGGGTGTCCGGGCTGGACTGGCGGTGGGTGACCGGGCTGGACTGGCGGTGGGTGATCGAGCTGGACTGGCGGTGGGTGACCGGGCTGGACTGATGGTGGGTGACCGGCCTGGACAGGCGGTGGGTGACCGGCCTGGACTGACGGTGGGTGACCGGGCTGGACTGGCGGTGGGTGACCGGCCTGGACTGACGGTGGGTGACCGGGCTGTACTGGCGGTGGGTGACCGGCCTGGACTGGTGGTGGGTGAGGCAATAACACTGTAAGGGGTTGTTTCAACTGCCATTTCAGATTGCATCATCAAATGTATGTGTTTGCCTGCACCGCCACCACGGAAGGCGTGCACCGCCATAGCGGCGCCAGTGACTGATTGATTTCAAATGATGCACCGTCGCGGTAGTGCGCACATGCATTTAGCAGGGTGCAACCGGGATGGTCATTGACCATACAGCATATGTCATGCTTAATTGCTGTGTAATCGGTCATCTCCTGTGTTGGTGGAAGGCGTACCCAGATGGTGTATGTACACACACTGCATGTCTCCGCACACATGTAATCTTCTTAGTTGTACGTGTGTGTCAGGACATGTCCGGAATGCTGTGAGATTTTTGATGTGTAGTCTATGGACCATGTCAACGTGCGACATTCATGTCCATTTGTTGCATGTGTGCTCAGACTGTAGACCTTGCCAGTGGTAAACAAAGGCTAGTGTTGTGGGCCAAAGTTGCGTGAGATGTGCATTGCGAAGTGTTGACGTATTGGTCTTGTGGACACACATGTTCATTTCTACACATCTACACAGTGCCGCAAGGGTGTGTACACACATTCATTAGCTGTTGTGGGTGTGTGGTTTGTGTGTGCAAGTAACAATGATGTGTGTGTACATGCATTCTGTGTATGCGTGTCTGTTGTTGTGTGCCCATGCATGTCAGCTGAGGGGGCATTGTATGTGTGTTCATGGGTGCATGAACACAAGTAGGGTGTGTTCCAATTTCATGTTGTTTGTGCACGTACATGTGTGTCTGTGTGGACGCTTCTCCACATATGGGCCCTCAGTCATGTGTTGTTGCAAGGTTTTTGAACATGTGTGCACGTTACATTGTACATGTTAGCCCACAGGATGTTCTTTGTGGCTGTACATTGTGTGTGTAGTCAGCTCTATTGCCTTATAAATCGTTCCGGTCACACATATCATCACTGTCTGCAACATGTATTATTAGCATTGTGGTGATCAAGATGTGATAGTGTTGCACAGCTATGCGTTGTTGGTCATTTGACATCTGCTGCCATCTACTCCCACACAGGAGGGCTCCAAATGTGTATCGACCATACTCTGTGCTGGAGGACATGGTTGACGAGGAGGTGATCCGCAAATACCGGCTTGACCGACTGAGATTGCAGGAGCTTGTCACACAATTGTCACCTCATCTACAGCCACGCAGGACATATCCTGGAGCTTTCACACCCACAGTAAAGGTAATGGCGGCACTTCATTTCTTTGCAACTGGCACTTTCCAGTACACAGTTGGTCATGCGGGAGGGATGTCACAATCCATGTTCAGCATGGTTCTGCGGGATGTCCTGAATGCCATGATGCTTTACAAGGATGATTACATCCATTTTCCACGTCAGGCACAGTTGGCAGCAGTCAAAGGGGACTTTTATGCCCTGGCCCAGTTACCACAAGTAGTGGGTTCAATAGATGGAACACATATTGGTCTCATACCACCCCGGGCACGTGAAGCTGTATATAGGAATTGGAAACACTACCATTCGATCAACGTGCAAGTGGTGTGCCTGGCTGACAACATCATCTCGCATGTGTGTGCCAGATTTCCCGGTTCCGCCGATGACTCCCACATCATGCGGAGCAGCATTGTCCCACAACTGATGGCTAATCTGCGTCCAGAACGTGCGTGGCTTGTAGGTGAGTGTGCTGAAAGGACAATTGTGTTGTCAGTGTGTTTTGAGGACAATTGTGTTGTATGTGTGGCATGGTGTTTCCACAAATCCTGGTAATGAAATTTGTGTCTGTCATCCCCCCACCTAGGCGACTTGGCGTACCCAAACAATCAGGAATCCTACTACCCCTGGTGAATTGCATTATAATGATGCCAATGGGAGGCCACGTCGAGTGATAGAACGTACTTTTGGACTGCTGAAGTCTAGGTTTCGCTGCCTTGACAAAACCGGAGGGGCCCTGCCATACTCACCAGGCAAAGTCTGCAAAATCGTGATTGCCTGCTGCATGCTGCACAACCTAGCCTTGCGCAATAACATTGAACTGATCATGGACCCTGAAGACCAACAGGTTGCTCGGCCTCCCATCCCACCCATGTCAACTGATGAGGATAGTGGTGAGGAAGAAGGTGTGGACCAGAGGCATCAGCTCATTGATCGCTATTTCACTTGAATGTGAGTAACTACCGCTTGTACAGCCAGACAATGCATGATGTATGTTTGGTGGTGGAGTGTGGATGTGGTGTGTCTATGCTGCCTGTTCTGGTATGTTCTGTTTGAAAATGTGTGTGTTAGATGGGGTACATGCTATGCTCCCTGATGTGTGTCCTGTGATCCACTTACTTGGTGATGAGTGTGGTTTGTGGGATGTTGCAGTACAGTGTGTTGTGATGGGTGTGAATCTCTTTCCTGACCTGTGTTTGTTGTTCTCTCATTATCCCTAGGTCACTCCCACAGAGGCATGATTCTCAACAACATTGATCCCTGCACCTGGTAACGTTACATTCTAAGACAATCATGTGATTAAAACAGGGAGGCCACACATCATTGAGTGTTTACGTGATGTTTATTTACAGGTTGAGGATTGATGTTGGTGCATATTTACAAAGAAGTGTTGGTAGGGGAGTGAGAGTTGAAGGTCATGGCAGATGAAAACACCGTGGGGACATCACAATGTGTGATGTCCAGCTAGTCCAACAGACGTGTGGCAATGGTTGGCATTGTGGGACAGGATAGTGTTCAGGGTGAATGGCAGGCTCAGACAAGGGTGATGTCATTGGCGCCCCCTCTTAGAGCGAGTAGATGGAGCAACACCACTGCTCTCACCTGCATCCAGCCTCGGACGTCCCTCCGTCTTGTAGCCGAAGCGGAGACAGCTGTGGGGGCAGGTTGGTCAGGGGCCACCTCCTTGTCCGTGGGCTCAGGTGTGGGTGGCGGTGGTGCTGGGGAGCGGTCCCGCTGGGCACTAGGGTGAGGGGGTGGTGGTGTGGCGGGGGATAGCCAGTCCCTCCACAGAGCAGTTGCTTGGCCCATGATGTCCACAATTTGGCCTATGCGGGTATCAATTGACCGCAACAGATGACTGCTCTCTTGTGAGTCTTGGTGGGCCCGATCAGTCTGTTCCTGCGCCCGCTGATAGGAGGCATTGACTCTTGCGATGGCTTCCAGGGTTTCGGCGGCAGGATGGGGTGGGTGTCCTTCCCCACCTCGACGGACAACTGCACTCCTGGTTGTGTGCTGTGCCCTCACCTGTGTCCTCTCACATCCACTCTCCCTGCTTGCCTGGGATGTTGATGGTCCATCATCGGCTGATGGATCAGGCAGGGTGGCACAGGCAGGAGTGGTGGTGGCGGTGGTGGCTGCACAGCTCACTATGGCAGGTGATGGTGTGGTGACACAGGCCGAGGTGGTGGAGGCAGTGATGTCCTGGGAGCCTGATGGCCCTGGAAGTCTGCTTGGTCCCGCATCGTCCTCTGCATCTGAGCTGGCAATGGGCTCGTCCCCAGAGAGTCCGTGCTGTGAGAGGGGCGACTGGTGCTGCCGGTTGCTGGTTTCGCCAGTCAAGTTGCGATCACCTGAGGGACAAGATTATCATGATCAATGCTGTGGACATGACATGTTTTTGGTAACAACATTACAAATCAATTATCTCTCTCACACCCCCCACGCACCGCCATCCCTCCCTGAGGACATGGGGGCCTGTTGGGAGTTGTAGTGCTGGTCTCTCACACACCCCACCCACCGCCATCCCTCCCTGTGGACATGGGGGCCTGTTGGGAGTTGTAGTGCTGGTCTCTCACACACCCCACACACCGCCATCCCTCCCTGTGGACATGGGGGCCTGTTGGGAGTTGTAGTGCTGGTCTCTCACACACCCCACCCACCGCCATCCCTCCCTGTGGACATGGGGGCCTGTTGGGAGTTGTAGTGCTGGTCTCTCACACACCCCACCCACCGCCATCCCTCCTTGTGGACATGCGGGCCTGTTGGTAGTTGTAGTGCTGGTCTCTCACACACCCCACCCTCCGTCATCCCTCCCTGTGGACATGGGGGCCTGTTGGGAGTTGTAGTGCTGGTCTTTCACACACCCCACACATCTCTCGCACTCCCACTCCCACCACCACCACCACCACCCTCCCTGTGGAAATGGGAGCCTGTTGGGAATTGTAGTGCTGGTCTCTCACACACCCCACACACCTCTCGCACTCCCACCCCCACCACCACCACCCTCCCTGTGGACATGGGGGCCTGTTGGGAGTTGTAGTGCTGGTCTCTCACACACCCCACCCACCGCCATCCCTCCCTGTGGACATGGGGGCCTGTTGGGAGTTGTAGTGCTGGTCTCTCACACACCCCACACACCGCCATCCCTCCCTGTGGACATGGGGGCCTGTTGGGAGTTGTAGTGCTGGTCTCTCACACACCCCACCCACCACCATCCCTCCCTGTGGACATGGGGGCCTGTTGGGAGTTGTAGTGCTGGTCTCTCACACACCCCACACACCTCTCGCACTCCCACCCCCACCACCACCACCCTCCCTGTGGAAATGGGGGCCTGTTGGGAGTTGTAGTGCTGGTCTCTCACACACCCCACACGCCTCTCGCACTCCCACCCCTACCACCACCACCCTCCCTGTGGACATGGGGGCCTGTTGGGAGTTGTAGTGCTGGTATCTCACACACGCCCACCCACCACCATCCCTCCCTGTGGACATGGGGGCCTGTTGGGAGTTGTTGTGCTGGTCTCTCACACACCCCACCCACCGCCATCCCTCCCTGTGGACAAGGGGGCCTGTTGGGAGTTGTAGTGCTGGTCTCTCACACACCCCACTCACCGCCATCCCTCCATGTGGACATGGGGGCATGTTGGGAGTTGTAGTGCTGGTCTCTCACACACCCCACCCACCGCCATCCCTCCCTGTGGACTTGGGGGCCTGTTGGGAGTTGTAGTGCTGTTCTCTCACACCCCCCGCCCACCGCCATCCCTCCCTGTGGACATGGGGGCCTGTTGGGAGTTGTAGTGATGGTCTCTCACACCCCCCACCCACCGCCATCCCTCCATGTGGACCTGGGGGCCTGTTGGGAGTTGTAGTGCTGGTCTCTCACACACCCCACCCACCGCCATCCCTCCCTGTGGACATGGGGGCCTGTTAGGAGTTGTAGTCCTGGTCTCTCACACCCCCCACCCACCGCCATCCCTCCCTGTAGACATGGGGACCTGTTGGGAGTTGTAGTGCTGGTCTCTCACACCCCCCACCCACCGCCATCCCTGCCTGTGGACATGGGGGCCTGTTGGGAGTTGTAGTGCTGGTCTCTCACACACGTATCATCAATTGGTGGAGGGAGAGAGAGTAGAAATCCTTTCAATCTCCTTTCAATAGTTATAAATCAATGTGGAAAGGATCACTGGTCCTGCATAACCAAGGTCTGCAGGTGGATCGGTAGGTGTCTCCCAAATAAAAGACCCTCATACATGTGTTTTTTCTGAGTCGTGTAGCGGTATATGATGTGTCCCCGCTTCTTGTAACACGTGTCCGTGCGTAATCCTTGGGTCAGTCTTTGTTTGCACCCTCCGCCAGGAGGTTGTACCATTGGTTAAAACAGTAGTGATGGTGGATAAGTGAAATAGTGCTATAAAGGTGTTCTAAAATACCCGGACAGCCAGAGGCTCAACTTTAATATTTCTGGATTCGGGTAAAAGGTTAAGGCGTGTCGCTATGGAAATATTTAGGAATTCTAGCGCACTAATCTTGTGAGGTTAAAAGTGGTCGACATGTTTCAGCCTTATCTGCCTGTTGGTCAGTCGGCTTTCCTCAGGACCATAAAGTGATTAAGTGATAAAAAGGAAAAGGTAAATTTGTAACCTGATTCGTTTTGTGGTAGTAGGTCACATTGTACCTGTAATAGAAGAATAGGGAGATAGTGCAAACACATTTGTAGCGAATAAGTGGGAAAAGACACTTCTGCAATGTGCAATGACATAGAGACACAGTTGAAAATTATAAAGCATATTATTAAAAAACATATAATTAAAAACGAGTTGTGCAATACTGAACTCAGAGTCACATTCATATTTAGCGTCAACTTACTCATTCTCAAAATACTACGCGGAATATTGTGATGTATAAATCCCCAAATCGTGTTTAGACGTCATAAGATCGTTTCTTTACAGTGCCCTGATATTAAAAGCGCTATTTAATTTAAGGCGCAATTCCATTGTTACATTACCATCACGTCAAAGGCGCTAATCAATGTTACTGTGTCATCACGATTATCTTAAACATTAGTATAACGATGTAATGCCTGTTCGAGTATGGGCTCTGACAATTATTTAAAAGTACATGCACTCATTATTAGACGGTACCAAGCACTCGTTCTACATGTATTCTAAAAAAACGACCATGTGCATACTGCCGCTGTAGTATCTTTAAATGCGCACTTGGGAAAGCCTATTCAGAAGGAGATTCTATTCGTAAAATAGGCACTTCTAACAAAAGTAAGCAAAGCGCAGAACAGAGCAGTGTCTTCACATGCGCTTATGCATAGCTAGACCTTATAGAATGTACCTCTACATTATGTAAGGCTTGTCTCCTCTGGAACCACGGCAGTAAGGGGGAGACTGCACTGTTTTGGAGTGAGGAAAAAAGGAGTTTAGTAAAGGGGTTTTGATACTTGCGGTTTACTCCATAACGAAAAGGACAGTGCTCCTTGATACCTCTAGCCTTCAAACAAGAGGACTGTGGGTAACTAATGCCCCCTGGATATTCCTCAAAGATCTAGCCTTCCGGAAAGATTGGTCGTCCATCTCATGGAAGTGCACCAGAGACTACTTGGTACTAATAATAAAAACTGCCACCAGATTAACAGAAGAATTGATGGTAAAAATAGAAATCCTTGAAACCAAATTGAACAATACGGTAAATATAATCATCTACAAGACCAGACTGGAAGAAATCAATAAAGAAATGAAAGATAGTCAAGAATACCTTACACAAACGAAACTGCATAAACTAGCCAAAGAACTAAAAAGGTTCTCACTAGAACGTATACATCCATATAGCAGCAAGGATTACAAACCTAATGACAATTCATCCAACAATGATTCAAACAGTATATCCTCAAATGACAGTTCAGACCAAAGTGGGGATGATTCCACAAAGCGTGGGAGAGGAAACTACCGCAATAGGAGGGGCAATAGGAGAGGACAGAATAGCTTCTGGAGACCACCATACTTTCAAAATGGAGGCCCAAATATGCCTTTCCTCCCTTTCAACCCACAATTCCAAGGATGGCCTAATCCTTATTTTGAAGTACCCATGAACCATCAAATGCAACAAGGGGGCCACAACTACCAACAAGGACGTCCTTTTTTAGGGAATGGCCAGTCCAACCGCCGGTCCAGACAAAAAGGGATAACCTGGTCAGACCAAACAAGACAAGTCGAAACCAGGAGTGTAACGAAGGCCAAGACGGGATCGGGCGCAACAACCTCGTCATCAACCTGACTAACAGAATCCTAACAAAGGATCAACTCAGCGTCCTGAACAAAGGACTTGGGTATGTCCCCACTCCAAGAACTGACATCTTCAAAACAAAATGCGAGCTCGCAGCCTTTTGCCGTACCCTGAAACTGAAAGCCTTTTTCAAAGACAACCAACAATTGACACAAGAGGGAGATACAACATTGAGGAATAAATCGACATTCTGCCCCCTCAATTCACAAGTCCCAATTGAAATATGCACATTTGAACAGGCAATTATGAAGGAAGTTGACCTATTGCATAATCAACCACAGAAACCTTTTCAAAATATCACCAAGGCGGAACAACTGGCTCTCACTGAACTCAAGAACGATAGAGAAATCGTAATCAAACCGGCGGACAAAGGGGGAGGAGTAGTCTTATTAACAACAGCTGGATATGACAAACAGTGTATGGACCTCCTTGCAGATACACAATTCTATGAGGTTCTAACAAGAGACCCAACTGCCCGTCTGCAAAGAACAATATCCATGATGGTGGAAGAAGCAGAAGCCAACAATTGGGTGTCCAAAAAGGAAGCAGAATATCTGGAAGTAAAAACCCCAGTAACACCATACTTCTACTCCTTACCAAAAACGCACAAAGGCATAATGCCACCACCAGGGAGACCAATTGTGTCCGGAATCAATTCGATTTCGGAGCCACTGTCTGAATTTGCAGACCAATATTTAAGACCACTGGTCCAAAAGACACCCAAGGACACAAGAGACCTCCTAAACATGTTACAAAACTTTGAGTACTTGGAAGGAACAATGCTCTTAGTGGGCTTAGATGTAGAGAGTCTCTACACTAGTCTGCCACAACAAAAAACACTAGACACTCTTGAGACTATTCTCTTTAACATTGACTGGCCAAACAAAACCCCCAGACATTTTGTTTTGGAGTGCTGTAGATTAGCTCTAATGGAAAATGTCTTCCAGTACAAAGACACCCTCTTCCTTCAACACCATGGAACATCTATGGGCAGTACATTTGCCCCAAGTGTGGCGGGGTTGTACGTTAGCACCTTTGAACGCACCTTCGTTCAGAATGAGAACAATCCCTTTCTTCATCATATTCTCTTTTGGAAGAGATATATAGATGATATCTTTTTAATTTGGAAGGGCGATAAGGAAACCTTGACGGATTTCCATCGCTGGCTTAATACCCAAGATGAATGCTTGAAATTTACATACACTGCCAATGAAAGTACTTTAGATTTTTTAGACATTACCATCTTCTCTAAAGACAATACTTTGCACACCCGTACTTTCTTTAAACCGACGGCCAAGAATAGCCTGCTATCTTTTCAAAGCTTTCATCCAAGACCCTTACGGGAAAATCTCCTGTATAGCCAATTTCTTCACTTAAGGAGAAATTGCAGTTCAATCACTGACTACAAAAGTCAAGCGAATGACCTATGTGACAAACTACTGGTTTGTCAATATCCAAAGAAGGTGATCAACATATGCAAGAAACGTGCCCGCAACCAACCAAGAGAAGCACTCCTAGAGACGTGTCCTAAATTGAAGGAAGATAGGATCACATGCGTAACTACTTATAGCCCAGTCACCAACCAAGTGAAGAAAATAATCAACAGAAACTGGAGAATAGTAACATCGCACAGTCTGAATTGGCCGAAACCGATGTTTGCCAACAAGAGAAGCCGCAACCTTAAGGACTTGCTGGTGCACACGAGACCCCCACCTAAGAAAAAGAAAGACACACCTGGACTGTGGAATAATAGCCCAGTAACAGGCCATTACCCATGTGGAAACTGCACAGTCTGTGACACTACAAAACACACAAAAGAATTACAGCTGCTTCCCAACTTCAATTGGAAATTAAAAAGACATACGAACTGCAACACAAGCCATGTCATTTACATGATAACTTGCCCGTGTCAAATGAGGTATATTGGCATGACCTGTCGTAAAGCAAAGCAAAGACTTTGCGAACACCGCAGCAATGTGAACTGTAAAAAAACAACCACAAAAATGTCAACTCACTACAAAGAATCTGGGCATTCTGTGAATGACCTACAGTGGGTCATCCTAGAAACCCTTGAAACTGTGGACAGGAATGCAGCCAAAATTTTATTTGAAAAAGAGCAACGTTGGGTACATAGACTTAAGACAGACAGTGAGGGCCTGAATGATGCCGTTCCGTGGTTATGTCTCAACAAATAATTGATATTTTGCCTGAATTACGAATTTTCTAATGTTCTTTGATTATGAAGAAAAATTCCGAATGAGCGCTTAAAGAGTACATTCTCATAAACTCCATTTGTCATCTATTTCCAAGCTAGAAATGATTACAATTCTTATCTGAAAATTAGGTATAGTATTTTAGTACAACCAATAAGTATAAACATTCGAGTAACTCTTCAGTTTCCATTACTTTGTAATAAAAGAAGACAAGTCACACACTGGCGATTGATTCCGGGTCACCGAAGGCAGAGACAGCACAAGCTGCTAGACGGGTGTTTGAAGGCTAGAGGTAGCAAGGAGCACTGTCCTTTTCGTTATGGAGTAAACCGCAAGTATCAAAACCCCTTTACTAAACTCCTCTTTTCCTCACTCCAAAACAGTGCAGCCTCCCCCTTACTGCCGTGGTTCCCGAGGAGACAAGCCTTACATAATGTAGAGGTACATTCTATAAGGTCTAGCTACGCATAAGCGCATGTGAAGACACTGCTCTGTTCTGAGCTTTGCTTACTTTTGTTAGAAGTGCCTATTTTACGAATAGAATCTCCTTCTGAATAGGCTTTCCCAAGTGCGCATTTAAAGATACTACAGCGGCAGTATGCACATGGTCGTTTTTTTAGAATACATGTAGAACGAGTGCTTGGTACCGTCTAATAACGAGTGCATGTACTTTTAAATAATTGTAAGAGCCCATACTCGAACAGGCATTACATCGTTATACTAATGTTTAAGATAATCGTGATGACACAGTAACATTGAATAGCGCCTTTGACGTGATGGTAATGTAACAATGGAATTGCGCCTTAAATTAAATAGCGCTTTTAATATCAGGGCACTGTAAAGAAATGATCTTATGACGTCTAAACACGATTTTGGGATTTATACATCACAATATTCCGCGTAGGATTTTGAGAATGAGTAAGTTGACGCTAAATATGAATGTGACTCTGAGTTCAGTATTGCACACCTCGTTTTTAATTATACACCCCACCCACCGCCATCCCTCCCTGTGGACATGGGGGCCTGTTGGGAGTTGTAGTGCTGGTCTCTCACACACCCCACCCACCGCCATCCCTTCCTGTGGACATGGGGGCCTGTTGGGAGTTATGGTACTGGCTGTTTAGACAAAATGCAAGCCTAGGAACGTAGGAGGCAACATTTGTGTTTGGTCATGGTGGGTGCATTTGTGGCCAGGACTTCACATTTGGGTGACTGTGTGGTCCACATGCATGGATTGGGGCCACGGAGATGTGTGTTGGCAGTTGTGCATGGCAGACCATGGCAGTGTGATCGTGGTCATTTGTTTGTACTTACCAGCCTCTTCTCCCTCCTCGATTCCTTCCAGGCTCTCAGGGTGCCGTATGCCCAGCACCTTCTCCTCCCATTCAGCAAATGGTAAGGGCTCCGGGGGAGTGCCGCCGCCAGTGTGGTGTGCCCGCAGGTGGTTCTTCGCCCTGATGCCTTTCACCCTTGCCTTGAGGTCGTTCCACCGCCTCTGGATGTCGTGTTTGGTGCGTGGCACGGTCCCTGACGCATTCACTCTGGTCACTATCCTGTCCCACATGTGGTTTTTGGTTGCCAAGGTTGTCTGCTGGACTAGGTTGCCAAAAAGCTGTGGTTCGACACAGATTATTTCATCCACCATGACCTTCAACTCAGTGTCAGTGAATTTAGGATTTTTCTTTGGTGTCATGGTGTGTGATGTGCGGTATACAACGGTTAGCACGCATTTTTTACAACGCGGTACTGTTACCACGCAAGTCGATACAACGACTTGCGCTGGGGGGCGCTCCAGGATAGTAAATAGTTTAATTTACTATCCAACTCCTTTCCCTAGAGTCCACGGGGACTGGAGTTGGAATAGTAAATTAAAAAATGTACTATCCAGCGCCCCTCCACGCAAGTCGTTGTAACGACTTGCGTGGTAAAAGTAGCGTTGTAACGGTACGCGTTGTAAAAGTACGCGTGGTACCGTCATACATCCGTGATGTGCAAGGTGTTGGTGTGGTGGGGTGGAATGTGCAGGTGTGTGGTGTGTAGGGTTGGTGTTGTGTTGGTTTGTGTGGTGTGTGTGTTTGTGTGCAGGTTGTATGTGTGTTTGTGTGTGTCTGCTGTTTGTGGTAATGTGACTCTTGCTTGCAGCTATGCTGTGATGCAAAGGACTGTGGTAGTGGGAAGTTTTCATTTTATAGTCTGTGTGGTGGTGGTGTCCCAATGGTTGTTGGCAATCAGGTGTTCTGTGGGTGTGGTGATTTAGGTGCATTTTTCGGAGCTTGGGGGGGTGTCATTGGGGCGTCTAATTGCTGGGGGTGGGTGTTTCAGGTGGTTGGGTGTTCTGTTTAATGTATTTTCTATTTACTTCCGCCTGCCATTTTGTAATCGGTTTGACGGCAGGGATGGTGTTTATGTGGTCCTTCCGCAGTCATGGTCCCTTTTCGGAGGTATTGTTTCCGCGGTGGTGGAGGACGGCGGTGAGTTCCGTTGGAATGGCGGCATTATCCTAATCGCGTGGACGGACCCTCCGCAGGTATAGCGGCGGTTGGGCCTGTTCCCGCAGTCATGTGCGTCCGCAGCGGTGGGTGTTCTTTTAGTTCCGTCCGCCGCGGACGGTGTTAGATGTGTTCCGTCTGCCGCGGACGGTGTTTGATGTGATCCGTCCGCCGCGGTCGGAGTTTTTTTACATGCATATCCTAATCGTAACCGCGGATACTCCGCGGTGCTGGCGGGAGTGATTTTGCCGCGACCATGGCGGACGGTACCCGTTTCAGTCCGCCATCCTAATCGGCACCCAAGTGCATTGATAGCAACAGCTGGAGCAGGAATATCCTTTACTATGGCAGGGCGAAAACAAGGCAATGCTTCTAAATGCATCATCATCATCTAGACTAGTATGTCCCACTGCTATCAATTTCACAATAACACTTAAAAAAATTGAATGTCTTTGTTTGTCATGCCTCTACATTGATAATAATATTAATGTATCTTCTTTATGTAAAAACAAAATGTGCTCAACACATATTTATATTGTAATTGAATAAGCCTCAAAAGCGCTTTTCCATATCATGTCAGCGCTTACTCTCATGGTCCTGTGTTGTCAGTCCATGGGACACCTTCCACCACCTTCATTTCTGCTTCGGCCAGTGTACCGACATGTGAAGTGACCATGGACAACAGATGGTGAGCAGAGCCTTGTAAGTCTTTAGCCAGATGAACTGCAACCTGTACAACCAAATTTCTCTCCGAATAAACATCAGGCTATTTAACAATATTTCATAACATAATATAGACATGTATCAAATATATTTCTTATGGTTTTCTCCAAATTTGTCAGTTTCAGTCACTAACCCATCCTTTCATTTGGCAGTTTCATTGGTAACTACCTAAATATGTCTTTTGTCACTCACTCTATGTACCCATATCCCCACACAATCATTAAGGGATATGTTATTTGTTACAGTACATAACATTCCCTCACATCCTTATGTCATTTCAGTGTATGCCTAAAAGAAATCGCATTGTTCCACAAGCTACAACACAGGAAATATTTATGAGAGTTTCCATGCATGTTTTTATGTATGTATCAATAACATCTTATTATACTCTAATATCATTTGTCAAGGGATATTTCCTTACTCTGTAAATGTATTTCTTCATAGCAACAGTGGTGACACGGAATTTGGGGTCAACACTACTTCCCAGCCATCAAGCGACATCAGGAGACATCCTGCAAACACAGGTATGTATGTTCTTTGATCATAATACATGTACAATTATCTATATACATTTGGATGCAAGGTGGTGGGCTTTGTAAGAGCAAATCCTGTCCACTGAGAGAATCAGATTTTGCAATAACAATCCAGTTTGCAGGAAGACCGAGCACATTGATACCCACCAGGAATGGCTCCCTAAGGTGATTGTAATACAGTCACATGTTTCAGTAAACAGTCAAAAATATCTGCAAGACATTGACGGATTCACCAGGTACATCTCTGTGTATAAAGACACACAGACACAAACACATGGGGTTGTGAAGCTGACGTAACTGATTTTGGGAATTTCGCATTGTGCTTGTTAATGGAAATTTCAAAAATGATGCCATTAAGTCACGTGCTATTCATGATAAGATAACTTCTTCGAACACATGGGAATGCAGCTTGTTGGAAGAAATTCCTGAAATTGTGACATTTGGCCCTTTGAGTAATTTTTTTCCATGCACAGTATAAGTTTACTCTGAATGCTTTATTTGTGATAAAAAAAATCAGCGAACAACAGAATGTCAGCTGTTGTTGTTCAAGGTGATTTCATTTCTGTGCACACATTTGTTAGCGCAACATTTGTCCTTGCATTAAAAATTGATGCAAGGACGCATTTCATGCTAAAATATAGCGCAAAGTGAAGGATTTGCATTTTGTGTAATTAAGTGTTATTTTCCCCAAATTTTGTTTAATTATATGAAAGCAAATCAATCACACAGACTTTGAACACCCCTTCAAAACATGCTTGGAAACACAGCAGCAATGCCATAGGTGAGGAGGGGTGTGAGTCATGTCAGCTAGAAATGGGTGCGGTCCAGTTTGACAGGAAACAGCAGTGCAATTGGTGATAGTCAACCTGTCCTCTCAGTGTACCTTCATCTCTGCTGCCACTGCTTAAATTCATTCATTCATCACTGCTTCAAGGCCCAGCAAGATCACATGCTGACCAGCAATTACCTACCCCATAGCCCACAGGAATGCATACATGATCACATATTCTGTTGGGAGTGAAACACTATATGAGGGTTCTGGGCGATCTAGGTGAATCTTACCCTTGGCCGCATAACTTGAGAGATAGTACTTTCAAAGGAGACGAGAAACGAGGGGGCAATTGGAGTCATCGCTGTTGTGAGGCTCTTTTGAGTGATGGAAAGGACAGGGTCAGATCTTGGTGATGCAGGGGCTTGCTCCTGGGACACCACAGATGTAGCTTGTTGTTGGCCATCAAGGTCCACTGTCTGTCTCGAAATCGCATGTCGTATCCCGATCTACCACTCTCACTTTGGTCTCACAGGCTCCACCCAGAATCTCTTTGATTGGGGGGAGTAGCTCCGTTGATGGGTACACTCTCTCTGCAAGTGGATACTCCGTCATCTTCTGTCATGGTGGAGTCCTCTCTGTGTGCCAGCCTGGTGGCCATGGTCCTTTTTCGTCCTCACCCATGATCTGGCTGTTTACTACTATCTGTGCATCAAAATGTGATAAAGAATGACAATGTTATGTAGCCCAAATGAAACATGACAATACGAAATCAATTAATGTGTTTGTGGATTGACAAAATACATTAAGACTTGCCAGTTTGAATGTGACATTATGATCTCGCTGTTCACTACTACATGTACATCAAAATGTTATAAAGAATAACAATATTACATAACCATACATGAGCCATGACACTACGAAATCAAATGATGTGTTTGTGGATTGAAAACTTACATTGGGACTTGCCAGCTTGAATGTGGCTTCATGGTTGTGCAACAGTGGTGTACGACATCTGTGGACAGTGACGAAGTCAACCATTTATCATTCACTTGACACTGCTTACCCACTCTGATGCATCAACGAAACTAGAAGCCCAGGTGAAATATGAGCCCACTAGTCAGTCTCTCACAAGCCAATCCTGACCTCTGTTATGTGTCTCACCCTTGGAACCTTGATGGAGCTGTAGTTCAGGGGTTAAGATGTACATGACAAATGGCAATGTTCTTCAACACGCAACAAGCTAGAATAATCTTGCACCCTACTTCTGGGAGTACTGGAGCATTACCCAGTGCAGTAAAATTGTCTAAAACAGGACATGAGGATACCAAAAGGGTGCTCAGTGATGGTTGCATGTATGCGGTCTGAAGTACAAAACCAGAACAGAAAAGAGCTATAGCGGGCCTTCGATGCAGCACCTCAACACCAGTTCCAATAATATTTTAAATACAGTCGTGCAAACAGACCCTACGTCAGCTGCTGAATGACGTCACTGTTCTTCAGATCACTTGATAACTCGATTAACAATGGGGGTGCACAACTTAAACAGTCCACAAGGCGGGAAGTATATGAAAATATTTCTTCTTTATTTTATCAAGCCCTGCTCGGACCCATGTGCCACGCCACGCTGCGCTCTACTTGATTTGTCTGGACTGAGGGACCAGAGAGATTATACATCTCCCCTACAGCTGCTTCCTCCCGTAGACTGAGAACGGGAGGCTTACGAGCTGTGCTTGTTATCGCAAGCCCCAGCACTTGAATTCAACCCCGGCTCTTATTTTAGAGCCATTTGGGGGTCCCCGCGTGAAAGAAATCATTAAGAAGCTAAATATTATAAGTCCTGGCTGTTAGTTGAACGTCGAACCGTTTTTAGAATCTGTATTTGGTTTACAAGAAGCATAGAATTGGTGTTTTTACAGGATCCTTACATCGTCGTTGTTTTTGACTATAGGAACACTAATTGGTTCCATCTGACCATCATGACTCACGGAACGACACCAGGTTCCAGTATCATCGATTCTGTTATTTTCATTTGCACTTGCATTTTCGACATCGACACTCTTGTTTTTCCGCGCAAGATACCTATTGAAGTTATTTTTCCTGCCCTGAGAAGCTCCCAGTGTGGAAGCGAAACACGTTGGCTGATTCTGTGTTGCATCTAATATTTAACTGAAACTACTTGATAAAATAAAGAAGAAATATTTTCATATACTTCCCGCCTTGTGGACTGTTTAAATTGTGCACCCCCATTGTTAATCGAGTTATTATGCGGTCTGAAGTACTTTTCTTGAGGCTATGTGGTGGCACATCAGAAAGGTGGCAGAAGATGGGGAGAGAGAGCATACCTGCCATCACCGACAGACATGCAGCATTTGTTATGGTGGCTAGCTTCAGAATAAAGCAGGCATTCTATACATGTAAGCTATCAGTGTTACTGTGTGTGTGTATATTGTGATGGAGTGAAGGTATGATGGCTAATTTTGTGATCACAGTCCTTAGATAGCCAATGCAATTCTAGTGTATGTTAGTTAACTTACCTATTCGCCACATGTTATTCAAATCCCCAGCAGTCAACTGGCTTTCAAGAGCAGTCTCTCAAACAATGTAGCTATTGTATGTGTACCCAGAAAAGGCTGCACAAACATCAGTGGAACAGTTACTGGTACTGCAGATAGCTTGCATGTTGATGGAGTGCCAATGGTATTGTTGAGGAAATGGTTTTCTATGTGGCAGGGTGGCTGAAGTACCATGTTGGTGTGATCAGTGGTATCTAATATAGAGAGTAGCAGACAATGGAGTAACATTCCCTCACAACCCATTGTCTTTCTCCCTGTGATTATGGCATCACAATAAAACGGTACACTTGGCTGGTGATGCATGTCAGTATTACCTCTCACAAGCATCGTTATTGGTTTGCCCAGGAGATGCTCATCATGCCTTTACTAACCGCTTGGAAATAACCAGCAGCTACAAATGTAGTGCAGTCATATATTATGGCATTAGCAGGGATGGTCTAGGAGTGAATTGTAGGGAACATGAGCTCCAAGTCTACAACCACCATGCCTAGGATCACATGAGGTGAGACATGGTATTTAGCAAGTACTATTTCCCTAAACATATCGAAGATGTTAAGGATCTGTTTATATATTCTCTCTCTCCTCTTCAAGTAATTATCCTTCAAAATACGGGGCATGGCAACAAAATTATTCATTGATTGATGTGGCCACTGCTGGTGCAAGTCCCAATTGCACGTCTTTCCAAGCTCATTCCTGTGTCCGGGGCCAGTTCATGCATCATTCTCCCCATGGCTTGCCGCCTCTACAGTGGAGGAGATGCCCTTGTCGCATGTATCCATTGGGGAAGCTGTGCTCGCTCAGTAAGGCAAAGGGAATTTGCTCACCTGTACTGCCTACTGCACACATCTATGCAGACTACAGTGGTCTTCTGAGAAACCCTGAGGGTTCGAGAAAATTCATCCAATCGAGACTGCTTCTGTTGCTGTTCTGCAGCACCAGGCAGGTGAAAACAAATATGCACTATTGTGAATTGGAACAGCTGACAGAATGAAAATAAATGAATTCTGCTATCCACCACATTCTCTGCTTCTGGCGTACTATTGAGCCATCACCAGAGCCTCTTACATCCCCCATAGATGCCTGGCAATCCAATTAAGATCATATGTTGTTACTAATACAAGATGGCTTCCAGTATATTCACTTCCTGCCTAAGCATTATATTTAAGGAGCTCGGTGTTTGGGAAGTCTATAGTTTTGATCCTGTTCATCACCTCATTACTATCATTCTTTCCCCTGAATTTTCTTTCAATATTCAGCAGCTGGTAACTTGCTGAATTCCTGAATCACAGAGGTTCTTTTCTTTACCCCGATTTGCTTGAGGGGCTTAAGGGGAGTGGTGCATTGCTTAACTCCTATGAGTTAGGAACTTCAAGAGTACCTAAGAGGATTTCCCTACCCATTTACCGTTTTTCTGCTTTTGGGACTGATTCTAGAAGACACTCTGCACCTTTTCATGAGTCTAACTGTGCATGGTGACATGGCTACTGGAAAGGGTCAGGATTGTGGCTCCTGGAAAGGGTTGCTCTTTTCTCTCGGTAATTAAAATGAATCAGAAAGGAGCCACCATTTTGTCCAGCTTTAGACAAGTTGCTACACCAACATGTTCCCAGGAATTATAGCAACTCTGTATGGGAAATGTTGCTTTAAAAACAAAACATCAAATGCAAAACTAACAAGGCGATGGATGGAATGCTCTAATTAATCTCAGCTACTGGCAATCGCTCTGGCTGCAACCTAATCCTTCGTTTGCACCCAGAGATATGCAAACAAACTTGACCCAGCGGCTCATGGGAACAGTTCAGCCCGAAGTGCCAGGCCAGGTCCTCCTTTAACTGGAAAACAGGGAACATAGGACCGGTTTGGCTCTAGTTAGTGCTCTTCAGCCAGGTATAGCTTGATTGCAGTGGCACAGTGGGCCTTGACCCATGTCTGGGCATACCAAGCGCACTTAGGGAATCAAATGCAAAAACAACAAGGTGATGGATGGAAAGCTTGAATATTTCCCCACCATGCCACCTCAGTTTGGATCCAGTCATATGCAAATCAGTCTTGAGCCTGCTCCTCATGGGAACACTTCCACCCGAACTGTCAGGCTAGGTCCTCCCTGAACCGGGATTGGTATGTGGCTCGAATGATTGCCCTTGGCTGAGATTAATTCAAGCATTTCATCCATCATCTTGTTGTTTTTGCATTTGGTGCTTTAAGTGTGCTGGGCATACCCATATGTGGGTCCTGGGCTCACTGTGGTAATGGAACCAAGCTGTACAGAGCTGAAGAGACACTAACAAGTGCAAAATTTGTCCTGGGTTGCTTGTGTTCTGGTTCAGGGAGGACCTGGTCTGGAAGTGCAGGGGGGCTGTTCCCGTGATTAGCAGGGTCAAGACTGATTTTCATATGGCTGGGTTCAAACTGAGATGACATGGTGGGTAAAAAAGGATGGATTGGGCTGCGACCCGAGTGATTGCCAGTGACTGAGATTAATTCCAGTATTCCATCACCTTGTTGTTTTTGCATCTGAAAACAAAACAGACCTTTGCAATTTACTCAACTGATATTCCAGTAGTTCCCTCTTCTACTTATCATTTTTCTGAGGATGCTTTAAAACTTAAAAAGTTCTTAGACCTTCTTGCTGTGAATTTTGCCTTCCACCCCACACCGTTTTCTACTGACCATGCCTAGGTAGTTTGTGATTGGATCACTGGGTCAGCCTTGTCCATTGCAACACATTTAGTGACATCCGCAGTCCCAAATCTGAATAACTCTACTGCGTTCTGAGTAGAATTTTACACAATGTTTGAGCATCCTGATGCTGAATGTTTATCAGGAAGAATGCTTTTGTGATATCCACCAAGGAACTATGGATGTCTTAACCATCAGCATTTGCTTCCATCAATTAGAGGCAGAGACTACTTGGGTATAAATAACCCAAATTATGTTTGTTGCAAGGAAACATAGATCTCATCAAATCTGTTTTGCCTATTGAACATAGACATTAAGAAACACATAATGGAAAGAGAAAGTCTTGTGCTACGTTTTTCAGTTCTTATGAATTTATCCTTCACATGGGTGTGAGAATAAAATTGGTTTATTTGACTCAGTTGATAAACCTTTCAATTTATCTGGCAAGAGGACCTTTAATTTAGAGTGAGAAAGATTGACAGTGAAGAACCGGTCTGTTCTCAGATTGTGGGAATTATGGGCATTTGGTCAATGGTTGACCCAAATGTGTTCAATGGGAAATGCCAACATAAATCCCTTATGTGTGAACATATACTCTGTTGAATGGACAAGTCTCTAAATAATTCAAATGTTAAATTATTCTTTCTACAAATTTGACCCAAGAATGATGCATGTTAATAATTCCATTCTTTTAGACTGTGGATCCTGGGTTATGTTCATAGACCAAGAGTAAGTCATCGAAAACAATATTCTCAACATTTTTAAGAAGGTTTTGGAAACTGTTCATTCAGTGGATGGCACTCTCAAGCACTAGAAGTGATTAAACATGTTTCTTTACCTATGTTAATCTTTCATAGTGACCACAGAAAGATCATTTTGACTTGATAGCCTCTCTTGATTAACAGTCATTTTTGATGTACAGATGTATAGTGGTTTAATACATATATTAAACTGGGTCGGCAGAAAAAAACATTTGTCTTTGCAGTCCTGCCATGACCACTACTGTGCTGCACAAAGCTACTGGTCACCCATATAGTGAGTACAATATATTGTAATACCATTGTTCCTACTAATTCTAAAATGAAGTGACTATTTTCTTATTTTCAAAGAAACATGAAGCAATTAAAAAATAACTACAATATTTTACAATGAAGAAAAATATGTATTCTTTTTTACTTATATTTCACTGTGGTGTTATTTACTGCCTCCCTTGATTGCTAAAAGACTGCATTGCGATACCAGTGATTGCCCATGTTGGTGCATGAATTATTCCAATGCTTGGCTGCAGTAAATTTGAGCCGATTTGGTCAGCAGTGATACTTTAGTAGATGTGGTTGTAACTTAAGTGAACAGTAACTGACTTACTCTTTGGTGTGCGTCTTTTTGTATTTGTATGTACCCCCTTATCCTTCTCTTTCATTTTCCCTTTACTCCCGCTATCTTGTAGTGGATATGCTTCATTGTTCTATCACCTCCCATTAGCGCTCCAACACATGCATCAAAAATGTATTTCTCCATGTGCAGCGTCCGTCACTCATGAGATAAATTCCCACACATGAGAGAGGTCAGGCGCAGATGGAAATATCCACCCGGCTGATGGCTAGTGAATAGCATTTGTGAAGATTTAAAGTAGTTCTACTGGAATACTACATTACATAATCCAAAATACTTTGGTGAATAGGCCTCATGGACTTCATAGCTGGTGTAGCAGGGCTTCCCTCTGCCTAGTGCAGCAAACAACCATCATATATTGTTATTTTTTTGTAATTAATTTCATACAAATAATGTCCACTGACCTTTACAAAGTGGCATAAAGACAAAAAGCAACTGATGTTCTTGCCAAGTTGATGCACATTGTTATCGATAAGGACCTGTTTATGTTTAGTACACTCTGCTTTACTCTCATCTTTGCTGAAATTGAATTTCGGTGCGCATGGAGCCAGGAAGAGAATGCTGCAGTAGCATACACATCTGACTCATGTATTAGTTTTGTAGTATCAAAGAACAAGATAGGCCCCTGAGGGATGTCGTATCTTGGGAATGCCACTATAGAAAAGATGTGCGTTTTAAACATACTTTTTAAATAATACATCATCTTATAGTGATAAGATATGTTTGACAAGTTTTGGCTTGATTACTAACGTTGTGGTATTTCCAACATCTTTTTCCATGTTGAGTTAATAACCCAATCTAAACTCTTTGATGTGATGGGTATTGCAGTTTGGGCTGACCTAAGTAATCTCTTAAAGTGAATAAATTCCGGACACCCATGAGTAAAAGTGTCTTATGCTGAATGCCAATTTTGGAATCCAAAAGATGAGACTGTAAGTCATTGCATGCAATCCATTCAATCTCATCTTTCAAGCCAATGGTGTGGATTGAATCTCTAAGCACCTGTCATTGATCTTTAACATGTAGTTTGTAGCTAGATGTGTCCAAATCTGACCCATGGACATCTCTTTCCGGGATTGTCCAGGTAAAATTTGCACTGTGTTGTTGCTTGCTGAAATAAGTGGTGAGCTTGGTGGCTAAAGTGTCCTCCTGAAGGTTGCTCCTGTTTTCAATGCACGTGATCACCATTTTTCTAATGGCCATGCGAACATACTTTAGCGGTACAAAAGGGGGTGGTGATGGACGGAGCATCTGAACCAATCAAACACTCACACCCAGTCAAAACATCTGGGTTTAATCCATCACCGTTCTTTAGCCCACTCTGCCACCCCAGTTCAGACATGGCCATATGCAAATCAGTCTGACCCTGTGCCTCATGGGAACAGTCTGGCCCGAACTGCCAAGCCATGCCTTCCCTGGACTGGAAACAAGCTTCCGAGGACCGGTTTCTGGCATTACAGCCGTCTTCAGCCCGGCTTGCTTGAATCCAGTGGCAAAGTGAGCAAGGGATTCACGTCTGAGCATACCCTGCCACACTTATGGCTGCCAAAAGCGGTACAAAAGGGGGTGGTGATGGACGGAGCATCTGAACCAATCAAACACTCACAGCCAGTCAAAAGATCTGGGTTTAATCCATCACCGTTCTTTAGCCCACTCTGCCACCCCAGTTCAGACATGGCTATATGCAAATCAGTCTGACCCTGACATACTTTAGGACACATGGAAGTGTAATCATGGAAAACCACTTGTTTTGACTTGTATTTTATGTGGGGACCTTTGTTCCCACAAGGTTCATAGTGCTTAATCTGATTTCTAAGCTGGTTTGGTAAAAATCTCCTCATATGTGCATGGTCTGCAGACAGCAGACCTCAGAAACTTAGGGCAGTGATTGTCTAGTTGTGTTTCCAAGCCCTGCTGTCAGATAATCACGCACTAACTCGGAGATTTTTGAGTAACGTATGCACTGGAGATGCAAAAATTAATTTACAAGCCCCTTCTGAACTGGTGCAGAGCGGAAATTGGGCTCATTTACAGTTCTTGGTTTGAGGAATGTGACTAGGAAATGACGCAAGTGATTCTCCCTCTTGCTTTTTAGGTCGTATCTGACACGGTGAGCAGCCATCACAATGCGGGCATTACCACGCGCTGCCATTACGACGCTGCTTTTACAACGCAAGTCGTTTCAACGACTTGCGCTGGAGGGCGCTGTTGGAAAAGGAATAGTTTAATTTTCTATTCCAACACCTTCCCTACTGTAACGTGGGCTGGAGTTGGAATAGAAAATTAAACTATTCCACTATCCAGCGCTTACAGCGTAAGTCGTTGTAACGACTTGCGTTGTAAAAACAGCGTTGTAACGGCTCGCGGGGTAAAAACCTGCGTTGTAATGTCATACAACCCCTGAGACAATTCATGTGCTAATGCTTGCAAGAAATGCTGTTAGCTTAAAGAGGGCCTAGAGCTCACACATTGCTTATCATTGGGTTGGCTTCCCCATCACTCTGATTTGCATGCTTCTTGTTGGCCAGTTCGGGCTGGCTTCACTTCTTTTTTGAGTATTTGTCCCTCCCATGGAGCATGTGCTGCTTCCATTCGGTGCCTAGAGTCCTTCCGCTGCATCTGCACATTCGGAGACACTTTTTGTTATTTTAGTTGTAGAACTCATAAAAAAAGTGCATGTGTTTGCAGGCCATTTCGGCCTTCCCCTTTCCAATCAGCGTTGTAGCTTTTATGATGTTGGTGCCCTGTCGTTGTTTGTCCTGTCATTACTTGCCCCATTGTTATTGCACCAACATTACTTGCCTCATTATTGTTGCCCCATCCTGTCTTGCTCCATTATTCTTGCTCCGTTGTTGTTGCTTGCCCTCTCTTTTCTTTCCCCATTGTCGTTGTAACACCATCCTTGATTGTTCTGTTCCCCTACCTTCCGGGTTGTTGTTGTACCACAATTCTAGGCCTCCTCGCGTGTTTTTTGCACCACCCTCATTTTTGCTTGCTCCTTCATCTCACCCCGACGCTCTTGCTTGATGCGCCCCTTGTGCTTTGTTGCTTGCACTTCCTGTAGAAAAAAGAAGCATTGGTAAAGCCAACAGGTCTCATCTATGCAAGAACTATTGGCTTTGTCAATATCTTTTTAGCCATGTTGTAGAGTAGCATATCCACTGTGCAGCATGGCTGAAAGTGAGAAAAAGAAAGCGCTATGATGTGGTCAATGTAGGCTGTCTCATACCACCTTTTTTATTTTTTAAATTCACTCATGCTGCACAGCAGCGTGTTGCTGTACAACATGGTTAAGAAAACATTGACAAGGTCAAATAAAATAGAGCTATTTACCTTTGTCAATGTTTTAAGCTCAAAACAAGGCTTAGCTCTCAGTGCAGACTCTTGTGAAACAATCACAGAGAGCAAGGACTTGAGAGACATGAAGCACAGGGGCGCAGACAGTGCAGTTATCTGTGATTTGTGGACTTACTTTACTTTCTTTGTAAGTTGTATTGGAACAAATGTGGAATGCCTGTTTCTTAGTCGAAATCTTGTTTCTTTAAACACTATTAGAGAGGCCCTTTACTTAGAAAACAAGCATTAGCAAAGTCATTATGTCTCGTACATGCAAGATCTATTGATTTTGTCAATGTTTTTTTTTTTAAATATTGGCAAAGCTGAATAGTAGAACTATTTGGCTTTGTCAATAATTTTCCACCTGGCACATGGCTTAGGTCTCAGTGCAAGGTCTTTTGAAACAATCACGGGTAGCAAAGACGGGAGCAACGTGAAGCGCAGGGGTGCAGACAGTTCAATTAACTGTGATTTGTGGAATTACTTTATTTTCTATGGAAGATGTGTTGGAACAAAAGTGGAATGCCTGTGTAAGTGGAGACATGTGTCTTTCGCAATCTTGCTTTCTTACTTGCTGTTGAATTGGCCATTTATTTAGCAAACAAGCATTGAAAAAGCCAATAAGTCTTGCCACGCTGCTACATAACATGGTTGGAATAACTTTGACAAAGCCAATAGATCTTGTATAGGTGAGACCTACTGGCTTTGCCAATGCATGTTACTCCTGGCTGAGTTCATGACTCTGCATAATATTTTGAAAGGATAAACTCTCTTTATAAGTTTGTCCATGTGAGCATCAGCATTGAGATTAAATTGAATGATATCTCAACGACTCCTGATTCTCGAGAATTGCCCAACAGGTAACTTCATGGTTCGGTCACAAACCCATTTGGATACTTTTCCCATGAATACTTCCAGTGCCTCCATCTGAGTAAAGACTTTTGATCCAAGTTATATATTGACTGTCTGGCCCTCCTCCACCAGCAGACGTGGTAATTTACTCTGCCGACCTGGCAGAGGTCCTGACAGCCAAATTTAGAAATGTCCATCAGACTGATGGATATTTCTAGCATTCACAGGAACAGCCATCAATCGGGTTCCTGTGAATGCATTGTAACTTTGACCAGTAGCGACTCGTACAGGTAAGAGTGGTGGGACGAGGTTGGAGCGGGGCGGGGTGGGAGTGGTGGAAGTCAACAGATGACAGGATAAGTATTATTAAATAAATAAATAAATAAAATCGCTTACTTTGCTCTTGCTGCATCACTTCGTCGGCTCCGTCAAACAGTAAGTCAAAGATGCGAAGTTTTTTTTTATTTCCAAAAGCAACACCCCAAAATTGTATTTTGTTTATGAACATTAGAAAAAACAATGCCCCCCATTTTACTTGGAGTCGTTTCCCAAGGCGATGTGGGGCATTGGTATACTTTTACTGCTCCTTACCAAAAGGCTTTCCTGGTGTGGATGGGCGGGGAAAATAACTATATATCAACCCATCTAAATAGGGTAGGTGGACATACAGCCAACTCTCCAATGGCCCTTACTCCGTCGGGTCATCAGAGAACTTTGGCCACGGCATAGACAGAGTAGTCTCCGCTGTGACCAAACTATGGTCTACCACTATTAAATTTGGCAGGGGAACCATGATGTTGGAGCGAAGGGTACTCTATCATCATTGTAACCAAGTACCTTTTCTACAGCATATAAATTGGGCCATTTATGCCTCCTTTCCACCATCAGATTCGCTGGTTACCTTATAGCCGCCTCCATTTTCAGATCTATCAGGTTCTTTGTAATGCATTACGGTTGTTTCTCTCTTGCCTACATAGACCTGCTAAAGTCAGGGAAAACCATAATCCATTTGTCCTTCGGAGTTACAGACTGCTGAATATAGGTGGCATGTAATCATCACTCGTTTTGCAGCACTCCACTCCTTATCAATCCTTTGGATTCTTCAGCCTTCTTTGCTGCCCTAGTGGGGACCCTGAATACTTTATTGACCACTACACGAGTCCAAGAATTCTATGAGAATAACTCCTTCCCCCAAAAATCTAGGATAACAGTGAAAAAATGATTGTTTTCAGAAAGGCTTGATCATTGCGTGTCTTCTACTTATTCAACCTGATCTTCAAGGGGAACAATTAAGGTCACAGTCTCCAATCGCCCACTGTAATGGCACTTCAGACCTTGTATCTGTGACTGATCAGGTGACCATCAGTAGCTCATTCTCTGTTTTATGTAGGCAAGTATCCAGGGACTGAAGAGATTCTTCAATGGAAGTCACCTTCTGTTCAATAGTGTTCGAGGTGATCTACATTTCTTCCTGCTGACAAAATCGACTCACTGCAGGTCTAACAATCTTCCCCAGGGTCCTTCACGAAAAAACCCTGAGAGTCTCTTTTCCTCAAGGAAAAGTGGAATTAAGCTGACAAAATGTTGATGTCCCACCTTCCCTTTCCTTTATTTTCTTTAAGGGAATTTCAAAATAACCTACATCACTTCCTGTGAAGCATATCAAGTTTGAAACAGTCCAAAAGTGCACCTCAATCAAGATGCCAAATCAATGGAATCATAGAGTTGCAGACCGCATCTGAAAAGGACAAACCTCATCCTGCTGTACAGCTGCTCAGACTCCATCTGTCGTCAACTCTGGGAACGTCTTGATAGGCAAAGCTCCTCCAACAATATAGTGGAAAAGGCAAGCTGATCTGGGCCCCAACCCAAGCTTGTGACAGTCACTGAGATACACTTTACTACTCTGTTGCAAGTGATGCACACCATGTCTCTCACCACCAGGCCTCCGTTTTCTTCTGTATTACAAGGAACAGTTTGATCTGACACTTTTGTCATGTTTGAGGACACACCTGGTAGAATTCCTGGGCATCGTACTTGTAACTGTAACTGTAACCAATGTAATTTTTGTAACCAGTAACTCACTGATCCTCATGTTAAGCGCTCTGATACCTCCGGGTCTAGCCAGCACTATTTAAAATTCTGCAAATAAATAAATAAATCGTACTAATAGGTCCCACTGATGAGCTGGGAAAAAGACAGCTATATCATAAGCCCATTAGGTAGGAATGTGTAGCAATTCTTCATAACCCGACAGAGACACTTAGCAGGGAAGTTATCCGGAAGTTATCCCCCTCACCCATCGCTTATTACATGTTACATGAATATGCTCTTTAGGATGCCTACATATTAAAATATTTCAGACACCTTTTATAAATTGTAACACACCCCTGACTTTCGATGTTATCGTTCATTAAACTATTTATCACCAAACCTCATTGTATCGAGCCTGACACCACCTTTCTACAACCTTGCAATCCTACCATCACAAAACTCACACCCGAAACAAGATTGCAGCTGCCATTTAGAGTCAATGTAGTCTTCACAAACTAAACACATCTCAAACACAGTGATGCTTTCCACGACTGCTGATGCTTTCTCCATGTACCAGACAGCAGCTCGTCAACGGATAGCGAGGATACCCAAATTGTGTATTTCAACGCACTACCAATCTGGTAAATCATCATTGGTGCCCAGTAAGCTTACTATCTCCAGTGCAGCATTCAAGTGCATTTATACTATGCTGATTAATAATTGCTTCTTCCCAGGTACTC
This sequence comes from Lissotriton helveticus, assembly GCF_964261635.1. Classification (NCBI taxonomy): domain Eukaryota; kingdom Metazoa; phylum Chordata; class Amphibia; order Caudata; family Salamandridae; genus Lissotriton; species Lissotriton helveticus. The sequence continues at coordinate 1,093,830,540 of NC_136059.1, forward strand.
ATGTATAAGACCATGCCAAACCAATTACAAATGATACCACGAATATCTCTACTTATATGTTTGGTCCACGGTGTAATTACTAGCATTACCTTAATGCTGGCCCAACATGGTCCCTTGTATGGGTTATGACCATGACCTCCCTTCACCCAACCATAAACCAGTATCTCTACTTTTCACACCAGTACATCACAACCCCTGTACATAAATTACCTCAAATAAACAGAATATATTTAAGCATCTAGAGTATGCAGTGGCACGTGTTGCTGTACCACTAAACTAAAAACAATCAACTATCAATCAAAATAATAATATATTCTTATCATGACAAAGAATGTGGTATTACCTGGATGAAGCCTGCGCCAACTGAGTAAGTTATCTGACTGCATTGGCACCACGGGCACAGCCATCCGAAAACTGATAGTCCACCCAACTCAGAATGGAGCAGGGAGGGTTGTGCCACTTTTCTGACTGAGTACCATGTTCACCAATATGTAAATCTGGCTCAATGGGTCTAAGTACATTAAGCTGGTGAAATTATAGAAAAGATACAAGCACACACTCAGGATTAGTTTGATAAGCGACAGAAATTTGTATTAATTTGACCACTAAGGTTCATTTATTTTTATACATTGATATTGGCCAAACCCCTGTAGTCTCTAAATAGGCCAAGTACCCTTTTTCGATTTACACACATTGTGAACACAGAACAATCGCAAGAGCTACCCGTATATAGCCCATCCAGCCAATGTGATGTGCATTGCAAACATAAGCCTACATTACAAGAATAAATACAGGCGTACAGTACAATAGCATGTTGTGCTGGTACAGGAACGAGGACCTCGCAGAATTAAGCAGTTAAGAGGTCTTTATCCAAATCCCAGCCATTGGCTGCTCTCGCCACAGACTGACTGATCAGACTAGGCATTGCACCATGACCTCGTGCTGTGCCACTACCAGGTACAATAGAGGAGTCCGTGATTTTTGCAAGGCTTTTATTGGTAAACACTAAATGAGGCTTATCACGTCATAATGTACTCACAAGAAAGTATTAGAACATATAAAGATGAGATGGCTGGTAGGCATGGTCAGAAGGCACCTATATCTTAGGTTATAGGTCATGGGTTGAAAGTCAATTTTAAAAGGCTACGTTGGTCACGTGGAATACACAGACATATGACATTTCATGATGAGGTTTTGCCTCATTGTAGCCATCACAGGAGACCTATTAGTTTCTCCTATTCTTCAGACAGCAATTGAGGCCCCAGTAGTTGAAGTCACGCTGGAGATCTGACTGTCACATCTTCTCTGGAGCATACGAAGCTCCAAACCTTGTTTAACATGGTTGCCATTTTGTTTCTATCAAAGAGACTTGACATTAGCCCTCTGTGCAGTAGAGCGTAGCCTAAGGATTAGAATTATCACCTGGATTTTACTCCTTACACTAAGCCTTTGGGAGATCTTTACAGCTGGCACACAAATAGGAATGTTAGTGACATACATTATAAGTATGAATTGCAGATTGAAAGTTATTGAATGATTATTGATATGGGTCTTGAATTTCAGTCAGTCTTTCAAACTAAATCCCATGAAATTAGACTGGATGAGATTCAATGGGGCAGGAATTTAGGGGCATATTATCAACACAGGCAATAAAATTATCCCCGCTTTAGAGGCAGACAACTGCTGCTAAAACGGTGATAATGAGCTTGATAATTTCCTCTATGGAATTCCAATTGAAGCTCGTGTTAGATGTGAAGCGGCGATAATTTTATCGCCTGTCTTGTTAATATGCCCCTTAGTCTTCCTCGTGCATGGCTGCTTATGTTCATAGCTTAGTACTTTCTAAGCATAGAATTTCCTTAAATATTTGGGACTTCTTCAGGGTAATTGAAGGAAATCCCAAGATTATAAAATCTTCACAAGATTGAATTTTAAAAAATGTGGATATATTAAACTGACATTACTTACAGATAGTAGGGAACAAAATGAGGTCTATAGGCAACATAGTCTGTTGGAATTTATCATTATACTCTGGCCCCACCGACAGAATAGAGAATGCTCTCCTCCCTATTTGGAGTACACAGGGCAATGTGCCAGGGATGTACGTTGCCTCCTTTGGAAATAGAAACCCTTGTCACCATCATGAGAACGAAGTGAAAGGATAGTGGCATGACTCTGGAGGATGACATGCATATCATCCCTCGTCTGTGCGGATGATCTCCTTCTATTCCTAAATGATGATCTTACAGGTCTTGGCAACTCAGTGGAGGCCTTGAAGCTTCTGGACGAGTACAAGGCCTTAAAGTAAACTTGTGCAAGATATGCACCTTTCCAATTGTGCTTCACTAACTTCGACATCTCCTAAGAAGGGGCAGTGAATTAAGTGGAGTAGCTGAGTAGTGGGTACCTTCCCTTGATGATTGTGTGACTAGAGGGAAATTCAAAATTATTCTTGAATCACCTCTTTTGTGTTTACTGAGGAATGGCAAGTAAGGTCATTACATTGTGGATAATTGTATCTCCATCCCCCAAACTAAAACTATAAGCAAGAGGTGGCAAAATAAGTGGGATCTCTGAGTCCTGAGGAAGTCCAAGTGACCTAGTTGGGTGATTGAGAGTGACCAAAACACATCGATGAGAGAGCAGATAGGAGGGAGGAAGGGGCACTAATATCCCAATTTCATCACTGCCAACTATTTTTTTTATCCTATCCAAGGGATTCCAGAAAAAAGATAGTTTAGGACATCCCTGGGGTAGTTGTATTCCGTTTTTAGTTCTGCAGAGTAGATCCCCTAACAGATGTGTGTATTGTCTTCCCCATTTCCCTTTGCTCCATCCCTGGTGTTGGTCTGTGCAGAGATGCTGTAGCACACCCAATGATGAAGCATGTCACTTTTAGTGGGTGAGGGAACTTTTTAAAGAACCTTGCGTTCTTCCCATGTAGTGTTCTTGATTTGAGACAATATTACATTTCCTCCTTTTTCCCTTTTGTGTGCAATTAAATCTCATGGGAGTCATAAACAAACCAATACTTGGGGATCCAATTCTATCAGATGGATCTCAATTTTGGCAGACAGAAATATAAACAAGTTTATAACACATTTGAAAAGCTGCATGTCATTGTGGAAAACATTCCCTCTTACAGTGTCTTCAAATATAGCACTTTCCAAAATGGTAATGCAGCCCAAATATTTATACTACTTTGCTATCCTCCCAGTCCAGATACCAAGAAACATGTTCATGAATCTGGGGAAATTAGTTAAAGATTTAATGTGGGGGAAGGAGGGGCACTGAGTAGCATAGAGTTAACTGAAACTACCAGTACACGAGGGTAGCCTAGGGATGCCTAATTTCAAGGTATATTGTCTGGCCACACAGTTACAATGGGTGGTAAATTGCTGGCACAGGAATCTTTAATAAACATCAAAATAAAAAATTCTTAAACAATTTGATAATTTAGATGGGTCCAAACCAACGGAGCAACTCACTGGGCCCTGGCATATACACCATTAAATCCGCTAGTGGGACCATCTGACCAGATGGGATATTATACACCCTGATCCCCTTATAATGCAGTGGTAGCTTCTCCAAATCAAGGCAATGTCTCTGTCACGGTAACGTAATAATTGAGTGATTATGGTGCTTTGGGCCTAGTGATCTGTGAGCTCTCCCCCCCGTGAGCATGGCCGACAGAGCCTCCCCAAAGAGCGTGTGGAGCATGCCTCTACAAGGTATTCCATTTTCCCCATCGTTGTTGACTCTGAAACACCCAGAATGCGCAAGTTGTTCCACAAAGAGGAGGCCTCCAAATCTTCATTTTTGTTCTGAATTACCTCCAACACCTTCTCCATTTGCAAGAGTCGCTCCCTGGTCGTGGAGTGCCCATCCTCGATGTCAGAGATATGGTGTTCCAGTTGATCTATGTGATTGTAGTGCTTGTCGACCTTTTCTTTGAGACAATCAAACCTGTCTGTCAAAATGTCTATGTTAGTGTCCATACTAGTCAAGCTGTGCTTTCAATCTAAAAACATGGTGAGTTTATCAAGTTCAGGGATCAGACCTTCCACAGTCGAGGGAGCTTGTTGTGTGTCCTCAGAGGGCAGCTCCATTGTGCATGTCCGTCTGCGGCTGTCAAATGAAAGCTTGGATTGTTTGTTGTCACTTTTCCCCATCCTCTCAAGCAGTGCACATAGATCGTTGAGGGGCTCACTCAGCAGCTCAATAGCAGAGCAGTGAATCAGGGCATAAGCATCAATAGGGCCCACTCACACCCCAATATGTAGACAGGTAGCATGGTGTTACATGTATGTTCTTATGTCGGAGTCTTGGATGAGGTAGGCAATGTCCCAGCACACTGAGCCTGGGTGCTCAGCTCACATGAGCACCAATGGCGATGTTCAGACCCCGTCACAGCCCGGCTTGGTACGGGGGCACAAGCAGATTGGGAGCATGCCGGTTGTAGACCAAAAGTCAGCAGCGCAGTGTTGTCTTCGCAGTATGGATACTTGCATAGCTAGTTCAGGCAAGGTGTACTCAGTGAGGTGTATAGAGCATAGCAGGTCTGTCACATTGAAACCCTGCCACTCCCCAACTTCACGGGGGCCACAAGTCAGTATAGTGGTACTGTCCAATGCTGCAGACTCAAGACAGTACTTCAACAAACAACTGATATGGCTGTACTTCTCGGTGGATCAGAGGAAAATAGCTTTTTTGTGCATATTCTGGCACTGCAGGCAGTATGTGGTAGCCTGGGGGCATTAGAAGTCAGACCTAGGTACTCAGGTGTATGTCTCCCAGCACTTAGAGTCAATTCCTTCAAAGCTGCAGTCCCTGCACTATCTCACCATGTGGCCGGCCTGGTGTATCTGACTCAATCTCGTTCAGAGGGGCCGTTCAATAATCAAATCACCTAGTGCAGCTGGCTCGGGCCAATGCAAACATGGAGCTCAAAGGAGGGGGTATGCCCTACCCCTGGCACAAATCACTGCGCCAATTTAGCCGCTGCCGGCCTGTCCACCCCCCTTCACTCATCAGTCGGGGCCCAGGCAGCTGCACTCTTCAGATCGCTCAATGGGCAAGGAGCGTGAGCTGATGGTTTATCCCAGTCGGGAGCGCCGCAGTGACAATCTCCCCGAAACACCTCAGCGGCGATGGGCAGCAATGTGGTTGAGGCGGGGGTTGGCAATAAACAGAGGGCCTCCGCTCCATAATGGTGGCTCCAGCCATCAATGGCAACATAGTCTGAGCCGTTCAGCCACTTGGTGGTATCCCTACAGCGGCCCGGGTGGCTACTCTGCAGCAAAGGTCAGTAAATAGGATGGAGGATGGCTACCCCCCTCTGTGGACTTGGGTTTGGCAGCCTCCAACCCTACGAGGCTGCCCGCAGGCACCTCGCCAGCCACGGAGACCGGGGAGTGGGCCGCACTTCTCACCAACCTAAGGGGCCTCTCCCGGCTATAGAACTCGATGGAGAAGATAATAATCAGACACAACCCAAAACCGGGGCTTAAAGGCCATGCTCGGGGAGCCCAATGCCCCCTACATAATCAGAAAAATGCAGATAATTCTCTTCAGCAAGCAGGGCCTTAAGGGTGAGTGACCATCTTGCAGGGGGTCTCTCTAGCGCCCCAAGGGAAGGGGAATTTCAGTGAAAAATACTGTTTCCACACCAATTTCCTATTGTAATTGTGATATTCTGGGATTTTCTCCACTGATTTTTTCTATGAGATATTACTTGAAAAAAATGTTTGCAGCAAACCCCAAGGGTTTGGTATTACCTAATACCCTGGAACCCTGATTTGGGTATGAACTGGCTGTATCACAATTGAGAGGCTGTCAAACTACTCGAAGACGAAAAACAAACATAAGGAAATAATTCCACCTTCTTTATTGTCATTGTACTCTACCTGGTCCAACCTACAGTAGCATATAATGTTATGTAGACTGAACAGCGCTCCATTGGCTCCATATTGGATGCACACCCAAATACCTGAAAATCATGGCTGTCTAGAACTTGTATGGTCTCTATGATCAATCCTTTTAAATCTTGGCTACATACTTTTTTAACTGGCTGCTGGAGTCCTGCTGTTTACAACGCATTACATGTAATTGTAGTGGGATTTTTTCAGCCGCTTGCTCACAACTGGATATCTCACTTCCCTCTTCCTGATTCAATGGCTTTTCTCCCTATTCTTGTGTTTGTCCTGATTCACTTTGGTCTACAAGTGCTTTGTGTGCATGAAATAGCCTTCCAGTTCTGACCATAGATCTTCTTGATTTCAGGCATATGTCCTTCGTAATGACGGAGGAGTGTCGCCCCACAGCCTGTGCCAAGAGACAGTAAAATGATAATAACGCATTTTTATTATCATTTTATGTAGTAAGTCTGAGCCTCGCAAATCAAAGTACAGGGCGGAGCGTGGCCGGGCATGTCAGGAAGGAATGGAGTGCACTCATAAATGCGCATGTGTATTTGGCCGGCCGTCTGAGACTGGCCAAACACACATATATACTTATGTTTCTCCATAAGAAGCCGTGCTGGAGAAACAGCACAGACTCCAATGCCCATCTGAGCGGCAAATGAGGCCACTCAATTCTGCTGCTGCTCTCTTGTGAGAGCAGCGCCTGCATTGGGTGCAGAGCCTATGCCCTGAGGGCCCATCCCTTCCGGGCGCCGGCCGTTGAGTGGAACAGCAAGACAGGCATCAGCGGGACTGTAACGGAGTGGGGCAGTAGGTAAGTCTTTTTTTATACCTAGATTTTATTTCTCCCCCTCTCCAACCCACCGCCCTCTTTATTCACAGCTGTCCTACCACTTTAGGTAGGCAGCGGCTGCCACTGCTTGATTAGTGCATTTCCTCTCCCTTTCCCTGTCCCTGCTTCCAACCATCCCCATCTCCCGGTTTCCCCATCCAGCATCCTCTTGCCCCTGCAGCCCCTTCGTTTACTTTTTAAAAAACTTTTTTCTGCCGACCAGCCAATTGGCGGGTGGACATTTAAAAAATGTTTTGACCTTACAAGATGACTGCCAGCATGTGGGCCAGCATGTGAGCACCTACATGCCTACGAGGTAGGCAGCTATGAATGAGTTTTGTTTCATTTTAACAAGTGCATTCAAATATGACTGTGCATTCATCCACAGCAGCCATATTTGAACAAGATTTATTACAATAAAATAAAATGCATTGAATGATTTCCCCAGTAGATCCGCACACATCCACATTGGCAGCCTTTGATCAGCATTTGTTAACTTATAAAAACATGCAATTATGGATGGCACCCTGGATGTGCGCATCTGCAGCAGCAATTTCTAATGTAAATTGTAATGGTTCACAAACCCATTCCAAATACCTGTCACATATATGGGTGGCAAAGCAACAGGTTTCATGGCTGAGACATATTGGATTTGCCAATGATTGTTTTGTCAAATACCTTATTTGGCCCCATATCACCGAAATTTAAATGTTAACTTCTTTGAGGACATTTATAACGAATTACAAACCACATAATATCACATCTAAGTTCAAAATTAGTATGTGCTTTTATACATCAATTTAAGACTAGGGGTGGGCGACGAATTCCACTCCGCTGGCAGAGTTCCTGGAGTCTTGCCCACTCCATGCACCGCACGGAGCGTGGAGTTCCAAAAAACTCCACAAAGTGGCTCAGAGTGGAGTTTTTCCTCTTGTGTAGCTCGCCAATGTTAAGTTGGCGAGCTCAAGTAAAAAAAAATCATACCCTAGATCACCTTCATGCAAGATTTTTCAACACGGATGGTCAAGGCAGGTCTCTACCGCTCGCATTGAGAAACCTGCCACACTTGTTGAGGAAGCTGCTGCTCAAGTAGAACATCCACTCGAGCACAGAAAGAAGCAGTTCCCTCTTGTGCTGCTCGTGGAGCTGTTTGCACTGTTTTTACATTGTGGGGCAAACTCCCGGTGCTACAAATCAGCGCAAGTAGCACGAATTACCGCACTCCTCCGCTCACGGAACTCCGCAGAGCACTGAGTTTGCTCTGTACTTTATGGACTTCCGCATAGCAGAACTCCGCAGAATCTGCCTAGGCATGTATAAGATGTACATGGGGTTACTGGTGTTTTTGAACTAATGTCAGAGACATTTGTAAGCCTCACTTACTCAGAAAAATGTTCTGTTCTACTAATGCAATTTAAAATGATAGGCATACTATTTTGAAAGCATTCCCTCCTGACATGCATTGAGGCTTAAGCTGATCATATGAGTAGCAAATATTAATTAATTTTCTAAAAGACTTCAGGGCCACAATAACTTCTAAAAAACACTGCGCATGTATTACAAGTTTAAATTTGTGTCTAAAGCGGTAACTGTTGTACCTCGTACATTTGGCAGTAATTCCTACTCTCCATGTCAGCTGGCACTGGAAGTGATTTTGGGAAAATCCTACAATATGCCACATTCTGGGAACAGTTGGGCAGGTGCCGCAAAGTTAGAACCATGCCTTCCATTTAACATGGCTTGGCTGATCCCTTTGGAAGAAATACAACAAACCACACAGTAATTGGCACGCAGTACTTGCAACAAATCTTGCAAGTGTGCCAGATTACAAGATGATTGGTGATCATTTGCCAACATTGGATGATTTGGCTCACCTCTTTGGCAGAAATTTGACAGAGATACTATTTGTGAAAGAATGCCCCAATGTGCCAAATGAAAAGATGAAGCACTCGCAATAAAGATACTGGCAAAACTAAATTATTACATGTTTGGCTAATTCCTTTGGCAGTGGTTAACCCCACCCTGGAATGTATGGAGAACATCCTGATTCTTAGAGGATTGACTCACATCTTGCCACATTGAGTGGCATGTCGTATATTTAGCATTGCTTTTCTATTTTTGAGTGTAGGAATAGAACAATTTATTCAACCAAAATGTCAAGTTTTAAATATTTAAGTACAGCAATACTTTCACCAACATTTAGAGCACTAAAATATCATGAAAGTAAGCTTACATAAGTAGGTATTGGTGTACTAAACTTAGCATCACATGCATGCACCTTTATGATATATGTACTTACCTCGTTATATTTTGGTAGTTGATTTCCTGGTAATTATATTTTTGTAGTTAAACATTTTTTTACTTAATATTCTGCATACAGCCATAAAATAAATGTGCGTAAAATTTATCATATTCATTTTAGGGGGCTATATTTCGTCACACTAGGCAGTAGGAGTAGCCACAAAGTGACTAGGTAACTTTGCTCCGATAGTGGTGTGGAGCACAGAGACAAATTTGTGGGCAGTTCATAATCAGGTTTGTAACTTTTCCTTCATGGTAGATATGAGGAATTGGGGTATTAGTTGAGTCAAGTGAATTCCAACCTCAAATTATAAACAGAATACTTATCAGGGTTAGCCATCAAAGTCCTGAAGAACCACTAAATTACCTCAGGTCAACCCACTGGTAGCTAGGCACAGAGCAGACAGGCTTAATTTACAGGGAATTAGTAAAGTGTTTATGCAGTACTCAAACAGTAATAAAGTCTAAACTCAACTCAAGAAAAATCCCAGAGCTATTCAAGAAAATGTTAATAAATACAATTACACCAATATAACAAAAATCCAAACATAGAACCGGAGATATGAATTGCTAAAGTTTAAGGTTCAAAGTAAATCCATAAAGCGTTAAGTGCCAACTGCAGTCATCTGGTTGTGCTTGACCGGAACAAGCTTATGGTTGAAGACAGACAGAGACAGAGAGTGTGTTGGACACAAATTTACCTTTGTTCTCAGAAACGGTTATAAAAGTAGAAAGCGGGGCCAGGCAGCGAACTGGATCTGAGGAAGGACTTAATGACGATAGGGTGCTGTTGTCTGAGGTCTCGGAGCCGATCAGAGGCTGCTTGGCATTGAGTACGGTGACAGTAGCGGTCGGTGGTGGGAGTGCTGCCTGGCGGTGATGTGCGGAGGGGGAGGGGTAGGGTGGGGGGTAGTAAACTACAGAATACGGACAAATACAAGTAAACATAAAAATAAATAAAATGAATTTATCTATGCGCACTGCATCGCCAAATTCGAAGAGTGGGCGGGCCGCGTCGGCCAACAGACGTGCGCAGCACTAGCCAGGTAGTGCTTGCGACAGATGTTGGCCGACGCAAGCAGCAAATGGGTTAAAAGACTTCAACGGGCACAGAAGGTGGCTACCCGCGTGCTCTTCGCATTACCTAAGTACTGCCATGCTTCAGACCTTCTTCGCCGGCTTCACTTGCTACCTATAGAGAAGAGAGTCTACTTTAAAGCCCTATATAGGACTCCCAAGATCCTCTATGGCCTGGGTCCTCAAATTTTGAGCGAGCTGTGCTCTCTGTATGTCCCCACTCGAGCCTTGTGTTCTGGGGATCTACACCTGGCTTGTGTACTGCTGGTGCATAGGACACGAGCAGGGGGGTGCTCGTTCCGGCCACTGGCACCTGCCCTCTGGAATTCCATCCCTCTGGCTGTCCATAGTACGCACGACCACTGGATCTTTAGGAAAATGATCACGACGTGGCTGCTATCCAGTCATTAGCTCCCCCTGTCCTCTCTGCTTCTGCTAGCTATAGCACTGGGACACCTTGATGCTGGGACACCCATGTGCTTTATAAATCCGGATAACATAACATAACCTTCACAGAGGGAAATGTTTTCAGACTCTATACGCAAAAGTAAAATTATGGCACATCTTTGATTCTAACCACACAGGTGAAGATCCATTTTGCATTGGGCAAGTTTACTCTCTTTCTCCTTTGATATTGATACAAATACAAAGACTTGTTGCTTCAATTGGGTGATCTTTTCACCATGCTTAATGACGTTTTCATATTGATCACCAAGTTCTTTGAATTATCTGATGAATTTTGAGAGAGTGCATGATATACATGCAATACTATCAAACCAGAAACACAAATGTTGAATTAAACTTAAAAGTCTCATACCGGCAAAGTCAAGTCTCAAATACATTGGGATTAGCGTCCCCAACTATATAGAGCTAACCCTGAAAGCAATTGTCAATCAACTGATCAATCAATTTTCAAAAATACTCCAAGTCCAAAATGTACTTTTGTGGTTCTGAACCTTACTTTCTATATATTTAAATGATCAATTCAAAATTCGCTATCAACAATTACAAGATTTATTCAGGCAAAGAAAAATACTTCAAAGCAATCTGTCATGACCGTGGACTGTGTTCATTATTGCTCAAATGGATCTTCAGATTTTATATGCTGGGTTCACAATTAGAAGACTGCATACAACACTAGCTAAGAATGCTGTATTAACATAATTTGTATTGTTTGGACATATATGCATCTCTGAAAAATCTCTGAATGTCCTAAGTAGATTCAGCAACCCTGAGTTCTTCTACAACATCTACATAAAGCTTCTATTGGACTGGTGACAGCCTCTCTGAATATTCAGAAATACTATAAACGTTGAACCAGAATATGATACAAACCGCCTGATTCATCAAGCAAAATTGCGCTCGCAATAGCTGCGAAAATGCTATTGCGGGCTCAATTTCCCCAATCGGCATTCACTACGACAATAGCAAAGTCGCAAACACATAATAGCGAATCCGCAAATAGATTTGCAGAATCCCGGCAGGAGAGCATTAGCGAATCGGAAAATGCAACAAACCACGGATACTGCTAAAAAAATTGTGAATTTGCTATACAATCGCAATCGGTAATCATGAAAATTCGCAAATAGCGAAAAACTCCAAAATCGCTGTTTGCGAGGCACAAATTAAGGACAACCCAAAGCAGGTGGTAACCATAAAAGCCATTGAAATTTTTTTTTGAAAAACCGTTGGCCAATCAGTAACAGGTGCAGGCCTGACCAAACACACATAAGGAGAATCAGCAGCAGCATTTGGAGTCTCACAATGCCAGGAATGTACATGGTGGTCAGGCGGCGAAGGCTACAGCGAGCAGCACGGAGGAGACGCAGAATCCAGGACAGGATATTCCGCCAGCGGGTCACCCTGCTGGGCCAAACCAGAGAGCAAATGTATGCAAAGTACCGCCTGAATGGGGAAATGATAATCCAGCTAATACAGGACCTTGACCCCCTGATGCAGCACCCAACAAGGCGGACCAATGCCGTGCCTACACATGTCCAGGTATTGTGTAGCCTGCACCTCCTGGCCTCTGGGAGCTTCCAGGGGATAGTAGCGGTTGCTGGGGGGATATCCCAGCCCACCATGTCCCGCTGCCTAAGGAGTTTCCTTGACGCAATGCTGACCCAGCTACACCAACACATCACATTTCCCACCAGCCAACAGGATTTGGATTCGACCAAGCTACAATTCTACAATGTTGCCCATTTCCCACATGTGATAGGATGCATTGACTGTACCCACATCGCCATCTGCCCACCAGCTGCAACGGAGTACATGTACCGCAACCGCAAGTCCTACCACTACCTCAACATCCAGATGGTCTGCAATGCTAAGACATACATCACGGACATAGTGGCACAGTACCCAGGGAGTACCCATGACTCATTCATATTACGGCACAGCGGCCTCCACACACGACTGGCCAGGGGAGACTTTGGGGAAGGACACCTACTTGGTAAGTACACTTTGTCCACAATGTCACATTGCGATGAAGTAGCTGCGCTGCACAGGCACTCACCCTCTGCTCCTCTCATTCAGGTGACAGTGGCTACGCCCTCCGTGAATACCTCCTCACCCCATACCTCAACCCTGCTACACCACAGCAACGGCGTTACAATGTTGCACACATACGGACAAGGAATTGCATTGAAAGGACTTTTGGGCTACTGAAGAGCAGATTCCGCATACTGCACAAGACAGGTGGGGCCATGTACTACAGTCCTGATGTGTGCTGCCGCTTTGTGGCTGTCTGTGCAATACTACACAACATTGCTACCAAGCGCAGGATACCTGTAGACATCTCTGGCAGTGAGTCGGAAGGGGACGACCGGCCACCTGCACATGGGCGCCATGCACGCGGGGAGAACCCAGCTGAAGGCCACAGACGCCGCAACCACATCACAATGAACAGTTTCTAGTGCACCCACTCCCCTCACCCAACAAATCACAATTGCATGCAAATGGAAATGATGACAGGACGCCAATGTATGATGCAAGAATAAATGTTATTGTTTGATTCACAATAATAGTGCAAGTTGCCATCCTTCCTATGCAATCAGTATTGCCCCATACTGCTGCGTCCAAAACACAGGGCAGGCTTATAGTGTCAGCCTGTGCCTGTAAAAGTACATGTTAATCAGGTGCGCCTCTGGCGCGAATCACCCAAGCGCCTCTCCGGCTCCTCCTCTGCCACCGCACGTGACCCTGCAGTGGGCCTGGTGCTACGTCGTAACACCGCTACCTGTGAGGCAGACTGGCTGCTCACACTTGAGGTGCCCTCGCTGGCATCGTCCCCCCCGACATTGCCAGGTACAGGGGGGTGGAGTGCCATAACGGCAGTGGTGAGGTGCTCTAATACTCTGGCCACATCCTCGCAGCATTGGATTAGCTGCTGCTGCTGTGCCAGGGACCGTCGCGGTAGCTGGGATGTCGCATTGCCGATCACGTAGTTAGACCTGGTGTATGACGACAGCCGCGTCAGTAGCTGTCGGTGGTGGCGGCGCCTGGTGTTGCGCTGTGATATTAGCGCAGCAGTGTTGGCCTCCATGGCTGCCGTCATGCGGTCCATCCTCTCCCCCACACCTGCCATGGCTGCCGTCATGCGGTCCATCCTCTCCCCCACACCTGCCACATTGCGGCCAATATTATGCAGCTGCATCTGTATGGCCCCTTGCCGGCCTGCCTGCATCTGGTGAATGCGTAGCATTCTACGCTCTATGCTCATGCTCGGCAATCACACTTCCATCCCCCTCCTGCCGCTGCGTGCATTGTTCTGCAGGCGAGCCCTGCCATGCCTGCTCTGCTGGCTGCCCACAGTGGGTGGGCGCTGTGTCACCGCTGTCGCTGGAGCAGATGTGGAGGTTCCAGCTGCTGCGGGCCTGGCTGCAGGTGTTGGTGCAGTGCCTGTTGGTGCTGGCGCTGATGCTGTGGGCCTGGCTGCAGGGGTTGGTGCAGCGCCTGTTGGTGCTGGCGCTGATGCTGTGGGCCTGGCTGCAGGGGTTGGTGCAGCGCCTGTTGGTGCTGGCGCTGATGCTGTGGGCCTGGCTGCAGGGGTTGGTGCAGCGCCTGTTGGTGCTGCCGCTGATGCTGTGGGCCTGGCTGCAGGGGTAGGTGCTGCGCCTGTTGGTGCTGGCGCTGATGCTGTGGGCCTGGCTGCAGGGGTAGGTGCAGCGCCTGTTGGTGCTGGATGTGTTTGTGACGGCACCTCCTCCGCATCCTGTGGTTGCTCATCGATGAGCAGCCTGTCACTGTCGCTGCTGTCTGCGCCACCTGTGAGGGGAAGTGGACGTCCATTAGTTGCATGTATCTGTCACACGTGCAGTTGCTACATGCATGCTGGATGACATTCCCTGACTGGCTGGGGCATTGCGTACTTTGGAACCTGTCTGGCTGCATTGGGGTACTTGTACATTGTGGCCACACTACATGTCCCACAATGCTTTAGGGCATTACCTAATGTGCACCGATGGCATGACTTTGGAACATTATGGGAGGCTATAGGGTAATGGCCGGTCATAGGGGACAGGGTCGCAGTCGCATGCCACTTACCTTGGCTCTCTTGGGTGGGGCGGGATGAGTCCAATCTGATGGCCCCAATGCACGCCTCGGACTCCAACGTGTCCTCGATGCGGTCCTCCATGGCGGTGTTTGGAGGGGCTGTAGGTCCTCCCCCTCCAGTGGCCAGGGACTCTCCCAGCCTCTCGGCAACCCTCTCCTTGGCACGACCTCGGAGGTCGTACCACCTCTTCTTTAGTTCATCCAGTGCCCTGTCTGCCACGCCCAAGGAGTTCACTGTGGCCGCTATCCCGACCCATATTCTCCGCTTCTCCTGCTCAGGCACCCTCCTTGACTCTTTCCCAAACAGTTTGGAGTGGTTCTCTACCACCCCTTCGATGAGGTGCTCCAACTCCTGTTCGGAGAACTTCAGTTTTCTCTTGCGCCCGGTGTTGCTGGGCCCTGGCACAGCCTCCTCTGCCATTGCTGCAGTGAGATTGGGTGTGGTATTCCAAGTTTGCAGGTGTCCTTGCAGGAGCTGGCTCAGTTGCTGCCTCGAGGTCTGCCTCACTGTGGTGAATGGGGGTGGGAACTGGCTGCTTTCTGGTTGTGATGTCATCACTGTGCTCGAAAAGCGACTTCCCATTTTCCCGATCCTGCGTATTTGCGATTTCGCAATTAGCGATATCGCTATTTGCGATATCGCAAATCCTACACGGATGTTGCCGAAAATAGCGATTAATCTGCGATTTTCGACACTCGCTAACGCTTTTTGCGGCCGCGTGCGAATCGCTTTTTTTAATCGGAAAAAATCATGAATACCGATCTGCGATTTCTAAATGCGATTCGCAGTTAATCGCAATTGGGAAATCGCAGATTCCGGTTTTCATGAATCAGGCTGTAAGTGATTTGGTGAAACCCTGACTTTCTTATGACTTCAATATCCCACTTAACAATAACTGTAGGATTCAGTAAATAAGTCATACGAAAAACTAACTCGGGCTACTAAAACATTGGCACATGTGCAAATTGGGCATTCTTAGACTTAGATTGAGTAGGCGTTCATTGGGCAATCACTGGATTTCTATTTTAAGCTAAAATCACATTATTGAAACATGTTTTAATTTCAATCATATTGAAGAAAGAAAGCTCTGTGAAAAATAATACTTCTCAGTCTTTCCCAGTCTTACTAAGTCTTACTCTCGGCTAAAGAAAATGCAGTTTTCTGCCAAGGAGACTTAAAAAGATGAGAGATACTTACCTTACATATATTTATATATATACTTAACTGCCACAAAGACTAGGGCAGCATTACCACCTGACTCAAAACCTACAAGAATCAGCCAATTCACTGCTACGAAGTCTACTTGCAGGAAATGTGGGAGGAAAAAGGCAAATGTATCACATATGTTTTCCTTGCACTGACAAAGTTTTGGTCAGCCATGGATAGGAATGGTTAAACGAAAGACGAACTTTGAAGCCTTTTTGTGGTATTTTGGAATTCATCAAACTCCAAGGAGTTAAGACTGCTGAAAGTAAATTGTTACCTTCCTAAACGCAAATTTGTCAAGGAAATTGCATTTTTTTATGAAAACAAACCAGTGTTTTCATTCAGGTGATGAGTTTCAGTCTGTGTGTTACTATGATGATTGGAAAGTAGTTAAGCCCTGTTATTGTTGTGCATTGTGGTTAAATTCGTAGAACATATTGTTATGGTGTTGCTGCAACATTCATGATAGATAGCATGTGCCAATGTTGGTGTTCAAGCTGTCTGTGGTGTGACACTTCTTAGAGTTACTCCAACCTATTTTGGCATGTTTCACATTTTGGCAGTAGAAGCTCATGCACAGTGTGATTCTGTCAGTTGGACAGAGTTAGGTATAAAAGAAGTGGTATATTGATCTTCACTGCTGACTTGTATACAGTGCAACTACCAACCGGTGCCCAATTTGGCTACTTTCTTGGAATATACGCATGACCATGAATGGAGTTTGCTTGGTTGAAAGTGGGCTTTCTGCTGCTACACAATACCGCAAAGAAAATACTTTAGTATCATTAATTTTGGTGCGCAATGTTCTTGTGTGTGCAGCTCCATATTGTGTTCTGTCCTTTATAGTATTTTTCTTCTTCACATCTTAAAGTTGTTTGCCTGGGTATTGTAATGTTGGTATGTTTAACACAAATTACAGTGCTGGGTGCTTTTCTAGAAACTAAGCAGTTTCTTGTCATTGCTCTATAATTGCTGTAAACATGGTGTGTTTATGCTATCTTTCACATAGACGTGTAATTGACTTTATTTAACTTGTTTCATTCATGTACATCAGCTTTAGAAATTGTGTGAACGGCCGCCATCATTTATTTGCGGCTCCGGCGTTTCAATGGGAGGCTCTGGCCTCAGCTTGTGAAGGCGCACCTCTTGTTCAATAGCCTACCTCGCCCCTCTCACGTCTGCATCTTTTCTACCCATCCAAGGCCCTGGGTCTCCTCAGGCCCCTGACACCCCCTGGGTCTCCTCAGGCCCCAGACACAGTGCTCCTAAGTGCTAAGTAAAAAAGTCCGACTGCAGCTGGCGAAATCCTGAGTATTCTTCTGCCTGCGTTAACGAGAGCTGCCAGGGACGCTGCAACCACTTTTCAAATTAGCACAATTCTAGTTCTAGCAGAGGCAAGAGAAAAGCAGTCATACACCTGTGCCGAGTGAGGTTGACAAAGAAGGCTCAGTTGTCCGTAATAAGACCGCATCACCTACCTGGCACAATTCCTGGCTGGGTTAGCTCCGCCCACCTACGTCCTTTCACCCGCCTGGAGGCACTCAAAACACCGCGGCTTCCACATAGGAGTGGGAGACCGCATCACCTACCTGGCACAACCTGTTCTAACACTGCTGCCTGTTTGCTGGGACAGAGGGAGCTTCACTGTTGGGGTCTGCGCTACCAAGAGCGCCGCTGCCTTGACCTGCCGGTCCTCCCCGCCGCCGCTCATCACATCGGACGTGGCCACCGAGTGGGGGGACTACAGGCCCCACAATTCCTGGCTGGGTTAGCTCCACGCACCTACGCCCTTTCACCCGCCCGGAGGCACTCAAAACACCACGGCTTCCTCCGCGTCGCGGGACGCGCGTGGGCGGCGCCGGGCTAAGCCCGGGCAAAGGGCGGGCCGTCTGTGGCCGTCAGAGGCCAGCAGAGGTCGGGTCGGGCCACCCCACCAAAACCCGCCATGGGGAAGCGAAAACAGACATGTCGGGCGACCAGGAAGGTAAGGTTGCCAAGATTCCTAGGAAATCTGAATCTATTATCTCATATTTGCCTTCTGCGGTGGGGGTTTTGACCAAGGAACTAGCCCACGCTGAAAAGGAACTTGGCCTTGAACCTACTAACATTAACTCAGTTATAGACTCCGCACCCATCCCTGAACATACACAGTGTATACCATTGGAACCCATTGTCACCATAAACACTCCCCACCCAGCAACTCTGGTGATTGCCCCTCTAAGTCCCCGACCCCCATCCCCACATCTTCCTAGAAAGGTCGCAGCTCCATTGGCCCCCTCGCTCATGACCACGCGCAGACAAAGATCTTATGCAAAGGGTGCCAAGAGGAGAATTGCTCAAGGGAAATCTATACATCAAGCTGCTACCCTAAAGGACCATGTTTGTGACATCATGGAAGAACTGTTCACTAAAAGACTTGAACCAGCCCTGGAAGCAGTAGCTAAGGACATAGTGGACACTTTAAATGAATGTGTCGCGGGTCTACTAGCTAAATGTAAGAAAATTGATACCCTTCTCAAACAATACTCAAGCCATAATGAGAAGTTGGTTAACCGCCCACCTGGTAATACTAGCGATCCAGGTGGTAACAATGTAATCAATCACAGGGAAGTTTTATGTGAGAGTACTCAGGTTCATGGAGGCACTGTGGAGGGGCCAGGACACACTAGGTCTGTTTTAAACATCAATAATCAAGTATCTAGTGGGGCTCATTATAGAGCAAAATGTTTGCATCTGCCTCCAGAGGCAGCCCCTCTGGTGGCTGTTTTTACAGGGATTCCTCCAGTAAGGGCTGGTGAAGGTGAAACAAGCAATGACCTGATGGTTTTGGCTAGGGAATATTGCGCAGAGTTCAGCAGTGGAGGTACAGATATTACACGCACCGTTATCGCGGCAAGGAGAGTGAGCTGGGTGGGGCACAATACAAAAACTATCCCAGAGGACTGTCTTGTGGTAAATTTTAATAATTATGCTAGCGCAAAATAGGCTGTTCTGGGATGCCTCAGATTTGACAAATGATGGGATCAGACCCCTCCCTCTGGGTTTCTTTTATCCCTCGGGCAGGCCAATAAAACCTTCTGGCAAACCTTTGGTGACACGTCGGGAGGGGCCCGTCTGCGTCACCTCACGCCCATCTTACCTGCAGCGCTTTCATACCGCACAACAAAGATCTAGCCGAGAGCTGTCTGGTAGGGTGGTTAGAGGTTCCTCTAGTTCAGTTGGCCCTGTGTTACAGGATGGCTCAAACCTAGTAGTCATTAGCCTTACTAATCGTTTTTCCCCCTTGACCTCAATGGAGACGAACGACTGACTGCTGGATACCTTAGCTGAGGATAGGGGGGTGCCTAGCCTTCAGAGGTCCCGATGTAAAATTCTCACCTGGAACGTGGCGGGAGTCAGTTCTAAAGCCTCTGATCCTAATTGGCAGAAGTTAGTTAAACAGTTTGATATACTAGCTTTTCAAGAGAGCTGGGATACATCGTCCAGTTCTTTATTGGATGGTTACCTCAGCTTCTCTACTCCAGCAGTACCCGGATTAGTGGGAAGACCTAAAGGGGGCCTGCTCACCCTGTTCTCATTAAATATGGTAGGGGTATTCAAGAAAGTAGAATCTGCTCCTAGGAACTCCCTTATAATCGAATGGTCCATTTCCGACCATCTGAAATTTTTATTTATCAATTTTTATAATTCTAGGGAGGGCTCATCTTGGAATGAGCATTTGATTACCCTAGAACATTTTTTGTCAGTTTATAAACATGATTGCACTTCTGTCGCAGAGATGGTTCTCTTGGGAGATTTTAACATTCACCCCTGTTTGGGGGATTGCTACAACGACGGTTATGGAGGTTCGCCTGTGGAGGGGATGTCTCATTTTGAGCATAGTACTCGAACCAGGATTGGGCAAAGGTGAGGCCAGAGCACCTACATTTATAGGTAGGGGTGCTAATACCATCATTGATTATATTTTTTTATCTCCTGTGTTGTTGGCTAAGACTTTGGTTTATAGGGTAGTGACCGCAATCTTTAGTGACCACAACCCGGTCCTGTTGGTAGTGGACCTTGGCAGCTTCATGCCCGGGAAGGACCTAGGAGTTGAGGCACCAAGGCACCTGCTGACAAGAGATCAGGGTAGGCGGATTAAGTGGGATAGGGTCATCCGAGAGGCCTTTTTTGAGGAACTCGCACAGGAAACAGAGGCTAAGATGGCCGTCTGCTTAGATCCTACTTCATCAGGGGCCGAGGTTGTGGCTGCTTATGTTGAGGTTTGTATGCAGATCTCTAAGAACCTAGAGTCCGGTGCTAGCGCACACTGTGGGAGGGCTCATAGATGGTTCGACAAAAAGTGTTCACTTGCCCATGGTGCCTTACTTACAGCACTAAAACACAGACCCAGGAATAAAATATTAGTGGCGAATCTCCGTAAGGAATATAAATCTGCACTTGCACTACGTAAGCACCAAATTAAGGAAGAGGCCTGGGATAGCCTGCAATCCACAGATGTTCTAAAGGATAGCAAGAAATTCTGGGCCATTATCAACCAGTCGTTTTTTACAGAGGATGGGAAATCAGACATGGACTGTGTAATTGCGGATGTGAGCTGGTTTGAGCACTTTAAAAACATCTATGACACAGAGAATGGGGCCTTAACCCCCCGGGACCATGTTGTGGCTCGAAACACTATGCCCATCAAGTTTAATACTTCTGAGGTGGAAAGGGCGATAAAAGATACAAGTAAACATAAGGCCCCGGGCCCCGACGGGGTTCCTGCAGATCTGTATATCCTGTACCCACAATTCTGGTCTAAAATTTTAACAAATGTTTTTAACGCAATACCCACCGCAGGCTTCCCGTCTTCTTGGTCATCATCCATCATTGTCCCGATTTTTAAGAAGGGGAATAGAGGGGACCCCGCTTGCTACAGGCCAATCTCCCTGCTGGACTCTGCCGTTAAGATCCTGGGCAGAGTCATCTTACAGAGAATGGGGGATTGGCTCGAGGGGAGTGGGATCCTCTCTAATCTGCAGTATGGTTTTCGAGCTCACAGGGGGACCATGGACCAATGTTTAAATTTGCATTTTATTATTAGTAAATACACAGTGGTGAAAGAGGGATTGTTATATTTAGGTTTTATGGATTTATCTTCTGCATTTGATTTAGTTAATCGTTCAAAACTTTGGTTTATTTTGTGGGATATGGGTCTTGACGCCTCCTTGGTTAACTTTTTAAGTGATCTCCACCAGAACCTGTCGGCTTCCGTCAGGGTAACAAGGGATGGCAGGTGTACTGAACAATTTAGCTCGGGTAGAGGGGTCAGACAAGGCTGTATTCTGGCCCCTCTTCTATTTACTATCTACATCAATGCCCTGTGCAAATCCCTGGACCTGGCCACTCTGGACGTCCCGCGTATGGGCGGGTCGGGCATCCCGGTCCTCCTGTACGCGTACGATGCCGTCCTATTAGCACGTACAGGCATAGGACTGCAGAGATTGTTAGATCATTTTGGCACTTTCATGGAAGCACTGGACGTAAAAATTAACACCGCAAAATCCCATGTAATGGTGACCGGAATACGTAAAAAGAGCATGAAGGTCAAAACCTTTACATATAATGGTTCAGAAATTTCAAGGGTGCCCTTCTTTTGTTATTTGGGAGTTGTATTTGATGAAAGGGGGAACTGGGGTCCCCAGTTGAAGCTTAAGAGTAATGTGGTTGCAAGATCTACCACAGCTCTCTTGAACTTCTCAAAGAGACTGGGAGCAAGACCCATGGAGGCTATGATCGGGATCTACAAGTCAAAATGTATGGCAATTGCCTCATACGGGTCTGACATCTGGGGCTATGTGCCATCACCCGGGATCCAAATCGTAGAAAACAAGTTTATCAGATCACTCCTGTCACTCCCACAATCGTCCCCCACATTTTCCATTCATTGTGAAGTGGGTTTGGGGTATGTTTCTGACCATCTGAAAATGGCCCAGTTGTTACCATGGGTTAAAACCTGGTTGAACGAGGAGATCACGTTAAATCACCTGATACTCAAGGACTGTGTGGCCCTAGACAAAGCGGATAGAATACCCCGGCTTTCCTATGTTAGAGCGGCATGCGATAGGCTGGGGCGTCCGGAAATGTATTTATCACCACAGGGCCTAAGGAACGAGGATGTAGGGTGGATTAAACAACATTTTCGTAATCTGTTGGAGTTAGAGAGAGAGGAGATTGAATTTAGGAAAACAACAGTGAGATCAATCTATAGTCTGGCAATCTCCCCAGTCATGGAACCGTACTTGAAGTATGTGACCAAGCCGTACCATCGATTCCTTCTGGTCAGATTTAGGTTTAATCTTATTCACCTTACGTTGGGCCTTTATCCTAAATGGAGGACTCCAGAAGATACTCCACCATGTACCTTTGATTCATTTTCCCCACAGGATACGCTCCATCTAGTGATGTTCTGTAAGCATTACTCGGTGGCCCGTAAAAACAATTTAAACCCAATCCTGCGGGAATTAAAATTTGTTCAGGTGAGACCTGCCCTCCTTCACCTACAAATGCTTGACTCTGTCCAGGTCACCTACAGTGTAGCCAGTTTTTTGGTAGCGGCAGCGCGTATGAATAAAAAGAGACTCCCCTAACTGAATTCATTTGTAGGGTGAAATCGCCCAAAACCAAACCTATTTATTTAATAATGCATTGTGGACGGTCTTAAATTGCGGTTGGTGTATGGTTTTATTATGCCCATTTATTCAGTTTTTTTTCCAATGATTTTAAACATCTTATTACTGTTAATATTGAACTGTAATCATGTATATAATCTTTATAATTTTAACAAGTGTAATAATGAATTTCGTATTGCTTTTATGGTTTTTATTAACCGAAATAAAGAATCTTGACTGACTGACTGAAATTGTGTTCCCATTTGGTCAAGTTCACCTTTTAGAATATGTCATGTATCATGAGATGTTTCTTACTTTGCTTGACCAATGGTCTCATAATTACTTTAGGTAGTCCATGAGCCCATCACCAAATGCCATGGATTCACCGTCTGAATCATTGCACCTTGTGAAAGGAGTAGGGGCCTGATGTATAAAGCTGTAATTGACGTATTACAATTTTCAAAATTACAGCAAACCGTAAAAGGGCTCTAGAGAATGTACAAAGCCCTTATACTAATCAGAAAAGTATTCCCCATTGTGACTCATGTCGGCAGTCTTGGGTGGCATAGATAATGGTCCAGGGAACCTCTGCTTGCTTCCTGCCCCTCCCCCAGATGTTTTCCCCAAACAGGGTAAAAAAATATATTAAAAAAGCTGCACTGGTTTTTTTGGTGGAACAGTGGTTGCTTTAGGCGAAAAAGGTTTAATATTCAGAAATGCAACCAGGAGGATGATGGTCTGCTGTCCTTTGCAGGTTACCATGCCTGTATTTGCAGCCAATCACATGAGGTCACAGATAGCAACCTGACTAAAAAAGTATTCACTTGACATGTGGTTCTCTGACCCCTCCTAACTGGGAATTTTGTAACGCAATCTATTAGTACACACGTTGCACTACAAGGTCACAAGTAGTTGATACACAATTTGTGACCACTATTTGCAACCTGCACCTTTGGGCATTAGGACGGAGGGTCCATTTGAAGCTAACTGCATCCGTGCAGGTGTGGACAATCGTGATAAGGATTTGATTGGTGGGTGACCCAGATCTTCTTCAATGGGTCACAGAGGGAGCCCCTTTGCAGACACTGAAACCGCACTAAAGATCATGATTTCAGTATGTGTTCATAGTAAACATCCCAGCCTCACAGGGGGCACACGTGGGAGAGTGAATTCCGGCTGGATTCATTTTGTTCAGGACACAATTGATGTTATAAAATGCTGCACATTCACCTGCATAAAAATACAGAGCATGTGCTGGAAAAAATTATGGGCCCGATTAGGATTGCGGTGAATCCGCATCCTCCGGGCCGGCGGAAGCTACCGCCGGCCCGGAGGATGCGGATTCACCGCTGCAGTGAGAGAAAAGACCCCCCGCCAGATTAGGATGGCAGGGGGGTCATCTGCGGACGGGGAGACTGTCTGCCGCTTTTCCGCTGCGGTCCCGCGGCGGAAAAGCTCTAATATGGTGGCGGTGTCTATCAGACACCGCCAGCCATATTACGGTGCATGGGGAAACATGCTTTTCCATGGCGGGTTTTCCGCTGCGGAAAAGCATGTGGTCTTTTGCGTTTGGGGGCCCGTTGCGGGTCCCCAGGGTGTCGGGGGTGGGGGGTGCACATGGGGGGTACCTATGGTACCCCCCAGCATTTACATGCACAAAGCGGCAGGTCCGTCCGCCATCCTAATAGGCCCCTATGTTTGGTAAACTGGCACATGGTTGTAGACTACACAGAGTGCGCTACTGCAGAATTCAGTACATGGCACCATTTCTGCAATGTAGCGCCAATCCAGAATAATTATCAAGAGGAATATTTGCTGGGTACATCTCATTTTGAGGGGCATTTATCCCACCGGTGATCAAGCAATGGAAACTATTGTGGGCCTGATTCACAAAGGTAAACTTACACTATTGTGTAAACCTAGTTATGAGGCCGTGCCAACCTACAAGATGTAGGTGGGCTACTTTTAGTTTTCTCAGTATGGACTTTAACTGTATGTACATTCATCTAAATTCTATTTCCTTCTTAAATCCCTCTTAACTGCTTTGATCCCTTTGCTTCCAATTGACTTATTCCCAGTTAATATACTGTGTTTTTTTATAGCAGAGCCCATAAATGTTATGCTTGATTTTACTCAAGTTTTCAGAAATCGGTATCAAGTTACTGAAGACACTGTGTGTGACAGTAATGTAAATTAGATTTTCCTGGCCTGTGAAATGGCATCCACTTGGATAATTACTTGGCTTCCAAACAGGATGCCCTCTTGTCCCACCATTGCACCCAAGGGAAGCAAATGGTGCCAACCCACTAAAATAGCTGAGTAATAGAAGCCGCTGTGGTCACAGGGCTAGTGCCAACAAGCAAGCAATGTACAAGCCAAGCTGCAGATGTTAACTTTGGCCGTGCTACAGTTTTTTTGACTTTTTGGATTAGATGAACTGACAAAGTACAAAAGTTTTAGTCCTTTTGGCTTAAGTTTTTGTTGCCCGATTAGTGCAATTTTATACCTTTGGCAAACTAGCTTGACGGATTGGTAAACATCAGACAGTTTCTGTCTTTAGTGCTGTGCCATTTTGAAACCTCAGTAAATAAACTAGTTACTCCACTTAGAGAGGGTTATTAAACAGAAACAAATAATATGCAAAACCTCATTTAAAGAAAGTTGAAAGAATTTACACTCACGGAGCATTCACATACGTGATAAATACGTTGTGCCAACTAAAATTGTTTTTTTAAAGGTTTTCCTTCCTATGCATTCTGATCTTTCCTTCCACAGTATCTATCAGTGGGCTTGCATCGGCTTTCAGCTTCCTGCTGAGGATATACAAAAGTAAACCTGCATGTCACATCCTCACGCAATTTTATATGGAGGCTATTCCAATGTTCTAATACTGTTGCTTGTTTGTAAAGGATGCCATGTTATGAGTTAAAGTGTTTTACCTTGTGCTCTCTGCAATTCAGATTCGTGAGTGGTTTACAAAATTTCTTCAGCAAACTATAGAACTGGTACTATAGGTGGTACATTATTCAGCGCTTCAGGCATAACGTAATTTTCCCAGCTGTAGTGCTCCATGTTTAACGCAGTGGCGTAACAATAGCCCCCGCAGCCCCTATGGTGTAGGGGTGCCCCGATTTCCCTAGGGCCCCTCCTTCACTGTGGAGAGGCGAACCTGAGAGCTCCTGACTGGGTCCGGATCATGGAGGCCCCCTCCATGCACTTTGCAGCCAGGGGTCGTGGTGGGAGGGGGTGTCCCCTCAAGTTTCGTTACGCCACTGGTTTGCCAGTATGTGGTGCTTTATGGCCCTGATTATGTGTCAGGCAGAGCAATATTACCATAGGAAATTTCTCTCTGCCCATCATTAGTGGGGTGTTACCCCACCCGTTTTCCTGGGTTATGTAACACTGAGCCTGATTTATTGGATGATAATTCAGTTTAGTGAAATAACACAAAGCTTTTGATGCAGCTCAGTCTCCTGCTCTGCTTTCTCAATGCCCCCACCAGCTAAAAGGCGTTTGCCTCTTCCCTCTCCTACACTCCCTCCCGCCACACCTACCCTACTCTGAGGCCCCAATGTATATTGATCCTAAAGAGAGGTTTGAGAGCTTCATTGTGTGCCAGAGTCAGTGTAATTTACTGCTGAAATCAGAAATCAGAAATGGCAGCTGCCATTCATTGAAGTATGTCTGACCTTCTCCAGGAAGATTTTGAGAAGTTGTGCCCTCCAATCTTTGTTTTTTTCTCAAATTTTAAGGGAATTTCCAAGTGGTGTTTGTACTTCTTTTTTCAACGAGAGATTTTGTGGACATCTTGTTTGCCCCTTACAATTTTCACAGTTATCTGCTTTTCTCCAATTTTGTTGCAGCATTACAGGTTTAGCTGGTACCTTTTGCTTCAAGCAAGGTAGCTAAAAGTGACAGATGTCTTCTGAAATTGGATATGCATGAACTTTTTCTCATTACTTTACTACTGTTCCGTTTTCGCTGCAATCAGAAGGTCAGATGTTCAGAATTTTCTTTGCAACTGCATAAGCAGAAACAATTCTGCTGATTACAGATGAACAAACATTTTGTCTATGACTTTTCTAGCAGCAATTGTTCGGCGGAAACTGGTAAAGCATACATATAATGCTATGCCTATGGGGGGGACACAGACCAGGAGCAGGAGGGACTCACCGGGCGCACTCCGTTGCTGCTGCTGGGGCCCACACGCTGTGAGTGCTGCACGCCGCCGTTGCTCTCCATCTGCACGGCCGCCGGCGGACTACAGCTCCCAGCAGCCTAAGCGGGTCATTTCCGGTCGCTGCGTGCCCGGAGGCGCTGATAAAGGACGAGGCTCCCACTGAGGAGCGGGGGGACACAGACCAGGAGCAGGAGGGACTCACCGGGCACACTCCGTTGCTGCTGCTGGGGCCCACACGCTGTGAGTGCTGCACGCCGCCGTTGCTCTCCACCTGCACGGCCGCCGGCGGACTACAGCTCCCAGCAGCCTAAGCGGGTCATTTCCGGTCGCTGCGCGCCCGGAGGCGCTGATAAAGGACGAGGCTCCCACTGAGGAGCGGGGGGACACAGACCAGGAGCAGGAGGGACTCACCGGGCACACTCCGTTGCTGCTGCTGGGGCCCACACGCTGTGAGTGCTGCACGCCGCCGTTGCTCTCCAGCTCCCAGCAGCCTGAGCAGGTCATTTCCGGTCGCTGCGCGCCCGGAGGCGCTGATAAAGGACGAGGCTAAGCCCGGGCAAAGGGCGGGCCCTCTACGGCCCTCATCGGACTGAGGAGGACGGGGACGGGCCACCCCCATTGTCAGTTTAGAGGTAATTATCCGACTTGTACTTAGTTTAACTATGCCTAAGCCCAAAACAGGGGATATGCCCGATAAAATCCCGCACGACATATTTGTACATTCTCCTTCCAGTTTTTCATGGCTGGAGGACTTAAATAGCCTGTGTAAGGTTAAGTACGTTCCAGCAGTACTTACCCCCACGTTAAAATGCCGCAGCTTATCACCACGTCCAATGGAGCTGGAATCCCTTCCGGATACTCAACATATACCTCCCAGGGCTACACTTGTCAAACGGAAGTTCGATGGGGACAAAGTCAATGGGAGTCTTCCTAAAATACCCAAACTTGATAAACCTTCCTTAAGCCCTATACCATCTTTAATTAACTCATCCTTTATTTTGCCACCTGTTGCTAACCTGGACGACTCACCACTTTCCTCCCATCAGGCTTTTCTGACTATGATCGAGCACCTGATTACATCTTTAATACACCCCTTGATGGACAAAATCACTACGCTGGGGGAGAAGCTGACAGGGTTGGAGAACTCTGTTGAATGTCTCCTGAACCACTCAACCCATGCTGCAACAACCCAATGCCCGCCGACAACTGCTCCTCCAAACCCATCTAATTTGATCACACCTTATGAAGCGGTGCCTATTCAATTGCCAACTCCAACCTCTTTTTTGCCCATTAATCCTAAAGCCCCACCGAAATTGTCAACAGCGCGTCAGATTCCATTTCAACATGTGCGTACCACCCATATTCATCTGCCTCCAGAAGCTGCCCCTTTTGTAATTGTTCTCTCGGGAGTTCCTGAACTAGTGAAAGGTAAAGCTGAGAGACAACATGAACTTATGAACAAAGTCAAGTTCTGGCTGTCCAAAAACAGACCCTTGCCCTACCATCTTGATGGGCAAATAATAAGTGTCCGGAGGGTGGGCTGGCTTGGACCCCTTAAAAAGGACATCCTGGGCGATTTGATCCTAATACGATTTAGGAGCAGACACATTGTGCCATACATGCAGACATGGCTATCTCAAAATGGCGATGGACTCATTTCTACTTGGAATCTACATGATTTCTATCCTAACATGTCCTACATGCTTTCCCCTAGTCCCCGGGGCATTGACTGCAATCTAGTGGGCAAAGGACCCCATTTAAGTAATGGCAGTAGTTTTTCAGTGGCTCTTAATTGTCCCAAACCGTCGTATAACAGTTTTATGCATTGTAAATACTAGATCTTTTTAGAACACTGTTACCTACAACGTTGCCTAAAGGTTTGTGTAAAGTATGCTTAACCTTTAACTGTGCAATTTAAAGCCATATTCCCCACAAGCACTTTCCTAGAAGTTATTTTTAATGTTCATAGAAGTATGGGATGCCCTTGACTTATTTGTAGTCTTAATGATTATCGATCTCCTTTGAATTTTAGATAATGGAAATATGTGACTTCGTCTGTGCAATCAAATATCCATACCATTTTATTTTGTACTTATTATGCGATTCTCAGGAAAACATTATTGAAACCCCTATTAAAGAGATGGGGTCTGAGGCCCTGTAAGGACGCGTATGAGTGCTTAATGATGATAGAGGATAGAGAAGTCATATGTATCATGGAACAGTATTTAAAATTGTTGATCAAATTTAGGAAATCTTTGCAAGGCCCATTGTAAAAATTTTTTATCATGAAACGTTTGGTTCCCCTGATCTTTCTTTTTTAAAAATGGTATCATTTTTTCTTATAAACTTTTTTCTATTTTAATGAATTGATTAAATGTACTGTAGTATGTTTTTATTCTGCTATGTATGCTTGTATGATATTCTTTGAAATATCGAATAAAGCTTATTTGATTTGATTTGATTTGCTATGCCCTCTAACTTCCCTGCCTACCCACAAAACTAACCTCAACAAAGCAAGGAGCACAGAGTTATAAATGGTGGTTATAGTGACATACAGAGCTGAGAAGATGAGAGATGTATGGTGCATTGCATATACACTTACTTTGCATACTTAACGATGGCGAAAATATGATAGGCAGAGGCAGAGCCACCTTTTACATTTTTTAGTCACAAAGTCTCTCTGCTTGGCTATGAACAGCTTACCTGTGTTTAATAAGGCTTTGCTAGCAGTACAAGTCACACTATATACAGAATCATTAAATACATCATTTTTCAACTTCCATCAATCATTGGTTCGCAAGATTCTTTCATTTCTTTAAACAGAGGGTATAGCATAAAGTGAAGCGCAACAGATCACAAGTTATGGCCCGCTTGACTACTGAAGTGCAGTCTACTCTGACTTGCCCAAGAAATGTAAGAATACTCTACAAAACATAAGAAGTCAGGTGGCGATTTTGAGCATCAATTTGATTTTAAAACCACAACAGGTCAAACTTAAAAGTATTTGACTGGATCCAGTGGAAGCCAGGATTAAAGCTGGATACACCCCAGATAGGGGCATTCTTAAAGAAGGACACTCAGAACACGTAGACATGTGAAAAACACCACTTTCTTGGCCAGCAGCTCAAATATATCAATAGATAGACTACTTGCCCTCCGATGTTCAAAACACTAAAACATATTGTCTGGGCATTAAGGCAGTAGATTGGCCTTCTCCATAGCATGGATAATGAATTGAGTGAATAACCTTCTTTTCAGGAAATTGCTGAAAACTGAACGTCTCAATCAAATGATGACCCAAACATTGCAGTGAATAACACCAGATGTCCAAATTCTTACTTTGCAAGTTCAATAGGCACCGTGGCTAGTCACGTGCCCTCAAAAGACCCAATACTATCAATCATCTAACCAAGATATTCTTACTACGTCCATCAAATTTATGGGTGACGCAAGAGCTAATAGAGAGGTAATATGGTCTCCTGGACTGAGGGCTCCAAATTTGCTTGCTTGAATGTTCGAATCTAACATTGGTTGGTAGAGAGTAGAGGGGAACCCTGTCTCTAGTACTAGGTTGAAGATTAAATTGTGGATCTGAATGCAAGGAATGGTGTTGAGCATTTCTCATCTGTCGCTGTACTTTTTTGTATATTACAGTGTTGAGAATAAAAGTTGACTTTCTATCGTGCATAGCTTTAGGAATCGGTGAAGAGCATGGTAAGGATTTTATGGAGGATAACCGGATCTTTGTTGGTGAACGCCCTGATATCGAAATCAGTGAGAGCATGGTTCATACCAAATAAAATGTAGTTATGAAAAACAATTCTAATTACCAATTTTTGTGAGTCGTGTGCTGCCTGGGCAATGCTAACAGACACATTATCCACCTAACTACCCAAGGACGATTTACACTATCTTAGTTGAAATTATATATGGTAATTCCACAGGGTTTTGTATTCTAGTGTATTGTAGTATTTGTATAGCACTAACTACCCCTATATGGGGCGCTCAAGCACTTACTAATACAGATTATAAGCTACATCGTGTAGAGTGTGTAGTTAGAACGGAGTTGTTTTAGTTTTGAGCTTCTGTGGGAAGTGTTTTCATGTTCTGTGTAATGCACACCAAGGCGTGTTTCCATGTTATTGTACCCATCGTTGGTGGTATGATGGGTGAAGGTATGTCAGAGATAGACGACAAATTATAATTGTAGCAAGCCCTGAAACAAATACTCAGCTACACAACATCAGCACGGTCTAAAGGGGAGTGGGATGTCAGTGTGTTTACACCAAAAAAGCGGGAGCAATCTGAGCCCGGTAATCCATATGGCAATATGTGCAAAGCAGAGCTGTTATTGAATGAGTTAAAAAAGCGCCAAAAGGACAAGAATAGGAATGCGTTACATGAGCAGTAGACAGCGTTTTTTTTTAAAGGCGAGGATACTGACTAATTGACAAAGAGGCTGCATGTTGGTTTCAACACCAATCGACAAATCGATAAATACATTCACGTTGGCAAAATAATGAATGCGTTATTAAAATATAATGGAAGGCTTGGTCCCCAAAAAGCTTTTCAATTACTTATGTATTTGTTACTTTTTTTTTAGATATGCCTTGCTGACTAGTTCTTACTATTTCAGCAATACCAGAATTGTATTAGAATTTAGAATTTCTGACCCTTTAATTACAAGTGATCTTTTTGCAAAGAGTTGCATGCTTAGGAAGCTGATGACGCCTTGGTTATTTGGCAATAGGCTGTGTATTGCAAAGTTGTTTCTGTTCACAAAGAGATTACTGGGATGGCGGAGGCGTCTGTGTTAAAAAAAATCAATATTTCTGTTCTTCTACCATTGCGATTTTGTCTGGCTAGCTCGTGACAAATCCGAAGAGAAATAATACAGACGTGTCAAACAGACAAATTACTTCACAAGCAGCTGTTGGCAAAGAAGAAAGGCAGAAACAATGTGTTAGCATTTACGTTTTCTGGCATTGTGTAAGACTTTAGCAACGGCAGTTGCAGAGTTTATATCTGTGTCGTGAAAGTGCATCAGAGGTAAAGTAAAGGAATGCTGTGTTTTCATCCAGTGAAGCAAGTAATTACTTGCACATGGGTAGGAGCAAGACATAGATTTATTAAAAGGTCTACATACACCAACAAAACTTCAAAATGTGACTGTGTGGACATTATGAGGCATATTTACAAGACCCAATCGCCATCTGAGTGTCACTTTTTATTCGATGCTCCGGTGGCGTAGCGACATTTCCCATATTTATAAGGTGGCGGAAGGCACTTAACGTGGCTTAACGCCACCTTGTAAATATGTCCCTTTCTGACTCAGTCCTCTGGGACAAAGGGCCGTGCAATGGGTGTTGCTATGGGCGTTCCACCATAACACCCATTGCTTTTTGACACTGTCCCAGATTAACAAAGCTGAGGCAGTGCCAAAAACAGCGTAATTCTAACACCATGCATTACTATCAGAATGGCGATACGAGGAGAAATCATGAATTTCTCCTTGCTTTTTGCTCTTTCCATATGTTCTCCATTCTGCAGCGCACATAGAAATAGCAAATAGCCATTAATTATTCTTTATCTGCAGGAAGGTGTCTCTTCCTGCAGATAATCACTCACCCCTGAAGGGCAGGCACCCTTGCAACATGGAGGCAGGGTGTCTATGCTGGTTCTAGGCAGCTTTTTTTTGCACCAGCGCTAGGGGAAACACAAGGGTGCACCATATTCTTGTGAATACGATGCATACCTGTGTTTTAAAAATGTCAGAGCGCGGCGCTGCTGATTTTGGCGCAGCTCCACGTTCTGACATTGTTTTGTAAATATGCCCTCATGAGTCTCGTAAGGTCATGATCTGGTTAGAGTGACATCAATGAGGTGGAGCAAATCTGCCTTGCAGTAGTTTTCCTAAGAAGTTTTCATTAGAAGTCTGTAGCTTAGATACAGTATCCTGAAAAGCAATCTGGCATTCTTTCTCTGCAGAGGCCTCCATGCAGCTTGTACTCCTTACTGTCACTCTCTTCAAGGAGTACTAGGAGGTGAAATTCGCTCCTCTATGGACCTATATGGAGTTATATGACAGAAATGCCAGGAGGCAAACAACACAGAGTGACCATTTGGTTTTAAAAGGTCTCACGTACATAGGGATGCACCCCTCTACTTCCTGCCTTCGTATCTCCCTTCTCCCAGTCATTTCTCAGATCTGGGTGTTGTGGGTGGCAGTCTTCATTTCCTTCATTTGTTATTCTTAAGGTAATTTACAAGCCTTGGCGAGAGGCCCGTGGACTGATGCGGCATGGCCATGGAAGAAAATAGGATTGTCTCTTTGGTGAATGTTTCCCTTCTTTGGTAAATGTCAGATCCTTGTGGGCCTCCTCCTGCCAGGGTTCCTTCTTGTGGTATGTCCATTCTCCTCTTCTCAACACTAACAAAGGGATATAGAAACTTCCATGTGTCCATCTGTTCATCGCCATGACACAAGCTCAGATGATGGCCCATCATGTGAGTAGTTGTATTGGCATGCGATTTTCATGACCATGACTATTGCTTCTTCTCAGCTACCCCTCTGTCATAGTCGCACTAGTGGGCGGAACCTAAACTCCAACTACCTATCCTACCTATCAGGAATTTAATTTATGCCAGAATATGCAAAGAGTATTTAGAAAAACCTTGTCTCCTTGTGCAGGTTACATTATATCCTCAGCAATAAGTTAACCTATAAAGACTGCTTATTTTCATTCTGCAAAGAAAGAGTATGTAAGAGAAAAGAGAGTACTGTTTAATTATAATGAAGATACCTTAGATGTTTAATTGTAGAGCTGAAACGTTCCAAGTTTAATTATAATTACGTTTTCAGAAATATAGCTATGGCAATGTAGAAATGGTTTTCTGTTGACAAACTACTTTAAACTTGTCTTACTTCAGACACATATCTCCTGGCTAGTTCATTCTCTTGAAGTTCCAATGTGTTATTGAGTACACCCACCCGTGCCTGTGACTCCGGTCCTTTTCACCGTTCCCCTCCCTCCTCCCTTTTCTCTTCTGTAC
Source organism: Lissotriton helveticus (assembly GCF_964261635.1). NCBI lineage: Eukaryota > Metazoa > Chordata > Amphibia > Caudata > Salamandridae > Lissotriton > Lissotriton helveticus. The sequence continues at coordinate 1,093,864,321 of NC_136059.1, forward strand.
CCCCCCTTCCGTAGCGCTCCTCGCTCCCGTTTCCCGACGCTGCCCCCCTGCGGCCCGCCCCCGCTCCCCATTCGCCATTCCCCTGCTTCCCCCACCTCCCAGCTGAGCCGCCCTCCCCACTCCCACATTTATGGCGGCCGCTGCGAGGCTGCGCAGCGGACGCGCGCAGCCGGCGCGCCTAAGGCAAGCCCGTCTGCGCCCGTCAGCGCCTGGACCACGCACCATCTAGGCTGCCTGCATCCGATATGACGCCAACACCCTCAGCACACTCAACCTAGGACGACCCTCCAGCTGCCACAAGGCCGCCCCTAAGCGCACCCACGGCCCCTTCACCTGCTGGAACTGCAGCTTCTCCTGCATCGTAGACGCCGAGACACCCGACACAAAGGAACCCAACCAGCTCCGCTGTATCCTGCTCAACACCCACTTCGCACGCAAACACGCCATCGACCTCTGGGACCTGCTCGACTCCACATCGCCTGACATCGCCTTCCTGACCGAGACCTGGATGAACGAAGCCTCCGCCCCAGACATCGCAGTGGCCATCCCCAACGGATACAAGATCACCCGCAGAGACAGCACCAACGGCGTGGGCGGAGGAATCGCCATCATCCACAAGGACACCATCAGGACCTCTACCAACACCACCGACACCCTCAACACCGCCGAACACATGCACTTCCAGATCCACACGGACCCCAAGACTACCCTGAGAGGCACCCTCATCTATAGACCACCAGGACCCCGCCCCCAATTCTGCAACTCCATCGCCGACTTCATCAGCACGCACGCATTGACCTCCACCGACTACATCCTCCTCGGTGACCTGAACTACCACCTGGAAAACAACAATGACAGCAACTCCTCCACCCTGATAGACAACCTCACCACCCTCGGACTGAAGCAGATCGTTACAACACCGACCCACATCGTCGGCCACACGCTCGATGCAATCTTCTCCTCCAGTCCCCACGTCACCTTCAGCCATGCCTCCGAACTCACCCGGACTGACCACCACCGCGTCCACTTCATCGTCCAGAAACCCGTCTCACACTACCGCACCCTACAGATTCCTGGACGTCACTGGAGCAAAATCACCAAGGAACTACTACAAACTCACCTCGCACTCAACCCCCCGACCAACCCCACCAACCTCGAGGATGGGGCCCGTACCCTCAGACTCTGGATGGAGGACTTCGCCAACACCTTAGCCCCGACAAAACAACACGCCCACAGAGATACCAGTCAGAGAGCCAGCTGGTTCACCCCGGAGCTCCTAGCCTCCAACTGCATCTGTCGGAGACTGGAAAACACCTGGCACAAGGAGAAAACACCCGACAGCCACGAAGCTCTCAAACACGCCACCCGCAACCACCAGCATCTCATCAGGACCACCAAGAAAGCTGCCTTCAAGAACAGCCTCGACAACAATGCACACAACAGCAAGGAGCTCTTCAATATCGTGAAGGAATTCTCCAACCCCAACTCCTGCACCAACGACATCCCCCCGTCACAAGCCCTGTGCGACGCCCTCGCTGCCTTCTTCCACCACAAGATCACTGACATTTACAACAGCTTCAATCCTCAGACAGACCCCGCCAACCTCACCACCCCGGCCCCACCCATACCCACCTACCACGACCACCTCACCGCTTGGATCAACGAGGACAAGAGCAAAACACTGAGCTCCATCCACTCAGGCCCCCGTCCGACCCTCTTCCCCACCACATCATCAACAAGGCCGAGTACGCCATCGCTCCCCAACTGTGCAACATCATCAACCTCTCATTCAAGACCGCGACCTTCCCTGAGAGCTGGAAACTCGCCGAGATTAAAGCCCTACTGAAGAAACCCAAGGCGGACCCGAGCGACCTTAATAACTTCCGCCCCATCTCCCTTCTTCCGTTCCCGGCTAAGGTCATCGAAAAGATCATAAACACCCAGCTCACATGCTACCTAGAAGACAACAACATCCTTGACCCCTCCCAGTTGGGCTTCCGCAAGAACCACAGCACCGAGACCGCCCTCATCACTACCACAGATGACATCAGACTCATGCTCGACAATGGTGAGACAGCGGCCCTCATCCTCCTGGACCTCTCCGCTGCCTTCGACACCGTCTGCCATCACACACTACGCACACGCCTCTACGACGCAAGGATCCGTGACAAGGCCCTGGACTGGATCACCTCCTTCCTCTCTGACAGAACCCAAAGAGTCTGCCTCCCCCCGTTCCACTCCGAAGTCAGCAAGACGATCTGCGGTGTCCCGCAAAGATCATCCCTCAGCCCGACGCTCTTCAACATCTACATGGCCCCACTCGCATGCATCGCCAGACTCCACAACCTCAACATTATCTCCTACGCCGACGACACCCAGGTGATCCTCTCCCTCACCAACGAACCCCTCATCGCCAAAGCCAACCTCCACCGCGGTATGAAGGCGTTCGCCGACTGGAAGGAAGAAAGCCGGCTCAAACTCAACACAGACAAGACAGAGATCCTCATCCTCGGGCCCAACCCCTCAGCCTGGGCCGACTCCTGGTGGCCCACCTCCCTGGGCACCCCCCCCACACCGACCATCCACGCGCGCAACCTGGGAGTCATCCTCAACTCGAAACTCACCATGACCAACCAGATCAACGCAGTCTCCTCAACCTGCTTCTACACCCTCCGCATGCTCCGCAAGATCTACAGATGGATCCCTACAGACACACGAAAGACCGTCACACACGCCCTCATCAGCAGCAGGCTTGACTACGGCAACGCACTCTATGCCGGAGCCCCGGCCAAACTCCTCAGCAGACTCCAAAGAATCCAGAATGCCTCTGCACGCCTGATCCTCGCCGTCCTCCGCCGAGACCACATCACCCCCATCTGAGAAACCTGCACTGGCTGCCCATCGACAGAAGAATCACCTTCAAGCTCCTTACCCACGCACACAAGGCACTCCACAACACCAGCCCGGCATACCTCAACAACCGACTATCATTCTATGCACCCAACAGGAGACTCCGCTCCACCGACCTCTCCCTGGCCGCCGTCCCACGCATCCACAGAACCACCTCCGGAGTCAGGTCCTTCTCCTACCGCGCCTCTCCACCTACGGCAGACAGAAGACCCTCAGGCCTTCAGGAGACTACTCAAGACCTGGCTCTTCGACCACTAGCTGCAGCCCCCCTCCCCCCTCCCAGCGCCTTGGGACCCTCGCGGGTATGTAGCACGCTTTATAAATTGCTTGATTGATTGATTGATTGAGTATGTCCATGAGGCAACCCACAATATACATCCAGCTAGGGCCCAAGAAACAACAGTGCTCCTTGAAAACCCCCAACTACCGCAGCTCTATTTATGACCCAACAACTAACTTCTCATTATCATTTTCCTATTTATATTTTTATTAAAGTCTATAGCATTAAATATCCCTTACACAATTTCAGTACTCGTGGTATTTTAGATAACATGTAAATGAAGTATCTGCTTGTGTCTTCAATTCCACACATTGGTGGATTATTTGGGATTTACTACAAAGGCTGAAAATAATGCCATAATATCTGCATGTTCTCTGTGATATTGACTTGTACCTTTTGCCCAAATTGCCAGCTTCATATGACAGCCACCCTAACATATGAAATATGGTTTGCATTATAGATTGTCTTAGTTCGTTCTCCAGTTAACCAAGTTGCTGCACACTGAATTTAGAAATACATGGTTTCAGTAGTTTGAACAATATGCTTAATTTGCTTAACAGCCTCTGATAGGCACCAGTCAACACACAAAGCCACATGGTCTACGTGAACCTGTATAACTTTATGGTAGCAGTTCCTTTCCTGGTTTTAAATGCATTTTATTGAAAAATGTCAACCCTTCCACCTGCATCATTCCTTAGCACTTTGAAATGGTGATTTTGCAGAATATAGCCCTATAAAAATAAATTAATTGAAATATATTTACATTTCATCATTGGATTTGGCACCTGAGATTACATGTCATTGGCTATTAGGTATTTTGGATGTAGAGAGCCTGAGTCATGAGTGTTCTTGTGATCCAACATGCACTGATGCTTGGACCCAGATTGAGGGAGATGTATATTCTTTTGGTAATGCGAACATCTCTATCCAGGATGGATGTGATCGACATAAATCGCACAAGTATGATTGCCTCCAGTTACATCCAATTGAATCTGGTTGTATGAGAAACCACTACACTGTATTTCTGTGAGAACACCTTATCCCTGATTAGGCCCTAGCAGCTTCAAAGAGGGAGGTATGACGGCCACTGTGGCAGAAAAACGTTATGTAGCTTCCTGTGGAAGAAATTTTACTCAGGGCAGGTGCTACTTCCAGAGCCATCACAAGAGCCCTTAGTTAAAACATCTTCAGTTTGCAACAAATGGCTTCAAAATTGTTTTGAAAGAGGAAATGGCAATTTCTTCATTTTGCACATGGCTTCCCAAATCCTTTGACACCCTCAGTCGTGCAGGGCCTGGCCGTAGCTAGAAGAGAATGTTAGTTTAAATGTAACATGTTAAACTAAAATAAACACTGGCATCCACCAATTATAGTTAGCTGGAATAACAATAACTTGCACCTTCACCATGCACTGCTTATGACCTCACATATTACATCCATCATGACATGTTCTAAGACATCCTTGATAGAATAACTACTAACATCTGAAATGACATTATTGATGACAACACTGTGAATAGCGAGGGTGCAGGTTATAGTTACTTCAGTTAACTATAACAGGTGAAAATGTCAGTATAAATGCAACATTTTAAAGTAAGGAAAACACTGAAATTCATCAAAGTATAACATCACTTTAACATTAGTTTTTTCCAGTGAATAAATATATATATAGCAGTCAGCACTAGGTAGTTATAGTTAGGACCATGTTCCAAAATGAATAGCATTTTGTGGTCTGCTAATAACTTTGGCACCGTTCAACTAATTTTACCGATTCTTAAAAAAAGAAAGAAATGATTCATCCACCTCAGCTCCTTACTGGAAAGTTTTGACGTGATCCATCAAAAGGGGGCCAACAAAAAGCGGGGGTTCCCCAAAAATATTTTATGCGTGCGACCCTGTTTAATGTCTATCACCCAGATTCATGAAGGTGCGATTCTGCGATTAGCAAATTGCGAGAAATAGCGATTCGCAATTTGAAAATCGCAGATAGGCATTCATGTAGAAATGCGATTGAAAAAAGCGATTCGCAATCTGCCGCAGTTGCCGATTGCGATTTTGCCACAATCGCTTAATTTTCGCAGAATCGGCCTTTTTGTCTTGTAGAAATTGCGATCCCTCAATTAGCGAGATCGCTATTTGCGATCTCGCTAACTGCGAGATCGCAAAAACGGGAAGTCGCATTTCGAGCCCATTGATGACATCACAACCAGGAAGTAGGCTGTTCCCACCCACAAACTGAACACAGAGCCAGGGAGTGGAAGCAGCATTCTGAAGAGCTCCACACTTTTGACTGTGCAGCACCCCAGCAGGACCCAAATCCTCAACATGCCCCAGGATGCAGCAGGGAGCAGTGGGGAAGGGAGGAAGCGAAAACTCAAGTTCTCAGAATTAGAACTTGAGCACTTGATTGAGGGGGTCACCAAGGACCATGCACGCCTCTTTGGCAAAGACTCCCGGAGGGTGCCAGAGGCAGACAAGCGCCGGATCTGGCTGCGCATCCGCGCTAAAGTAAATTCGGTCGGGGTAGCCAGCGGTCAATTGATGACCTCAAAAAGCGCTGATACGACCTGAGAGGTCGTTCAAAGGAGCGTATTGCTGAGAGGCTTGGGGAGCGACTGGCCACCGGTGGAGGGGAACCTATTGCCACACCAAACACTCCATTGGAGGACCTCATAGAGGACACCAATGCACCAGAAGCCTGTGTGGGGGTAATCCAGCTGGACTCATCCCGACCCAGCCAACAATCAGAAGGTAAGTGCCATGCAACTGCGACCCTGTCCCCCAACAATGCCCATGACTCCTGAGCTAGCGATATGACATCCCCAGTAATGCAGGCCATGCATACCTGAAATGCCCCATTGCATTGTGGTAGTTGTAGTGAAATCATAAATCCCCAGATAGCTCAACACATCCAGACCTGTCAAATCAAAGTAATTCCAAAAGCCAGTCAGGGAAAGCAAGCCTGCATGCATGTATCAACATCTCATGTGCAAGAGACATAACATTAATCATTCACCCTTTACATCACAAGTGCTGTTGACCAACCCAGCACTGATAGCGAGGCCCTGCACATCGCGGAGACCCAGGAGGACACTGAGGGTGAGGGCCAGTCTAACCAACAACCCGGTCCCTCACAGCCACCTGCAGTGCTTCCACCACCACCCCGTGTGCACAGGGCCACCCCTGCAGCCACAGGTGTCCAGCCAACAACCCAACAGACACCCACAGGAGTGGTACAGGCCACACCACCAGCGCCTAGGAGGCAGATGAGGCGTACAGCTGGATCAAGAACACAGTCCAGCGCACTGAGGCGCCAGCAGCGTCAGGCCGCAACAGGCACGGGCAGGGCACTCCTTCTTCCTGATCCTGGCCTGGCCATTGAACGCTGCATGCTGGCGGTGCACCGTACCCAGGCGCTTCACCTGGCAGCAATCCACACACAGCTGCAGGCAAATGGCCAAAATATCACCCAGATGACTGCTGCTGTCAGGGAGAACAGCCAGCTGCTGGTAGCCCAGCAGGATATGACCCGCCGCCACCACCGCCAACTACTGGCCCGCCTGTCGGCCTACACCAGGTCGAACCACATTGTTGGTAATACAACCTCACAGCTGGCAGGCAGGTCACTTGCCATGCAGGCCCAGATAGTACAGTGTTGCCAGGATGTGGCCAGATCACTTGATCTGCTAACAGCAGCAGTGCTCGGCAGCCAGCCCACTGCCCATGGAGAACCAGGGGGGCCTGATGATGTGAGCGAGGTAGCATCGACAAACAGCAGCACATAATCGCCGCCTGTGCCTGTACGTCGCCTCAGCAGCAGGCCCACAGCATCAACCCGGGCCAACACCGTCCCTCAGGACCCAGAAAGACGACTTGGTGCGTCTAGTCGCAACCGCCAGTGAGAACTTGGACTCTGTTGGTGGGGCCATGCTGGAGACCCCTGCAAGCCCTCTACCCCTGCATGGGGAGGTATGAAGTAATACTGTCCTCAGGTGACACCAAATAATCAAAAGTCGACTTTATTGTGCATTAACAATAAAGTTTTGTGGTCTGACTTGAATCACACTCATGTCATTATTACATTAGTCATGCATGAGTGCAGTGTTAGGTGAGGGGTATGGGTGCTCTAGAAACAGTTATTGGTGATGTGGTTGCGGCGCCTGTGTCCTTCAGCAGGATTTTCCCAGCGTGCATGACGCACATGTGGAGGTGGGCGGTTGTCCCCTTCTGACTGACTGCCAGATATCTCCACTGGTATCCGGCACTCAATAACTTTTCTTGTGCGTATGTGTGCTGCATTAAATTGCCGTTGCTGTGGTGTTGCAGGGTTGAGGTATGGGGTGAGGAGGTACTCACGGAGAGCGTAGCCGCTGTCACCTGCATGAAAGGAGCAGAGGGTGAGTGCCTGTTGTGCGCATCTACATGATCACAGTGTACTATTTTGGGGCATGTGTACTTACCTAGTAGGTGTCCTTCCCCAAAGAATCCCCTCGCCAGTCGTGTGTGGATGCCGCTATGCCTGAATATGAAGGAGTCATGTGTGCTCCCCGGGTACTGTGCCACTATGTCCGTGATGTATGTTTTTGCATTGCACACCTTGTGGATATTGAGGGAGTGGTAGTTTTTCCGGTTGCGGTACATGTACTCCGTTTCAGCAGGTGGGTAGATGTGGACGTGGGTACAGTCAATGCATCCTATCACATGTGGAAATTGTGCAACGTTGTAAAATTGCAGCTTGGTCTCATTCAGGTCCTGTTGGCTGGTGGGGAATGAGATATAGTGGTGTAGCCGGGTTAGCATAGCCTCCAGGAACCTCCTTAGGCAGCGGGACATGGTGGGCTGGGATATCCCCCCTGCAACAGCGACCATCCCCTGGAAGCTTCCGGAGGCCAGGAGGTGCAGGCAGCACAATACCTGCATATGTATGGGCACAGCATTGGTCCTCCTTGTTGGGTTCTGCATCAGGGTGTCTAGGTCCTGGATCAGCTTGATGATCATTGCCCCAGACAGGCGGTACTTTGCATAAATTTGCTCCCTGGTTTGGCCCAGAAGGGTGACCCGCTGGCGGAATATCCGCTCCTGTATTCTGCGTCTGTTCTGTGCTGCTCGCTGTAGCCTTCGCCGCCTCACCACCATGTAGAGTCCTGGCATTGTGAGAGTCCTCAGGCTCCAGCTGCATGTCCTTAAATGTGTTTGATCAGGCCTGCATCTGTTGGTAGTTTGTTAACCGTTTTTTGAAAAAAGAAAAAAATTCCTTAATGGTTACCACCTGGTTTGTGTTCTTCTTAATTTGCGCGTCGCAAATAACGATTTACGGGTTTTTTGCATTTTGCGAATTATCATGAATGGCGATTGCGAATGTTTTGCGATTTCTCAAATGATTTCACAGATTCCACGGTTTCTCGCAATTTCAGAATCGCTAATGGCCTTCTTCCAGGTATCTGCGAATTTATTTGCGAAATCGCAATTTTTATTTTGCGAATTCGCATTTTTTGAGATTTCTGTATCATGAATTCCTTTCCTTCTAATTGCAATCGCAATTGCTAATTCGCAGCTATTCTGATCGCAATTTGGCTTCATGAATCTAGCTGTATGTTTCCAAATTAGCGATTTTAATCTCGCAGTATGGGTTCTCACTAACCTCCTGCGCAGATGGCACAGCTAATGGAGAGTGATTTCAACATGGATTAGAGATCTAGAGAATGTATGCTAGCAATCAATACATGGATGGCCATCAATTGCCTAAAATTGAACTTGAATAAAACAGAGGTCACTTTTTTCAGGAAATTACCCTCCTTCTTGTCCCCTTTGTGGTGGCCCCCTTAGCTAGGGAGTCCCCCATTCCAGTGAAATCAACCCGCAATCTGGGAGTGATTATTGACGAGAGACTCAACTACAAAGAACAGGTAAATGTTGTCTCCTCCTTAGTCTTTTACACCATCAAAACTATTAAAACAATTCTGATTTTACTGCCTCCTTCCTTACAAAAACTAGTAGTCACTATGATGGTGCTTTCAAAACTTGACTATTGTAATGGCCTCTATTCCAACTTGCATCGGAAACATATGAACAAACTCCGGACCTTGCAAAATGTAGCTGCCCAACTGCTACGTGGCATTCCCACGTTCAAATCCATTTGGAGAGTCTCTAAAAAAGCTTAATTGGTTGCCAATGTGATAGAATGATTTTCAAGTTGGTCTGTATTGTATTTAAAGCGCTGCATGGTATGGGCTCTGACCACTTGAAGAATCATTTCAAGTTGTACAAGCAAACAAGAGCCCTGAGGTCCTCAATAGCAGACAACATTCTGATCTTCAAATTCAAGTGCACTTCGTGGTGAGTTAAATAATATGGGGAGGTGGGTTTATGGACCCCATCCAAAGCCTCTTTAATGCCCTGCAGACCCACCCTTTAGGGGCTGATAAACGTTGTAGGGTGAGGGGGCATGAGGCCCTCCTCCCTTTGCTATGCTATGGCCCCCGGGATTCCATCCCCTCTGGTCAGCTCTGTGATGGTGTCCCGGGCGATAGCCATTTTTTCCCTGCCCACTAGATTGCAGGAAGGGAAGTCTTCTGTTCTTACACCTGGCAGAAGCAGAAAGCTGCTCCTGTCAGGTGGGAGCCAAAGGTTTCTCCCTGCCTGCGCGATGACAAGCAGGAAAATATAGAATTGCTCCAACCCAGCAGGAGCAGAAACAAAAGCTGCTCCCACCAGGTGGGAGCGATGCCAGCTCCTGCCGCACCATGAATGGGTGCTGGCAGGGTAGCTGACAGGACTGCTCCTGACACATCCACATTGTAAAATATGTTGTGGAGTGCCAACTGCGGGCACCAGGTCACCCCTGTGTTTAAAAATAAAAAACTGAAAAGCATTTTGCGGTGACTGTGCAGCCCCTGGGGCCTCTTGCAGGGAGCGGGAGAGGCTGAGGGCACGTGGGGTTCCCCCTAGCAGTCCTCAACAAAAATTAAAGATGTGGGTCTCCCAGGTGGGCACCGGGGCACCAGAAAAAAAAGAAGAAAGAATAATAAATGGGCCGCTTATCTATCATTCACTGCTCAAGCATGGAGTGCCCCATATTGCCCTTCAAGGGCTTGTTATATAGATATTTTGGATCCTGGTGGCGCCACTAGAAGAGGCAAAGGCATCACCATACATTTGTTTTAATGTTATGGGAGCTGCAGGCATTGCACCAGACCCCATCAACATTAAATTAAAACAGTAAGTCTCCTGGGTCAAGAGCCATGAGTTATAGTTACTTTAGGGCAAGGGTTATAGTTACATTAGATAACTATAACAGTGAATTTCAGAGGTTTTGTTCACTCTTCATCAAGACTTTTGTTCTCGAAATGTGTTGAGTGTTTCACTGCCACCACATAAAAAATCTGGATACTGCTTCATCTGGAGAGCATGTGCGTTTCTTTGGGATCTTCAAAGGACTGGACTGCATATATATAGTAGGTAGTTATAGTTAAGACCTAGTTTCCATACGTTTTTGGCTTGCCTATATCGATAATTCTTTTTGAACCGTTCAATTAATTGAAATCATTACAGTAAAAGGTGCAATGCTGTCCCCACCCACCCCCACACCCACCAATCTCTTGAGTCCTTGGAGCAGCAATGGTCCCCTGGCCCGTATGAGCTCCTAATTCAAAGGTATTTGCACTTGCAAGTGGGAAAAAAGCTTCAACTGCAAGACAATATGTTGGTGTGGACGTCTTCTCCTATACAGTTGGTTAAATATCATAAAATAAGGTGAGTCTCCTCAAGTTAGGCCTTTACTGTGCGACCCTACATAAGGCCTAGCTTGGTCTAGGAGTAGGACTTGTGAGTGGACTGGGATTTTCTGACCAAAACGGAGTGAACTGGTGGACAAAGAGGCCCTTGCAATCCATATAATCTACGCCTAATATGGATTTACTGAGCAAACGCTAAACAACGTAAAAAAAAACAATAATGTAAAGAGGGCTGATTTAAAGTGTTTTGTGCTATCCCCTAAAGGCCTGTTGATTATTCTGTAGCAGCTTAGTAAACACGGGCCAGTAGATGTTAGAGACTTGAAAGTTGGAAATGAGTAAACTGGACTGATAGATTAATAGGTAGTGGCTCTTGTTGTACTCCCCCTTGTAACCTGTCAGAGCTCTACGTTGCTACCCCAATAAAGGGCCACAATGCACCTTGCTACTAAAGTATGCAACAGTTAGTCTATCAAGGAAATAGCATTAGTCTGTAGCGACATATTAATAGTAATTTGAATTAAAGTCATGAACTTTCCTAGACTTGCTAAGTTGGGTACCATGGTTTCAGTATAGCACAGGTCCAAAGGCTAACTGCAAATCCTAACTCCCTTTGCCCTAAATATAGGGCGAAGCAGGCAGCTTCCCTCGTTAGGTACCTCCACTCCAGCTGAGTTCCAGCCTTGAGGTACTGACGGAGAGGTAAGCGTAAAGTGGGTCTGAGTGTTTTCTTTGCTTTTGATGTGTAGGTGCCGCTGTAACGGTTGCGCTAGCCGACAGTATCTCAAATTTTTTAGCTGCGGCAAGAATGGTATGTAGTGGGGAAGAACATGGCGGCCGCAGGCTAGTGCGGCGCGCGCGTCCGTTCCCTGACCTCCGATGCACCGCGGTGCCGCTGTCCTTCTGAGCCGTAATGAACAATTGTTGAACTAAACATATCGACGGAGTAAGAGTGGATTAGACCCCCGTCTTTTTTTGGGCTTTTCCTCGTTTTCCGGCAAAAACTGCTAGTTTTTCCCTGGCGTCCTTATTCACGGACCCAGCAAAGATCGTCGGATGTGCCGGGCTGGAGACGGGGATTTGCGGCCCCTCCCTCTCTCCTTTCTGCCTCAGTGGTGCCGGTGGTGTAGGGCAGCCGTGGAGCTCGGACGGGGGCGTACGGCTCGGGGGCTGCTTCAAGGCAGGCTGGGCTGCGGTGGGGTAGCTGCTGGTCATCAGCAGCTCCTTTTGGTTCCGGAAAGAGAGCACACTGGAGTCACGAAGATTTCTGGAGAGGCTCAAGCTCAGGCGAGCGGCATTGAGGGAGAGACTTGCCACGTCCCCACATCAGTAGTGGATCCCACAAGGAAGGCTGGGGGGGCAGGGGGACGAGACGGAGTTAGATAAGTCCAGCAGCAATAGAAAAGCTCCCAACAAAAAGTTATCTTCAAAGAGTGTTAGTAGAAAGCAGGGAAAAAGCCAGAAAACAGGAAAAAAACTGCAACTACAAGTCCCAGAGTGCTTTGCTGCTGAGGGTGTTAAGCTTGGGGATACACCTTCCACTGCCGGCATAAAATCCAAAAGGTAGATCAGAGGGCAAGCTTCAATAGCGTCAGTAATAGCGGCGGCAATAGCAAGAAGGTGGGTAGAGGCACCAAAACCAGGGGCAGTTCACAGAGGGGGGCTAATAATAGATTTCCCAATAGTACCACCGGAAGGATAACTCCATCTTTGTGCTCTTTTTTTAAAGTTCTGCCCCAGGTTCTGGACTTGATACCCGATACAGCAATAGATACATCGGCTCACTCAACCACGGTACATCCAGATACATCTACGCCTCCAAGTACTCTCATTGACGTCTCTATTACTACTACCCCAATATTAGAGATGGCTGAGTTACCCCCGCCCCCTGAAATAAGAGCTGAGAAAGATTTTGGTTGTGAACAAGCCCCAATAGATCAAGAGAAGGAGGCAGATGCAGGCACAGGGTGTAAAACCGGGAAAGTAAATGAGGCTGGGAGCACATTGGAGGCTCTGGTGGCATCAATAGCTTCAATGAGGGCTGAAATTAGAAACGACTTCCTGATATCTAAGACCAATCAGAGTGAGATAAGAGCAACATGTGAAGTTCTGGAGAAAAAAGTGGATGGGCTGTGTGAAAAGACAGAGGTACTTGAGGGCTCTGTGGGGCTCTTGAAGTCTAGTCTAGAGATTGCTGAAATTAAGATCCAAAATCTACGGAGAGAAGGAGATGTTATGAGAGAGAGAGTCAAATCGTTAGAAAACTATTCACGACAGAACAACCTGAGACTCTTGAAGATCCCGGAAGGAAAGGAAGGGGGGGATGTCAAGACCTTCGTGATTAAAGTCCTGAAAGACTCACTTAATTTAGAGGAATCCATAGAGGAGTTGGGGAAAGATATCCAACGAATACATCGGGATCTGTTCCGCTTAAATCCTGGTAGAACAAAGCATAGGAAATTCTGATTAATTTCCTTACGTACACCCTGAAGGAAAAAATCCTAAATCTCTCTCTAAAAACAAAATCCCTTAAATGCCCTGACTTCTCTTTCGAAGTACGGTCTGATCTTTCAAAATCCACTCTGGATAGACAGTGGGAACTGGGCCAGAGGATGGATAAGTTCAGGTCTTTGGCGCCACTGTACAGATGCGGTTTCCTGCATTTTTGCGGGTTATGTACAACAATAAAATGCACAATGTCAGATCCCCTTTGGAGGCAGATGAACTGTTGGAGTCCATTAGTAATCACCATCAGGGTGGAGTTTAGAGGTGCAACACTCAGTTTGGACTTCAATTCCGTCCCCACCCCGTCCACATTAGGGGTAGGGTATGGTAGTTATAGCAGTCAACGTATATGTATTTTTTCCTCAGTCACTTGACGTTCCGATTCATAAATCTCATGAGGGGTTTAGAAGGGAGGTAGAGAATGTAGTGTTGAGGAGATAGAAAGGGAGAATCTGGGGTCTGCTAAAGGTTTGAAAGATAAGGGGAAAGAAGGAAAATATAAAAAAAAAAAAAGAAAAAGGTTCTCTCTCCTGCTCACAAAAAATGGGGTGATGCACTGAGCTTTAAAAGGAATGGGGTTTGTCGGGGTATCGGAAAAAAATAAAATAAAAAATAAAAAAACAATCATACCTAAGGTTGTTTGCTCAAGGAGGGTTTATAGAGTACTAGCGGTGCAAAAGGGGAAGGGTGTCAGAGGACGTAAATCCGGCTTTACACCTAGCCAGAGTAAGTATGGGAGGGTTCTTCAGGGGTAGGGAGGGGGGAGGAGGTGGGGGGGGGAAGGGGAAAAAACAGGATTCATGCCTTCTTACCTTAGTTCCGTGTCCTAGCTGTGTATGTTTGCAGCCTTTTTTTGGTATTAAGTATAAGGGGAGGAGGACAGACATCAAATGATGACATCAATTCAATTCCTGTCCTGGAATGTTAATGGTCTGTGTGTGGGAAGTAGAAGAGAGCGTATTCTACAATATCTAAGAGACTGCCCCACGCAGATCATTGTCATTCAGGAGACACATCTTCTTAAAGCAGAAGTCAACACGATCTTAAAAAAGCAAAGATGGGTAGATAAATGTATATGCCCTGACCATAATGCTAATATAAGAGGGGTATTATTACTCTGTAAAAAATCAGCAAAGGTCCAGATTCTAGACTATAAGGAGGATCAGAGTGGGAGATGGCTCCTGGCGAGAATATCCATTGATGGTTGGGTGTGTATACTGTTTGAGTATTATGGTCCCAACATTGATGACCCGTCTTATCTGGAATCAATCAGGAACCATCTGATAAGCTCTCAAGACCCAATTATCTGGATGGGGGATTTTAACATCGTGCTTAACCCAAAACTTGACAAATCTACCAATTCTAGAGCTTGCATGTCTTCAAAATCTAGACAGATGCTTGTAGGAATTATGTCACAGCTAGGCTTGGCAGATTTGTGGAGGGAAAGGGCAGGGAATAAATTGGGGGTGTCCTTTAGGAATCTCAAATATAAGCATAAATCAAGGATCGATTATGCGCTTTTCAGCTACTGCCTTAAGAATTTACTGTCTGGGATAAATTATCTTCCCTCCCATCTCTCAGATCACTCCGCTCTCTTGTTAACTCTTAAACTTGAAGCCCAGATTAAACACCCATCTTGGTCATTTGACGTACTATCCTATTGGAAGAAGAGGAAGTCAGTTTTTTGGTAACAGAGACCATTGTATTCCTGGAGACTAACTTGGAATCCACGGCCCTAGTAACAGTCTGGGAGACACTGAAAGCCTTCCTTCGAGGATGTATGACAAACAGAGCCTCATATCGGCATAGAATATATCAGGAGAAGATTAAGAACCTCGAGAATGAAATGGAGCAGATCGAAGGAAGGCTTGGGGCATTAATAGGGTCGCCAGATGAACAAAAAAGGTTAGGCGAGTAGAAAAACCAACTGGAGAACATCTTACAAGAGAGAGTGAATAAGAGATGGGAGGCGAGTAAGATCTCTCAATTCGAGTTTGGGGAAGCAGCGGGCAGAATATTGGCATGGAAGGTTAAGGCAGACCAAGCCCAAACTACATCTGAGAATTCAAGGTTGAGGGGGAGAGTGTAGCCAGGATTTCTAATCAGGAGATCGGCACTGCTTTTAGGGAATTTTTTGAGGGGATCTACAGGGAGGACACCCCGAATGATCAGCGGGCAAGTGATTCATGGTTGGACCAGATTTCCCTGCCATCTCTCTCCATAGTACAGAGTGAATGCCTGGAGATGGAAATATCTGAGGCCAAAGTAAGAACAGCTGTCAGGCAACTCAAACAGGGGAAGGCGGCAGGCCCTGATGGGCTGCCAGGGGAGGTATACCGAGCCTTGGGAGATGCTATTGCCCCCACACTGACAGCCCTTTTTAATGGGATCCTTAGGAAGGGGGAAGCACCCCCAAAACCTTGGGGTGAGGGGACTATTGTTTTGATCCCCAAACCAGGTATGGACCCAACTGACTGTTGGTCCTACCGACCAATATCACTTTTGAATAGTGACTATAAGATCTTTGCCACTATTATTTCAGCAAGATTGGGGTCAGTTATAGGGGAAATCGTCCACCATGACCAGAGGGGTTTTATCAAAGGGCGTCTGTTATCTGATTTGACGTACGATTTGGTGGGGGCAATAGATATTGCCTCGGCTTTTTCTCTTCCATTGGCCACTCTTACCCTAGACACGACGAAAGCGTTTGACAGGGTCAGTTGGCCCTACTTGGCCGCAGTGTTGAAGAAGTTAAACTTCGGCGAAATTTTTTTTCGGGCTGTCACCCTTATGTATAAGGTTCCATCAGCAAGGCTGCTTATTAATGGTGCCTTAACAGAATCTTTTAACATCATGAGGGGCACGAGGCAGGGTTGCCCGCTCTCTCCCCTTCTCTTTAATCTATACATCGAACCGTTTGCTCAGCCCTTACGGGGAGATGAAAATATTCCATAATTTATATTTGGGGAGTGGGAGAGGCGGGTTGCACTTTACGCAGACGATATCCTCATCTTAACGTCTGATCCGGTGGCATCATTCCCTGCGGTCATCAAGAGGGCTGAAGAATTTGGTTGCATCTCGGGGTATGAGATCAATCCCAGCAAAACTGACATCATGGCATGGAATATCCCCAATCTGCAGCTGCAGGTGACCAATTCTATGCGGTATTTGGGTATTCGTGTGACTCAAGAAATAGGGGATACAGCTCAAGTCAACTTGGAGAGACTATATAATGAATGTAGGAAGTTGATAAAGTCTTGGTCCAATCTCCCACCCACCATACTGGGTCGGGTGAGTTTGATAAAGATGTCTATTCTCCCCAAATTTACATTTATTTTTAATACTATTCCCCTGGCCGTTGATGCTAAAACCTTAGATAAGTGCCAGAGAGAGATAAATTCTTTCATCTGGAATTATAAATCGTCGAGACTGGCATGGAAGAAGTTGAGGAGGAGGAGGGAAAAGGGGGGGCTTGCCTTGCCGGATTTGAAGTACTACGCATGGGTTTTCAGATGTCCCATTCGAGAATGCTTTTAAAAACACCATTGAATACATCCACAGGGACAATGTTCAAAGCCATGCTGGTAGGAGCGGCGTTACCAACTGATGGATACCTTTTTAAATTTGGGGACCACATTTTTTTTAAGAAAGTCAGGTTAAAAATTCTTCTGTCCCTGGCGAAAGCCTGGGTACAGATTAGGAATAAATTAGGGTTGCCCTACTTTTCTAACTACGCACCTGTGTGGGACTCTCCGGGTATCCCACTACGTCTAAAAGACAGGTTAGCAATCTCGGTGAGGGATGGAGGGATAACAAGATGGGGAGAACTGTTGGCTGCAGGGTTGTTGAGGTCCTGGGAGGAGTTGCGGGAAAAGCTGGGCCCTGGGATCTCTAGATTTAAGTACCTACAATTGGATAGTTGGGCCAGAGTTTTGTGTAGGAAAGGGATTCCACTTGGGAAGATAAGTAGCCTAGAACAGCTGGTGGAACGACAAGGGGGGGGGCAAAGAGGTGGCCCAGTGGTACTGGAGTTTGTTGGAGGAAGCTGTTGGGGAGTTTACTCTTCCCGAGGAGTTGTGGGAGGAAGAGTTAGGCACACAGAGCGGTGAAACATGGACGAGATTATTCACCCTCCTATACAAAATTGTTAAACCAGCATGGTTGAGACGTAACCAGCTGTTTACGATACACCGCGCCTATCTCTCACCCTTGAGATTGTCTAAATTCCTCCCAGGCAAGAAATGCAACAAATGTAACTGCATTGAGAGCTCAGACGTGCACATGTTCAAGGAATGCCCTTACATTGCTCGGTTCTGGGAGGAAGTGAAAGCAACTCTGGACTCAATTTTAAACACCTCTCTGTCCATCACACTACCATTAATTATCTTTGAGTTGGATGCCAGTATGACTGGTCAGGCAAAGTCCTTCCGGTTTTATGCAGTTCTGCTGGCTAGGAGACAAATCTGTAAAGTTTAGGTGGAAAATACAGCACCATCGCATGCAAGTTGGTTGTCATCTATGTATGAAACATCTAAAGTTGATTTGGCCAGAACCTGCAGCAAACGTAACTTGGCTTTTTTGGGACCTGTTGGTCCAGTGGAGATAGTGTCCGGGTTTTTTTTTCTTTTTTTTTTTTTTTGTTTCCCACGGTCTTATGATTGTGCCTAGTTTACTCCAAGGACCAGGGCCCCCCCTTCCGCTTTATCATTGGTCCTTCAGGTTTAAATACCTAGTTGGAGTAGGTGCAAGTCGACTTCCACCCATCACCTTCTCCTCTCAAGATCCATCTTCTGCCAATCTTGTTGAATCGTGTCACCGAGTGGGCGAATGGTAAAATCTCGAGTAACTCGGAGTGCGACACGCTAGGCGGCTGGCGGCTTTCTGAGAGGAGGGCAGGCAAATGAGGACAAAAAAAAAGAATGGTATGTACTGTCTTGCATTCCGGTAAACTGTGGCAGGAGCATATGTTTCACATCTGAGTCTGGAATATTGAGGACAAATTGCAGAATTTGTGCCTGATAGGTGTAACGGGCGAGATCAGTTACATATAAAGGGGAGTTCTGTTAATAGGATACTTATGTTAAACACTGACGCTAGGATAATGTAGCTCGACTGCCCTTGCAATTATTTAGACTATATCACAATACATTAGGGAGACATCTCTTTAGTATTTTTGTGACATTTTTACTTGAAGAGACTGTCTTTTGATACTTTGTGTAAGAAATGCTGGACCTAGAATTTTACTGCGGCTGCAGAGGGGTTGTTGAAACAATAAAAAGCCCGGCTAAATGGCACTCGATATGGCTATAAGATTGACGTGAATCCCTGTGTTTGTCATGTTAAATGCAGTTGATGGCTGAAATTGTAGCCTCAACCATGATTATTTTTGAATATTCTGTCCATAAAACGTTATTTGGACTATGATTATTCAACAGAGTGGGGCCTCATCATATGTCTCAAGCTGGTGCCGAGTGAGGTGAGGTCCAATTCTTAAGAAGCAATGGTAAGCATTTCTTTCACCATTGATTTCACATGGATTTGGTATGTTGTTAAGTAAAATTGATGCAGATGTATTCAGAGAGTTTTCTCCAGACTTTGAAAAGTACTGCTTTATATTGACCACTTCAATAACTGAAGTAATATGTGCCCAATTCAAGGCATATGTCGCAGAGCATGTCCTAGAGAATTATGATCTTCAAGTGCACCAGTATTGCCATGGAAAGCTATGTCATTGGCCACAGTTCGAAAATTGTGTACTGACTCTTTTGGTGTTGCCTGTCTCAAGTCACAATGTTGAGAGGGTCTTTTCACAGATAAACGTTCACATAGGAAGGAAAGAGCAAGCACGCATGACCAAAGATTCACTAAAGAAGTATTGTATGGTGTACAACAATAAGTTTGATTTGTGAACATGTATTTGGACCTCATATACCCTGAACACATGCTGCCTATACACATGCACTATCAGTGCAGAATGCAAGCAGTAATTAAAAGCAAAACGGTACATACACACCGGAATAACACTGTTTCTGTTGTTTTTAATGGCGCAAAAATGTGTAACCACCGATAACCACAGTTTTTTTAAGGTATTGAAAAAACTGGAAAAACCCCACCAGAATTTACCAAAAATAGAAACTGAAAACAGGAAAGCCTAACAATGTGTCACCATTGGCTAAATAATCCTGTATTGGCTTTCCCTTGGAGATTTTCCTAATCCCTGCAATGTTCCAGGAGATTATTGAGATTTGTTTGTGATCCCTTACCCGTCCTTGATGATTTGGCTGTGACTATTGTTAGGGATGCTGCCTCTGTATTTTTTGGGCTGCTGTAGGAGCAGAGACAGATTAGCATAAATGTGCAGCCAGCAGCAGCTGCACAGGTAAGTGTGGTGGGGAAGTGGGATGGGGCAGGGCATGGCGGGGGAAGCCGACAGACAATAGAATAGGTATTATTTATTAATTTAATGATACCTATTATGTCATATGTCGACTACCCCTTCCCACCCCGCACCACCCGCACCACCCCTACCCTGCCTCACCGCATTTACCTGTGCCAGCCGCCCCTGTGCGCAGCACATTGGTTGTTACAATATGTGACCCTCATGTTGGTAGGGGCGCTTGAGCTGATATGGCTGCTGCTGCTGACTTCAAAGCTGTTAGTGCCCCACAGAACTGAGGGGACCCTTTCTCGCTATAGATGGGAGTAAGGATGTGCAGATATTTCATCTGCCTGGGTGATGAGCAGTTATGCTCCAGTACTACAAATTGAAGTTACTGTTGGTGAAATCCCACTAGGGTTGAGTCGCCATGGGTGCCCCATGGACTTTCCTGATCTGACCGATTCCAGTTATTTTGAAGAGATTTGTGCCAGGATGCTACATGTTTAAATAGGCAAAGGATTCTGCTCCTTTTCAAGATATCGTGCGGGCCCTTGATATAGTATCTAGGAGGATCTTGAGGGCTGGATGGAAGGCCAGAACTTAACGGAGCTTTCAAAATGTTACCACGTTGATGGCCAGTTACCCTTCCTGGTATGCTTGTCAGACTTTCATTCCTCTTCTGACCCAGCTGTGGATGTATGATAGGCTCTTCCGGGCTTGCTGGCACTTCGGTCTTTAAGGTAGTGAGTGCCGATGTCTGGGTACTGGCGTCCACCTTCAAGAGGAATGTACCTGCTGCTTCTTTAGGCCTGAGGTTTTAATTTGATTTATGGGGGACCTGGGGATCCTGTGTGTTACTGTGAAGGGGGTGGACTACTGGTCCTTGAATCTTTCCAACTTTCAATGCCCCTGTATTAGTCCCCTGTTTGGCTGCAAAAGATTGGATAGAACTGCCTTTCTTTGATTTTGATTTGTGGAGTCGGTGGAAGCACTGTGAGTGGTTGCATTGATCTCCTGTATGCTTTGGGGGCCCTTTCTCGCTATAGATGGGAGTAAGGATGTGCAGATATTTCATCTGCCTGGGTGATGAGCAGTTATGCTCCAGTACTACAAATTGAAGTTACTGTTGGTGAAATCCCACTAGGGTTGAGTCGCCATGGGTGCCCCATGGACTTTCCTGATCTGACCCATTCCAGTTATTTTGAAGAGATTTGTGCCAGGATGCTACATGTTTAAATAGGCAAAGGATTCTGCTCCTTTTCAAGATATCGTGCGGGCCCTTGATATAGTATCTAGGAGGATCTTGAGGGCTGGATGGAAGGCCAGAACTTAACGGAGCTTTCAAAATGTTACCACGTTGATACCCAGTTACCCTTCCTGGTATGCTTGTCAGACTTTCATTCCTCTTCTGACCCAGCTGTGGATGTATGATAGGCTCTTCCGGGCTTGCTGGCACTTCGGTCTTTAAGGTAGTGAGTGCCGATGTCTGGGTACTGGCATCCACCTTCAAGAGGAATGTACCTGCTGCTTCTTTAGGCCTGAGGTTTTAATTTGATTTATGGGGGACCTGGGGATCCTGTGTGTTACTGTGAAGGGGGTGGACTACTGGTCCTTGAATCTTTCCAACTTTCAATGCCCCTGGATTAGTCCCCTGTTTGGCTGCAAAAGATTGGATAGAACTGCCTTTCTTTGATTTTGATTTGTGGAGTCAGTGGAAGCACTGTGAGTGGTTGCATTGATCTCCTGTATGCTTTGGCATTTTTTCTGTTTTCTCAGCTTTTCTTGGCTCTCCTTACCTATATCTCTTTGGCGTTATTGTACGAATCTTCATGAAATCTCCCAAAACAGTGCCCCAGTGATTCTTGTGGCACATGGATAGTTTAAGGGTGATCTGTCAATCAGGGAGCTGAGAAAAAGTGGGGATCAAAAACATGCATTTCCCATGTTAATTCCCATAGGACCTTTAAACAAGGCTACAGACCGAACTGATGATCGGAATTACACCAAATTTGGCAGAAAGGTAGCTGTTGGTATAGGGAAGTGTCATTGTGTGTTTGGTGTAAATCTGCTGAGGAGTTGCGGAGTAATTTAAAGAAAGTTCTAACTGCATATATCCGTGACCCCTCCTGATCTCGTGCTGAGATCTGATTGGCTGCCAAAACTTCAAACCAGGAAGTGTTGGCAGCCATCTTGGGACTCGGCATGAGCAGAGACCCAGAATAAATGTTAGAAAAAAAGAAAAAGAGGCAGTGTGGAAATACCCTGACCCCTAGGTCTCTTGGGGTGTCCCACAGGGATCCCACAGGGACACAAAAGCATTAAAAAGGATTTGGCAGGAGTCACATTGGATCTGTGGCTCCCACCAAAAATCTATAAGGATAGAAGGAAAGGCTCCTTCGCGACTGTGGTAATCAGCCATCAGGTGAAAGAAGGTCCCCGGGGGATTTTGGAAAGAAAGGAGGCCCCCCTCCTTGGGCTTATTAATGACCTGTAGCGCTCCACCAATTTTGTGGAATATGGGGCTGTGTGGGCCCCCCCAGCCCTAGGGACCAACACTTTCCCGGGGCTTTATCTGAACACAATGCAGGGGGCACACAGACCCCCGCCCGCAGCCCCAGGGCCTGCTACCTTCCTGGGGCTCTAACTTAAATTCATGTGGGGGTCCTTGTGAACCCCGTGGGCACAGGGACCGCCACCTCCCCAAGGTTGTTCTTAAATTGAATTATTGCAGGGTATGAGCGGACTACCCCCGCAGCCCCAGGACCACCACCTCCCTGGGACTTATGGATGCGGGTGGGCCCGCTTGGCCCACCTATGCCCTGGGGACACATACCTCCCTAGGGCAAACACAATAAAAGGAGGTAGGCTGTGCGCCCCCCCTCCTTGAGCCACAGGGTGAGCTCCTGCTATGTCCTGTAGTGTTTATTCCAGGGACATACAGCCTGATTCATCAAGCTGATTTGCACTCGCAAAGGGCCAGATTCTGAGAATCTGGCCCTTTGCGAGTGCGATTTTTGCATTTGGGATTCATCATCCCAAATGCAAAAATCACTATAACCGAAATCGCATATTTGCGAGGAATTGGATTTAAGGAATCTCTAATAGAGATTCCTTAAATGCAATTCATCAACCAATTAGAAATAGCGAAATCGCAATATTTGGTCTCAATTTACCACCAAGTCTGACTTGGTGGTAAATTGCGAAAATAGTGTAAAAAGCACTTTAGTGCATTGTTTTCTTTTGCATGTTACACACACACATGTCCTTTGGACATGTGTGTGCGCAACACCTGTTCAAATGTGCATTTAAGGGGTGCTACAGGGTGTCCTTTGGACACCCCTGGCACCCTTAAAATCGCTATCTTATTTGCGAGTAGCAAATTGCTACTCGCAAATAAGGGATACTCCCCATTCATTCCTATGGGCCTTTTGGCCCATAGGAATGAATGGGGAGTTATTCCTTATTTGCGAGTAGCAAATTGTTACTCGCAAATAAGGAATGTGTAGGAATCGCTATTTATTTAGCAATTCCTACATGAATACCGTTTTGCGAGTCCTCAATAGCGATTCGCTATGAATCGCTATTAGGGGCTCGCAAAACGGCCCGTTCATGAATCAGGCTGATAGCTTTTTGCTGTGGCTTAGCGGGAGCTTTACCACTCCTGTCAAGCCACAGCAAATGCTCCGCTTCCAGCAAATGAGATCATTAAAATGCTCTCGCTTGTTGGAAGAATTGCTTTCACATACAGGGAGCTGCCTTTCCAGCAGCTCCCTGTGTTTGAAAGCAAATCCAGCTCCTACAGGATATCTGGTTCCTTCTTTGTTTTGAACTTTTTTTTGTTTGAGAAGTGCTATGATTTGCAACTGAGTTGTTTTACTTGATTTACTGCATTTTCTTTTCATTCTAAGGTAAACAGAAAGGGTGGATATTAGTTAGTTGAACTTATGGTGATTTTGTAATTGTTTTCCTGCTTATGGATACGTCATGCTGTGATTTGTTGCTCAGCCAGGGAGCAGCACTTGGTTTGATGAGACATCACCACAAAGCAGTGCTCTCATTGTTGGGTTGGTGACCAAGCGGTGCTGTGATAGTTTGACCTTTGAAAGAACCATGCTGTAATTGGTTACTGTACACTAGGTTGTTTGTTGTGATATGGAGTTCATTTCTAGTGTGTTTGAGTAGATAGAAGAATGGGAAACTTATTAGTAAACCTAAGGTTATTGTTGTCCCAAGGAAGGGTCAGAAATAACCTGCAGAAGGAATGCCAGCCTATGAAATGATGAAAGAGATTGGGTCCTATATGTGTATCTGGATTTAAGATTGGAATAATTGCACTGCACATGATGAAGTTTTACAATTTCCGTAAGAGGATACCTTTAAAGTTAGGAAACTATATTACGTGAGGCAAATCATGCATGACATGAAACTGCTGACCAAATCTACATAGTTTGAGGGTCTTAATAAATGGAATTGTATTGTTACAGAAAAAGAGAGAAAGAAAGTAGCAAAGTGGACAAAGAGCTCATTTAGTCATTAGTTTGAAAGGAAACTGGATCAAGAGGGGAGAAAAGTTGGAGCGAGGTGAAATAATTGAATGCGTAAAAATAATTAAGTGTGGACGGTGAACTCCGCTCTGCTGGCTGAGCTTGCGAAGTTTTTCCTACTCTGTCTCCCGCATAACGTAGCAGAGTTTACCAGCCCGCACAGTCCGGACAGATTTACTGAGCGTCATTCATGAGTGATTCTGAACTCTTCAGCCAAATCTATAAAGTCCTGTGCTATTTAACACCAATCACTGCCTGGGATACTTTAAGGAGCTACTAGCTATGTGTGCCTTGTGATTTGTTCGAGGTTGCTGTGGGTGTTGAAATTTGTCACCCAAATGTCTCATGCTTCCAAGTGAGTACAGAACATGTCTCTTGAGACTGGATGCCCCTGCTGAGATTCAGCACCTCTTATCATCCCTGTACCTTTATCAGCTGCAGTGATGCATTGCCGGGGGGTTCTGGGTACATGGATTCAGCAGAAATGCCTGGACAACGCTTCCCTCTTGGGTCCCAGCGATAAGGTGAATGTCACCGAAGTGCTCCGGCTGCCCAGGGTGTAGATGGCAACCGGGTCTCCTCCCACATCCACCTTACATGCTCTGCTGCTGAGGAATCTCAAAAGATATTTGCTGCCATAAAACCCCCCACTAAACTATGGAGTACACCAAATTCCAACTGCTCATCTCACTCGCCATTCTACAAGAGTGCTCTTGCAGAGAGTGCTTCTGAATGTGTTCCTTTCCTCTGTAGCAGCCCATTCTCTCCAGTTGATCTGCACCTTTCGAATATGGCTGCCATAGTAGATATAGTAGTCTCAGTCCTCAGGGGCCGTCTGCTACTCGAGTATGGGTGCCATATAGGAACAGGATAATCTCATCCATTACTAGCATACCAGGGCGTGCCTGTTTTGTTCTTTTCTATCTCCATCACTCTGCTCTCTGTATGGTGATTGCTGTACGGGCTTCAGACACAAGGTAAGATGTTCTTGAACCTGCACACCCAATATTTCTATCGGATTCTCTGAGCCCTTCAGTTTCAATGATCCTTGTTCTGATGCCACTCTCCCCCCGGTAGCCTCACTGGTCCTTTTGCTAGCTCACCCTCCTCCTGTAGCTTCTGTGCTCCTCGGAACTAGCCCCACAGCTTCTATGCTCCTCTGAACCATCCCCCATAGCCTCGGTGCTCCTCTATTCCTACCTGTTGCTCTGAGCGTTCTCCAACAGTCCCCAATCCTCTATGTGCCCGTTAGTTAAGGGCGGAGTGGAGCTCCGTGGAATTCCACTGAGTTTTAATGCAACTCCAAGGAACTCGAAGGAACTCCGCATAGTGCAATTCCACAAGCTCAGCCCACCTTTATAGAAATCGGAAACAGTAACAGAAAAAAAGCAGGCTAGATAAAATAAAGCCAAATGGAAAATTTAACAGGCAGACAAATCTAATGATGATGATAAATTCATAAATGAGCTTTTGAATTCTAAGCCTCCTCCATATACAGGTTGAGTGACAGCTGCTGCTCCTATTACTGTGGGAGTGGACACAGGAGCTGAGGGATTTAAAGTGGGGTTAAAACTTCTACTTTTACTCGGGAGGTACCAAGTGTACCAACCGAGATGGTGATAACAATAGTTCCTAGTACAAGTAAAGATGTATCATCTGAAACTCAGAAACAGGTTGTTGCAGCTGCAGGAGCAGTGATAGTTCAGGTCATTCCTAAAGAAATTAGCATAGACATTTTGAAAATTTAATTTGGTGAAATGCTACAACATAACATAGATTTGAATAGGTTGTTGACTTACAATGCTGATGAAATTAGATATCTGATTAGAATAAGAAGTCAGATGTGCAAATGTTGCACATGATAAACTAGAGGAACTGGCTGATGAATTAGAAGTTGACATCAGCAAAATAAAATGTAACATTATAAAAATGGATTTGACACATGATGTAATTAGGGAAATGGGTTTAAGTACTCTAAGAGCTCATATTAAAGTTGTAATTGAATAAAAATAGTGATTGGAGTAATTTGAAAAAATATTGAGGAATATGGAAAAAGAGGACAGCAAATAAAAAGAGGATAAAGGTAGAGTAAGAAGTGTTGGAAGTGATTCAGAGGTTGTGGTAGGGACAGTTTTGAAATTTACTTTGAGAGAAGTACATGGAGAGAATCATGAACATGTACCCAGGACTTGAGTTGATTTATATTCCTTACACATAATTTCCTGAAGTTGCAAGAGGTGTATGATGGTATGATGAAGATATTGTGGACAGATTTGGATTTGTTGTTTGAGATTGTGGCTACTAGTAATTTGGTGTTAGAGAATCGGAGGTTGTGGTTGGTTGACCGTTCGAAGAACAGGCCAGAATTGTTTGCAGAGACAGAAGATAAATATAGCACTGTGATTGAGTATTTGAAAAAATTAGTTCCATAAAATTTCAAGAACCTCGCAAGAGCCAAAAGAGTCAGTGCATTCTTTTTATGAGAGACTAATGCACATTTACAAGAAGTACAGCAGATTTGAAAAATCCAAAAGGAATGGGATTTGTGGTTTCGTATCTGCATTCATAATGGATTGAGACCCAAAATTAGTAATCAACGAGATCTGGATGCTGGAAAAGAATAGTAGTGATTACTTTGAGGCTAGGCAAAAGAAGCTCAAGGAGAAGCTGATGATTGCTCAGACAAAGTAATTTGAAAATGCTCTCAGAATCAAAGGGATTCAAATATGAATTTCATACAGGGATGAATCAAGTGCAAATGCAAACTAGTGGTAGAGGTGATGGAGTGAGCGTCAGAGTTGAGATGTTAAAGAAAAATACAGCTTGTCACCTATGTGGGTAGATCAGACACTGGAAGAGGGAGTGTTGTCAAAATCCTAACAGGATTTCTGGGAATGTGGAATAAGTTTCACAGCAAACATATGGTCATTACAAACTTGCTGAATACAGAACAAAATGTTCAGAGTCAGCCCCTGTGATGCAGCAGAATATGAGGAGCAGGATGCCCCAGGGTAGGGTATTAGCAGAGTCTATTGATTTTGAATGATGACTTGACAGGGACAAGTTTACAATGATGATGTCTGAGTGTGGATTGTATGCTTGGAGCAGTCCTAGAGGTAGACTAAAGTCCTATATGTTGACAGAGAAGTCAATGTCCATCCTGTTCCATTTTTGATCAATTCAGGGGGTACCCATTCTACAGATTGCTCGGGGGAAGTTTCAAAACTACCTCTCTCGGAAAGAGAAGTCCAAGTTGTAGGGATCAGAAATAAACAAATTGTTAATCAGATTCCAGCAGATGTTCCGGTTAAATTCGGCAGATGGAAAATAAGCATCAGTTTATTGTATGTGACACAAGTCCTGTGAAAGTATTAGGAGGAGAGTTAACAAATTGCGTATTATATTGGACTCAGTGTTTAAAATTAGTTCTTCAGAATCAAGAAATGAGTTGTTCCCAGTGTTAACGGAACATGGCTTGATTCTGGATACAGTCAAAAGATGAGGGATGGGATTTTTCCAGTAAAGAGAGTGGATTTATTAAAATATCAAAACCAGTTAAAATCAAGTTTAAACCTGATGCAATATTCTGTAGACAAAACATTTCAAAAGAGACAGAAGAGGGAATTAAACCAGTCATTGAAAACTTATTGAACAGTGAATCCTCCAGCAGGTCGTTGGTGGTCCTTGTAACTCTCTTGTGATGGGAATTAAAAAGCCAAATGGCAAATGGAGAATCATACAATATACCTGTAAAATTAACAAAATTGTTGTACCATGTTGTCCAGTGGTACTGAATCCATCAGGGATCCTGTTCCTTACTCAATAAAAAGCAGAATGGTATATATCATTGATTTATTTAAAGGGTTCATCTCTGTTCCCCTTCGTGAAGAGTCTCAGTTCCTTTTTTGTGTTCCAGTTTTTGAATGAAGTTCTCGTGTAGTGTAGGATCCCATACGGTTATACTGAAAGTCCTTCAATCTTCTCACAAATACTGAATGAAGATCTAAAGAGTTTTAAATTGCCATGAAATTCATTCTTGCTGCAGTATATTGATGACCTACTGGTCACATCAAAGACAAAACAGGACTCTAAGCTTGATAAAATTGCCTTGGTAAATCATCTAGTTAATAATAAACATAAAGTCTCACTGACTAAAATGCAGTAATGTAAGAAGGAACTCCTCTATCTCAGATACCATACAAAAAAAGATGTGAAGAAAGTCTCAAAATAACGTGCTTCTGTTGTTCTGAAAATGAGTCCGCCAACCACCCAGAGGACGGTTTCGAAATTTCTTGGAATCATTGGATACTGTCATCAGTGGATTTCAAACTGTTCCATGATTGCAAAGCCTTTAGTGAGGTTAACCTACAGTGAGGTCCAAGATCCTGTACCATTTCATGATGAATGCATTGACACATTTAAAAAACCTGAGAGAGAGTTTTACCCATGTTCCTGCAGTCTGGATGCCTGATTACAATTTAATGTTTTTGTTTTTTTGTTTTGTTAGAATGGATGTGTACTTTCCATTTTTTCTTAAAGGCATGGAGGACCAATGCGTCTAGCATCATATTTTCTGCTGTCCTGGATCCAGTAGGTTGTTTGAAATCAGTTGCAGCTATTTAGTTAGCCATTGAACAGAGTGAATGAACTGTGATGGGTCATACTTTAATTGTCTATGTTCCACATTCAGTTTAAAAGGGACAAGGACTCAGCATATGGCAAACAGCAGACTGCCCTGTTATGAGCAGAACATGCTCATGAAAAAGAAACTTTACATTCTGAGATTTGACATTTTGAACCCAGCACCACTGCTTCCTATGTCAAACAAGAAGAGTGAAGACAGGGAACATTATGTTATAATAGATGATGACTGAGACCATGACTGTCTCGAGGTGACCGAATTATGCACAAAACCAAGAGTACATATTAAAGAAACACCATTTGAAATGACTGATCTGACACTATTTGTTGATGGCTCAGGTTTAAAAGACTAATATGGAGCACCAGCCGCAGTCGGTAGGGGAGTACCTGCTGGGGCGGTGACGTGGGGAGGGGGAGGGGCAGGGTGGGGGTTAGTAATGTTTGGATAATGGACGTTTGCAGGTAAGTAAACATTTAAATAAATCAAACTAATTTTGTTGCCCACGCTGCATTGCCTTTGGGGATGCAGTGCAAGCAATGAAATTCGTTTGATTTATTTATATGTTTACTTACCTGCAAACCTCCGTTATCCATACATTACTAACCCCCACCCTGCCCCTCACCCTCCCCCTCCCCGCGTCACAGCCCCGGCAGGTACTCCCCTACCGACTGCGGCTGTGGAGCCCTGAGAGCTGCATATGCAGCATGCACTACTTCTGAAATGTTAGAAGCATCCTCTTTATCGAATGTGACTTCAGCACAGGTGGGAGAATTGCTTGCTTTAACAAGAGGTTGATGTTTATCAGAGAATTACGTGATTTACACAAATAGCCAGTATGTTTTTGGTGTTATACATGATTACAGGCAGTAATGGTCACAAAGAGTATTCTTAACATCTTCAAGAGCCCCCATAAAAACAGTGTGTAAATATTGGATTTACTAAGTGCCATTCAGAAGCCAAAGGAAGTAGCTGTTGCAAAGTGTAAAGCTCATGAATCCGACAAAGTTATGGTTACTCTTGAAATTAGAAGTACTGATCTGATAGCCATTATGGCGCATTACAAGAAGAGTCAATTGTGCAGGAAAATTAAAACAAAGAATTGGGAATTGATGCAGTGAAGAGTGTAAACAAGGTTACAATGTTAATTGTTTCTTTATGGATGATTCAATGCAAAGTCTTTGAGTGAGTTGAGGGATTTCAGAAAGACTGCACCAGAAAATGGGAGAAACTAGGCTACAAAAAGAAGTATCAGAATTTGTATTCCAATGTAGAACGAATGTACATACTCCCCGATTCAATGCTACATCCAAAATGCAAGTATCTGCACAATCAAAACGCATACATGAAGAGATAATTTGGTCAGGATTTTCGAAAGGTGTTGGGAGAAAGCATGAATTTGAAAGGTTGTCGAGAATGTTTGCAACCAATGTCTGACTTGTCATTTAAACAATCAGGGGAAAAGTACAGCTTTATTGAGATGCTATATTGAAATGGCTTAAAGTATGTCTTGGTAATTACCTGCTTGATTTGTAAAAGGGTGGATAGCCATACAATTGCCAAATTGTTGTAGAGAGAGTGATACAGTGATTCGTCCAACCTCAATTCTGATAGCACCCATGTTATATTCAACAGTCTTCTAGTCTTGTGGAGCGAGTAATGGCACTCTTAAGAATACACTGGCAAAGATGTGTGCTTCAACTGATTTGAAATGGCCTACTTCATGTTTTGATGATCATGTGAAGTACACCTGACAAAAAGACTTGTTTACTGCCACATGAAGTGTTTATGGGTAGAGCAATGACCAATGCATTTGTACCTTCAGCTGCACTAGTTTCAATAACTGAATACAGTATGCTAGATTATTGCAAAGGTCTGGCTGATGTGGCGAAATCTGTTTTTCATCAGGTGACTTCATCTACAGAAGAATGCAAAGATACTCCATTCACTGGACTGAGGGCAGGGGATTGGATAGTAATCTGAAAGCAAGCCCACATGGAGTGCCTGGACGTGTGCTGGAAAGGGCCAAATCAGGTGATTCTGACAACAAATACTGCAGTAAAGTGTGTAAATGTGCCACAATGGATCCACGCTGCTCACACAGAGAGTGATCTGGCAAAGAACACAGCAACTGTTCAGAGTTATGTTATGTTATTGAAACTTTTTAAGCGCAAACTACTACCCGAGGGTGTCCTGGTGCTGAAACCAAATGTCCTTCGGAGGCCTTAACACGGAAGAGAGTGGATATCTAGTTAGACTGGAAGAGCCAGGTCTTCAAGGCCCTCCTG
Organism: Lissotriton helveticus; assembly: GCF_964261635.1. NCBI lineage: Eukaryota > Metazoa > Chordata > Amphibia > Caudata > Salamandridae > Lissotriton > Lissotriton helveticus. The sequence goes on from NC_136059.1 coordinate 1,093,895,599, forward strand.
AAGTCCAGGTGATTGGTTATACACCTAAGATGCATTGGTAAGTCGTTCCATGCCTTGGCAGCTCCACCGCAAAACCTTTGCCCCCCCAGCTGGACTTCTATACAAAGGGCACTGATACCTGTTTTGCTTCTGAAGAGCACAGAGTTCTTCTAGGAACATACCACTGGAAGTTAAGTTTCAGCTGAAGGGGTCCGTAGCCTAGGAGGGATTTATGGACCACACACAGAGCCTTGAAATGAACACGTTTTTTAACAGGCAGCCAGTGGAACTTTTCAATGTTATGTTATGTTAGGTTGTCTTGTAAAGCGCATGGCTACCCAAGCAATGGGGCGTCCCAGCGCTGTAGACCACTGGGGAACCCGTCCTGGCATTCCCTGTGAGATGATCCCTGCTGGGTATCTCCAAGGTGAAACCAGGCATCCCCGGTGTATGTGGGGGGCGGTTGTGGAGATGAGGCAAGCTAATGCCGAGTTGCCGAGTGTGATCCCTGGTTAGAGTAGGCACCGAAGCGAGAATTATGGAGTCCGCTGACCCTGGTCCACGACCCTGCCGCGTCGGGAACTGAACCCTGGTCCTGGGCCGTCCTCTGCTTCCGGTTCTGCCGCCTCTAACCAGTGAGCCACACCACTCCACATGTGGAAGCATACTTATGTATGCCGGAGAACAGTCTGGCTGCTGCATTCTGCAGCAACTGAAGTCTCTTCATAAGCCCTTCCTGGATATTGAGATAAAGGCTTTTACAATAATCTAGTTTGGACATTGCCAAGGCAGTGATGACCGTTTGTTGGCAATCTTTAGGAAGAAACAGCATGATCTTCTTGCAAGATCTCAAAATGTAAGACGTTGCAGAAGTCACCGCGTTCACTTGATCCTTGAAATTAAGCTTATTAACTATATAGACTCCTAAGTTCTTTACCTTCCTTATCGGAGTCGGAAGAGGGCCCATTTAATCCGACCACCATGCTGGTGACCAAAATGCCAGGTTGTTGCCAAACAAAACCACCTCTGACTTACTGGAATTAAGCTTAAGGCAGTTTTGGGTCAACCAGTCAGGTCCCAAGCCGAGCTCAAGTTCACAGCATGGAATCTAGAGGGTGTGAAGATTTTGATTTTGAAATTGGTAAAGACAAACAGCAAAACCAATCTGATTAAAACAGTGATCAGAGTGAGGAGCTGTTGCAGTATAAAAGGCAAAAGCATGAGAGACCGCAATAAGAAGTAATCTCTGATCTGAGCAGTGAGAAGTTGCAATTTAAAATTAGAATTACCAAGACCCCCACAGGAAAATAGGTACACTGTGAACAGAGCAATTAGAGACAGAGACAGAGATAAAGACAAAGCTGATCAAAGTGTAAGTTTAAATTCCAGCTTGAGTTTGTGCTCAAGTCAGAGTTCTGTTGAAAATAAAGAAACAACTACTGGTGCTGAAAAAGAAAAGTCTAAGGGAGATTTTCCTAGGAAAAGAACTTGGAAAAAGAAGTATTTTGAGCTAGAAAAAAAATCAGAAAGACAATTGGATTCCGAAACTAGAGTGAATCTCCAGTTGGTAAAAGGTTGACAAGAAAGAGAGTTCAAACTCGAAAACACTTCTCTCCTGAATGGGTGCATCTAGTCACTGTTTCTGAAGAAGATGAAATTATTGATGGTTATTCATTGGTGAATTAGTACAAGTTTGTGAGTGAAACAAAGATTGAATTAGAAAAAGAAGCAGAACTACCTTGACTGAGAAAAAAGACTGTTGAATAGAAGTGAAATTCAAACTGATGAATAAGAAATTTTGATAAAAGTATTTGACAAGCCGGAAGAGACTTTCTTTATAAAGACGTACACATTTTTTCCAATTTTGATCAAGTTGTTCTTCTAGTTGGGCTTAATTAACTTCGAGATAAACTCTTGGAAAAAAACGAAAAAGAAGAACTACGAATTTTTCGGGGGGGATTATTGTTTTATTAAAATAAGAAGTAAGAAACATCATTGTTTTAAATTAAACTTTTTTGTTGAATTAGAAGACATTTTGTCTCATTATCAGAATGAGAATTAACTTTATTCAGCCATAAAAGTACACAGATACATACAATAATAGAAATCCTCCTTATTCATAAAACACTGATAAAATCCATGAAATTGTGAATAAAACAAATATTTAAAAAAGTCAAATTTCACATATTCAATCAAATTACATGGTGCTCCTAGAACGTACTGCTGCCCAAAGAAACAAACTAACAAAGTAGCAAATTTCAGTATCGGACAGTTCTTCCAAAAATGGAAAGCCTGGAAACATTTTTGAAAATTTCTGAGTCTCTTAAGAGGTACTAAATATTTTTTAGTATAAAATGTGTAACAATTACAGAAAAAGAGGAAATGATACATTGATTGTTTAAGAAATTATTTCAGGGCTATATTCTGGAGTTAAGCTTATGCTGATACCCAAGTGGTAAGCATAAACAATATTTCACTGCGCCAGCTCTAAATCGAAATAATAGGGAGCTCTCCCAACTCCTGCTGATGTCCCACAGGTAACTAGTAGTAACAACCACAGGATTAAGGTGTAAATAACTCCCAACATTTGGTTTTTGGGCTTCCAAATGTAACCTCTCAGCTTGTAACTGCTCTATCAGTGTGTTTGCTTCCCACCTGGGACAGCGTGTGGAGGTATGTCAGAAAAAATATTCGTTAGGCCTATTCCTTCCAATTACCTTTTCACATATGCCAACCATGGAATGGAGATGCTTTTGTCACAGGCCAAACAATCTGCAATTATGCTCCCTGTGAGTGTGGCCTCATGCTTGCTCATAATAGATAACCACAGGAGCAGTGGGCAAGTGTGGATGTGATCACTTAAATAAGTTAGGCCTAGCTCCTGTGGTGAAAAAAATGTGGGATCGATACAGGGACTGTAAGGATTCTTCTACTGAAGCGATTTTGTTCCCTTTGAAGAAACTTAGGCTCATTATTTCCCCAAATTTCTGGCCCTAAGTTGCAAGAGGTACACACTGGGCGGAATATATTTGTAACACAAGTGTCAGTGTCCTTCTGCGTGGTGGAGATGGTAAACGTAGGAGCGAGCCAATTGCTCTAGACAGTTTTGCCCTACTCTGCTATTTGGGGAGTACAATAATCAGTAGAACCAAAGGTGACCCCCAAATAAGAAAAAGTGCTGGTGCTCTGTAATATGTTGGCACTCACTCTGATTGATGGAAATCGAATACTCCTGGCCACATGACATTGTAAAAGTTTAGCAAAATTAGTCATCACATCAAGGTTCAACACATAATGCACAAATGAATAAACCAGGAGATGCAGAGCTTTCTGTGTGCAGGCAAGTAACACAGAGTCACCTGCATAAAGAAATGCGGGTAGAGGGGACATTATTTATCCTAGGTATTAGGGTGGCACTTAGGGTGTTCTATGCTAAGATTATTTATATACTTTTTGTCTCAATAGAAGATGGATCACAGCAAAAGTGTAAAAGTGTAGGGCTAATAATACTAATTATAGGATTTATTGTTTTAATGGGACGGTTGCTGTGCTTATTGACTGCTGTGGGGTATCTTTTGGATTGTCCAAAGGCAAATGTTGAACTTACTACTCTAAAAAATGAATTTAAACATGATGTGGCAGTACATACAGATTTTTTAGTTAGTGGTTTGAAACATAGGGGCTTATTGCGATGTCGAAGTTGCCTCTGATCACACTGTCACTGTCTCAGGACCGACCGACCTCTGGTCGGAGGTTCCGACCACCTGATTACGATGCTACCGAGCACTGTTCGGTCACATACTACCATTTTTCAATGGGAGCTTGTGTTACGGCCATAAACAGGCTGTAATACAGGCTCCCATAGAGAAATGTGTGTGTGTGTGTGTGTGTGTGTAAAACCCTGCACACTGTGGGAGGCACCCCATGGTGCCTGTCACACCGTGCAGGGATTTACAGGTGGGCTCCCTAGGTACCCCCTTGGCCACCACCCGTAGGCCACAAAGGCAAAAGTCAGTTTCCGACAGCCTTTCTGCGTAGGAAAGTACGTCAAGGAAAGGCTGTGGGAAACCGTCACTGTAATCCAGACGGCTGAAACGCTGTCCATAGAGGATTATGGTGCGTGTCTGACCAGCTGGAAGACTCCGATAGCGGGTTGGAACTGAGTTGGAATAAGCAGCCGATTTACGCTCCAACTTCTGACATCGTGTTTCCGCGGTCAACCGCAAACCGACCATGTCGGTCAGAAAGCTTCCGCCTTGCCATTAGACGGTTTCCTACTGACATTGTAATCTGGCCCATAATGTTTATACTAAAATAAGTAGAGAGTATGTAAATATAACAAAGGTTAGTAGATGTAATGTTTATGCTGACCTTCCCACATGAGATGGGGAGGGATCCACCTATGTGAAGTGCCAATTTCTTATTCTTTATTGTGTAGTGTTATTGTTTCAATTTCTAATCATGATGAATTCCTTTCTCCATATCTGACTAAATGTGTTATGACTTTAGAGAATCCGCATATTAGGGAAGATAACAGTGAAAGTAAATATGGTAACATTTTGAGGATGATTGCAGAAACAGAGATGATACTAGTCCAGTTAAATGCTATGTGTGACTTTTGAGTACAGAAATATTAATATAACAATTATCCTGTGGGACTCATTCAAAAATCGTACCTTCTTATGTGTTTTGAGGGAACCCACAGTTACTCAGACTTACTCATCGAACCAAAATGAATTACAAAGAAGATAAATCACAAGACTGATGTAGTTTGCATCTTGTAATGTTTCGACTTTAATCAAGTGTAACAATCAATAAAATAAGTGATCATAGTGCAGACGAGGCAGTGCTCCAATGGTGATTATATTTACAGAGAACGTAGATAACAGACACTGTACAATTCCCAATGCCTGTATGCATTCATTGATATAATTCATAACAGGGTTTGCATATGTCAGTGTGGAATCCTTTGAAGTTAATTTACACGTAACACCCAAGAGGGAGGATTTGTTGCCATTTCTACCCTGTGTGACTGCTAGGGTATGTACAGGACATAGTCATCTGATGACCAGGTCTATCTCAATCAAGTATTTCAGTGGCGGGACATATTCTTTAAGAACTAATACCATTCCTCTTCATACCAAACGTGAAAAAATTGGTCCCATACAGATCGAACCAGTTCCAATATCAAGGCAAATTTGCCAAAATGTTGATTTTAATGTATTCTTCAACAAGAACGTGGTGGATCTAACCTCACTCCATTTGGCACCATTAAAGTATGGAGAGTACCAATCCTCTCCACAATTTGATAGTGCCTAACGGTGTGGAAGGTAGTGGAAGTTTCTCGATTAATCTTAGAAGTGGGCTAGTGTTAGGCACTATAATATGCTATGAATATCCAGTTTCTGATTTGCCCAAAATGTGCTATTGATAGTCATGCTAGGAATCTTGTTATGTATACATAAATTGCGTATACAAACCTCTGGTTTTATGTTATTGGGGTCAACTACTATTTTTCCCCAAGGAACGTTGTCCGTTTGAGCAAGACGTTTTGTTAAGTATGATTAGGCTGTCCGGTTTTAGGTTGAAACCTATAATAACTGATAAAACCCCACTGAAAGAGAAATAGCCCTCACCAGTGAAAACATATAAACACTGAAAAAACACCTGCACAGCCACAAACTAAATGCCATTCAAATAAAGGAAAAAGAGAGTGACAGAGTCATTTTTTTTTCTTCCTGAAGGGGCCAATACAATGTAACTTTGTTATACAAGCTAGCAGTACGAAAGACTGGGCTAACCTTATTCTGATTGTGTTTTGTTGTTTAGGGATGCCACTAAAATATTGTTTCTTCTTTTTTTTGTTTTTTTCCATTTTGTGGTCTTTGGTCGAAAGATGCAGGGTTTAGAAACATGTTTGAGGCCTGGTTTAATTATTTTATAAACTGTAGAGAATCAGGAAATATCAATACCATATTTGATATTTTGACTGTGTTTGATTTTTTCACTGATAGGTAAAATGGCTGGTTTCATAAGAATCTTCCCTAATATATGTCATCACAATATCCCACAGAGAATGTGTAAAAACCATTAATACATCAGCCCCTAGTTTCTAGTGAGTCAGTATTGATAGTAGGTGAATTGCCAACACCTCAGACTTTAAACATTCAATGCAAGGTATAGTGACAAGTATATTTGAAAAGAGCGCTATCACCAAGCATCTGGGATAGTGGTGAAAACATTACACCAGACTTTTGGAAAACATGGAACGCAGTGTCACTTGGAATGCTCTGCAAAAAAGGTTCTTTCCACGTTCAACAAAGATTGGAGTGATATTGTTTGTATTTGCAGTTTTTCAGCTACGTATATGAAAAAGTTGTGTGATGACCTGTCAAAATTGATACCTGAGCTGAAGTGCTTCCCTGTAAGAGATCCTTGCCACTTGTTAGATGGTATGCTGAAAGCATCTTTCCAATCTTCAGAGCTATTGAGGAATGCTATTGATTTTTTTAGTCCATTCTGGTGCACTGTTTTCTTATGCACGGGAACTAAAACGCAAATATTTCTTATGTTGGGCTTTGTGTGGCATAAAAAAAAAATCATCCCAACTGTGTCCCTGATGGTTCTCAGTCCAAGGGGCTATACATGCTATATTATCCATGTGGCAACCCTTTACAGAATTTTTGCTGAGTGATGATGCCAAAAGCAAGAAATGTGACGATCTTTGGTTGCATATTGATAGTGGCCCTCCCTTCACATCATACTGTATGATGTTGTGAAGGGAGGTGCCTCTTATCGCTAAATTAAGGATGCTGGAGCTGAATAGCCTGAGGTAAGTTTTGTGGTAATCGAAATGTTGGGGTTCAATACATTATTGGGGTTCAGACTCTCACATGGTTAGCTGTACTTTTTTTGATTGCCAAGAAACTACTTTGAAATAATATATTTGCAAATATAATGTAACGCTCATGTCTTTGCGGGGGCGGTATGTCATAACATCCTGAATTTAATATGCTGCTGCACATGCCCTTTTCACATCACAATTTCCTGACTACTCTGTATAGTTCCCTTTTAGGCACAACACTCCAAATCAGTTCTATAAAGTTTACAAGCTTTTTCCAAGCTTGAAGGGCAATCAAAATGTTGAAAAATGTTGTGTATCCATCTGTTTTGGTTTAGTCTTAGAAATGATTTTTGGGGAGAAGTTTGCCTGCAATGTCAGCAGAACAGTCACAGTATACCAGACAATTGAGAGTAAAGAAAAGGAACAGTTGTTTTGTATAAAATAATACTATTTCTATAGGTTACAGACCACGCAATGGGACTTTTAAACATGCTGAATGCACAACATACCCCATTATCTACAGATTGCTCCGTGGCATAGTTAGTAGCTATAAAATCGTTTCTTCTGTTTTCCATTTTCTTTCACTGGACTGTAATAAGAAATTGCTGTATAAAATGGCGCGCGCGCTGTTATTCCTCGAGAGAAGAAAAGCTGGACCAGATGTTCTGATTTGGGGCCCAAGTATGTTGAAATGACGAGCGGAGTTAAAATTAGATCAGGTGTGAGAGGCTAGTATGGGCATAGCAGGCGCCTCAATAAAAACGGCCCATAAAAACGGTACTGGGGTGAAAAATAAATGTGATCTTTTTTTGCGAGTTAGGCTGGAGGAAGAATGGTAGTTGATGATAGATAGAGCCTGGGAAACGCATATTGAACAGATGGCTTCCTCCTCATCGTCTTACATGCCTGATGAAATAAGCATTGGCAATGCAAAAACGTCTGGCCTTTCAGAGGTGTTGGCTGACCTTTTAGCTTGCCTTTCCTTGTTACCGATGCTGAATAGCATTGGTAAAAAACAGAACATGCTTGTTGTCGATGCCGAACTTGCATTGGCAAAATAAAGAGGTCATGACTGGTTCCAGCTTGATTACGTATGCAGACTTATGTGTCGCAACGCACGCATGAAGTGGTTGCTATTTTTGTTATTTTTGAAGTTCCTTTCCAAGAAGGCAGGTTCTGATCAAGGAGAAGTAAATTGAAACCTAACTAAAACTTTATTTTATTTCTTCCCTGTCCATTCCTGTCCACATTTTTATTATTATTTTTGCCACTTTTTGGGAGGGCTCTGCAGCTGTAATTTGCTAGTGAGCCACGCCCTATGCTACAATACATTAAAATCTTGCTCAAGATAGTTATTGGACGTGTGACTGCTCGGTGAAGCTACCGAAATAGTGTACGAAGCATGGACGGCTAGCCTTCCCTTGCAGTCAAAGTATTGAGGGGCATATTAGCAAGCTGAAGTATCGCCGCTTTTTCGGCGAAATCTGCCGAGAAAGCGGAGATACTTCCAGCGCCCTATTAACAAGGGCATGCTAACGCCTGCCTCAAGCCCACTTTGCATGTCAGCGAGAAACATCGCTAATGACATGCAAAGTGGGCGTTCCCACGTCCAACCACATGTAAAATGTGGTTGGAGGTGGGAACACCCTATTACCAAGGCAGGCGTTGGGAGAAGAAGACCTGCGATAAACTCGTTTATCGCAGGTCTCCCAACGCCTGCTCTGACCAGGTGTTAAGGCATTGATAACATGGGGGTGTGGATCATAACGCTGAATCCACCCCCCCATATTATCAAGGGACACATTAGCACGTGAAAACAATGTTTGTTTTCATGCGCTAATGTTCCATATCGCCGACTATCGCCGGATTTAATTTCGCCCAAGTGTTGCGCATTGATAATTACACGCTAATACGGCGAAAAATCCAGCGATAGCCGGCGATATGGAAATGTGCGATGTGCGTTATATAACCCACATCTAGATAATATGCCCCTCATTTTCCTGTATAGGCCTACATTACCAGTGACCTTTTAAATCATGGCAGGTGCAGTAAATACAGTTGCTGCATATTCTCAAGTTATAAGTTTTGTGGCTAGAATCACACTCCCACAATTTTCATAGGTAGCTTAGAGGAGGAGGTGGGGACGGACGTCATGACTAGATACAATAAGACAGCTATCACTGTTCCAATAAAGATTTTAAGTCCAGAAATACTGTTATTTTGTTTATAAATTGCATTAGTTTGATAACACCGTAGATAAATAAAAATATGTGTAGAGCACGGAGTCACTCATATCAATAAAGCAACAAAATAATGTTGCCATTCTGGGCATCCTTTAAATACATAGGGACATATTTATGACCCGGTATGACTCCACACAACATGATGCAAGAGCAACGCAAACCTCAAGTTATATTTTTGAAGCTATGCACAGCGTGGCTCTACATGGTTTAAAAAATCTGGAGTAAATCAACACAGCACCAAATGCTGCATTGCATTTCTCTGCATAAAAGAGGCATTCCATGGGCAATGCGCAGATGTTTTCATGCGACTCCTGTGGTTTTTGATGCATTTCCAGATTTGCCAAAACTGGTAAACCTGGGAATGTGCCAAAAAGATACACCTCCACAGTAGAGGCATAACTATGAGCAAGATCTTTATTTCTCCTCCTTTTTTCCTCTTTCTATGTGTGAGGCATTTTACAGCACACATAGAAAGAGGAAAAAGCCTCTCAGGATAGTTTTTGTGCAGGAAGTCTTCCTTTTCTGAATAAAAGCAATTCTGCCCACAACACAGGACCGTGGTGCAAGGAAATCTGCATTGGCGCCAGGCTGTCATAATGGTACAAAAGGGGGTGGTGATGGACGGAGCATCTGAACCAATCAAACACTCACACCCAGTCAAAAGATCTGGGTTTAATCCATCACCGTTCTTTAGCCCACTCTGCCACCCCAGTTCAGACATGGCTATATGCAAATCAGTCTGACCCTGTGCCTCATGGGAACAGTCCAGCCCGAACTGCCAAGCCCTGCCTTCCCTGGACCAGAAACAAGCTTCCGAGGACCGGTTTCTGGCATTACAGCCTTCTTCAGCCCGGCTTGCTTGAATCCAGTGGCAAAGTGAGCAAGGGACTCACGTCTGAGCATACCCTGCCACACTTATGGCGGCCAAAGCGGTACAAAAGGTGGTGGTGATGGACGGAGCATCTGAACCAATCAAACACTCACACCCAGTCAAAAGATCTGGGTTTAATCCATCACCGTTCTTTAGCCCACTCTGCCACCCCAGTTCAGGCATGGCTATATGCAAATCAGTCTGACCCTGTGCCTCATGGGAACAGTCCAGCCCGAACTGACAAGCCATGCCTTCCCTGGACCGGAAACAAGCTTGCGAGGACCGGTTTCTGGCATTGCAGCCTTCTTCAAACCAGCTTGCTTGAATCCAGTGGCAAAGTGAGCAGGAGACTCACGTCTGACCATACCCTGCCACACTTATGGCGGCCAAAGCGGTACAAAAGGGGGTGGTGAAGGACGGAGCATCTGAACCAATCAAACACTCACACCCAGTCAAAAGATCTGGGTTTAATCCATCACCGTTCTTTAGCCCACTCTGCCACCCCAGTTCAGACATGGCTATATGCAAATCAGTCTGACCCTGTGCCTCATGGGAACAGTCCAGCCCGAACTGCCAAGCCATACCTTCCCTGGACCGGAAACAAGCTTCAGAGGACTGGTTTCTGGCATTAAAGCCTTCTTCAGCCCGGCTTGCTTGAATCCAGTGGCAAAGTGAGCAAGGGACTCACGTCTGAGCATACCGTGCCACACTTATGGCGGCCAAAGCGGTACAAAAGGGGATGGTGATGGACGGAGCATCTGAACCAATCAAACACTCACACCCAGTCAAAAAATCTGGGTTTAATCCATCACCGTTCTTTAGCCGACTCTCCCACCCCAGTTCATCACCACCCCCTTTTGTACCGCTTTATATTGTTATATTGTTCAAGAACTTAACAGCACATTGGAGAAAGCTGACCTTCGTGTTGTGCCACATGTTGAGTGGACTGTACGAAATGGTTCCAATCCAGCCATTGTGCTGTCAGATGACACAGAAGTTATCAGTGTGTTGCTTAGAGTTGTTGCAATGTTCATAAGTTAAGGATTGTCAGAGTTATTGGATATATTATGGAAAGGGTGAGAAAAGACACTTAATCCCACATCATATTCTGTACAAGAAACTTGACCGAGAGATGCCCAGTGTTCCTATTGAGACACATATTCTCATGGGTGATGGCACTATGAACATAATTAGAACAAAATGTAAAGCTTAAACTGCTAGACCTGCGAATTTTCTAAATGGATTTGCTGAGACAGAAGAACAATGTGACTTTAAAGATACAGAAAAATACATTGTGCATGCGTGGAAAACGATTTCTGACTGTCACACATTTGACGATCTTAGGTTCAGTGCGTTCGAAAGATCAGTCCCAATAAGTGACCTTCCACCGATATCATAACTTGTGTGCACACATTAAAAGAGCATTCAACAAATGTGTCAATATTTTGGATTATGCATATGTAAATAAAGATCTGTGTGTATTTGGTTAGGAGGATATTGATGGGGTGCGAAAACCTTCAAAATGTCTAAAGCCTCTACCCACAGAACTTGCACATACATATACTTGCAAAACCTGTGCAACAAAAAGATGTCTCTGTCGATATGCTCTTCTCAAATGTTCAATACTCTGCAAATGTACCACTAGTGATTGCTGAAACAAATAAATAAAGTGAACTATGAAAATGTGTCTAAAACAGGAGTGATAAACATTATTATTTTTCATATTCAGATCATGAATGATGTTTGGTGTATACATAAAAGGATTCAAAACCATTATTATTATTTCTATATATGTCTCTACTTCCTCTATTGCAGCTGACGTTTTGTAAAATGGTGGAAGGGCTGCTCTGAGGAGTTATTTTGTGTCTTTATAAGACTAGTTGACCCCCAAAAGCTATGTTTTGACACAAAATGAATTATATAGGTATCATGGTTCTTGAAATATTACACCATCACTGCAGCACGTCTGCCACTTTTAAAACTGTCGTCCAGAAACTTTTGACCGACATCAGCAATGTCTACCCAAGCTGAATTGCTTCTATAATGATCCAAAAACACAAATCAAAAATGAAACCCTCTGGCCAACAATCTTTTCACAATTTTATTCAGGGGGCTACGATTATAAAGGATCTTCTTCCCACTGTGTTACCCTCTGTAATTCATTTTTGATAATGTCTGGCACAAGGAAGTTTGGGTATTAAACATTGCAGATAACTGCATACATGTGGTTACTCTGAAACTATTACATCATGGTCTAACATCCAGAGATGGAGATGTTACCTTCATGGTTAAGGCACACAAAGCATTTAGGACAGAGGTGTTCTATTCTCGGGTTACATTCCTGGTTGCAGAAAACATCGCACAACTATTTCACACGTACGTGGAATATGAAATACCGGATAACTGTACTCCATATGAAGAGATAGAGATACCTTTAACCTACAAAGAACACATGAATTGGTTGAAAGGCGCCATCCCACACACAATGGCAAATGTTAGAATCGGTCCTCTCAGGAATGAGGGGGCAACATGGCCATTCTTTGTTGCATCCTAATGTTGATAATTTACCAACATCAGTGGTACAAACACTATACAATGAGTTAGTAAATATATATTGATGTCTTACACAGTTCACTATGCGAACACTAGCACTTAATACTGCGCAGCTTGCTCAAGCTGTACAACCACAATTGATAGCCCCAGATATCAGTTCACAAACGCTAAGTGCAGTTATGGGAAAAGTCCCCTTGAGATGGGAGGAGATTCCGTTCTGGATTGCACAAAAAACAAGCCAGCTTGAAGCAGTGTTTCCCCATATGGACTTGCAAGAAAAACACAGAAAATTAACTATTTGCTTGCTGTTGCCGTTGGCTCCCCCTGTGGAGGACTGCACAACTTGGGGTCCAGTTTTTCCTGCAGTATATACCCGAATGCATGGTACCCTTCCCTGGCTGTTTTGCGTAAAGTGCTGAAACAGCTACAGAATGAGTATGGGGCAACATCTGCTCTGGACTTGGAGATGAAACTGAAGGACAATTTTGCTGCAGTATCTGCCATTATGTTAAGTAACATAAATTGGTAAGTAGCAGCATTGTCTATCCGTCAGCGAATATGGGATATGACTCCTGCGCAGCAGGAGTGCGAATTACCTAAAATTATCGAAGAAACCTATGCTACACTACTGAGAAATAGTTTGGGAGCGAGACCTGGCAAACCACAATTAAAGAGCAATGTTGAAAAGTATAATTCTAAGCAAGCACCTGACTCTTCAATAAAGAAGAAGTGAGACAATAAACCAAAAGTAAAGAGAAAAACAAAATTATGGGGTAAGTCACCTCAACAGGAAGCCACCCAAAAATGATATATTCTTTGAAACTGTGATAATATTAGACCACCTGACAGGTATCAGGTAACTGATACATGTTCATCTCGTTCTGTTCAGGAGTCATCCGATAAACGTTCAGAGAGAGGTGAATGGTCAGAGCGCGGATCAGAGGAGCACGTGAAACCGAAGAAGTACTCACAACACTCCTCTGACTACAATATTAAACAGGAAGATAAACCAAAACCTGCCAAGCCTCAAATCATAAAGTAAAGGTAGCCAGACTTAAGGTCAGGCATGCCCCATATGTTGAGAACTCTGTTTCTAAGCAGGGACTGGGCAGTGACAATGCTAGACCCCCCCCCCCGGCAAAAGTGATGATAGTTTGCCAGAACCTGATGGACTGTCTGTTGGGAGTAGCGCTGAGTGAGTATATCGCAGTGAAAACACCGGATACTAGGGTGAGTGTCGCACATCGTTTATACGAAATACATCTCCAGTTGGAGGGGAACATACCAAGATTCATTAATGTTCTCTTTTGGAGAACTTGTCTCACGGTTACAACATTGTTTTGGCTGAAAAGGATCGGCTATCAAGTGACGTAATGAATTGCCAAACGGGGAAACTGTAATTTTACCTGCTTTGTCTGACCTCATTCCAGAATCAGTTAAACATTTATATGCCAAGGATTGGACATTAAAAACAAGATCCTGCACTATACCGCAAACATGTGGAGTGGGATGATGGTTCCCCTTATCATGAGATTCCATTGAGGACAACCCCACAACCTCAACGACAATACCCAATTAAACACGAAGCTAACAAAAAAGTTAGGGAAATCTAATAACTTGAATACCAAGGTGTAATAGAAAATTGCACCTCATCTATGAATAATCCTGTGTTTCTAGTAATGAAACCAGACCATTTATATAGTATAGTATTAGACCACATACACTTAAAAAGAAGCTACTTGCACATTTGCAGTACAGAATGCATACAGTTCCGCACTGATAAACAACATTGGACATGATTATGATGTCGGGTGGACAACACTGTATCAGTCCCGGGACCCACCAACCTCTGGTCAGCGGTCCCGACAACACTATTAAAATGCGACCGCACATGGTGCGGATGCATACTCCCAATTCTCTATGGGAGCTTGTTCTGCGGTTATAAACCGGCCGTAGCACAAGCTTCCATAAAGAAATGGGAGTTTCGGCCACATCACGGGGTGCAGGTATTAACACGGGGGCACCTAGCCCTCATCTGGAGGCTGCAGGGAGAAGGGAGCCCTGCCAGGGAGCCCCAAAGTAACTTTCTGAAATGCTTTCCATGTCCGAAAGCCCAACATGGAAAGCTTATCAGAAACCGGCATTGTAATCCCAACAGCAGAAACGCAGTCCTCAGGGATTACGGTGGGGCATCCGACTGGCTGATGGGCTCCTTAAACCTGTTGGAATACAGCCGGAATGACTGGTCTGTTTCACTTTCGACTGCTGGAATTGTTATGCAGCGGTCGAAAGTGAAACCTACGGTGTGAGTCGGAAAGCCTCAGACCGTCAGGCCCATTGTGCTGAAGAAATCCAAAACAACACTTGATAGCTCAATTGGATTTTTCTGCCAGAATATAGCGCCTGGAAGCAGACATCTGGCTGCATTTTCAGAGCTAGGCTCTCTGAGACAATTCTGTGTTGATTGCCTCAGAGGTATAAGTATAGCCAAGAGCTGTTTTCAGCCATAGTAACAGAGCTACTACACAAGTTTGATGATCAGGCATTGTCCTATTTAAATGGCATGTACGCATATGATGGATGATGACCTCATGGAACACTAAGCACTTGTAAATCGCATAATGTTAGGATTTGCTCACATGGGCTACATATTCATTTTAAAAAATCAAAAATTGCCCACCTCAATGTTCTTTTTCTAGGATATGACCTCTCAAATGAATGCAAAAGCCTTGTGACACACTTCTTAGAGAAATGTGCGCTGCTCCAACTTCCAACAGCATTGAAAAGACTACAACCCATATTGAGATTCCAAAATTTTGGCATAACATGCGACCCAGATTATACAGAGTGGGCTAAGCCATTCTAAGACTTGATTCTTCCAGACTGCTCAAGGACACATTGAACATATGAACACACAAATATTTTACATTCCGTACAAGCTGACATGGTAGCTTCCAAACATTTACACACATGTTTGAACAAGTTCACTGACTATTGTCACTACTAGCATTGACCTACAAAATTATCATCACACTAATATTGTCAACAAAAATATCATCAACCTATATTTAATTAAAAAAATACACAGATATTGACAAACAAATATCATCATAAAAAACATTGATATCACTAATATCAAACACACAAACATCATTTACCAAAATATTGTCAGCAACAAATACACATATTACATAACAATATTATTGAGACTAAAAATGTTGATGACCTAAATATCATACAAACACATAAAAATTACCTCTACAAAGCATTAAGGGGCTGATTACGTAGTCGGGCGAAAATTGCGGTCTCTGGAATGACCTGCCATTGGCTGTCCCAACACGGCTATTACAATGCAACCGCACATGGTACGGTCGCATACTCAAATTTCTCTATAGGAGCTTGTGCTGCAACCGTAAATCGGCCATAGCCCAGACACACATGGAGAGTTGGGAGTTTCTGTTAGACCTGGTAGACACCTCATAATAAGTAAAAATATAAAAATATATCACGTATATAAATAAATACATTTCCTTTAAATGAATCATATTTTTAAGATGTAAAAATATCACTTAACATTTGATAACATTGATTATTTGCCAAAAAAGAAATAACATATAGAAACATCAGAAGAAAAATAAAATGTAATATATTTCTTAAAATAATGACAATATTTTCCACATAAAATACATATATATAATGTAATAAATATACGTTTAAAACCACATATACCTTTAAAAAAATTAAATAGTATTTTCGAAATAAGGACAAAACTGGCATAATTAAGCAAACGCTATAAAAAACAATAGATAAAACTACAAACAACAACCAATAAAAATCTTATACCAATAAAAAAACAATATAAAAGATGGCAAAGAATTAGGAACAATCTACCTTTAGAACTAAAAACACGGGAGAAGAAGGAAACTCTGCCAGATTTCTACCAGAACACAGCAACTTTGGAGAAATATGTTTTAAAGTAAGTATACTCTGTAATTTATTGCAACACTTAACAAAATATAATTTAAAACAATGTAAAATAAATATTATAATTAATATTTTCGTTTCCATGTATGTTCTATTCTCTACAGACTATCCCAACTTCACACAAACAAACTTCACTGAAGAACAAAGAAAAGCAACTAAATATCACAAGCATAATTTAAATGCAACTTAACACAATACTAAACAACCAAAACAACCCTACCCACATCCTTACCCCCTAAACAACATACTATTTCTAAACAAAATAAAAACATTTTTTACTTCAACAGGAAACAAACAGCACAATGAAAATAACAAAAGAACAACAGAAACACTTTCAACAAAGCAAGAAATTAAAAGCTCACCATGTATCTAAGTTCATAAATACATGTAAAAATGTTACCAAAGCAAAAATGCTTATAACATATTTTTTTTAACTATGTCTACATATATCTTTAATGACAGTGCATTTAAGAATATGACAGAGGGTGCAAAATCTATACCTTCATAAAAAGGCCCACTTTTGCTATGCTATATGGAGTAGACATACAGCCAAGAGAAGGCATCCGCTAACCACATAAATTGGAAATGTACAAAATATTGCTCAAATGCTTCCTATGGGAGGGCAACAACTAGAGAAACAACTGTTATAAGTGTTAAAGAACATAAACACCCCCTAACATGAATGAAACTGATGTTAGAGATGTGCTAGAAAACATTAAAGAAGCAAGCACTAGCTCCCAAAAAACAAACAACTCAAACTCTAAAAGATGTTTTGTCCCAGAGCACGTAACTGGTCAGTTACCTGCCATTCCAGCTTTAAAGCGACTAATAATATCCTGACCTAAAGAAGCCACTGCTCATACACCCCCTGCCTCAAAAATATTCAGTGAGGTAGAAATTCCACCTGAACTCACCTTAACAAACAAAGATGAACAATTCCTTTTATGTGACAATAAAAGTGATGAAAAAATAATTAGCATCTTTGCTACACCTACAAATCTATTAAAACTAAGCCAATGTGAAACATGGATGATGGATGGTAGATTTAAAATTTGTCCCATCCATTTTTCCAACTCTATACCATCCATGGAGGATTTCACAATAGTAACATACCTTTCATCTATGCACTATTACGCAGCCGCAGCCCGTGGAGGGAGTTGCGGTGGGGCAGAGAGGCTGGGCGGGGGAGGGGCAGGGTGGGGGTGCTAAAAACCAGCATATGGATATTTGGAGGAAAGTAAACAATTTAATTAATAAAACGAATTTCGTAGTGTGCCCTGCATCGCAAAATGCATTTATTTTATTTTATTTATCCTCAATTTATTTTATTTATCCTCAATTTATCCTCATTGTTTCATCAGGCAACATGGCCCCTGTGAGCTGTGCTACTTCAACAAATGAAAGGTGCGATACCACCACATCAATAAGATCACCAAGACATACAGGGCTGTGAAGAGGCATTATGAGCCCGAAGAGGCCCAGGGGAAGGGGTCTGTATTTCCGTTGGGACCACCAACCACCACAAGTGGTAGCTCAGTCCGTCACGGACAGTCTACTTCAGGGGCCTCACAAACAGCCATCCCCAGTACCTCCATTAGTGGGCCTTCTCTACCACCACCAGCCATACCTCAGCCAACAGGTGGGCCCGCATGTTTTGAGCAGGACACGAGGAAGGACATGTCAGAACAAAAATTTGAAGTTGCAGTTCTTGACAATAAGGTGAACCAGGCCTTATCTCTGCTGCAGGTCATACAGCTGGCAGTTGGCAGGCCAAAAGTTGATTGACACAGGGACCCCTTCTGCTGTTTCCCCTGCTTGACATGCAAATGTATTTCTAGTAGTTTTTTATAGGCTAGTGCAGTTTTAGCGATAGTGGTTTTTCAGGGTGTGTGTAGTCTGTTAGTGGGAACGGGTACTTTGGGGTAGCTATGTGGTTGGGGTTAATGTGTTTTATATGTATAGAAAATAAAAATACAAAAAAAGTTTTAAATCATGTGATTATTTAGGTTTCTATGTGTAGGTAGTTGATGTTTAGGTGTTGTTTCTGTTGTCCTCTGTGAAAATGTGACTTAAGGGGGTTTGATGTTTAATATGTTGTGCTAATTGTGTAGAGTAAGCTAAGTTAACTTAAGGTAGTTTTAAATTTTAGATAGGCGAAGTTAGTCTAGGATATTTTAGGATAGATGTTTAGCATATGGTAGATATTTATTTATATTTAAAAAATGTATATTCACATTAAATAAAATAGTTTGCTACATACAGGTGTACATCATGATTTACTGTGTGGGAGTGTGCATGTGTGTTCATGTGAAATCTTGTATTTACATTTGTCTTTGCTTGCAGTGTCTGGCAACATGTGTGAGTGGGTTTCTTAGCTATGCACAGGGATCTGTTAGCCTGGCCATGATGTAACATAAACTTTTGTGCAATGGACCTGCAATTCAAGGATATATAATGACACAGTGCTCATCTTGTGTTCACATTCAAGATCAATGTGTATGCTACGAATGCAACATGACTTGGAGGTATATTGTGCTCAATTACTTTTCAATCAATCAATACATTACGTGAGGGTCTCAAGGCGCTGAAGAGAGGGGGGGTGCCAGTATTGCTCGAATATCCAGGTCTTGAGGTGTTTCCTGAAGGTGAGATGGTCCTGGGTCAGTCGTAGGTGTGCGGGGAGGGAGTTCCCTGTTTTGGCTGCCAGGTAGGAGAATGATCTTCCTCCGCTGGTGGTTCTGCGAATCAGTGGGACGGTGGCGAGGGCGAGGCTGGTGGAGCGGAGCTGGCGGGCGGTTGTTGAGGTATTCGGGTTCATGTTGTGGAGCGCTTTGTGTGCGTGGGTGAGCAGCCTGAACGTGATCCTCTTGCTGACGGGGAGCCAGTGCAGGTTTCTCAGGTGGCGGATATGTGGCTGTGGCGAGGGTGTCGAGAATGAGTTGTGCAGGGGCGTTCTGTATGCGTTGAAGGCGTTTCTGAAGTTTGGCTGTTGTTCCTGCGTATAGGGCGTTCCTGTAGTCCAGTCGGCTGGTGACGAGGGCCTGGGTGACCATCTTTCTGGTTTCGGTGGGGATCCACCGGAAGATCTTTTGGAGCATGCGCAGGGTGTTGAAACATGAGGACGAGACTGCATTGACTTGCTTGGTCATCGTGAGGGAGGAGTCCAGGATGAATCCCAGGTTGCGTGCGTGGTCCATGGAAGTGTCGGTGCGGTGCCCAGTGTCGTGGGCCACCAAGAGTCGTCCCAGGCGGATGGGGATTGTCCGAGGATGAGGACCTCCGTCTTGTCCGAGTTGAGCTTCAGACGGCTGTGCTTCATCCATTCTGCGACATCTTTCATTCCGTCCTGGAAGTTGGCTTTGGCGGTGAGAGGGTCTTTGGTGAGGGAGAGTATCAGTTGGGTGTCGTCGGCGTAGGAGATGATGTTGATGTTGTGTTTGCGTGCGATGGAGGTGAGGGGGCTCATGTAGATTGGGAAGAGGGTTGGGCTGAGTGAGGAGCCCTGGGGTACGCCGCAGATGATCTTGGTGGCCTTGGAGCGGAAGGGAGGGAGGCGGACTCTCTGGGTTCTGTCGGAGAGGAACGATGTGATCCAGTCCAGGGCCTTTCCTTGGATCCCAGTGTTGTAGAGGCGGGTTATTAGGGTGCGGTGGCAGACGGTATCAAAGGCTGCCGAGAGGTTCAGGAGGATGAGAGCGGCTGTCTCTCCGTTGTCCATCAGGGTCCTGATGTCATCGGTGGCTGCGATGAGGGCGGTCTCATTGCTGTGGTTGGCTCGAAATCTGGACTGGGATGGGTTGAGCGAGTTGTTTTCTTCGAGGAATGCAGTCAGCTGTTTATTGATGGTCTTCTCGATGACTTTGGCTGGGAAGGGGAGCAGAGAGATGAGGGGGAAGTGCTTGAGGTCTTTGGGGTCCGCTGTTGGTTTCTTCAGAAGGGCGTTGATTTCTGCTTGTTTCCAGCTTCCGGGGAAGGTGGCTGACGTGAAGGAGCTGTTAATGACGTTCCGGAGGTGGGGTGCGATGATGGTGTCGGCTTTGTTGAAGAAATGATGAGGGCATGGGTCGAAGGGGGAGCCGGAGTGGATGGTGTTCATAACGCGGGTGGTGTCTTCAGTGCTGATGGGGGTCCATGCGCTGAGGCTGGTGGTGGGGGTCATTGGTTTGGTGGCTGGTGGAGGAGTCTGGGGTCCGAAGCTGTCGTGTATATCTGCGATCTTGCGGTGGAACAATGTGGCGAGGGAGTTGCAGAGGTCTTGCGACGGTGTTTCTTCAGTGGAGCGAGGTCGTCGGCGCAGTTGGTGATCCACTGTGCGAGATTGTGTGCTGCCTCGTTGGTGTCAGGGGTGTCGACAGGTGGGTTCTGGCTCACCGATGTGGTTAGCTGGTCTGTGGTGACTTTGCTCCAGCATCTGCGGGGGATCTGTAGCGTCTGGTGGTGGGAGGTGGTCTTCTTGAAGGTGAAGTGGATGCAGCTGCGGTCGGTCCAGTGTAGTCCGGTGGAGTGGCTGAAGGAGACGTGGTTGCTGGCAGAGAAGATGGGGTCGAGCGTGTGGCCGGCGAGGTGGGTGGGCATGTCCACCAGTTGCTTGAGTCCGAGGTTGGCGAGGTTGGCGAGCAGGGTGGTGGTGTTGTTGTCATTATTTTTCTCCGAGTGGAAGTTCAAGTCCCCTAGGAGGATGTACTCTGGTGAGGCTAAAGCGTGCTGGCTGATGAAGTCGGCGATGGTTTTGCTGAATTGTGTTCGTGGGCCCGGGGGTCTGTAGATAAGTGTTCCTCTGAGGGTGGTTTGGGGGTCGGTGTGGATCTGGAAATGTAGGTGTTCGGCGGCGGTGAGTGTGTCTTCGGCGTTGGTCGTGACGCTGATAGTGTTCCTGTAGATGATGGCGATTCCTCCTCCAGTTTTGTTGACGTGGTCCTTCCGGGTGATTTTATAGCCATCCGGGATGGCGATGTCGGTGGCCGAGGAGGCGTTCATCCAGGTTTCCGTGAGGAAGGCGACGTCTGGAGCTGTTGTATCAAGGAGTTCCCAGAGTTCGACAGCGTGTTTGTGGACGGAGCGGGTGTTGAGGAGGATGCACTTGAGGTGGTTGTTGTTGTCGTTGCTGTGTTCGGTGGGTGGGGTGCAGGTTCCAACTTCGGAGGCAGGTGAATTTGCATGCTTGGCAGGTGAAGGGTCCGTGTGTGCTCCTCGGGTGGCTTGGTGGCAGGCGGCAGGTCGTCCTGTGTTTAGTGCGATGAGGATGGTGGTGTCGTATCTCAGTCGGGTGCCCTGGCATTGGCTAGGGCCAGGGGTTCTGGTGCTGGGCGCGGTCCAGGCGCTGACGGGCGCAGACAGGCTTGCCTTTGGCGCGCCAGCGGCGTGCCCGCTGTGCGCGGCCGCTGCGGGGCTGCTTTGCGGTCCCCATAAGAGGGAAACCGAGAGGGAGGAGCAGCTGGGTGGAGGGAGCGGGGCGGCGAATGGGCTTGGTGGGGGCGGGGCCGCAGGGAGGCAGCGGCGGGAAAGTGCGGCGAGGATGGACGGCTCAGCGGCGGCTGGGACCGTCCTGGAGCAGGCAGGCAGGAGGTAGTGACGAGCGCTGGAGCAGCGCTGGGAGCCTGGTAGGGAAACCAAGAGACTGGCAGGCAGCAGCGGCATGTGGGCGACCTAGCCTGAGAGCAGGGTCAGAGGTCCACATATAACAGGTATTTAGACTCATACACTGATGGCTAACCTGTATGCTCTCACACTTGCAGCATGTACTTGTCAACCCAATGTTGTAAGCTTGCCTGTAACCATGGATGGACCCAACACTTGTGTGGTGACTGAACTCACCTTCACATTGACGGCATGACACCAGTTGAAGTTAATACTTGCAACCTTGAGTAAGCACTTACTAGTTATCACACAAAGAGTTATTACGATATATGTTACACTCTCACTGTCTATCATTGCCCCAGACCTCGCAAACACAATTCTGTTCCGTTTGGCTAGTAGTTGGTGTATGTGCCAACCAGAATGGCCAATGGCGAACCTTGCCCTGACTCATAGAGACACACAACACACAGGTAGTACCTATTGGTGCATTTATTTACAAGTGCTAATGTCACAGGAAATCACAGCTAAAGTTGATTGTACAACAACCTCAAAGGACGTTTAGAGCCAGTGGGTGTCCAGACGGAATCCATGTGGGGAATATGTCATGGGACATGTTGAGGTGAGGAGCACTTCAGTCAGGAGGATGACTGCAGTGTCATTAGGAAACATAGGCAACATTGTCAGTTCACAAATGGTCAAGGTGAACAGGGTGAAGTCAAAATAAGGACAGTGACATCAAAGGTTCCTTGGCATTTTGTTCAGCACAGGGCTAAGAAGAAACTGGGTTTATGGCACAGATGAATGCTACCAGACACTTTTCTGTGTGAAAGAGGTGCCGTCCACATCTTCCTCCTCTGATGTGTGTGGTGTCTCCTGTGAGGATGGTATTGTAGATGCGGCAGCTGAGGAAAGCACACACATACATAAAGGGCAGAAGATGTGGCTCTCGTGCCTACAGCATCATTCATCTGTGCCAATACATGAGACAGCATATTGAGTTTTTTATATCGAATGGACAGAATATCGAATTGCAAAAATATAGTGGTGCAGAATATCGGAATGCAGGTAAGAAATGTCGAATTCCACAATATCGAAGTTAGTAATATGGAATTTTTTTAGTGTGTTTTAACGATTAGTATATGTGTTAAAAGTATGTTTTTTAATGTATGTTTGAATTCTGTAAAAATAATGAAATTTTGGTTAATACATTCTTGTGTGATTTAATTCCGTAGCGGGTTGTGGGTTTATAGGGGATTGGGGTGGGAAGTATTTTAATTATAATATATATTTTTAGCTTTATTTAGAATTAATTAATTATATGTTAACATTTTTTGCATAATTTATTTCTGTAGAGGGTTGTGGGTTTATAGGAGAATAGGATGGGAAGTAATTTAATTGAAATAAATGAATTTAGTGTTGTATTACATAATAATTTAATATTTAATAATGTATATTGTTAATTAAGTCAATTAATGTATTAATAATTGATTATAAATTGATTAATAATTATTACTTGGTAATTATGTTACTTGTGTAATAGCTGTTATTAATTAGTAATTAGTTACATATTAATTATTAACAATTAATTAGTAAGTATGTTAATTAATTATATTGTTAATTGTCAATCATTGATTAATTAATTGTTAAATATGTTAATTTATTAATATGTTACAATATTGTAGGTGATGTTTATAGGGGAAAATGGTGGGAGATAAATTAATTTTTACAAAAGAATTAATTATTAAATATTATTAATTATATTTAAGGAGTGGGTAAATTAAATTATTCCCCTACGCTATCCAACACTTTCCTTACTATTGCACTCAGTGGAGTGGGAATAGTAATTTGTACCCTCTCCCTAACCATCGCTTTCCCTACTGTTGCACTCCCTGGAGTGGGAATAGTAATTTTTACCCTTCCGGTAGCCAACGCTTTCCCTACCTTTGCACTTGCTGGAGTGGGAATAGTAATTTTTACCCTCCTGCTATTCAACGCTTTCCCTACTGTTGCACTCACTGGAGTGGAAATAGTAATTTTTACCCTCCCCCTATCCAAAGCTTTCTCTACTGTTCCACTCACTGGTGTGGGAATAGTAAATTTGACCCTCCTGCTATCCAATACTTTCCCTACTGTTACACTCACTGGAGTGGGAACAGTACATTTTGCCCTCTCACTATACATCGAGTTCCCTACTATTGCACTCAATGGAGTGGGATTAGTACATTTTACTCCTCCGCTATCCAACGCTTTCCCTACTGTTCCACTTGCTGGAGTGGAAATAGTCATTTTTATTTACCCGCTATCCAACATTTTCCCTACTGGACCACTTGTTGGAGTGGAAATAGAAACGTTATCTTTTACACTATGCAATTTTTTTAGTATTGTTATATTTAATGTAGTGTAAAATATATATTTGTTTAAAATGTATTTTAATGTTTTAATATATTATATATAATTTATTGTTATATTTATATTATAGGTTTATTTATATATATGTAATTATATTTAAGATTATGTTTTTAACATTTAATTATTAAAAATATTAATTACTTTTATAATATTATTAAGTTAATATATATATACATAATAAAAAATAAAAATGCATGTTTATTATTTATTTTACTTATATTCATTATTTATTAATTTTAAGGTTATTTAAGTATTTTTAAGTATGTTTTACTTAATTATAGTTCTTATTTCATTAATTTGACATTACTTTTAGGGCATTTAAAAAAGTCGATCTTTTAGCTAACTATATTATTTACAATGATATTTAGGATTCAATATTTTTGTACTTACCTGTTTGTAGAAAGGAATTTAATATTCTGGTAGTCAATATTTTTTCAGCGATATTCTGTCAGCTCTATATTTAGATCGTTGATAGTCAGTGATCCATGTGGGAGTCCTGCCTCCCATTCCATGGATGCCTCTGCCTCATGACGCCAGCAATGTCAGCCAGGGGCTGCTGGAGGCCACAGAGCGGACAGTAGGCACCTCAGATGGCGGCAGTGTTGTCCCTATTGAGACTGAGGCACCCATTTAGGGTGGCCACCATAGTCTCCCTCCCCACCCATACCTGATATGCCAACTCCTGCTGGACTCCTACTGCAGTCCTTAGGAAAGTAATGGTTGGGTCCTCAGATTCTAGGGGGGTGGGGGCGGTGGGAAGTGGTGTCTGTTGGTTGTTGGTGGAGTATGTGGAGATGCCATGACGCTGGTGACCCTCCCTGGTTCTGGAGATGGTGTACCAATGGAGTTCACAAGCTCTTGAAGGGTGTCCTGGTAGATGGTTGGTAGGTTGTCGTCATCGCCATCATCACTGATGTCCGGGACAGGGAGCTTCCCAGGAAGTAAGGGTTCAGCCTCTTCAATGAGATGGGAAAATGCTATTGGTTATGTCTTCTAACTGTTGAGATGGTTTAAAGCAGTTGACAAACAGAGTGCATGACATGACACTCTTGGTTCCTCATTGAAGCGTAGGACAGCTGTTACGCTAAGGTGTGGATGGCAGAAAGCACTGTATTTCCTTTTCAGATGACAGGATGACAGGACCTCAGCATTGTCATGAGTACATCTGTGTACCTACTCTGCGTAGATGAGCTCTGTCCTAGTAGTCAGATTCAAATATCACTGATGTTCATCGCATTTCATCATGGCTAGAGTTGGTTATATGCAGGGTGTCAGATGTCTCTTTAATCTGATCCATACACTTGTATGTGTCCATGCCCCCTCTGGCTGATTCATATTAGGCCGTGGCAGCCAATTTACTGCCACACAGTAAGAGGACTCTGATCATACGATGATTCTCCAGTTCCTACGGCACCTACATCATGTGTGGCTATCTCCAATGGACTGACATGGCGGGCTGTTAAAGAGTAAAATGTGTCAGGTAGCCCCCAGATGGTAGTGCTGCTGGGAATGTTGACATGTACCTATCTGGGGGCATTCATATGATAATGGCACAACACTGTGCTGCAAGACCTTTATCTAAGCAACCCTGCGTCATTCCACATGCACAGGACCTCACCGAATTCACAAGGACAGGACGCACCCCACGTGTTTTCCCATGTGCTAGAATCGATAATGACAGTCAAGCACCAACACAGACAACATTGTGCCATGGAACAAGGATGCCTGCATTAATGTACAGTTGCTCTTTTTTTGCAGCAGCGGTGGGATGTGTACAGGGGTAAATACAGGCCAGTGAATATAGCCCATCCGTACAATTGTGAAATGATACATGAAGGCCCTGGAGATATGTTTGCATCAACGCCCTCCACCTTTTCACTTTAACTATGGCCCATGGGCTGCTAGACTACATAAGTTGCATTCACCCTCACACCCAGTTATATATATGTAGATCAGAGGAGTTCAAGTCGTCCCAACCATGGCAGCTGACACATGTGTGGTCTGAGCCTGCATGCCAGGACAGCTGCGTGCAATGTAGTTTGCTCTAGGCAATTTGGAAGTGACAATATAAATGTCCCTATGTTTAGGTACTAGCCATGGCCCACATATCCCATTTTCCCAGGTGTGTTGTACATCCTCTGAGATACCAAATGTATGCTAGGAATTTGTAGCCTAGGTCAATGTTCATGGTCCCAGGTGTGACAGAGGGACTTTTTCATAGACATGTGGTGCAGTGCAGCACTGAAAACCATATTGCTGAGCCAAGCTGTGTGAATAGGAAAGTACAGGGTTGCGTTGTGTTTACGACAGTACTAGGCATTCCTGTGCTCTCCTTTCTGCTGGTGCACATTCAGCTAGCTCGAACCAATGCAGATACCCTTGAACCATGGTGCAGGGGAGCCTGCTTTCGTATACGTCTGATGTATGTGCCCCAGCGCATGCAGTTAACACATAAATGCACCGTATTTTGTAGAAACTGCCCATTGCTGCTCTTTCAATTAGAGTTAGGATAGCCCAGCAGCTAGGCTTGCAAAGCTGCCCTATGCCAACATGTGCTCAAAATGCCTTTGAGCATTCCATTGATGTCATGTCAAAGCATAGATGAGCCAGGTGCCTACCGCTTGACCTGCAGACAGTGCGGCAAAGTGCTGCGACATAGCTGCCTCGACTGCACAACATTACATAGTTTCCCCAATTGTCCCTTGTTGGTACTTACCCTGTTGTTGATGTAGTTGGTCATAGTCAGCACTGTCCTGTCCCGCAACTCCAACCACCAACTCCTCAGAGATGCCAGCAGACACCTGATTCTCCAAGGGATCCGGCTACTCCTGGGGCACTGAACTACCACTTCCGGTCTGCAATGCTGCCTGTAGAGTGGTTGCCAGTTTCTCCTTAGTTTTGTGCTTGGCATTGTGGCAGTGCTTCTTACAGTCCCTCACTGTCCTCTTGACTTCAGCAATACAGTTCACCTTACACACTTTGGACTGCCATTTAGTTTTTTTCTTCCCCAGTGACACTTTGGAGCTGATGAAGAGCTGGTGTTGGTGCTCTGTCACCCCTGCAGTCAAGATCGCATTCTCCTCCAGACTAAACTTGGTCTACCACTTTCTCTTTCCCTGAGACTCTGGCTGGTCATCCTGGCTGGTAGTGGGGTTGGGCGGGAGGGGGGTTGTTGTTGCCCTGTACTGTGCTTATTCCAGGCTGCTCATTCTGCTTTCAGGTAAGTGTCGTTTTTTTCCCCTTATTATCAGCGTTTTTATTTTTTCTGCACAATAGGCACAGAAAAGTGGCGTTAGGCCAGCTAGCTTGTATTTTCTAGCTGCTAATTGCCCAAACATTACTTTTAGTACCATAGCGTGCTTTTTTTAACAATTTGACGCTGCCGCATTTTTTTCAGCCGATAATCCGTCCTAATGCCTTGTAGTGACATATTGAAAATACGATGCTAACATGCCGTTAGGAAATGTCGTATGGCAGCGGTGAAATATTTAACGCTAAAACTGAGGCAAAACAGTGGAGCGCCAGTTCTTGTAAATATACCTCTTTGTTTCTCCAAGGATACATCTGTGGATTACAAGTGCATTACTTTTCCTGGTCCTTTAGGTTGGTTTTGTGACATTCTTTTTCCTGCTTCTGAATGGACATATCCTCCCGGAATGAGGGAGGTAGATCATTGAGCTTTTTAGCAGCGTAAGCTTGTAACCTACTGCAGTTGGATCTTAGGATGCGGCCCTCAGAAGTGCTGTTCTGGAGAAACTCAAAACAGGGTTCTTTAAGGCATCTCAGGCAGTTTGGTGATAAGATAACCTTTATTTTAGATGAGGGCCCACTGTACAGAGGAGGAATTCTTAGCGCAGGGACACTCTGTTTGGAGTAAGCAAGCGCTTTAGAAGGTTTCAATCTAATCATCTAATCTAACGCTCTGCAGTATAAATGATGAGCTTGGTTCTTAAACCGCATTCATCATCACACCAAGAACAAAGAGAACTTTCTCTTACAGTTGGTCCAGTTCCCAATGAGCATGTTTGAGGTAGGGTATCAATTGATGTGTACTGAGCTTTTACAGATTCCAAATGTGTTAAAAATGTATTTGAATGATGTCATTACCCCTAGTACTGTTTCTGACCATTGGGGCATAGATACAGTGCATGAACTGCTAGAAGATATAGAGCACTCAACCAAGTTTTATTCTGCTTAATTCTATGATGGTACATCTAAATATTTCAACATATTTTGTTTTCAACATTCAGTATTCGATGTGCTGTTTACAATTGCACTCAATGAGAACGTTAGCCTACACCACCACGATATGGTTCAAAAACATTTGCAAATAAGTTTGCTTATTTTTCTGGTTACTCTACATCTGGCCCTGCCTCATATTTTTATAGTTAATATGGAACCTGCGCACACATTCGGTAATTCTAGTATATTGCCGAAAATCAGTCAGCAAGGGTTATAGAGCCTGTCCATATACCTATAATCACAACTGATCATGAAATCAGAAACGTGAGGCGGAGTTACCCAAATCTGATTGACAGAAAATAATAACTGATTGCGACTTTATTCTAATCAATGACTTTATCTAATCAGAAAATGTCCTAAAGACTATAATGTCACTTCTGCTAGTCCCTACCCATTAGTTGTCATGGGGCTGCTTAGAAAGAGTGTAATCATGTTGATCGCCAGCCCTAAGCCAATAAATCACTCTTACCTATATGTTGGCAGTTATATTACGGACGCCGAGTGATCCCAAAATCGCGTAGGGTAATGTGCAGGATCGGTGAATTTTAACCTAAATGATAACATAAACAAAATGGTATAGCCACTGGCTCCTACTGACTGTAAACAAGGTAAACATTGCCTAAACCGTGCTTTTTTTTTTGTAAACATATTTTATTATTTGCAAACAAAAGGAGCATCATATACAATGATACACCACGCCTTTCAGTGACAATCGTCACCGCACTCAATGATGCTCATGTCCCTTTAATCTATGGTCCCCTCTCTCTGTACCCTCCCCTCTGTCAGTGCGCCTGTGACTAATACATAAGAAGCACATTATTCATGGGTACCCTTCTTATATTTTTAAGCCCTTTGCACCAGGTAGTATGGAGGGGATGTCTCCTTGAGACACACTCATCGCTTTAACCTTCATCTTTCCTTCTTTCTCCGTTATCGGACCCAACTGGCTTCCACTTCCTAATCCATATCCTCCTCTCCCTCACTTGAACTCTCTGTGGGATTCTGGAGCGCTGTCACCAATGCCCCCCATGCTCTAGCTACTTCTAGTAATCTATCATTAACTAAGCGCCTGGCCTGCTGTAGTCGGAGTGTTCCTTCAATCTGTGCCCAACAAAGTTTTTGATCCAGCCATAGAGGTATCGTCTTGAAAAATACTTGACTGTGAATTTCCTTTGGTGGTTATGATGACAAAGTTAAACCAACACAGAGTAGCAAGAAGTCAAAAGGGCAACTAACTATGTAGACGTAAAGGAGAGGACTAATCAAACTCAACTAATAATGTGTGCTAATAAAGTCACGCTTAGGGTATCCATTCTTTGTAAAAAGATTCCCATCAGTCACCGACCGAGTCCGCCCTTCATCATCTGGGATCCTTCACACCAGGTAGAGTAGTATACCCACAGCAGACTGGCAGAAGTAAAAGCCTGATCTAGCCTGTGGGACCCAGTGATTTACGTGTCATGTGGGGATGTCCGATCGTGACTGTAAAGCAGTGCAGTGAATGTGAGAGGGAGTGAGTGAACAAGTGAGATACTGAGAATGGTAAAATTGGGTAGTAAAGGGGAAAGGAGACTTTCATATGCACCCCTTCGCTCCCAAATTAATAAAAAGTGTGAAGTGGCATAAACAAATAACCACTAAAGAGATTGGAAGGTCGACATGTTTCTGCAGACTGATTGGATCCAACAGGTATCCTGCTGCTTCTTCAGGACCATTAACGCTACTGCTACAAACAATTTAAAAAGGTAAAATATCACCTGGATATTAGTTATATCATTCTTCTCCTGACTTCATGGTTCAGAGGAGTGCCAAAGCAATCCCAGGAGCACACAAAAACACAAATACATAGAAAGAAAAACACATAACAGATAGCCATGGCTAGATCGCTGTGTTTAGATTATCTAAAAAACAGTCATCTTGTTGAGAGCCAGTATATGTATATCCTTAATCAATAGATAAGCATATAGGCCTTAAATACACCACGTGTGTATGCTCACTTACCTAAGTGGCAGGAGAGAAAAACTCCACCTCACCTGGCTACAGCGCAGGTAAACGGAGCACCGCTCTAAAGGACAGATATAGATAAAGAGGGAATTTATGACACACAAACATATAGTTACTAACATCGCACAGCTGTCAGAAGTAGAACCTAGAATTTAGTTTATTCTCGAGTATTCCCAGTCATATCCATAATGAAAAAACCTCTCATCCCATATTAGATAGAAAGCTTCAGGGATGACCGCGCTGGTCATAGTGTGGTAATTATAAATTGGACCAGAATGATCGTTCCGTATGTTTCGTGACTCAGCCTGACTCACCTCATATGTCAGGGCTATCAATTTAATCGTGTTTATAGTGCAGTAAGCTGTCATTCTGCTATATTTGCTAGAGGCTGCATCTAAGACTGTTAACATAGTTTTAACCCTCAACCGGTAGAGTTGGAGGGACCAGAAGAATTTTGTGCCAGATTCCATATAGCACCCTCTCCTTCTTACCCTCCAAGGTCTTGTGAGTGGTTATTTTTGTCGTTTCCACTTGACTCTAATCGTAAACAATTATAATATAATAGGCTTGGTCTTCACGAGTCTAAACGAGGCCGTTCAACATCGTGTATGTACCCTTAGTTCTGCTAGAGTGTACGTTAAGAACAGCAGCACGTTAGTATGGCTTCTACGCACAAAAATTAACTCACTAATGACCCAAAGCCCTGAAGCGAGCGGGGCAAAGAACATAAATAACATAAGTTCTGCCAGAATTTACAATAGGAACACCATCACAGTAGTATGGCTTCATTGCACGAGAATGGGTCGCTAGTGACTAGTAGCTCGCGAATGAGCGGGGCAAGGACCGTAAATAACAACAAAAAAACCCCGTTGAAAACATATGCTGCTTCCTGCACTCACCTGTCCGTTGGTACTCCAGACGTCCTTCTGGACTGTCGTGGGAGGTACCTACGCAGTGAACAGGGCGGCATTTTCTACTAATTTCCTGTGTGTATGCGTCGCATCTGACACGTCAGATGGTTGCGACGTCAGGGGCTTCTGGGAAATGTGGTTCCCTATCTCGTTTGATCTGTATTTAACAAATGGAGTACAAATGAGATCATATTTCCTAAATCTAGTTTACTCATTGGGTAGTATCGTGTGTACTGAGATTTAGGAGAGCATGTCTCGCATGGTTACATTAGTTAGAGAGTAAAAGAAAAAGATGAAGATGGAACCAGCGTTCTTACGTACTATCCAATTAGCACATGCTTCTTTTTCTTTTGGCCCTATGGGGGATGGTGGTTTATAAGGAACCATCGATCGTGATGCTGATTTTTCATTTACACCATGCCAGACTTAAATATTTTATTTCATTAATGGATAAAATATAAAGCGACAGGGGCCAGTGAAAACCGCGACCGATGGTCAGGAATTATTAGAATATTTACACTCTACATGTCGCAGCTTATATGACTTTATATCTTTGTCATATAAAGTATATCTTTTTCTGAAGACATGTTTATAACTGTGTCAGGGGTATTAAGTCTAACCTAGCTCTTGGCGTAAGGGATGTATTATTGTTGGAGGTGTGTATCGATGTTAGAGCAGTGCCACCTCAGCATCCCACTAGGAATAGCTATATTTACAACTATTCCTAGACAAACTGCTCAATAGCGATGCTGTTAGCAGTATTATGTCTAGGATGTTATAGAGCGGATCCTAGGACAAACATACTTAGCAGAAGTGCCTTATTAAAAATAGAAGTGTGTTTTCATATAGCAATCCTATCTGGTAGCTTTGTCCAACCATCCAAGTTACATAAGAGGATTGCAACTAGGTCTTAATGATGTCTTGCAGCTATTCCCAGACAAACTGCTCAATAGCGATGCTGTCAACAGTATTATGTCTAGGATGTTATAGATGGATCCTTGGACAGACATACTTAATATAAGTGCCTTATTATTCAGAAATGGAAAACTGTTTTCATATAGCAATCCTCTCTGGTAGCTCTGTCCAACCAACCAAGCTAAATAAGAGGAATGCAACCAGGACATAATGATGTCTTGTGTGGAAAAATATTGATGAGTCATACACAGATATACTCCCAATACCCATCTTCAGAGTGACATCCAACGGGTCTACAGTGTTGGTGGTAACTAACCCAAGCCCTCTATTCAAGACTTGTTCAACAAGGACGAGGGGCCGGCGCCGGTCACAACAACAAGGCCAGGTCCAGTGGAATTTACCCCCACAAATGATGGACCTGAGTAATGGGAAGAAGATCCCCCAGGAACAACCGGGGACATCAGCGGGACCAGTCTCGTGATTAATTTGAGCTCCCATGTAATGACTGACATTGAAGAACAAGTTTGGAATAGAGGGCTTGGGTTTGTTACCACCAACACTGTAGACCCGTTTCTCACGCACATCGAGATGAGCAAGTTCTTTCGGAAAATCTGTTTGTACTACTTGTTCTCCAATAAAGAAGGACAAATTGCTGATACCCCTACCAATGATGAGAATACAGGCCTCAAAAGACCGTCCACTTTTAACCCTACCACTGTAGGACTCCCCGCAAAAGTTGTGACTTTCAAGGAGGCAGTTGATCACGACCTAAAGGCTTAATTCCAACAACGTCACAAACCCTTTATTAATTTATGTAAGAAAGAACAGGAGGCTCTGAAAGGTCTGGCAAATAATGCATCTGTGGTAGTTAAACCCGCGGATAAGGGCGGGGCTATAGTCCTTTTGGACTCTAGCTCTTACCGTGATGAATGTTTACGTCAATTAAATGACGCGAAGTCTTATCCTGAACTGACAACAGACCCTACAGAGAGGCTTGCAACGGTAATTGGAACTATTGTAGAAGAGGCTTTGGCAGAAGGATGAATCACTGCTAAAGAGGCGCAATATTTGTGTGCGGTCAACCCAGTGATGCCATACTTCTACATATTGCCAAAAATACACAAACCACAGAGGCCACCTCCTGGGCGCCCCAATATATCGGGCATAGGGTCACTGTTAGAACCTTTATCCAAATTCGTCGACTGTTTCCTGAAACCAATGGTACGGGAGATGCCAACCTTTTTGAAGGACACTAAAGATGTGCTTAGGATTTTACCTGATATCGAGTTTGACAGAGAACAAGATCTTTTGGTATCTTTTGATGTGGAAAGTCTGTATACATCTATACCCCAGACTGAGACTTTAGAAGTGGTGGAAAGCCTACTGGAGGCCAGAGATTTAAATTCAATTACACCTGTTAGATTGATTATGACGCTGGCCACACTGGCCATGACAGAAAACTTTTTAAAGTTTGAGGACTCTGTCTACTTGCAGATTAGCGGGACTAGCATGGGCAGCGTTTTTGCCCCTAGTCTCGCTAATCTGTACGTACACAGGTTTGAACAACAACAGATCCTCAATGACACCAACCCCTATCTTGGCTGTTTACGCCTATGGAAACGTTACACTTGATGACGTGTTGGTGGTGTGGCGAGGATCAGTTGAAGACCTGAAGAACTTTCATGGATGGCTAAATGGGAGAAATCAGTTCTTAAAATTCACCATTGAATATAGTAAACAACAGTTAGCATTCTTGGATTTGTTAGTCACTTCTACATCTACTGGTTTACAATCTGAGATCTATCGGAAACCCATGGCCAGAAACTCTTTATTGAGTTACGAAAGTTGTCACCCAAAAGCACTACGTGACAACTTGCCCTATGGGCAATTTCTTCGAATACAACGGAATTGCTCTACTAAATCTGCATTTGAGGGTCATGCCAAGACTCTCGAGACATATTTGACTGAGAAGAAGTATCCTAAACGGCTGATCCGGAATTTAAAAAAAAGAGCCTCCAATAACAACAGGGAGAGCTTACTTGAATTATTGCCTCCGAAACCTAAGCAGGAGCGGATTACATGTGTAAATACTTTTAGTACACAGTCAAACCAAATACAAAAAATCATTAAGAAACATTGGGCAATTCTGAACACCAGAACTGACACTTTACTACCACCTCCTTTGTTCGCATTCAAGCGGGGACAAAACTTGAAGGACCAATTTGTCTATAAAAGACCAAAAAGTAACATCCCCTTACAATAGGGACATTGTGGGACATGCCTGCAGTTACGGGTCATCATCCCTGCGGCAACTGTACAGCCTGTCCCCAGACATCTTAATCATCTTACATTGACATTGGCACTGACCGCCCGTGGCAACAACGACGGTTCACGAATTGCAACAGCCAGAACCTCGTATATTTGATCACGTGCCCCTGCAATATGAAATATGTAGGGATGACCACGCGCAAAATAAAACTGCGTATCTCTGAGCACAAAAGTTCGATTAGATGTTCTAAACAAGCGACCAGACTGACCAATCATTTTATTGAGGTTGGACATCTGCCCACCGATTTTAAGTGGACTGTAATTGAACAACCACTAATCCCCCCTCATGTGACTGATGTCAGTAAGTTTATATTTAAAAAAGAGCAGAAATGGGTATACAAACTCAACTCAGATTAGATCGGGCTGAATGAAGACATCCCTTGGATATCACTCTGAAGATGGGTTTGGGAGTATATCTGTGTATGACTCATCAACATTTTTCCACACAAGACATCATTATGTCCTGGTTGCATTCCTCTTATGTAGCTTGGTTGGTTGGACAGAGCTACCAGAGAGGATTGCTATATGAAAACAGTTTTCCATTTCTGAATAATAAGGCACTTCTATTAAGTATGTCTGTACAAGGATCCACTCTATAACATCCTAGACATAATACTGTTGACAGCATCGCTATTGAGCAGTTTGTCTGGGAATAGCTGCAAGACATCATTAAGACCTAGTTGCAATCCTCTTATGTAACTTGGATGGTTGGACAAAGCTACCAGATAGGATTGCTATATGAAAACACACTTCTATTTTTAATAAGGCACTTCTGCTAAGTATGTTTGTCCTAGGATCCGCTCTATAACATCCTAGACATAATACTGTTAACAGCATCGCTATTGAGCAGTTTGTCTAGGAATAGCTGTAAATATAGCTATTCCTAGTGGTATGCTGAGGTGGCACTGCTCTAACATCGATACACACCTCCAACAATAATACATCCCTTAAGCCAAGAGCTAGGTTAGACTTAATACCCCTGACAAAGTTATAAACATGTCTTCAGAAAAAGATATACTTTATATGACCAGGATATAAAGTCATATAAGCTGCGACATGTAGAGTGTATATATTCTAATATTTCCTAACCATCGGTCGCGGTTTTCACTGGCCCCTGTCGCTTTATATTTTATCCATTAATGAAATAAAATATTTAAGTCTGGCATGGTGTAAATGAAAAATCAGTGTCAAGATTGATGGTTCCTTATAAACCACCATCCCCCATAGGGCCAAAAGAAAAAGAAGCATGTGCTAATTGGATAGTACGTAAGAACGCTGGTTCCATCTTCATCTTTTTCTTTTATTCTGTAACTAGTGTCACCATGCGAGACATGCTCTCCTAAATCTCAGTACACACGATACTACCCAATGAGTAAACTAGATTTAGGAAATATGATCTCATTTGTGCTCCATTTGTTAAATACAGATCAAACGATATAGGGAACCACATTTCCCAGAAGCACCTGACGTCGCAACCATCTGACGTGTCAGATGCGACGCATACACACAGGAAATTAGTAGAAAATGCCGCCCTGTTCACCACGTAGGTACCTCCCACGACAGCCCAGAAGGACGTCCGGAGTACCTACGGACAGGTGAGTGCAGGAAGCAGCATATGTTTTCAACGGTTTTTTTTTGTTGTTGTTATTTATGGTCCGTGCCCCGCTCATTCGCGCGCTACTAGTCACTAGCGACCCATTCTCATGCAAAGAAGCCATACTACTGTGATGGTGTTCCTATTGTAAATTCTGGCAGAACTTATGTTATTTATGTTCTTTGCCCCGCTCTCTTCAGGGTTTTGGGTCATTAGTGAGTTAATTTTTGTGCGTAGAAGCCATACTAACGTGCTGCTGTTCTTAACGTACACTCTAGCAGAACTAAGGGTACCACCACCTTTTTTTCCAAATTGTAGAACTAAGGGTACATACACGATGTTGAACCGCCTCGTTTAGACTTGTGAAGACCGAGCCTATTATATTATAATTGTTTACGATTAGAGTCGAGTGGAAACGACAAAAATAACCACTCACAAGACCTTGGAGGGTAAGAAGGAGAGGGTGCTATATGGAATCTGGCACAAAATTCTTCTGGTCCCTCCAACTCTACCGGTTGAGGGTTAAAACTATGTTAACAGTCTTAGATGCAGCCTCTAGCAAATATAGCAAAATGACAGCTTACTGCGCTATAAACACGATTAAATTGATAGCCCTGACATATGAAGTGAGTCAGGCTGAGTCACGAAACATACGGAACGAGCATTCTGGTCCAATTTATAATTACCACACTATGACCAGCGCGGTCATCCCTGAAGCTTTCTATCTAATATGGGACGAGAGGTTTTTTCAATATGGATATGACTGGGAATACTCGAGAATAAACTAAATACTAGGTTCTACTTCTGACAGCTGTGCGATGTTAGTAACTATATGTTTGTGTGTCATAAATTCCCTCTTTATCTATATCTGTCCTTTAGAGCGGTGCTCCGTTTACCTGCGCTGTAGCCAGGTGAGGTGGAGTTTTTCTCTCCTGCCCCTTAGGTAAGTGAGCATACACACGTGGTGTATTCAAGGCCTATATGCTTATCTATTGATTAAGGATATACATATACTGGCTCTCAACAAGATGATTGTTTTAAAGATAATCTAAACACAGCGATCTAACCATGACGATCTGTTATGTGTTTTTCTTTCTATGTATTTTTGTTTTTGTGTGCTCCTGGGATTGCTTTGGCACTCCTCTGAACCATGAAGTCAGGAGAAGGATGATATAACTAATATCCAGGTGATATTTTACCTTTTTAAATTGTTTGTAGCAGTAGCGTTAATGGTCCTGAAGAAGCAGCAGGATACCTGTTGGATCCAATCAGTCTGCAGAAACATGTCGACCTTCCACTCTCTTTAGTGGTTATTTGTTTATGCCACTTCGCACTTTTTATTAATTTGGGAGCGAAGGGGTTCATATTAAAGTCTCCTTTCCCCTTTACTACCCAATTTTACCATTCTCAGTATCTCACTTGTTCACTCACTCCCTTCAGATTGATTATGACGCTGGCCACACTGGCCATGACAGAAAACTTTTTAAAGTTTGAGGACTCTGTCTACTTGCAGATTAACGGGACTATCATGGGCAGCGTTTTTGCCCCTAGTCTCGCTAATCTGTACGTACACAGGTTTGAACAACAACAGATCCTCAATGACACCAACCCCTATCTTGGCTGTTTACGCCTATGGAAACGTTACACTTGATGACGTGTTGGTGGTGTGGCGAGGATCAGTTGAAGACCTGAAGAACTTTCATGGATGGCTAAATGGGAGAAATCAGTTCTTAAAATTCACCATTGAATATAGTAAACAACAGTTAGCATTCTTGGATTTGTTAGTCACTTCTACATCTACTGGTTTACAATCTGAGATCTATCGGAAACCCATGGCCAGAAACTCTTTATTGAGTTACGAAAGTTGTCACCCAAAAGCACTACGTGACAACTTGCCCTATGGGCAATTTCTTCGAATACAACGGAATTGCTCTACTAAATCTGCATTTGAGGGTCATGCCAAGACTCTCGAGACATATTTGACTGAGAAGAAGTATCCTAAACGGCTGATCCGGAATTAAAAAAAAAGAGCCTCCAATAACAACAGGGAGAGCTTACTTGAATTATTGCCTCCGAAACCTAAGCAGGAGCGGATTACATGTGTAAATACTTTTAGTACACAGTCAAACCAAATACAAAAAATCATTAAGAAACATTGGGCAATTCTGAACACCAGAACTGACACTTTACTACCACCTCCTTTGTTCGCATTCAAGCGGGGACAAAACTTGAAGGACCAATTTGTCTATAAAAGACCAACAAGTAACATCCCCTTACAATAGGGACATTGTGGGACATGCCTGCAGTTACGGGTCATCATCCCTGCGGCAACTGTACAGCCTGTCCCCAGACATCTTAATCATCTTACATTGACATTGGCACTGACCGCCCGTGGCAACAACGACGGTTCACGAATTGCAACAGCCAGAACCTCGTATATTTGATCACGTGCCCCTGCAATATGAAATATGTAGGGATGACCACGCGCAAAATAAAACTGCGTATCTCTGAGCACAAAAGTTCGATTAGATGTTCTAAACAAGCGACCAGACTGACCAATCATTTTATTGAGGTTGGACATCTGCCCACCGATTTTAAGTGGACTGTAATTGAACAACCACTAATCCCCCCTCATGTGACTGATGTCAGTAAGTTTTTATTTAAAAAAGAGCAGAAATGGGTATACAAACTCAACTCAGATTAGATCGGGCTGAATGAAGACATCCCTTGGATATCACTCTGAAGATGGGTTTGGGAGTATATCTGTGTATGACTCATCAACATTTTTCCACACAAGACATCATTATGTCCTGGTTGCATTCCTCTTATGTAGCTTGGTTGGTTGGACAGAGCTACCAGAGAGGATTGCTATATGAAAACAGTTTTCCATTTCTGAATAATAAGGCACTTCTATTAAGTATGTCTGTACAAGGATCCACTCTATAACATCCTAGACATAATACTGTTGACAGCATCGCTATTGAGCAGTTTGTCTGGGAATAGCTGCAAGACATCATTAAGACCTAGTTGCAATCCTCTTATGTAACTTGGATGGTTGGACAAAGCTACCAGATAGGATTGCTATATGAAAACACACTTCTATTTTTAATAAGGCACTTCTGCTAAGTATGTTTGTCCTAGGATCCGCTCTATAACATCCTAGACATAATACTGTTAACAGCATCGCTATTGAGCAGTTTGTCTAGGAATAGCTGTAAATATAGCTATTCCTAGTGGTATGCTGAGGTGGCACTGCTCTAACATCGATACACACCTCCAACAATAATACATCCCTTAAGCCAAGAGCTAGGTTAGACTTAATACCCCTGACAAAGTTATAAACATGTCTTCAGAAAAAGATATACTTTATATGACCAGGATATAAAGTCATATAAGCTGCGACATGTAGAGTGTATATATTCTAATATTTCCTAACCATCGGTCGCGGTTTTCACTGGCCCCTGTCGCTTTATATTTTATCCATTAATGAAATAAAATATTTAAGTCTGGCATGGTGTAAATGAAAAATCAGTGTCAAGATTGATGGTTCCTTATAAACCACCATCCCCCATAGGGCCAAAAGAAAAAGAAGCATGTGCTAATTGGATAGTACGTAAGAACGCTGGTTCCATCTTCATCTTTTTCTTTTATTCTGTAACTAGTGTCACCATGCGAGACATGCTCTCCTAAATCTCAGTACACACGATACTACCCAATGAGTAAACTAGATTTAGGAAATATGATCTCATTTGTGCTCCATTTGTTAAATACAGATCAAACGATATAGGGAACCACATTTCCCAGAAGCACCTGACGTCGCAACCATCTGACGTGTCAGATGCGACGCATACACACAGGAAATTAGTAGAAAATGCCGCCCTGTTCACCACGTAGGTACCTCCCACGACAGCCCAGAAGGACGTCCGGAGTACCTACGGACAGGTGAGTGCAGGAAGCAGCATATGTTTTCAACGGGTTTTTTTGTTGTTGTTATTTATGGTCCGTGCCCCGCTCATTCGCGCGCTACTAGTCACTAGCGACCCATTCTCATGCAAAGAAGCCATACTACTGTGATGGTGTTCCTATTGTAAATTCTGGCAGAACTTATGTTATTTATGTTCTTTGCCCCGCTCTCTTCAGGGTTTTGGGTCATTAGTGAGTTAATTTTTGTGCGTAGAAGCCATACTAACGTGCTGCTGTTCTTAACGTACACTCTAGCAGAACTAAGGGTACCACCACCTTTTTTTCCAAATTGTAGAACTAAGGGTACATACACGATGTTGAACCGCCTCGTTTAGACTTGTGAAGACCGAGCCTATTATATTATAATTGTTTACGATTAGAGTCGAGTGGAAACGACAAAAATAACCACTCACAAGACCTTGGAGGGTAAGAAGGAGAGGGTGCTATATGGAATCTGGCACAAAATTCTTCTGGTCCCTCCAACTCTACCGGTTGAGGGTTAAAACTATGTTAACAGTCTTAGATGCAGCCTCTAGCAAATATAGCAAAATGACAGCTTACTGCGCTATAAACACGATTAAATTGATAGCCCTGACATATGAAGTGAGTCAGGCTGAGTCACGAAACATACGGAACGAGCATTCTGGTCCAATTTATAATTACCACACTATGACCAGCGCGGTCATCCCTGAAGCTTTCTATCTAATATGGGACGAGAGGTTTTTTCAATATGGATATGACTGGGAATACTCGAGAATAAACTAAATACTAGGTTCTACTTCTGACAGCTGTGCGATGTTAGTAACTATATGTTTGTGTGTCATAAATTCCCTCTTTATTTATATCTGTCCTTTAGAGCGGTGCTCCGTTTACCTGCGCTGTAGCCAGGTGAGGTGGAGTTTTTCTCTCCTGCCCCTTAGGTAAGTGAGCATACACACGTGGTGTATTCAAGGCCTATATGCTTATCTATTGATTAAGGATATACATATACTGGCTCTCAACAAGATGATTGTTTTAAAGATAATCTAAACACAGCGATCTAACCATGACGATCTGTTATGTGTTTTTCTTTCTATGTATTTTTGTTTTTGTGTGCTCCTGGGATTGCTTTGGCACTCCTCTGAACCATGAAGTCAGGAGAAGGATGATATAACTAATATCCAGGTGATATTTTACCTTTTTAAATTGTTTGTAGCAGTAGCGTTAATGGTCCTGAAGAAGCAGCAGGATACCTGTTGGATCCAATCAGTCTGCAGAAACATGTCGACCTTCCACTCTCTTTAGTGGTTATTTGTTTATGCCACTTCGCACTTTTTATTAATTTGGGAGCGAAGGGGTTCATATTAAAGTCTCCTTTCCCCTTTACTACCCAATTTTACCATTCTCAGTATCTCACTTGTTCACTCACTCCCTTTCACATTCACTGCACTGCTTTACAGTCACCATCGGACATCCCCACATGACACGTAAATCACTGGGTCCCACAGGCTAGA
Organism: Lissotriton helveticus; assembly: GCF_964261635.1. Taxonomy (NCBI): domain Eukaryota; kingdom Metazoa; phylum Chordata; class Amphibia; order Caudata; family Salamandridae; genus Lissotriton; species Lissotriton helveticus. The sequence continues at coordinate 1,093,937,509 of NC_136059.1, forward strand.
TCAGGCTTTTACTTCTGCCAGTCTGCTGTGGGTATACTACTCTACCTGGTGTGAAGGATCCCAGATGATGAAGGGCGGACTCGGTCGGTGACTGATGGGAATCTTTTTACAAAGAATGGATACCCTAAGCGTGACTTTATTAGCACACATTATTAGTTGAGTTTGATCGGTCCTCTCTTTTACGTCTACATAGTTAGTTGCCCTTTTGACTTCTTGCTACTCTGTGTTGGTTTAACTGTTGATTTAGGGACAGTAGCATTGTCAGGTCAATAAACTATCCCTAGGACCCTCCTCCTCCCTGTTGTGTATATGATGACAAAGTAGCAATTGTGTATTCATGATTATTGGCAATATGTATTTCCGTCGTTGAAATTGTGGGCTTCTTGGTCTCCACGTGTGTTGGGTGTTGTGTGTTTTTTTATTTCCCCACCGCTACCCAATGATGACATGATAATTGTGGGGACTACGCCACCCTCTCCTTTTGTAACACTAATAAGAATTTGTTTTTAATAACTTGTGGACACTGAGTTTTAATGTCCTTCCTGAGATTACTTTTTGTATTTCCCAGCCCTGAAGAGTTGTTGAACACAGTTTTCCACAACGAAACACATGTCGGCTGGCTGTCTGTACAATTATACCATCCGCTTGATTAAAAACAGACAAGATAAAGAACAAAGATTTCACCGCCTGGATTGTATTAATTGCTTCTTAGAAAAATTGTGATCATTGGATCAATGACTATATATGTGTGCGCAGGTTCCATATTAATTACAAATTGTGTAATTGTCTATACAGATTAGGGGTTTGTGAGGGTGTCGCCTTCCTGCTGCACCATTCCATTAAGCCACGCAACACACGCATTACGTCAATACTGCTTGTGCACCATTCTTCCTGAATACTAAAACCCGTCCCTTTCTACCTCATATTTTTATAGGCTTGCACAATCACCTGCAAAAAAAGATATGCCGACACCAAGCTGATATATTCTGCTTATTTTGTTTCTCAGCTATCTGTACAGGGTTTCGACTTTTGGAAGGACACTATAGATGTAAAGCCCATTGGGGGAGACAAAAGACTGGCAGGTTTAGGGATCTGAAGCTTTGTTTAGAGCGTATAACAAGAGGACGAGGAGATTAACGGCCCAGTATGCACTCATCTCTAAGGAATTCTAAATCGTAGTATACTGTTCCGAAAGACCAGACCCAGAGACGTTATCCTTAGCAGAATGCAGGTACCCTAAGAAGCATGTACTATTGAGAAAAATTGCCTGGTGAGCCCCACGAGAGGGCACTTTGTCGGAGATCTTTTAACAAGTTCGCCGGATGAGCACGATAGGACAAGGCATGTTGTGTCCTACAACATGGGAAGATTAGTGAAAATTTGAGGATAAAATCAACTGTTGGCCAGATTCTGCAATATGTTTAATGTGATCTACCTAGTCGAGGCTGAGCGTAAAAGAGGCAGCAGAGAAACTGGGGGGGAAATAATGTGTATTTGGTACAATAGTTTTAACTTGTGGGCATTTATGGCCTTTTTTGGCTGAACAATTTTTTTTTATTGAATCGAATTAAATTGTCACTATCTCTGTAAGTGAAAAAGTGCGGTCACCTATAGGCCTGCTAATAGGCTGAGGTCTATGCTACAGCTCAACATGTTTCATGCCTTGAGTAGTCGTAGAGCGATCTATTGGCATTTCGTCAGGTCCAAATTGGGAAAACAGGTAAATGTGACCTAATCTTCTCCGCAGAGTGAGGAGCTCAATAACTCAAAGCCCCACACTGTGTATATGTGATAAGGAGCCAACTGGCATCTTACCGCCACTGGAGAGCATTGTTCCAACAGAGTGCTCTAGTTATAGTAACCCTTCTGACGTTCAGGGCAAATCGACCTATCCGAGTGCAAGGACGCCACTTCAGAATGCAACTTGTCAGCTCCGGAAAGTGCCTAGTAGCACCTACCCCCGTCCTCGCCTTAGGGTACCTGCATTCAGCTGGGTATAATGTCCCTGGTCTGAACATTCGGAAAGGTAAACTATGATATGATTACACTTGTTTAGAGCATGTCTGTTACCACAACAAATGAATTTCCTGAACAAAACTGTGTAACAAACAACATATCTTAAGCTCACCAAGATGAATGATTTGAACACACCACAAATTGCCACATTTGCACGTTTTGGAATCTAGCAACTACACACTACAGTAAACATACAGTAGATACCATGCTGCATAATGGCACATTCACAATTCATCTGACCCCACTTGGAAGGGATGGTTAGTTTGCCCACTAACCACGAATGGATGTCAGGCACACTACATCAACAACACTGAGGGTTTTAAAACAAGTAAGTCTTATAAGCAGTATGTGCTGTCTGAGCAATCAGGTGGTGACAACTTACAGTGTTGGGAAGTTGTGCCTTGACTGGCTAAAAACCTCAACTTTTTCTCAGGTGAAACAACACCTGTCCTTTTTATCTGATAACCTGGAACTCTAGGACTTTTTGTTAGGTCCTCGAAAACCACATCTAATGTGGTTCTTGTATGACATATCCACTACAAATCTTTATTTAGATATAAAACAAATATCTTTAAAAGAAATTCCCAAATCGCATTGTATACAAATTAAGAGAAAAAGGAATTGAAAAAAATAAAAGCCATACAACACATTTGATACATTATTAAAACTCAAACAAAACTTAAAAAAGAATTAGAAGTTAGGGCTATTCTATAAAAGAGTACTGAACAATACCATTTCTCTTGCGGACTGCCTGGCCGTTTACACTACATACAATGTTTAGTTTAAAAGGTTAGTAAAGAAGCCGTAGCAGCCCTCTTTGGCTTAAAATTACGGTACACTTGCTGAATAAAATTTGCCAGTCTTGTATTTAGTACTGTATTGTCAGGGCTCAGAGCTACAATAATGGCTTGCCTACAAGTCTGGACCCCCAGCATGTTCCATTCACCCCTGAGCTTGCCCCTACGTTGGGAGTTAAAGGCCGGGCAGATACAGACCACATGCAGCAGCGTTTCTGCCGCCTTGCCGCACCCTCTGCAAGTTGTATCCTCCGCCATGCGTCGCCAAGGGGGTAGATTTTGCAAAAATCGCCAGTCACCCATTCTTATGGCTGTTAGGCTACGCTTTAAATACAGTGAGTATGTGCGGGAGAAGTACGTGGCAGGAATTAACCGGTTATAGGAGTTGACAACTGCCCAGGAGTGGCTGCGTTTCGTGAGGAGTGCTTTATCAATGGTAAGTGATCTCATACTCACGCATTTTTTAATTGCCTTTTTAAATGCAGGTTGACTGGGTTTAAGGGCCCAGAGGTCTGCCGCTGATATTTGTTGGATATAATCTTAAAAAGGCGACCAAAAGTTCCACCTGGGTTTCTCTTGTTAATTTCTTGCCAGACTAAAGATTCTAGTGTCCCTGGGTCAGCCTGCCTTAATTTATGACAGAGATTTAGATATGTACCAATACTAGAAAGTTCATAATTTGGTAACCCCATCTCTAGTCTTATCTGTGCGGGGGATGCGGAACTTGGCAGTTGGAGCATCTTTTTGTAAATTTTAGTAGTGTGCTGATTTAAGGTGGTGTTCAATTTGCCTTTAAATGTCCCTATACCATACAATAGGGTGGGTCCAATCTTTGCTCTTAGGACTTCTAGGAGGGGCGAAAGAGTTGGACCTGAGAGTTTTTTCGACAGCTTAGTTAGTGATACTGCTAATGTCGTGGCTTTGACTGCAATCTCATTGCGCTGTTTTATAAGGTTGCCCCTGGAGTCCAGATGAACTCCTAAATATTTATAAGACTGACCGATGGAGAGGCTTGAGTTGTTAAATAACCATCCGCCACCGGCGTGTCATTTCTTACCAATCAGGACAACTTGGGTCTTCTTCATATTGACTTCCAGTTGGTTCATAGTTGTGTATCGCATCAGTGTATCAAGAAGCCTTTGCAACCCGACTCTTGTGAGGCTAAAAAGAGCCAGATCATCGGCATATAAAAGGTTACTTAAGGCCGTGCCTCCTACCTTTGGCGGGTGACTATTTATATTATCCAAGGTTCCTGATAAATCAGCTATGAACAGATTGAATAGAAGAGGGGCCAGCATGCATCCCTGCTTGACACCTCTAGTTGTCATAATTTTTCGCGAGAGATGCGTGCCGGACCCTAACTTCACTCGTACCCAGGTGCAGGAGTACAGTTGAATGATTGGGTTCAATAGTTTATCAGGGATACCCCACTGCCGCAGTTTTCCCCAGAGGGCCGCCCTGGGGACCCTATCGAATGCGGCTTTAAAGTCGACAAAGCAGCAAAACACTGGCCTAGATGTTAAGAGCGCTTTGTCGACAATAGTAGACACTGCTAACAAATTGGTCATGGTCCCAGAGTTGGCTACGAATCCAGTTTGGTTCAATGGTATCAACCTGTGGTCATTTACCCATTGCCTAAGGTCTTCCAGGAGAAGCCCGGCATAATGTTTCGCCTCAATGTCCAGAAGGGCAATTAGTCTATAATTGTTGGGGGCAGCACGTGAGCCTGATTTATAAATGGGGTGAATAATAGCACCCCGCCATGAGTCTGGGATTGCTGCGGTTCTCAGTGCATAGTTAAAAAGATTTGAGAGAATTCTAGACCAAAAGGGTATATCCGATTTGAACAAAGTCTGTGGGAGTCCATTGAGACCAGGAGCTTCATCTTGTCTTGCTTTGGTCACTACTTTGATGACCCTTTCTTCAGGCACCTGATACTCCTCGACTGGCCAGTATATTATCTCAGTGGGTGGGTGGATTTTCCTCTTTGCACCAGGGCCGGTGCCCATTTCACTTGACGATCCTGTAGGTTCTGATAGATCTTGTGATTGAAAATGGTCCATGAGGTATGATGCCCATTCCGCTTATTGAATGTTTGCTGACCCGAAATTTGACAAACTCGGGTTTGTGTGGTTAATAAGAGCCCAGAACTTCCTTGAATTTTTTCTCTTGCTCTCCCTCACCAATTTGCACCAAAATTGTTGTTCATGTGTCTGTTTGTCTTTAATGATCGCCTGCTTAAAAGCCTTTTGGGCCTTGTGATATATGGTAGAATGTTCACTATTCCCCGGAAATTTAAAAAAATCCTCAGTGCGTTGTTTCTTGCCTTCTTAAGTGATTTTGTTTGTAAAGAGACTACAAGCTTAGTAGATTGTGTTTGCCTTTGTCCCTGCATTTTTGCTGGAAAACAACTAGTCAGGCGGGAGCAAAGCGTCGTCCATGTCGCAATCGGGGAGGCATCTCGGCCGTTTCTGCCCTTTATAAAATCCGTGCATACCTGTAAGTTATTCGAGCTGTTGTCCTCGCTCCACTTTAGACGCTTTAGGTTTTCTGTATATGTTCCCTGGCAGGTTAAGGGTGCAGGTTTGTGAGTCCCTGGCTTAGTGTTAAGGGCGATCACTTGGGGCCTATGGTCACTTTCAGTCCGTGGGTGAATGCAGAAGCTATCCAGATAATGGAGTAGGTCTGAATTGCAGATGGTATAGTCCAAATAGGAATATTTACTACCGTTTGTCCAAGTCCAGTTTGACGGAGTGTCGCTCTTGGACCTACCGTTCATAACCAGGTATCCTGCGCTATAGAGTCTCATTACGCAGAGCTCACCCAATTTGTTACGAACTTGGTTGGGCGGTTTGATTTGGGCCATGGCCTCAATGATGTTGAACAAGAAGGGCCCTTCTGTATCTGCAGTTATTCCCTGGAAAAGATTGCTATTAAAATCCCCTGTAAAAATGCAATCCGAATTGGGGTGTTCCGCGGCAATGTTGTTCATAGTGTCAGTAAGGCAGGCCAAGTGGGCTTATTTAGTACGTGTACTGGGGTTGATGTACACGTTCAGAAGAAGAAGCGAACGCTGCTTCCGCCACTGATTAATTTTGACCCCTAGTATTCAGTCTTCCTTAATTTGGAGGCGTTTGACTGAGCCTTTTAAGTTATTAGATATATATGTAGACAATCCGCCTTTAGAGTGACCGTAGCGAGTGTCCCTAGCAGCAGGGTTCCAAAATTCAGAGTACCCTACAATGGGTCGGCCGTCTGTTGCCCAGGTTTCCTGCAGTAAAATTGCTGCATGCTCACATAAAAAAGCAAAGGTGTCACAATTCGAGACTTTTTGGTGGAGACCACTAATGTTCCAGGAGCACATTAAAAAAGGTGGATACCCTTGGTTGTTATCTGTATTTGACCGTAAAACTGATGGCTGGTTTGGTTTTCCTGGGGATTTGTGTTTGGCGACCACGGGATCTACTACAAGGGGTCAGTCTGAGCTTTTGGTTGACAGGATCCCGGTAACCCACCCCCAGCCTTTGCTTAGATCGGCGTCAGGGGCCTCTTCTTTAGAGGTTTTAGTTTGGTCTTCAGGTCCTGACGCATTTTTCAGGATCGAATACGGTCTGGACTGTTGATTTAGTGGTTGCGACTTGTCGGGGTAATGTCAGATGTGTTAACAGGGAAGTGGGGTAACCTGGCGTAAGATATGGGTACACTCTAATACCCCAGTTCCGCAGGGTGACCTTATGGTCCAGAAACGCTCCTACCCAACTGGCCGACTTAAATGTCGCAACGGTTACCTCTGATGGTTGGTTGCCTCTAGGAGGGAGGAACTCAATAGTTTCAATGTTGTCCGAGGCCAACCCTGCAAGCCCTGGGATGCCTTCCACTAATTTTATTAAGTTCGATCTATTGAGGATGTCATGCCGACCCTTAGATTTGTATTCAGGTGCCAATAAGATCTGATAGCGAGACCGGTCGTTTATGTTCACATGGTCAGGTGCACTGGAGGTCAACTTGTTGATTTTGTTGGGTAGCGTGCTTGGTTCAGTTTCATACTGTTGTTGTATCGGACATTGGGGAGCCATCCGCATCTGTTGACTGTGGCTAGAAGATATTACTTGTTTATTGCGAATAGTTTTTGTATAGGTTGGTCTAGACATTACGGTGTCCTCTCCGGTAGAAGTTGGGGCCAGCACTGGTTTGGGTTTTCCTGATGTCATTTTAGACCCAGTTAGGCTTGCCTTATCTGAGCTCGTTCTTATGCTTTCTGTGGCTGTGCTGGTCATATCTATTTCTAGTTCCACAGTTAACTCACTTGGGTCGGGGGCACTCGTCGCTTAGGGTTGGGTGGCTGTCCCTAGTGTTTCTTCGTGGTGGTTCATCGTGTGCGATGATGCACCGATCTCACTTGGTATTATTTTGTTTGCTGCTTTGACAAAAAGGGGAAAATATTCCTGGTGAGCCATGTTGGTGTTTGCCCTTAGTTTATTTCTATTTTTACGCTGGCGTTTGCGCTCCCTCTTACTGCATGGTGGGGGGGACTGGTAACGCTTCCACTTTGGATGGGGCCGGAGGCGCTAAAATGGCATTTGGCCCCATTGCTGAATGACCCGGGCTAGCTGTGAGCCCAGTTGAGACTTCCCCATTATCGATCATCGTGTTGGGTAGGATGTCACCTGTTGGCATTGGTGGTGGTTGCCCAATCGGCTGAATTGAGCAGGGCGCTGTTCCAACGTTTGGCTCCATCCCCTTGTTTGTGATGGCCCTCAGTTTGGCCGGGTCTTGAGTCGTAGATGACTGATTGTGCTGATGAGGGCTGGGGGTTATAAGTGGATATCCCTCCTTCATCAGCTTGACTTCCGTTATAACAGTGGTTAGGAACTCTGGGAGCGAAGAGAGGGAGTCAATGATTGGGGAGCAACAGCAAACCGACTGTGCAAACTTCGTGGAGGCTTGTGCCCTAGTATTAAGTTGTTCAGTTTATCAAGTTTGCAGTCGATCCCAGATGTGAAGAGTGCTAGAGTATTTAAAAGGTCGACCTGGACCTCCAGTTTTTCCAAGTGATAGTTTAAAGCATTTACTGTTTGTTGGAGAGTCTGAAGTAGTTGTGGACAAACACTAAGTGCTGTGTCCTCTTCTTTGTGGGGTTTTTTGTTAGGCGAATGTTTGGGGGAGTTTGGGGTATTCTTAAAAAAGATTGACAAGTCAGATAAAAGCTGATAATTCGAATCGGGTGATTTTGACTGTTTTTGTGATGGTGCCGTTATCGAACCAGGTGGGGAGACTAACATGTGCTGGGGGCTTTGGGGACATGATGGCACATTTGGGGTGCTTCCAGCTTGTAGTGGGCTAAACAGTTGACTGCTGTTTGGGGGCACATGCGTGTTTTGCCCATGAATTTGTGCCAGGATTAATCGACGAGACGGAACCACTGTTGGCTGCATTGACTGTGCTAAATAAGTTTCTGGTGGCTGTGTTAAATGTGAACCTGGATTTGATTTAAGCAGTGAGCCCGCCGTCTGGGTTTGCAGTGGGCATGGTGGTTCTGTGCCCACTGTTGTGGGAGAGGGAAAATTGTCCAATTGTGACTGGGCTTGTTGGAAGACTTTTGAATTTACATTAGGGCTTTCATCCATCCCCCGATTTCCGGGCAGGTCGTTATGTATTGGCCCGAAGAAGTAAACTCCGGAGGGTTCAATCGCCTTTTTGGTTTCAAATGACCAGTGTTGCGGGGAGACCAATTGGATCGTACTTAATACCCCTGGTTGTTCCGGGACTCTGGGTCTTGTTGCTGCCAATGGCTAAGAGTGTGGCTGTAGCGGCAAATCAGTCTTAATTGTTTTTTTTTTAAATAATCCAACAAATTTGCAGATTTTTGTGCTTTTGATTTGTGGCTATCCAGATGGGGCGTCTCGTTGGTTACCAGCCGTTTGGATTTCCTCCGTTTAGGGGCCACTGTGGACGTCCTTACTTTACCGGATCTCATGGTTTCTGGTTTCTTTTGTTTGGTTTGATGCAGAGTACTTCTGGGACCAGGCCAGCAATTGGGAGTCTTGGGCAGGTTACCGATCCTAAGGGGGTAACTTGGGTGGGTCACCTGGACAAGTTTAAAGGCTTGGGGCCAAAGGGCTTGTTTGGCCTTTTGTCCTGTTGTCCTTATTACTCCGATGGCTCTGGTAGCTCTGATAACTTCTGATGGGGCCAGGAAATATAAAGTCTCTAACCCACACTGGCAGATCTAACTAACTCGAACACGCAGAATTTTGGCTTGTTGTGTCTCTAGGTGTTTCTGGAGGATTCTCGAGTGTGAAGGACTGTCGGGTTTACGAATGCCAGGCTGGATGGTTGTTGGCTTCCAGGTCAGTGGTGGACGACAGCAACGTATGTCATTGTTTTTGCAGCATACCACAGTGAACAACAGCGGTCCGCGGTAATCGCCAGTGCTAGGCGTTGCGTTGCGTTGCTGGACTGTGACCAGTGGCACAGTGGCACCCCCCCACTCAACTGATCCCACCTGCCCCGCCCCTAGCCCCTAAGCCCTAACTCCCCGACCCTTGACCCTTGACCTTGACTGACCTCAGCCACCTGCTCACCGCGCCTCCTGGCCCAACCAAGGGTCAGCTAGGTGCCGTGCAATGAAGGCACGTACAATGGTGGCTAGTTGGCGAGGCCCGTCAAGCGGGCCGGGGAACCGGCAGGCAGGGCAGGGTGCTTCGGTGCTGGACAGGCTCTGGGAGAAGTGGCGGGGGGAGCAGCCCCAAAGCTGAAAAATTTTGCCGGCCGGCCCGGCCAGTAGGCAGAGGTAGAGGCAGCAGGGGGGTGGAAGCGGACGGGTGTGGAGTGACATATACAATGAAAGATGGTAGGTCTCTCAGCAGGAGGTTGCTGAGACATTGTTCAACATTGATAGAGCTAATTTAGAACAAGTTCTTGCAGTGGTTCACAACTGTATGACCACCTTATCATCTAGGATGTACTCTTTGGGAAACATAGTATTCTCAGCAATAGACATTTTGGAATAAGACATGTCCACGTTACAACATGGGCAGTCACAACTTAGGTCTATCATGCTATTGAGCTGGACATTAAAAATCCTTACGTTCTGAGCATCTGGCCTGGTTGTACCAGGGGATCTCTGTGTACTGGGAGGAGATTTTTACTACACATGATAGCATTCTGGGATGCCCCCTTGAGATCTCCTCCTGGGTGGCGCTACTAGGATTCATGCAAGAGGTACCATCAGACAGGTGTAGGGCGACTGTACTTCTCCAGCTGTTGATTAAGCATAAAGTGGCAATGAGATGGGGACGCATAACAGACTGGCTTGCAGATGTGGTTTACTGCGAGAACCAGCTCACCCTGTACTGGGAATTAATGCCCATACAATCACTACAATGGCTCCCATTGATGCAATATCTGCACCCACAGGCAACTGAGGCGAGGCTAGATGAGGACATACCTGTTACATCCCAATAGAACATCTATTATTTCACTGTATGTAGATCACCAATACTGTTCTATCATTTGGTTGCAATGTCACTTAACTACCATGATAGTTGTCTTTCTCTAATGTGATGTACTGAATCAAACACGTTAGTTATACTTGCATGGGATCAGTGCATTGTAATTGAAACGTTCACAATGTTCCATGGCTGTTATGCCTACTGTAATATGACTACATCTTTAATTTAGAGAAGGGAAAAAAGGTTACTGTGGAATGAAGCCGGGGGTTGCCTATCTTGTGACGTATTCTTCTATTGTTACTTGTTGTACACAAGAACTGTTTCCTTCTGCCCATACAGTTAGGGAGGCAATGCTTTGACCTTCAATTAATTTTACCACCATGCATTTTGACACCCTGAGTAAACTGAAAGCCTTACTGTTTCAAGAAGATGTGGCCTTGACGGTTGATCTTCAGATGGCAAGGTCCTCTTCAGAGATATAGGCTCTACTCCGCACTAACTTCCCCCGAAATTTTGGGGAGCTAGTGCATCGTATTTTTAACATGTCTAGTACAAATGGAATTGAGCATTTTTCAAACGTATAGGCTCTGGGTTGGCTAGCACCTTTCAGAGATTTTTCTGAGTCATTCCATCTTTTATTCACTGCATCCTCAGGATCCTCTTTGGGGGTCTTCCGCTGGTCCTGTTCCTGATTGCTGAGATAGTTGCTTTAATATTTTTGCTCTGCAATGGATATCTAATTTTGAGATCAAATGGAGCTGGCTCTACCTCATGTGCTACTGTGCTGTGAGCGCATGGTAATTGCTTTGGCGCACCCTTGCTATGATAACTGAATGAGCATTGGTTCTTATAATTTCAACATGTGTGGCTTCACTGCATGCAGCCTGTGTTCCGCTGTCTGCTGTGCACTTTCTAGTGTACCTTGGATTTGTGCCTGGGATTGCAACTGGTTGAGCCTTTGGACATACATGTACTGATGGACCCCTTAAAGGCCCATATATATGGCTGTCCATTACGTATTCCATTGCTCCTAGCCACATTCAAGAAGCCTCCCTGGGATGCTTCTGCCCTGAATGGATTGGATCTTGGCTCTGGTTCTGCGGAAGCTCAACTGGCAGTTTTCACTCCCTCAGCGGCTGCTGTGGGGGCTAGATGGGAAAACATTTGCTCTATAAACCTGCTCTGAGGTGTGCCTGTGGGGTCATCATCTTTGGACGCTGGGAACAGAAATGTTTTGTCTATCACACAGAACACATAAACATTCAGCCCTTCCATTTGGTGTGAACTTTTTGTCTGACCTATTTTTAACATCTTAAATTAATTTTATATTGTCCTTTTATGCTTTTGTATTTTTAAGACAGCTTTCTTTTTGCTTTGAGCTTCTAAATTGCATGATTGCCTTCTAAACAGCTTTTAGCTTGATTTTTAAAGGGTGAATTTAGGAGCCCCTTTGCATATGCTGCTGCATTTTTAGCAAACAGAATTTGCTCTATTAGATAGCTTTTTAGATGACTCATGTTCTCAGAGTGGGTGTCATGCGTCCCAGTTGGGCCTAGAGGGAATCGCTGCCATTTTCACATATACATGGGTTTCTTCCTGAAGTTGCCTTCACTCTTACACTATTACGTTTGCCACACATTTGCAACTATGACAGTCCGGACTAGTTTCTAGGAAAACCTACTTTCCAAGAACACTATAATGGTACCTTGACACATCATGTACAAGGTAACACATACATTGTGAAAATGTGATTATTTGTTTCTTACATATGACGACACAGCTATCTATGACACATAAACAATGACGGACTGACCAAGATCTCGTCCAAAGGGAAGGGTGCCTTTTGTTATAGATAAACGTCCATTTCTGTGTGTTGGCAGAAGAACGCTTTGCTGTCACTGTTGAAATCTCTACATGGTGATGCTTCGGCCCAGCACCTTGTTGATGTCTCTACGAGTGCTGTCCATCTAATGACCAAGACGATGACCTACATTCTTTCCCTTATGTAACAGGGTTGGATTATCCAGTACCAGGGGCCTTATTTATGAAGGCCTTGCGCCACCGGTGCGTCACTTTTTCCCATTTTAAAAGTGACGCATCAGTGGAGCAAGGCCTTCATAAATAAGGCCCCAGAATTCTTGGCAGAACACACAAACAAGCCCTAGACACTTAGTTAGGGGATGCATAGTAGGAGTATGCCAGATTTATATATTGTTTTATATGCTTGCATATATATTATTTTAGCATGATGGTGGAACTTTTCATTCTGTTTACTTTTGTAATAATTCTAATAACTGTTATTTGCTTCTGTCTATTGATCATTGCAGCACATCTTTGTTACACCAGATTCACTTTGGTTCAATAACTATTGATAACATCCCACTGTGTATGCCTTGTATATTTCTCTGAGAGTAAGAGAGCACGAGTGACTGAGCAAAAAGGTTCTAGATCTGTTACCACGATTCCTGGTGGATCAGGGTCATCATGTTCAGTGGTTGCCAGAACCATTTGATCCCCGCCTAGGGCTAGGGGGGCTTATGGTGGAACTGTGAACTAGCTGGCCTATAGGAGGACATATCCTGAGGGGGGCATGGAATCAGTCTGGCACCATCCCAATGGTTATGCTGTCCAAAAACGTGCAGTTCCTACCACAGAGTGGAAACTACAGAACACTGTTATCTAGTGAAATGTACCACATCTTACAAGCAGTAGCGGTCGGCAGTAGGTGTTTCTGTAGGGCGGTGACGTGGGCAGGGGGTAGGGCAGGGTGGGGGGTCGTAATGTATGGATTACGGAGTTTTACAGGTAAGTAAACATGTAAATAAATAAAATGAATTTTGTTGCGCGCACTGCATCACATTTTGTGATGCAGTGAGCGCAACGAAATTCGTTTTATTTATTTACATGTTTACTTACCTGTAAAACTCCATAATCCATACATTACTACCCCCTACCCTGCCCCTCCCCCTGCCCATGTCACCACCCTACAGAAACACCGACTGCCAACCGCTACTGTTTACAAGAAATGTTTGCATTAATTCAGCTCAGCACTCCGATGTGGAGCTCACAGAAGGGGGCACAGTTCTGTAATTGTTATTCATTATTATGTTTGCTCTTGAAACCTCATTGATACCCAGCTATACTGAATAGCTGCGATGTGTTAAATTGGTGTACATTATACTGTTTGGTGCTATGTCGAGTCTTTGTTCTTGATAGGGAGAATATTGTTGTGGGTGTACACTTTCTTGTATGGTACATCTGCACTGTGTTGTATGCATGTTCAAAGTTCTGTGTAGTGTTTCCTGTGGGTCCGCTGTATAGGTCTGTAAATCTACTTCTTATCCATTTCCACTGATTGCAGAAATATTCTATTGATAAATAAAAGCAGATGCAGTGAAAGGCCTCGCACCCACTGATTCCTTTGGGCCCAGTCCAGACGGCAGTGACATGACTAACAATTGCCTAGTAGACAAGCCATTAGTCATCAGGTTTTAGTGCCATTAAATATATCACCACCTCTGCCTAAACCAATTTACCAACCGAAACTAGCAAAGCAAAACTGTGGATGCAAGTTTCGGTTCGTCCCTGTGTTGTGCTTTTATGAGGGAGATTATGATCCTGTTTAGCCCAGGTTTAAGATAGTAATTTTGAAGGTGCTCTCTTCCATGTTGACACTGGGTTAAGTAATTGTGTTGTCCCCAGGCAACTGAAGAAATTATAACACAAACTCATTTCTCCAGAAGAACAAGTTATCATTTTCTGCATGAAGGGATTATTCGTACATTCAAATCCATATTGACAAGGAATCAAATACATGTATGTCTGCGCATGCTCCAATTTAAATAAGGAATATGGAGGTGTTTTTGTGTGTAGGGGAGTTCAACAACATTTTTGGTAACCAACACGTTCTATCCTAAAATGGCAGACAAGGCAACAGTGTTAATGCACAGTAGAAAATTTGCAAGAGTTGTTGGCGTGTGTCGTGTTCCCTGACCCAGGAACATACAGGAGACGGTAGGACTTTCAATGTAATCTTTATTTACTTCTTTGGTACATGCTTGTAGCGCGTCGGGTTGCCCTTGACCTCTCGCCCCGAGGTCCTGCCCCTTAGTGACGCCTGGTACACTCCCCTGACCGGATGTGATGTCCGGTATCTCTTGTCCCCATCCTGTGTCCCAGGGTCCTAGTGCCATTCCCACGGCACGACATCTCCCCCTTTGTTGTGAACAAAACAGAGAGAGAGAGAGAGAGAGAGAGAGATAGAGAGAGCAGAGAGAGCAGAGAGAGAGAGAGAGATGGATATGTGCGAAAAGAGCTCTATCCCTCATACATGTGCTTGTCCACCTATTGTCTCTCTTTACATCTCCGCAATCAGTCTCTTTGTCTTCTTGCACTCTCTTCTTGGTCGTTGTTCTCTGACGTCAGTTGGTGATTCTGTTTGTGCTGTGTCTTCACTCTGTTCTTGCTTTGGTGTTTCTTCTTCCTTTATTTTTAGTTCTCTGAAGTGGGAGCTGTTCCGCGTGATGTGATATCTGCCCACTGATGCCGTGATCATAGGCCCCTTGACTTCAGTCACTTTCAAAGGTTCCTTTGCGAAAGCGCTGTCCGACTTTTTTACTTGTCTCTGTTTCACTAGCACAGTGTCTCCTTCTTTAATTGTTGTGCCTGTCGCGAGCCTTCTCTGGTCAGCATACGCCTTCATTTTTGCTTTCTGTTCCTTGTCTCTTGTCGCGATGTCCTTTTGTTCTGTTTGCTCTACCTCCTTTATCTGTGGCAGTCTTGTTCTGCTTGAACGCCCTAGTACCAGTTCTGCAGGGCATTTTCCCGTGGAGCTGTGGGGGGTGTTGCGATAGTCTCTTAGCACCTGGCATAGGGCCTGCCCATTTGATATTTGCGTCAGCTTTGCTCTCTTCTTGATGGTTCCCATGAACCATTCTGCCATGCCGTTTGCCTGCGGCCACAGCGGCGTTATTCTTCTGTGATTTATTCCCAGGTATGCCATGAATTTCTTGAATTCCTCGCCGGAAAATGGCGGGCCATTGTCCGTCTTTAGTGTCTGGGGTGAGCCCCACGCTGCGAATACATCATCTAGCACAGGCAGTGTTGCATTTGCTGATGTTGATGCTACTGGTCTCACTATTGGGAATCTTGAGTATTCATCTATGATCACCAGCAGGTAACTTCCTGTTTCTAGGGGCCCATAGAAGTCTGCTGCCAGCTCTGTCCACACCGCTTTCGGTAGTGGAGACATTTGTAGTGGTTCTGGCTTTGATGACGGTCCTGTTATTTGACAGATGTAGCAGCGCATCACCATTTCTTCCACCATATTGTCTAGTCCCGGAAACCATACTTTTTCCCGCAGCATCTTGTTTGTTGCTACAATTCCTCTGTGTGATTCATGTGCCAGCTCCACGGTCCTTTTTATCAGTGTCCTGGGCATCACTATCCGTGTGCCCCTCATTAATATTCCGTTCCCGCATTCCGATAGTTCTTCACTTATCCTTTTGAAAGATAACAGTTCTTCTTTTTCTACCCCTTTTTTCATATGGCTGTTGCTGTTCACATGTCTCCATCTTTGCTGTTTGGTGATCTTCATTGATTCCTGCATGGTGCGATCTCGTTTTGTCTCGTCTTGCAGTTCTTCCAATGTGATTGTTGTTGGGGTGCTGAGTTTCAGTGCAAAGTTAAGGTATTCTTCTGCCATCGTTGTTGCTTGTGATGCTTGTGGCAGAGGGTGCCGCAACACATAGTCAGCCGGGTTGTGCTCTTTTCCTGGCTTGTGAATAATCTTGAAGTTGTAGTCCATTAACCTGATCCCCCATCTTTCTATCCTGGGCAGTATTTTTGCATTTGGGTTTTCATAAGTTGTCGTGAGCGCCTGGAGGTCTGTTATGATTGTAAATGGCTTCCCGTAGATGAACATGTGGTAGTGTTCGCAGGCCCACACCACTGCCAGGCTCTCTTTTTCTGGTTGCGAGTATCCTTTTTCAACTTCTGACAAGCTCTTGCTTCCATATGCCACTATTTGCCTTGGGGAGTCCCTCCCTTGTTGATGTTGCGCCAGTATTGCTCCTAGTCCCACTGGGCTGGCGTCTACTGTTAACTCGGTGCATAGTCTCGGGTCAAAATAGGCCAGATGATCCACTGCTGTAACTTCTGACAAGCTCTTGCTTCCATATGCCACTATTTGCCTTGGGGAGTCCCTCCCTTGTTGATGTTGCGCCAGTATTGCTCCTAGTCCCACTGGGCTGGCGTCTACTGTTAACTCGGTGCATAGTCTCGGGTCAAAATAGGCCAGATGATCCACTGCTGTAACGGCTTGTCTTATTTCTTCGAATGCTTTGCTGCATTCGTCGGTCCACAGGAAACTTTGTCCTTGTTTTGTCAGCTCTCTTAGTGGTGTGCTTACAGTGGCAAAGTCTCGGATGTACCTTGCGCAGTAGCTTGCTAGGCCAAGAAATTACCTTACTTCCGCTACATCCGTTGTTTTTTTTGCTTTTTCCAGTGTTTCCACCTTGCTGTGATCCGGCCGCATTCCTTTCCTGGAGAAGATGTGGCCGAAGAAAACCAGTTCATTTCGCCCTAGCTCACACTTGTCTTCATTCAGTGTCAAACCAGATTGCTCCAGGTGTGAGCACACTTCTCTTAGAGCTTTGTCATGCTCTTCATCTGACTTGCCGAACACTAAAATGTCATCGCTGTAATTTAAACGGTTCTTTATTGGCCTTATTATCTGTCTTTTTGTTTCTTGAAATATCTCTGCCGCTGATGAGATTCCAAAGCTCAAACGTTTGTACCTAAACAGACCTAGGTGGGTGGAGAACGTTGTGATATATCGACACTGAGGATCCAGTTCTAGTTGGTGGTATCCTTTACATAAGTCCAGTTTGGAAAAACGCTTTATGCCTGTAAGACAGCTGATCATGTCGTCCAAATGTGGTCCAGGATGTCGTTCACGTTCAATGGCCTTGTTCGGTATCCTCATGTCTACACATATTCTTATCTTCTATGTGTCTTTCTTTGGGACAGCAACGATGGGCGATACCCAGGGTGTCGGCCCTTCCGCTGGTTCTACTATGTCTTGTTTTAGTAATGCTTCTAGCTCTTCTTCTACCTGTGGCTGCAGATGTATTGGCACTCTTCTGTGGTGCTGTGCGACTGGCCTCACTGTCTCGTCAATGTGCAGTGTTATTTGTCGGTCCTTCAGCTTTCCTAGCCCTCTTAGTAACTTGGGGTATTCTCTCAGAATATTTTTCTTTTCTGACATGTTGTATGTCATTGCCATGAGACCCATCACTTGAGCCGTGAAGTTGCTCAGTAGGCATGGGGCTGGGATGTCTCCTTTCAGTACGTGTATCTCTTCAGTTGTCTTTTGATCTTTGTATGTCAGCTCTTCTTTGAATTTTCCCATGTTTGTCACTGGTCTTTTGGCCCCCCACGTGAATACTTTGACCCGAGATGGTTTTAAAATCGGCTTTACTTCCATTTTGTCATATTCAGAGACGCACATAATGTTGCATGTTGCACCGTTGTCCAGGACAAATTCTGCTTCATGTGGCCTGACCTTAATGTTCACTGACTCTGTTTTCTTTATTTTCTTTTTGTCTATCAGGCATATTCTTTCATCATCTTCCTCGTCTGTTTCTGACTCTGCGGTCATGAGATACAGTCGTTCAGTTTTTTCTTCTGCTTCCTCTTCTTCCGATTCTACTGATGAGCTTCTTGCCCCTGTCTCGACATGTCTGATGTGTCTGTTTGTTGGCATTCGTGCTCTTCCTGGCCTTCCTCGGTCGTTTCTGAATTGCCTCCCTTGGCATACACTGGCATAGTGATCTCTTCCATTGCACTTTCTGCAGGTCTGGCCAAAAGCCGGGCATGGGCCTCTGTGCGGGAACGCTAGTCCGCACCTGTAGCAAGTTCCTCCCGTCTGATTTTTCGCCGTCTGTTCATTTTTTTCTTTTCTCATGCCTCCTGAGCGGTTATTGTTCGTCATTCGCTGAATCTGTTCTGTGCCTCGTCCTTTGACTCGTTCCATTTCCTTTGCGTGTGCTGTCGCCCTGGCTTCAGCCCTTCCCAGTGCCAGAATGTTTTCTAATGAGATCGGTTCTTTTAGGATCCTTGTGCGAAATTCGATGTCAAGACAGCCTAGCTGATGCGCAACCTTATTGCCTGTTCATTGTCAAATTTGTCAAATGCGCAATGAGTCACCAGTTTCCGCAACATTGTTGCGAAGTCATCCAGAGACTCTTCTGCTTGTTGGAATGCAATCGTGAAGGTGTATCGTTCGAAATCAACATTTCTCTGCGGATCAAATTTGTCCGTTAAGCACTTCTTTAGTTGGTCATAGGTGGCAATCTCTTGTTTCGGAAGAGTCACCATTAGGTCCTCCACTTCATCTCCGACTAGGTTCACAAATAGGCCTCTCATCTTTGCTTTTGTTACATCCGTAGCTTCAACATAGTTTTCAAATCGTCTGATCCACTTTTCCCATCTAATTCCTGTTTGTGGTTCAGAAAGGCTGAATGGTAGTGGCCTTCTGTATTGCACACTCGGTTTCGGGTCTGCCATTTCTTCTTTCCTCCTTCTTTTATGTCTTGTTTTTTTCTTCTATCTTCTCTTTCTTTAGTTTGCCCAGTAATTTCTTTTGTGTTCCTTTTTGTTTCCTATTTCTACTTTATTTCCCTTTTTTTTCTTCTCCTTGTCTTTGCCTGTGCTTTATTTTCATTTTTTCCTTTGAAATCGGCGTTTTTTTTGCACTATTTAGTTTTGTCCTGACCTTAAAATGGCCGCCCGGGTTTCCTGCTTGCTGATTGGCTCCTGCGCCTGACTTCAAGATGGCCACTGAGAGTCTCGCGAGACTTCGCAGCCAATTGCGGTGTTGCCTGACTTCAAAATGGCCGCCCGTTCGTTGCTGCTTGCTGAATGGTTCTCGCGCCTGACCTCAAGATGGCCACCGAGACTCTCGCGAGAGCTCGGGCCAAATCTTTAAACTTTGCGCTGCTCTGCACGGCGCTTACCGGCACAACCAGTCTTCTCTCGCGGCGGTCGGGGTGGGCTCCCACGTCGCTGCGCTTCTTTGTTGGCGCTTCCCGCAGTCTTCTCTTCTGGGCACGATGCGATCCAGGGTGGGCTCCTGGTGTAAAATCGCTTTTTCTTTCAATGAGCACGCAGATGGATGAGTCGTCTCATCGCCAGATGTCGTGTTCCCTGACCCAGGAACATACAGGAGACGGTAGGACTTTCAATGTCATCTTTATTTACTTCTTTGGTACATGCTTGTAGCGCGTCGTTGCCCTCGACCTCTCGCCCCGAGGTCCTGCTCCTTAGTGACCCCATGTCCCCTCCCCTGACCGGATGTGGTGTCCGGTATCTCTTGTCCCCACCCTGTGTCCCAGGGCCCTAGTCCCATTCCCACGGCACGACAGCGTGTCTCACATCTTTGATTAATTTGTGGTGGTGGTGCAGCTTGTGGCCACTGGGACTCAGTTTCAGCAACTGGGACTTAGTTTTCATCTTCAAACTATGACAAAGAGCAACAGGGAGAAAGGCATACATTTGGAAAAAGGTGGAACAGTAATATAGGAAAAGAGTGACATAAAGAGAAAGCAGGATGAAAAAGAACCTGCCAGAGGAAGACAAATGAATGCAGTTGCAGCCAGTTCAGGTAGGCGAGGTGGGGTGGTGGGGGAGGGTGGGAGAGCAGGGAAAGACTGGGGTTTGGGGTTTAGTCGACAAACAACAGAATAGGTCAAATTAAATAAATAAATAAAACCTATTTTGTCGTCTGTCAACTTCTGCGGCCCGCTCCACCTCCCGACCGCACTTACCCACACCGGCCGCATCTGTTTGGTGCGCATGTTAGTCTTTTGAAGGCCTATATATATATATATATATTCACTGAAAAAACCATAGGTTTCACACCAGTTATAGTTAGGTGGAAATTTTACTCGCATAAAACCATTGAAATTCCCACGTTATAGTTAGTTGGACTCACTATAACTTGCGCGTGCAATGCACTGCTGATGATGTCACATATTACATCACTCATGACATGGTCAGTGACATCACTCATGACATCACTGATGACATCTCAAATGACATCACTGATGACAATATCCTTGTGACAAAGTGGCAGACCTCCTATCAGCATAAAATAACCTTTGACACACACATTCAAAAATAGAAACTAACATTTTCTAAAAAAAGGAGAAACCAATACCAATTACAACAACTTATTAGGTAATTCCAACATCTACATACACCTCCACTCATTCACCAACAGTTCTATATAGTCACTCATGCATGTACTTACTCATCATATGTACTCATACATCCTGTTACACACTAATACTCATCCATATAGTTACTCACACACAAATTCACACATGCAAATAAACTATCAAAAAAACATTTACTTGATTATACTGCTATATACACAGCACTACACATACTTCTACAGAAACGGAAACATATTTACTCTCTTAAACAATCAATTATAAAAACACATACTCACTAACCCACCCATACACACAATCATCCACCCATACAGTCTTGCACACATGCTGTCTTCAAAATACATACAAATAGTGAGTCACTCATTCATGCATCTGTGCTCTAAGTAAAATCCCCCACCGAACCATACAGACACTGATACTGATACTCAAAAAAACAACTAATAACCCATATACACACTCATGTAGCTACTCACCAACCCATGCAGCCACTTATACACAAAGTGAGACACAGATACAGATATTTAAATATTTAAACATTACTCGCTAATATATGTATTCACTAAGATACATTTAATAAGTCAGTTAACCAATCAATTTTACAAAAAAAACCATCCATTTAGACATTTATTTACCCATTTATTCTTCCATCAACCTTTAGATATACATATATAAAAAATATTTATTTTTCAGAAAGATACACATTCACTGGATGATGTCATCAGTGATGTCATTTGAGATGTCATCAGTGATGTCATGAGTGATGTCACTGACCATGTCATGAGTGATGTAATATGTGACGTCATCAGCAGTGCATTGCACGCGCAAGTTATAGTGAGTCCAACTAACTATAACGTGGGAATTTCAATGGTTTTATGCGAGTAAAATTTCCACCTAACTATAACTGGTGTGAAACCTATGGTTTTTTCAGTGAATTTAATAGGTTTTTTAAATGCTAATTCCTAACTATAACTGGTGTGAAACCTATGGTTTTTTCAGTGAATATATATATATATATATATATATATATATATATATATATATATATATATATATATATATATATATATATATATACATATATATATATATATATATATATATATATATATATATATATTTCCACCACACTCGTTCACCATTCCTTCAAGAACGACGTCCAGGCCAGCAAAGTTAAAAAAACTGGTGTTTTTATTTCACAGCCCACTCAACGCGTTTCGGGAACCACTTCCCTTGCTCACGAGTAATTGTGTCTGTTTACACCCAGTATTTTAAGGTCTGTCATGTGATTGCAAACACCATAAACATAATAAACAGACTACCATTTCATTTATCCTCTGGAGCTGTGAAGACAGATTTACATGGCTTATCGACATTGCGTGGCACAATTAATACATCTCATCATATTTCCGGTAAATACATTCATATAATGTTTGATTTTAACTAAAGGTGACAAACTTAAATGTTGGCGGCAAGGTTCCTCTTGCCGGTAAATACATTCATATAATGTTTGATTTTAACTAAAGGTGACAAACTTAAATGTTGGCGGCAAGGTTCGGCCAAAGCAATATCTTAAGTCCAAAATCATGATTTGATTGGCGTCTATATGGCTCTGCATATTAGTGACCGGTAACAGCAATGCATTTCCTGCGTTTATGACAGAGTTTGCCAGACACTTGTAGTGCACAAAAAAACGAAATGAGAATCCAGTTCAAGGATTCTTTGTGTGTGGGCGGTGCAAGGCATGCAAATACAGCCATAGTACCAAAGAAATTAAGTTGTCTGATGATTGTGAACCTTATAAAATCACCAAACATGTTTCCTGTCACACAGAATATGTGGTATATGCCTTGAAATGTCCCTGCAAAAAGTGGTATGTGGGCAGCACTATCAAACCTGCTAAAGAAAGGGTGTTGCAGCATCTAAGGGCTATAAAAAACCATGACAAACAATATCCAGTAGCAAGGCACTTTGCTACACACCATCAAAGTAATTGTAACCTTCTCTCATTTGTGGTATTAGATCAAATACCCACAAGAGAGAGAGGTGGCAATAGGGTGCAAGAACTGAGGAGGTTGGAATCTAGGTTCATAATTAAGTACCATACTATGCAACCCCAAGGACATAACTGTGATGAAGCTCTTAGTGTACATCTTGGCTAAAAATGATATTGAACTGAATAACAATGGGTTGAGCTGTTTCAAAGTATTTTGTTGTTTTTAATGGTATGTATGAAGAAAGCAGTCAATGACCGTGATCAAGCCGTCTGTTGGCGGTGAAACGCGTTGGTATCTGTGAGAGCAAGGGTGCAATAAAACAACTGTGAAAAGAAAAATCCTCGAGTGCGTTTTCAATTACCTGCAAAGGGAGTTTTGGAATATATATATATATATATATATATATATATATAAAATTTCTATGGCAAAATGAAACCCCTCATTTTGTTCCTTTTCAAATTAAATGTATTAAGTGTTACCACTTTATTCCAATCAAGATGACTTCAGGTGTGCCATACTTTTGTCATAAGTAAGACTGTTAGCGTTCTAGTTGTTCTTTAGAACACTCTGGGACATTCTGTCATTGGGCTATAGTTGGGCTACATCTGGCTGATATTTGGGCTACATTTGGGCTCTTTTGTCTCTGGTGGCCATCTTGGGAGACTGCATATCAGAATTTTTTGTAATGAAATATAAGAGGATTTGAGAAGTCACTCAAAATGTTCCCTAATTTTTCTTTCTTCGGCACTAATCATAATTTCTATGGCAAAATGAACCCCCTCATTTTGTTCCTTTGCAAATTAAATGTTTTAAGTGTTAACACTTTATTCCAATCAAGATGACTTCAGGTGTGCCATACTTTTGTCATAAGTAAGACTGTTAGCGCTCTAGTTGTTCTTTAAAACACTCTGGGACATTCTGTCGCTGGGCTATATTTGGGCTACATCTGGCTGATATTTGGGCTACATTTGTTTTTTTTTGTATCTGGTGGCCATCTTTGGGCTACATTGGGCTACATTTGGGCTCTAACATATATATAGCCCAATGTAGCCAAATATATATTTTTTCAAAGTTAATTTTCGTAAAAACCACTGGAGCATATATCTTGAGACATAGCAAAGGCACATCGGGGTACCAGTCCCTACAATTTTGCCAAGTTTGGTGGAAATCCATTCAGCCGTTCGGGCTAAAAGTGAGTCCAACCGCCCTACGGAAATTAACATGGGGAAAACACGTTTTGGGACCCCCCTTTTATCTCGGCCCCCGCTTGATGGATCCCCCTAAACTTTCAGGGAAGGAGCGGAGCGCAGCGAGGCAAAGTTAAGGAACATTACAGGCAGATCCCTCATTCGGCGCCAAAGTTATTCCCAATAGAATGTTGCGGATTTCCTATGGAAAACGATCCTAACTATAACTACCTACTGGCGACCGCCAGTAGGTAATATATATATATATATATATATATATATATATATATATATATATATATATATATATATATATATATATATATATATTAAAAAAATCATAGGGGCCGATCTCTGCCTCTACTTGTAACAGAGTGCTCTGTTACAAGTAGAGGCAGAGATCAGCAACAACTTGAGGTTGAATTCAGACGCAAACTGGGGAAGTCTGGTGAGCCTAGACTCTCAAAAGGAACGTGAAGGGGATACGTTTTACTCAGTTAATGAGGGGTCAAGCTCGTCCAGTGTGGGAGAAGAGTCAGGGGCAACGAATTTATCATCGGAGGAGGAGGAAGTAAGCACTGAATCTGGTGTAGCAAACACACAGAAGAAGAAAAAGTCAGCCACAAAGCGCAGGTCACTGGCAAAAACAAACAAAAATCTTTTGTGGGACTACTCCACCATAACTGGCTCTTTTCAAGAGGGTATGCAAGGATCACATGGGAAGGATTTTGTAAGTGAGGACGACGGGTTGGGGAATCAGGCTACCCTGGGCTTATTAGTTAATATGCTAAAGCAAATACAGGGAGAGGCCAGGGCTGAAAGTCGTAGAGCTAGGCAAGACACAAAGAAAATACAAGCCTCCATAAGGAAGATGAACAAGAAGTACGAAGAAGTAGAGGGGAGAGTGGAGCTGATAGAGGAAATGACAGGAAGATTGGAGGACGAAGTCACAGATTGGCAGAAATTCAAGATTGAACAGACAAAGATAGTGGAAGACCTGCAATGGAAAGTGGAGGACTTTGAGAACCGTCAGATACGGAATAACGTAAGACTTTTGGGTCTGGAGGAAGGGGTCGAAGGGCAGGACGCAAGGGGGTATGTGATTAGACTACTAAAGGGCGCCTTCCCGGAGGCTAAGTGGCAATGGGAACACGAGGTACAAAGGGCCCATAGGTTTCTATTGACAATAAAAAAAAAGCAAGGAGGGAAACAAGACACTTTGCCCAGGGCGATGCTCGTGTTTTTCGGCAACTTCCTGGTAAGGCAGGAGGTAATGGAAAAAGCCAGGCCAGACTCTAAGAGAACAGTCGAGGGGGTTACATTTTTCGCAAGGCCTGACTTCTGTCATGTCACCGTTGAGAGGCGCTGGCGCTTAAGACAATTAATAGCCCCTTCCAACAGCAAGGCGCAGAAGCATACTTGATGTTCCCGGCGAAACTTAAGATTATTAAAGGCGGCCGCACAAGGATGTTTTTTTCTGAGATAAAAGCAGGAGAGTATCTTGAAGAGCTAACGGAGCAATGTAGGGGGAAGTAAAGAAGACTAATAATACTGTAGAATAAGAACAACCACGCGGAACTGAATATGGCTTATGGACTATGGACTATAGACTATGTATCTTGATCATTTGGGAGGGAGAGGGAGGGCGACACTACAATGCAAGCAGTCAACACATAGGTCAGGATTGACCTATTTGCCTGTACAAGGGGGGGGAGGGGCAGCAGTGGTTGGAAGGGGGTGGGGGGGTGGGGGGAGGAAAAGAGTTTGATTAAGTTGGAAAAACAGCACAAAAAGATAAACTGGAAGAAGATAGGATATGCAACAGAACGGAATAAGTGGGTAAAAAGCATGGCAAAAATGTATAAAGAAATATGGCACTAAGGGTTGCGACAGTGAATGTATGCTGCTTAAATGATGGAGGGAAAAGCAAGAAGGCGGCATCCATGTTTAGATTGCTTAGACTAGATATGATTTGTCTACAGGAGACGCACATTACGGGTAAAGAAAAATTCAGACTGGAACAGATGGGATATGAGCTATTGGCTAATACAAGACAGGATACACGAACAAAGGGGGTGGCGATCCTAGCAAGGAAAGGGGTTATTAAACTCAGGAGAAAAAAGGAGGATTCTGAGGAGAGATGGGTCATAATTGAAGTGGAAACTAATGTAGACATCTTAACAATTGTATCTGTATATGGCCCAAACGATGATAATCCTGAATTGTTCGAATGGCTAGATCAGGAACTTGCACTCTGGTCAGAGCCGGTAATTCTCTGTGGAGATTTTAATATTAATGGTTTGCACCGGTTGGGAAGATTAGGAGGGGGGAGATATGACGGGAGGAAAAAGAAAATTTGCAACGCAGTAAATAATCTGATGCAGAACAACGCTTTGTCTGACGTATGGACTAAACATAATCCACTTGGGTCAGGGAGTACTTTCTACTCAGCGCCACATAGAACGGTTACTAGGTTAGATTATATTTTAGTGTCCAACAGTGAATTAAACGGGACCCAGATAGAACGGCTGCCAAGATTGATCTCGGATCATAACATACTGGTATTAACCATGACAAGGGTGGATAGAGGGAACCCCAAGCCATATACTTGGACATTTGAGAGAAGATTGCTGAAAGAAGAAGGGTATATTAATAGGATGAATGAATGGATAACACAGCTTTGGGAAATTAATAGAGGCTCTGCCACAGCTAACATGATTTGGGACACATTCAAGGCTGGGATAAGGGGGGAGACCCTGAGCTATACTCTAAAGAGGTGTAAGAAGGAGAGAACAAGGTTAGATAGCTGGATAAAAGAAATGGACAGATTAGAAGAGCAACTGAATAGGGCCGTGATAGGACAAAGTGCAAGAGAGATAGAGGGCCTTCTACTAGAGATCGAAGTTAAGAAAGCAGAAGCAGGAGAAGCCTTTGCGGAGAAGGCAGCAGGGAATTACCTTGCTAAGAAGGAAAAGTGTTATGAGTATAACGAGAGGGTAGGACATTTACTGGCAATCAGAATTAGACAAAATCTGGCAGCAGGTGAAATTAAAGAAATCAGAAACAGTGTAGGGGAGATTTTCAATAAAGCAGAGGAGATTCAGGAGTTATTTAGGGAATTTTACGAGAAATTATACGATCAGGACACGGATGATATAGGAGAAAGGAATAGGGACTATTTGGCAGGGATACCACATGAGAAATTGGATAGAGAAGAAAGAGTCAAACTAGATCAACCTTTATCATTGCAGGAGATCAAAATGGCAGTGTTTAATCTACCGGGGGGCAAGGCTACAGGGCCAGACCAAATACCAGCCGAGTTTTATAAAACATTCTGGGACAGACTTGGAAAGGATATGTTGGAAACTTTTAGACAGGCTCAGCTGCACAGATTGGCGCCACAGTCTTGGGGCGATGCAAACATTATTGTGATTTAAAAAAAAGATAAATCCCCATTAGACCCACGGTCATACAGACCTATAACTCTACTTAATGCGGATGCCAAAATGTATGCAAAAGCATTAGCACAAAGATTGAGTAGAGTTATTGAGGGGCTAGTTAGTAAGATTCAACATGGCTTTATCCCGGGGAAAGGGACCACCCAGCATACTAGACAGCTTATCACCATAATGGATGCTGCTGAGGTTGCAGGAGACCCTGTCGCAGCCATATTTTTAGATGCCGAGAAGGCTTTTGACAGGGTCTCCTGGCAGTTCCTCTGGAATGTTATGGAGTGGTTTGACATAGGCAGAGGGTATATAAGCGCCATACAGGTACTGTATGAGCAGCCAACGGCCAGGGTGAAAATAAATAAGACCTTCACTAAAATGGTGCGGATAAGACGTGGAACCAGACAGGGTTGTCCGGCATCACCCCTACTCTTTGCCTTATACCTAGATCCGCTACTCAGGAGGCTAATCGGTAATAATAACATCTTACCGTTTGTGCTACATAATGCAGAATATAAAGTACTCGCATACGCAGACGATGTGGCATTGATAACTACGGAACCAGGGAGGGCTTTAAGAGAGATAGAACAAGAGGCAGTAGTCTTTGGGGGTTTGTCAGGATACTCGATAAATAAGGGGAAAACCCAGATTATTGTGAATAAATATACATCCTACTCAGATCCCAGAGTGGTGAATGAGGCGGTTTACTTGGGGATAAGGGTGACAGCAGAATTGGAAGAATTAGTAAAGATAAATATGGAACCATTGTTAGCTAAGGTAAAAAATAACACAGAGAGAATACACAACCTACATTTGACGCTAATGGGATGCATAAACGTAATCAAAATGGTCACTTTACCGAAATTTCTTTACCTATTTAGGGCCATACCTCTTTTCTTTGAACAACACTGGTTTACCAAATTAGAAGCAATTCTCAATAGGCTAGTATGGGCACAAGGGAAAACCAGAAGGGCTTACAGGTATATGACACTCACACGAGAAAAAGGGGGGTGGGGGGCACCGGATTTTAAACTTTATTACTGGGCCGCAGCTCTGCAATATCTCCAGGGATTAATAGGCGGTGGTTCTTGCTTTATAAATGTGTATAGAATTGTACTAGGGGAGGGAGCGGTAGATGGGCTCCTGAACACTATAGACTATAGTTTGTTTAAACACACTAGGTTTAAAACCCTAAAAGCTGCATATATGATTTGGAAAGGGGTGGGAAAAAAAACTGGGAGTCTGTAGATTTAGCAGATATACTAGATTATTATCTAATGAAACACTCCCGGGGGACATCTTTAGGGATGTAGCAATGAGGACATGGAATGATAGGGGCATTCGGAAAATAGGAGACCTCCTGGATACAGAAGGGGGATAATACAATTTGAGGAACTACAAGGGAGATTTGAAATACCCACCAACACCTTTTTAGGTCTCGCCTGTCGATGCGCATGCGCATCGAGCAAGGCGAGAGTATTGGGACTTATCCGCTCTTTATCCACACTGCAAGGAATCGTGGCGATTCCTTGCAGTGCCCGTGACTTTTAAGCTCAATGCGCATGCGCATTGAGCTTAAAAGCGCGTGCACGTCCGTCTTTGTTTACCCGCTCCGCCCCCTCCCCGCCGTCTCGCATTTCCCCTGTCGCACTTCTCCTCCCCCCTCCCCTCTCTTCCCTCCGTCTTGTTTATTGTACCCGCTCCGCCCCCTCCCCTTCCCGCCGTCTCGCATTTCCCCTGTCGCACTTCTCCTCCCCCCTCCCCTCTCTTCCCTCCGTCTTGTTTATTGTACCCGCTCCGCCCCCTCCCCTTCCCGCCGTGTCGCATTTCTCCTCCCCCCTCCCCTCTCTTCCCTCCGTCTTGTTTTCATCTTTAGATCCTTAAGGTAAGGCGTGGTTACTCACTCAATAGACGGTTATCTCTATATACATGGGGAAGAGGTTACTGCCTCGGTCG
Organism: Lissotriton helveticus; assembly: GCF_964261635.1. Lineage (NCBI taxonomy): Eukaryota > Metazoa > Chordata > Amphibia > Caudata > Salamandridae > Lissotriton > Lissotriton helveticus. Next base: position 1,093,966,597 of record NC_136059.1, read on the forward strand.
AGTGGTGCGAGTGAAACTCTTGACTGTCCCCTACTCTCACTACCCCCACGCCTCCTCTCCCGGGAAGAGGGGGGCACATACCTGAGGGCCGCGGCGAGCAGGGAGTCCGGGAGGCCCCCGCGCATATCTGCACATAAGAAACCCTGAACTAAGTCACGTCGCTGTAGCTTCCTCTGCTTGAGGTGGGCGCCCCAGAGACTTTATCAACCGTATTTACCGTCATCCTTACAAATACTGTGTGCTCAGCCTTGATTCTGGCAACTATTTGCTAGTCTGCCACCACTGTATTTATTTAAAAGAAATCTGTGTGTACACAAACACTACATACTCACTAATATACACGCATGTGATGTATGCAGATGCCCAGAGTGCGCAGTGCTGTTTATTATCGTTACTGAGTGCAGCGAGGGACACGGGGAGTTTCCGGGGATGCCATGTCTGTCCCTCAAAGCCGTTTAAATAGCGTATTCTTCTTTGCGGAAGTGCACGTCGGGTTCCTGCCAGGGTGATTCTAAGCACGAGGTTAAATCGCATGAGTGAAATGAAATATCTCATTACATGGGCCTCTTACAAGATGGTTAGTTAGAATGTGTCGTGCTCACACCATTCAATTCACAATTGCACTACTACCCTTGTACATATAGTTATTAGCAGATGTCATTAGTAACATTTAATTGGCTCACAATTATTATCATGGTATGTCACATGTATAGCACACGAAAAGCACTTCAGTATGTGCTTAGATAAAACTCATGTTTCAGTGCAGACCCCCCCCCACACCTCACGGTGGCCCTGTGATCTTGCACCAGCTTCTCTTCAGCCCATGCACAGGATATGTAGGCTACATAAGTGGCAGTATACTCTGCGCTGCAGCCGCATGGCCATCTGTGTACATTCCTGCAGATGAAGGTGATGTGCTTAACTTGCACCATAGCACTGTTCTGTGGAACGTTTCAAAATGTATTGAACTAATGTAACCCCTTGCAAAATTCACAGGGGGCACAGTGATCTTCTTTACCCCTGTACAATCCTGCCGTTTACGTCATGTTTTTAACCCCCAATACCATCCTGAAGAAGGGAGTAATGATGTACTTAGCCAAATGAACATGCTGCGGGAGGGTATGGTGATGTGTTTATGGCCTGTACTATTTAGATGGAGAATGCACCCTCAACCCCTCACCCTCACTCACCCTCAACCCCTCACCCTCACTCACCCTCAACCCCTCACTCACCCTCAACCCCTCACCCTCACTCACCCTCACCCTCACTCACCCTCAACCCCTCACTCACCCTCACTCACCCTCAACCCCTCACCCTCAACATCAACCCCTCACCCTCACTCACCCTCACCCTCACTCACCCTCACTCACCCTCACTCACACTCACCCTCACTCACCCTCACCCTCAACCTTACTCACCCTCACTCACCCTCACCCTCACTCTCACTCACCCTCAACCCCTCACCCTCACTCACCCTCACCCACCCTCACTCACCCTCACTCACCCTCAACCCCTCACCCTCACACAGTGGAATAGGTCTCGGAGCATTTGAGTTAGAGCTTTTAGAAATGTTTATGGTTTTTTTTTTTTTATTCTTTAGCATTGGCTACAGGAAACAAAAATGCTAAAGATTTACAAAAAAACCCATAAACAATTCTAAAAGCACTAACTCTAATGCTGCGAGACCTATTGCATTTCCAATGCTTGTTTAAGTACTTACAGTTGAGGAGCTATCTAAGGGATAAAAAGGGAGGAATGCTAGGATTTAAACATTGTAGGTTGTTGGATTATATAGAACAAAGTAAACAATGCACAATTCGTCAGCTGCATGCAGAATTATTTGTTTTTAAAATGGATGATAGAGAGAAATATTCAAAGAAGTGGGTAGAAAAGGTGGGCACCTCCTCGGAAGGGTTTCAGAAGTCCCTAGATCTAGGAAGGTCAGTGCTGTGTTCGGCGATGTTGCAGTCACAGCACTACAAAACATTATTCTGTCTCTACCATACGCCAGCAAGAATAGCGCAGTGGGGCGGGGTGCAAGGAATAACCTGTCCTAGATGCAATACAACTGAAGCTGATATAGCACATATATTCGCACAATGCCCACAAATATACACGCTGAAGAGGGCCATCGAAGACTTCTTGGATAATTCATTGGACATTAAGATTAGGCTAAGTGATGAATTGATATTATTGGGAGTGATGACTGGGGATGTAGTCGGCCCTAAAGAGTTTTTGTTTATGGTGGCAGCAGTATTTCGAATTATTATTGCACGGACATGGTTAGATAAGACACCACCAACATTTCAAATTTGGATAGCAAGGTTGCTAGCCTCATATAATTTGGAGAGAGCAATATATGAGAGGAAGGGCAGAAGGGCGAAACAATTGGGAGGGGAAATGTGGCAACCCATTACGAAATGGAAAATTGGGCAAGACAGGGAAGGGGTTGGGTAAACAGTAGTATGCTGTAAGAGGTGAAATGTAGGGTTAGCCCTCTTATCTTTTATTTTTATCTGCTTGCTAGGGATCTGTTGCAAGATTGTATTGGTATTTACTTTGTATTATGTCGTGTTACCTAATTCTAAAATTGTGTGCTGTAAGGTTAATGTAATAATTCGGGGGGGTTAAAAAAAAATCATAGGGGCCTTCAAAATAGGTCAGAAAATGAAAAACATTTCGTATGATAAACAAAAATTGGGAAGATGCGAACTGGAAGAGACCACAATAACGAGATAACAATCAGCATCATTGTGTTTCCTCGACTGATAAACCTCTCTGGCTGCAGTGTTTCGCATTCCTTATGCTCTAAATGTCATAGAAGCCGGAAGCAAATTGAGTATAACAGCTCTGGCAAACTGGCCGTTTTTCAAGTATGAAATAATAAAGTCCGCGGTAATTTCCTCCTGATTAAACTAATCTTGCATGCTTGTTCAGTAATCTTGTCATCCACAGTATCTAAATGTAATTCAGTGTGTCCCGACGGAAGTAAATGAAAACTGTAGATACTGTTTTGTGCTTGTGTTTGCATGATTTTTATTTGTACTGTTCCTGACGCCCAGAAATATTATTTTCTGCTGAATATTTGTTTTAGATTATTGCACAGTGTAGGAACATTTTCTTCTGACCTTGCACAGGTTATACCAAAAATTTACTCCGAAAAGCATTGAAAAAAATGTTGCACATTGCCAGAGCGAAATAGCAGCTGTTGCTTGGAATAAACAGTGATCGTTACTTGCAAAAAAAAATGTGGGAGCTCCCACTGGAAAGATAATCCAATCTACACAATGAGGCCTACGTGGAAATGCAGCAAATTCGAAATAAAAAGGAGCAAAGGCTAATCTAATGGTTAGGTATTCCAAACAAGCACAGGGCAGAGCATTTTTACGGCAGCTGCTTCCAGCACCAGGGGTATCTGCATCTTCCTGTAAAAATAAAGTTACACTGAGAATTAAAAAAAGGTCAAATTTCCTGTTAATAAAATTCATTTGTGTGTATTATAAGTTGTTGGATGCACATTAGCACCTCTTACTTTAAATATTCAGATTTCATAAACTTTGCCCTGGTAGAGTTCATTTTGCATTCTCATTTGTAATGACGACTGGAAATTTGTATCATGAACGAGTGCGGTAGTGCAGGGCATGCTGTACTCCTGCGATGACATGTCTAAAGCGCATATATTTACCTCGGAATTTCTCCAGGTAAGAGGATAAACTGCAGACAGCGCAGGAAGGTAGCAGAACGAGAGAATAAGCTGCGATGTCTGTAGTTAATACATTAACTCTCAGAATTTCCGAGTTTGCAGCCGCATAAAAACATTCACTCAGATCTGCTCTAAGCCATCACACCTTTTCATGATAAGGCCTCTGGATAGAATATCTACTTTCAACCCGTCGAACAGTACATTTGCAAGGCAACCAGACATATGTGTATTATCCTTTTACTGATGTTTTAAGATAGAAAATGTAACAGGCAATTTCACTATAAAGAAAACTAACTTTTTCAAAAGTGGACCATAAAACTTAATAATTACATTTCTTGTGTATAGATACATTTCTAGAATTGATGTGTTTTATATTGTGAGAAAAAACATCTCTACATGTAGGAACAAATTCCACAGCTGTGTGTACCACATTCCCCATCAATCCATTTTTTCAATTGTTCTAGAATTTCTGTCTACAGTTTTTCTGATGGGCTAACTTTCGAAGGGTCCTTAATTCAAGTGACTCCTAACCTCCTAATCAAATGCTTACAGGGCCACCTTTGAAACATATAGAACTCTTAAACTTTTCTTCCCACAAATAATTCTCCAGGATTTACTATTTTCTGAAGCTCTTACTCTAGATTCTGGATAGTAGCAACCAATTGATAGTTTTGAGGCATAGTAGCTGCACTCAGGCGTTATACCTACTACCTAACTCCTGCTGTGCAAACCAGGGGGCTTATTCACAATCCCCTTGCGCCGCCAGTGCGTCACTTTTATTATGGGAAAAAGTGACGTACCTACGGTGCAATGGGGCTTGTAAATAGGACCCAAAGTCTACTGACCTCTGGTAACACGGATCTATTTGCTGTTTTTTTGTGCGATTATGTTGGATTATGATTAATATGACTATGAGCATCAAACTGATACTGACCATTGTATCAATTATGAGTGGAAGGGAGATTGTGATCACCCCTGGTGTACATGTTGATAGGATTTCTGTGACCGGAAATGACAGGATGAACCCATCTTGCACTTCCTCCTCGCAGTCTTTCTCCTGGGATATACAGTGTGTTGTACCAGAGTATTCCACCTTCAGTTATACTTAGCAGGATAGATCATAACCATGCTTAGCAGGATAGACCATCTGTGCATGCCTGCCTCTTCCCAGCAATGCATGCACCTTCTCACAAGCAGTCAATGCTAGCTCCATCTATGTGTTTGGAGTTTCTAACTTTAAAGACTCACCTGAGAAGATTGGCAGTTGAATGCAGCTCGACTTCCAAGAATTGGTCATAGCCTTACTTCTGCTATTTGAAGAGCTTCACCTTGTCCAATACATAGATCCAGCTCTGGTGGCTTTCAGATGCTGCTTGTTGCCCATTTAATCTAGATTGTAACCAAGCCTGCTACCCTTTTGAAGATCTGCTAAGCCCTCCTACTGCTGCTCTTGATTTCATGGTTGTGTCAGTCAGCCCAATAAATCTTGAGACACCAGTAATCTCTTTTTATGCATCTCCTGAGAGTGGTGGCTGGCATGCCCATTAATGCACACTCACATAGAGATGACCTGAGAGTACACTGTGCTTGGCAAGTGCATTTTCTCTGTACCAAGCCCTACTTATTCTCTATGTGTGGGACCCACAGCTTGCAGCATTACAGGTATTGATCCTCTTTCATTACGCATTGCATGAACACATGCCTACCAACAGTCTTCGTGCTCTGGATTCTGGGAGTTGCATCTTAGAGCCACTCTTTTGCCTTTTACTCTTGATGTATGTGCAGGAGTTCAGCTCCACTCTGGCTTACTTGACAGCTAGATGCACAGTATAAATAACGTCCTGCAAGGTCATTCGAGTACGCTAGTGCAATTTTACGGACATCACATTTTCCACCGGAGGTATGAAGTTTGCTTTCACTGCTTTCAACTGCCTCCTCTGGAAGGATATTGTTTCAACTTGATCTCTATAGGCAGAATTTTTGCAGACATGGACAAAGGGTCATTCCCAAAAACGCACCTCCGAACTATACTTGCATCTTTTAATTCTACTCTCCATAACTGAACATTTTATACATGGTATGCTGTCATAGAATCACTGACAGAATATCAAGGAGCTAAATATTGACCTACAAAAATATCGGTGACAAAATATCGACTATCAGAATATCGAATTCCTATCTACAAACAGGTAAGTAAAAAATATTGAATCCAAAATATCGTTGTAAATAATATAGTTTGTTAAAATATCGAATTTTTTAAATGTCTAAAAAGTAATGTAAAATTTATTAAATAAATAAATATAAATAACTAAAACATACTTAAAGATACTTTAATACCCTTACAATTAATAAATAATTAATGCAAGTTAAAAAAAAGAAACATGCATTTTTATTTTTTAATACATATATATATGAACTTCATATTAATAAAAAATATTCAATATTTTTAGCGTAGGATAGCGGGAGGGTAAAATTTACTATTCCCACTCAAGTGAGTGCAACAGTAGGGAAAGCGTTGGATAGCGGGAGAGTAAAAATGACTGTTCCCAGTCCAGTGAGTGCAACAGTAGGGAAAGCGTTGGATAGCAGAGTGGTACAAATTACTATTCCTACTCCAGTGAGTGCAACAGTAGGGAAAGCATTTGATAGCTGGTAGGTAAATTTTTTTATTTCCACTCCAGTAGGGAAAGAGTTGGATAGCGGGAGGGTAAAAATTACTATTCCCACTCCAGTGAGTGCAACAGTAGGGAAAGGGTTGGATAGCGAGAGGGTATAAACTACTATTCCCAGTCCAGCGAGTGCAACAGTAAGGAAACCGTTGGATATCGGAAGGATAAAAATTACTATCCCCACTCCAGCGTGTGCAACAGTAGGGAAAGTGTTGGAGAGCGTAGAGGTACAAATTACTATTCCCATTCCAGTGAGTGCAACAGTACGGAAAGTGTTGGATAGCGAAGGGGTAAAAATTACTATTCCCACTCCATTGAGTGCAACAGTGAGGGAAAGTAATGATTTAATATTTAAATAAAAATAAATTAATTACCAATACCAATAAAAAAATAATTAAAATTAATTACCAATTACAACATATTCAATAATTAATTAATTATAAATACAAAAAAAATATTATTTATTAAAAATGTATTGCTTTTTAATATCTAATTAACAACACATTAATTTTCAATACCAAAAATTATTGAGTTATAAAAAAAACATACCAATCAATAATTGAATAACAGTAAATTAATTATCAATACGCAAAAATAATTTCAATAATTACTTAATTACAATTAAATTACTTCCCACCCTATTCCCCTATAAACCCACAACCCACTACGAGTAATACATTGATACAATTAATATAATTATCAATTAATACAAATGAATTACCAATTAACAAAAATGAATTACCAATCACTAATTAATTAACAATAAATTAATTATTAATGCCAATAAATAAAAATAAATAATTACTTAATTACAATTAAATTACTTCCCACCCTATTCCCCCATCAACCCACAACGCGCTACAGAACTAAAACATAAAATTAAATTAAAAATAATTAATAATTCCTAAAAATTAATATTTAATTTACTATAATTAAATTACTTCCCACCCTATTCCCCTATAAACCCACAACCCGCTACGGAATTAAATTACGCAAAAATTAAATAACATAAAATTCAAGAAATTGATATTTTTAACAACTTTGTCATGACTGTCGATATTATTAACTTCGATATTATGAAAATCGATATTTCTTACCTGAATATCGATATTCTGCACCGCTATATTTTTGCAATTCGATATTCTGTCCATTCTATATAAAACACTCGATATGCTGTCCTGTCAATATTTTTTTTTTTCGATATTGTGACTAGTTACCGCTGTCACCGTGGTAAGTTTGGAGCCGGTGCAATTAGTTTTGCTGCACCATGCAAATAATATCTCTAGTCTTGCATTAAAGAATATGAAACTGAGAACTGGCATGGTGGCGCCTGCTAGCTAAGGCAGAAGCAGTTCCCTGCTCTGTTTAGTGGGTGGGCCAGTCTTACATGGGTGTAAAGTTCTTTTTGGAGAGCTGTGATTTCAAGTGAAGTGCTGTAGGCCAACACTGTTGTAGTCTATAACAAGAATTCAGAGCCTGTGATGAAGATTATGTGGTAGCAAACACAACAAGATGATGGATGGAGTGCTGAAACTTTTCAACCACTCACCCCTAGTCAAGAGATCTGGCTTTAATCCATTGTTCTTTTGCTCACTATGCCACCCCAGTTTGGACCCGGCTATATGCAAATCAGTCTTGACCCTGCTCCTCATAGGAATGGTCCAAACTGAACTGCCAGGCCAGGTCCTCCTTGAACTGAAAACAAGCATCCTAGGATCGGTTTTGGGGTATCAGCCCTCATCAGTCAGGTTAGCTTAAATCCAGGGGCCCAGTGAGCAAGGGACCCAGGTCTTGGCATACCCCTGGCCAATTAGGGTGAACATAGCAAACACAACAGATGATGGACGGATTGGTGAAACTTTTCAAAACTACCTTTCACCTGACTCACCTCTGCTTCAGAATTGAATTGATGTGAGAGTGACACAACGCTCCAAAATGACTAACTTAATAAATAATGACAAAGAGGTCTCACAGGAAGGAGTAATATGTCAGCATTTGCGCTGAAGACTTGCCATTGTGCATCATTCATTTGTCTGAACTGAGTACTCTTAACAAGAAATCCATAATAAATTAATAGGAACAGCAAAAGGATGTAACTACTTTTAGCAAAATTCCTGAATGTGTAATTTATGATACATTTCCAAAAAGTTTAGAACATTATAAGAGAATGGTACAATAACTTGGATTAGACCCATCAACTTAACCAAGTAGTAGTAAGTAGGTATAACTAACTACATTCAGAAAAGGTACTAAAACGGCTTGCATTGTTAAGAAGTTATGCTTTCAGACCTGCTATGACTGTGTCATGTAGACATGAAATTCAAGATGTGTAAATTGATTAAAAATTTTTTAGATTAAGCCCAAGAGCAAAAACAACATATATGGTTCTTCAAGAATTTTTTTATCTGAGGAAGAATGTTTTCTGTCGAGATAAAGCTGAGACTTCATTGGCGCTCTTGGAGCAACAAGGGGCGTAGTAAACTAAGTTTACTCATGAAACTACATTCTTGCAGAATAAAAGTTGCAAACTGGAATTGTGAAATGTTGTCGGTGCACAGAAATGACTTTGAGGCATTTATACGAATGGAAGGAAGATGGCATTTCTGCCTGTTTTAGAGCACGTTCACGTACGAGCACATCTGTCATGCCAGGTTTTTTTCCTGAACAAAAACCTGTTTGCGTCCTGCAGGTGTGACTCGCTGGGGATGGAAACATCTGTGACTCGTGGAAGGGAGCGGTGGCGAATATGCAAAGCTGGCAGATGATGGCGGCTGCGAACAACCCCTGCACAGCTTTTGTGAATCTTCACAAATTCACAAATTATGAATATGCGGCTGGAGGACTAGCAGGCGTTGCAGCTGCACATGGCGGACATCTGCTTTGTATAAGAGGGTCCGTAGCCGGAGAGGGATTCCGGCGCTAGGGACGTTGCTGGTTTTGTCCTTTAAAGGCCTGGGGAAAATGATAGAGTGCAAGGGAGAATAATATTGGGCGATTTTTGTAGTTTTGTAAGCTCCTTATAATGCAGTGGACCAATGATACATACATGAATGTACCTGTAGGGGCTCTTTCACTAAAATAAAATAAAATAAAATAAAATAAAATAGAATAAAACAAAACAGAACAAAATAAAATAAAATAGACACCGGACCTATTTTGGCTCTAGATTAACTCTTTTTCGAGAGTTTGAAAAATTGAGACTACCTTGAAATCCATGGCATTACTATACGTAAGTCCTTTGCCTCCTATCTCCTATTTCTAATTATTCCAAGTCTAAACGTTTTCAGGAAGGGCTTTACTATGCTTTGCACTGGTTTGTAAAAACTATTTTTCTCCATAGGGAAAATATTTTTCCTTTTCAGAACCCTCATCCCCAACACCATCATTAAATAAGGGTTGTTCCTATCCCATTTCCACTAAGAAAACATACTTTCTCAGGGCCGGACTGGCCATAGCGGGCACTGGGCATTTCCCTGCTTGGCCGGAGGGGTGAGGGCTATTTTTGTGCAAGTGGAGGCCTTTTTTGTCACTGGGGGCTGGTTTTGCAGCACTGCTGCAAAATCGGCCCCCTGTAACAAAAGCGGGAGCGGTGCTTCTTGTTCGCTGCACCCACCCCCGGCTCCCAGGGCCGGTCGAGCCAGGGCTGGTTGCGGTTCCCAGTCCAGCCCTGTACTTTTTGTCTTTGCAGGAGAATTTTTCTGTTTTGTTATAGTGTGGGGAACGCCATGGGACACTAAAAAAGTTAGAAAGGTGCCCCCTTGAGCTTATGACTACCTTAGAACTATGGGGAATATTTATCAAATGTTTACTCAAAGCAGAGCAAATAGCAAAGTTGCTGTGCTGTGTTGCATGAACGGGAGAGTGCTGAAGGGTGCCATATCCACTCAGATATGGCACTCTTAAACTCTCTTCCTGTGCTGGCTCACTTGAGGCTGCATTATGGTAACGTAGACACCATGCTCTAGACGGCAAGGGTGCCTGCATTACAGGCAGTATTGTTTTTGTGCAGGAAGATACACCTTCCTCAAAGAAATGCCCCAAGCATTAAGCATTTCGGAGTGACTCCGTGGAGGCTCTGGTGGTTCATGCCGTGGATTAACTCCAGCATAGCAAAAGGTACGTCGGACAAAGAGGCTGCTCATTCCGCGCTGCCTGTCTCTGATTCCAACAGCGCTGCAAGCATTTCCCCGCACTTATCGTCGGACAGAGAGGCTGTTTATAACGCGCTGCCTGTCTCTGATTCTAACAGCGCTGTAATCAATTCCTCACACTTATCTCTACCCTCAATAGCGCTAAAAGTATGTCCTCGCACTTCTGGTCTGGAATAAGAGATCGCGATCTGTTTACAGATTCAAGGTGATTTTAGTATCCTAGCAACTTTGTTGTTTCTCTGCCCACCATAGCGCTATAAATATGCCCCCGCGCTTTAGGTTCTCCTTTGTAATTAGAGCTCCTGATCTGTCCACGGTGACGAGGGGACCTTAACCATCACAACCGGGAACTTTTCTGCAACCTAAATTGGGATCAGTTATCGCATTGAAATTCCTTTTAAAAACGTCGAACTTAGGCGAACTAATACACAATGACTCGAGTTAAGAGTGTCTTTATGACTCTGGTTTTTACAGATGGTGTGAGGGAACCTCTCCCAGACCTACCCCTCCAGTTGGTGTTTGACTGATACCACACCAACTTATGAATACGAATAAAAGAAATTTCCAAGTAAGTCCATCCTTCCTTAATTCCACGAACCCCACCTGGACATCCTAAATACTGTGTACTCCTTCCATGGGTATAGAGATACATGGATACATACATTTTGTATCCACAGATTCCACGCCATTTCTCAACTCATCTGGGACTGCAAACATCCAACCAAGACTCTCAACCCTAGAAGAATCTAGTAAGTAGGGTCATCTCCACTGTGGGTTGACTCCTCCCTGACCTGCCCTACATAAACCTTCCTAAATGTTAATTGTTCCTTCACAGAACACCACCAACGGCGCAAGTCTCCAACCGAGGTGGGACTACATTATACGCCAGAATCAATGTAGGTACACTAGCTGAGGGACCATTGATTGATGCCCTTTTTAACAGTTTTTAATTTACCCTACTGAGTGATATACGTATCTATTTCCGTAGGTGCTCACTAACACTATCTCTACTGTCCTGATGAAGACCCCAAACTGAGGAACCACCCGCCCTTACTACCGGGGTCGAAACGTCAACAACATTTACTCTCCAACATACACGCCACAATAGAACTTGCCATACATGGTCCTCGTGTATTGTTTGTATAGGGAACAATGTGATCTAGTATAGACGGGAAATGTTTTAAGATTGATTTTGAATTGTCTACAGGACACAATTCCTTTTCTTTGTCCCTCCATCTATTCCAACCACACCCTACCCTACTGAATCTGGAACCCCTCTTTTTGACACCCACTGAGCACGATTTTGAATAATGACTACATCCATTGTTATGTTTTGTATGAATTAAATACAAAATAACTGTGTTAGTACTGAACATCACTGCTTATAGCTGAATTAAATTCAGTTCCATAGTGACTTGTTTTGTGTGTACCTTCTAACCATTTTCTGATGAAATGAACGCTGTGAATATGTTATGTAACCGACCACTTTTTTTGTAACTACATGCTGACCCAGGTCGGTGAACAAAGGGTTTACCCCATTATCACCTACCACGCCCCATTGCGAGAAGCAGAAACATAAAATGGTAAAACTACCATTTTATGTTCCTGCTTCTCCCACTGAGAGAAAGCAGAAGTGCCTGGTTGGGGATGGGCGGGTGGGCGGTCCTGCTCGAGAGCAGGGGGGAGTGGCTTGCCTACTGTTGTGGGCCCTGACTGGTTGGTCGGCCCTCTGGGGTTGACCAAACCAGTCATGCACACTCTCCCTTTTTCTCTATGTAGGCTTCATGCAGCCGCCTACATGGAGAAAATGGCCTCCCTACAGGTGCCCGACTGGCACCGTCTGCACCAATCACAAACACTGGCCTTGCTGCATAGTCATTGGCTAAGGGGAGGGGGGCTGCCTGTGGGAAACGCAGGCCCGGCCAGGAGCAGCAGGAGCTGAGGCGGCAGCGCTTGACCTCGGGGAAGGTATGTTTTTTAAAATTGTAATTACTGCCCCGCTCCCCCCACGAACCCGGGCGACCCCCACTCACCCGTCATGCCAGCCACGACTGGTCACTGAAGACATGTAGCCAGCAGGAAACTGCCTCATGTTATTTTCCTCAGTTGTCCTAATCAACGCAGTGTCAGTCATTGAGGTGCAGACGAGGTGCCGAACCTCGACCGCTTTACTGTTTGTTAAACAAGTGCCGGAAGTGACGTTAACATAAATATATAACAACACGCGGACGGTGAGGGTACTCCAGTTGTGTGCACAGTGGGAAATCACCATATTCATTCACTCCTGATATATCTTTTTCTTAAGTTGACGCTCACTTGTGGCAGCCCATCGTCACAAAGCTACTTTAAATAAATTCAAATAACAGTACCCCAAGGAGCATTTATGTATACTTGCACTAAATCAAGCATTTAATTATGCAATTTGTCTGAGCATCAGTAAATAGAGTTCCATTCAGGTTTCTTTCAGCAATACGTTCAGTTCTTTTTATTACTTCAGTTTCTTTCGAAGTAAAAATGTCCACAGTACAGATGTTTCATGCGATACTCACAAAAAAGTTGATTGGCTTAATAGACACTTCATCGGCTACAGTTTTTTGAAGGATAGAGTATGTTTTCCAGGTTTTTGTGCATACTGTTTTTTAGGTTAAATCCTGTGATCGTTGATTCAAATTTTCATTCAACAAATAGAGTCAATCCAAAGTTTAGAAAGAATCTAAAATTTTATTAGTGCAGAATTGAACGTAAACAGCCGACACATGTTTCGCCCTTTTTGGAGAATTGCGCCAGGGCTTTCTCAAGGCTAAGTTCAGTTTCTTAATAACATTCAATTGGATTCTCAATAATACATCGTAATGGATATGTACAAAGGTAGATTCCTTAAATATTTAAATTTGGAGTTGAATCTCCCGCCAGGAATCCTTGGGCCTTCCATGCTCAGTCGTTATGAACTTCATCGGCTACAGCCTACGCGTTTCGTCCCATCCGGGACATCATCAGGGCTGTAAAAATGAAAAAAAAAACAAAGTCACCAAATAGCCAAAAAAAAGGACCAATCTATATCCCATTTATCTTCTAATCTCAGTATGGCAACCTGCCTAAATACCATTCTAAACAATATTATAATATAAGGTCAGCCAGCCTATATGCCATTCTATTCTCATGATCCTACCTATTTCACAATCTAGTTTGTAGTTCATTTTGAAAGGAAAAAACAGAACCCAAACATCACAGTAAATACACAATTAGTAATTATCTTAGTTCATGTTACAACTCAAAAACACCTCTTTCTCATTTGATATCTCACCTTTAATTCTATGTAGATATGAAAATAACAATACAAACACAAGACAAATTTACTTGTTTGTTTCAAAAAGTCCACAAACCTCGGTAATGTCTATATTGTTACAACAGGAGAAAGGCAAAAAAAAAATCTGTTTTAGGATTACATGTACAACCACTGATACCCCAATACTTTCTCTAGACCCTGCTTGATTTGACTCACCTATTATTGGCAGTAAGCGTCAAGTAGTACATTAAGCTCCAAAGTCCATCTGTGTGTATGCCCCTTCAATTCTTTCCTTCAAGTCATGAAAGTCTAGTCCTAATATATGGGAGACAGAAGGAGGAACTGAACAAATTAAATAACAGACTTAAATTTAGGGGCTACCAGAATAAGATTCTAGAGAAAGCATCCAAGAGAGTTTCTCAGATGCAAAGAGATACTACATTAGTTCCCAAACTCAAATCCAAGACTAAGAGACCACTGGCACTGGTAACCACGTTTAATTTTCAGAAAGAAAAGATTTTTAGGATTCTTAAAAAGAATTGGCACATGTGCACTCATCTGCATGTGCATTACTTACTTTTTGTGTGCACTTACCTTTGTGCATGTATTTACATTTATGTGCCTGATGGTGTATGCAGGGAGGTGGGTGCCCTCTGTCTGATCCGCCTCCCACTACCTGTTTCCTGACATGACAGTTGTGCGAGAGAGTGAGAGAAAGAGACAGACCACCACAGGAAGTCTACAGACCACTGAGGCCTGCGCGTGGAGGCCGATGCTATCCACTACTCGCTCATGGCACTGGTGAGCACCTCAGTGATTTTAGCCAGTGCCTCGGTTCTTCAATGCAAATGCCGCCGCCGTAGAGATGTTACTCTATCACGGGCATGCAGGCATTGAGCTCCTCCTAGACGTACACAGACAGCAGGCCCGTAACCTAGAACGTCGAAGGGTTTCTCTTGGATACCCCAGGTGTAAACTCAAGTACATGCTCAGAACCTCATTCTCCAACCTTACAGCCCTTCTCCATAACTAGGCATGCTTCAAGGAAGAACCGGCAACAAGGAATTTAAAATGATTTTGCCATAGGTACACCAAAGGCGGGGTTGGGTAGTTAAAAGTCGAGCTTGTCACCTAAAGGTTACGCATAGATTTCTGCAACTGAAATGCAACCCATTAAACTGTCTGAACATGGGATGAAATAGCAAAAACTAGTCCCACTTCTCTCATGGTGCCTCCTCGGAGGTCAGATCAGGCCCGATTTCTCATGGGTCCAGACTCTCTGCTTGACAAACTCTGGCCCGTTTAATCTCTGGGTGTGGCCAGCCTCCCTGCTGTTGCATGAGAGTGAGGGGGTAGGACTGGCACCCACCCCTACCTCGGACCATGGAATAGTTTTTCTACTGAGAATTTTGGGAAATGATAACATGGGAAGCCTTTACTGTTACATGCAGGCATTTTTACACAGAGTACTACTTGAATTGCATTATATTGATGTACAGCACTGCACAGTCTGTGAATGTATTTATTGTATAGTTAATACCATTTTTTTTTTGCAGAGTTTTATATAGTGCGAACTAGACCCGAACCGAATCAGGTATCAGAGCGCTTTACATAGCACCAGTTACGTTACATGAGAACACACTTTCATTTATTTTTTTTTAGGCACGGGGAGATTAAGTGATTTGCCCAGAATCACAGGAGGTTATTTGGCGTCGTTACCGAGGCTCGAACCCAGATCCCCAGGTTCGAGGTCGAGCGCCTTAGCCGTTAGGCCAACTCCTCTCCCCATTACAAGTTTAACGATGCGTCAAAAGTTAATTTGGGCAAATGATAACATCAGCATATCCAAAGATTGTCCTCTATAGCTTATAACAATTGGCAATTTCTTAAAGGTTAAATAATTCAATCGTATTGCTTTATTAACCTTCCTGCTTCCTCAAATTTGCTTGAAAATGCATCATTTGTCCACTCATTTTTTTTTTAATTCTCAGGGGAGACACCCCACAACCCCCAGTAGGTTGTTCAAGCTCCCTCGCTCGCTGCAGTGCAGTATGACAATAATTTTACGCCTCACCACTTTCAAATGTCACCATCCACCACTCAACCTGAATAATATCAGACTGTTAGGGTTGCTCTGCTACAATGAGGGTGGTCCCCGATGGTAGTGAGTGTGTACAAGAAGAAACTCTATTGGGACCATAGTTATTAGACAAATAAAACTTTATAAATAAAATAAATAAACAAATAAATAGGTCCCATGAAGTATCTTTATGAATCTTTCTGTTGAGTTGTTGTACCATATGTGTAGTAGAATCATTGTGTTGATCCTGACGAAGGTGGCTATAAAATTGTTTGTGATCCACCGAAACGTGTTGATGTAACTTGTAATACTGAATCCTTGTTAACCTTTAATACAATAGATGGTGATTCAGACACTCCAGAGAGTATTATTAACCACACACCAAATGGATCACCATGTTTGTTTAGAGAATTGTTGTCTGTTTATGTCCCTCCCTGTGATTGTTTTTATCTTGTTGTGTATTTATGGTATAATTGCTTTGTGCTGAATTGGGAATATCTCAATTACAATTACAAGAAATCTTTCTATTTTAAACATTTTAATCTTAACTGCAAGAGAATTCTTATTGAATAAAAAAAACTGTTTTTAATTTTAAGAACCACTTGTTGATGATAGCATGATATTATGAATGAACAAACTGTAAGGCTTACAAATGACAATTGTTAACACGTTATCAAAATGCCATTTTTTTCAATTACTGTTGTGGTATGGGATTTGTAGTGGTGGGACACTGCCCACGGCCTGAGTGAAAAGTGAATGTATGACGCACATGTGGATTGATTACTTCCCAAAGGGGAGACTGAACTTTATTGTTTTAAATGGTGCTCTGTCCCCAGTCACTCTTTGACCCTCGTAGTTCATCAAATACATATTACACCATACCAGTGTAATATTACATCCTAACAATTATATTTAGAAATGTTAATTCACGTTTTGTGAATTTACTTCAGCCAATTGAGTTATTTGCTCACCCTTATTTAAATGAAGCTGATAAACATTATTGACTCCCCAGATAAAACTACACTTCAATAGAGTAACTTTATTTTGCAATTGGGCAGTTTATCATCTTTGTGCCACAGTTGAGTTTTTCCACATAAGGTGACCTAAGATTTAATTTCTAGTTACATTTGTAATTTTCTTAATCTGGACAATGCATTCTTTTTCTTGCATTGTGTTATAGTGCATCTGCCTTATCTTCTGACCTTTCACAATATCTGCGCACAACCATGTCACTAAAAGACCAGCTAATAGTGACTTAAAGAGATGTTTTTGTTCATCTTTTGCTGTGAACACCTCTACCCATTTTTGTGAGAGCTTTGAAAAGGCATAAATGTATCAAATCCACAAAGTGTATGTGGAGACTCACTCTTGTAGTATTCTTGGCCTACTGCTGACTTCCAGGAGAAAGGCACAATTATAGCAGGAGTCACCCTGGCATACTCTTGAATCCAGGAGCAAGCCAAAGGTGCACAGGTCATAGGCCCTCCTTAGAAGATTGGTGAAATAGTGTGGAATATATACCATTAACAGAGAGTGAGGTATCTACAAGGTGTGGTAATACCTCCTAATCTGAGTCTATGGCATGAAAATTAGGAGGAGTGTTCAGAATTTGTTTTAACTCATCAAAATTCTTCATGTTTTACCTTTCTCCATGTTGTTTCCCCCACAATAAATTTTTGGTGGTTTGACCTGCCCGAATATTTCAAAGGCAAACTGCAAGGGTGTTAAAATATCCCACAATTTGAAACTCCTGTTTTCACATGGGCTGGAATTTAGCCCTAAACATCTTTAAGGTCCTATGTCACCTACTAATAGTTACATCTTTGTGAATCTGCCCTTTTCACGTTCTCACTTTTACCACAAAAATGACGCCTTCACAACTTGTCTGAAATGTTTATTTTTATAGGCTGTTGAGAGTCATTAGTCTTCAGAAATATGTAAGAACCTCACATGCTGAACAGTATGCAATCAAGAGGCCACATTTTCCAAATGAGTAGCTGGAAACATGGAAAAATGAAACTTGCCTACATGCAAAATATTTCTAAGTTTAGTGAAAGATCAAAATGCATTTTCATCGTCCAGAAAAATACAAAGCAATAAAATCACTATCACATAAAACATTAGTTGATTATTTAATTAGTGATAAAAACAATACAATCTATTACATAAATATTTAAAACAGTGTACTGCACAATATCGTCCCCTGTGCCTTAAATTACTGCAGTTATGGAAATACATTTTTTCTGACAGGCCATGTCACATAGCTGAATTTAGAGACTGCCACCACAAACACAGGTGAGGAACCAGTCTTACAAATCCTAAGAGCATTTACTCAATCTGTAAGAGATAAACTCCTTCCGAGCGGAACAAGGCACCTAGGCCTGGGGTTTACACACTTTGGACAAAAGAACCTCAAGTGCTCCTCAGTTTCTTCAGTGGATAGGCAAAAACTACAGGTTGGCGAACCTATCGTAATGGAATTCCCTATTACGGTAAAATAAGAAATTGGCAAGATCCTGTACCTGAACTGCAGAATCAAAGTACGAGAATGCACTGGGCGAATGAATCAAGAAATTCCTTAGCTTTGAGCAGCAATTTGTATATTAAAAAGCACCTTGAAAGCCTCCATCTATGACTGAACTGTACATTTTGTGCAGCTATCTTCTCCCAATACCTAAGTTTAACCAGTTGGGCTACATTGGTTAAAATGAACGAGGGTTCCGCCCCAAACTGTCATAGACTCAACTCTATACATGATATTTTTTCGTGACTCAGCCACTTAACCTTGAAAGGAAGATTGGAGTTTCATAATACCAATAAGGCCCAATCTGTAATCTTGAAGATCCCTGGTGGCTCAAAGGCGCATCCAATATAACAATGGTCTCAAAGCCATCAATTCTGCAGCAAAATCAATGCCAAGTTCCAATTATAGGGGCAGCAGAGGAGTTCCCTTTTCTAACCCAGTGATAGCTCTAACAAATTGCTTTCTTTGGTACCCAAGGCGCTCAGATTACAGTAATCCCAGAATTCCACCCTGTATGGTGCCATTCCTTACGCCTGCATCATATAGATTTCTATTGTAGGACAATTAGGGAACCACTGAGCCTTTTTGGCCATCCTAGTGATGGCCCCAGCCCTATGGCCTACAGTTTGGGAGCTTTTTGCAATATGCAGTGCCCAAGATCTGGAATCGGCCAAAGGATCCCCATAGTAATCAAATTCAGTTACCCTCTAAAATACTTCCTTCCAGAATATTCACCCGCTTCCTCTTGGTATAAACCATCAGTCTCGTTTTTGCAGCATTTATCTCAAGAACATAGGGGCATATTATCAAGGGCGGGTGATACATTATCGCCGCTTTTATCGGCAGGAAACTGCCGATAAAACGGCGATAATGGGCTGGATAATATGCTCTATAGAATTCCTATCGAAGCCCATGTTAGATGTGAGGACATCTAACATGGGCTTCGATAGGAATTCTATAGAGCATATTATCAAGCCCATTATCGCCGTTTTATCAGCAGTTTCATGCCGATAACATCGGCGATAATGTATCGCCCGTCCTTGATAATATGCCCCATAGTCTTTACAAAATGTACAAAAGCCGTCAACATGGTTTTCAAGGCCGACCCTTGTTTTTGCCAATAATAGAGTATCATCAGTCGAAAAAAGGGCAGGAATTTCCTGCCCCGCACGAGTAGCCAAAGTGAATTAAGTAGTTTTTTTACAAATATTAATGTACAGAAGGAAAAGGGTTGGAGCCAGGACTCACTCCTAGTTAACTCCCTTATTAAAACAAACTGGATCGGGCAATTCCCTCCTTGGTGCCACAAAAAATCCCGGCATACTTCTATGATCTTTAATAGGTCACATGAGACCCCCATTCCCCACATGGCCACCCATAGATTTTCTTTTGGGACCAGATCGAAAGCTGCACAAAGGTCAACGAATGCCAGAAATAGATGGCCGCCCCTCCTATTGCAACTGTTTTCCACTTGACCTGTAGAAAACGAAACACCTGGCAATGGGGGATGGCTTTGTTCTAAACCCTTTTGAAAGTTAGTGATTTCATCATTTTCATTTATCCACTCCAATACCCATTCCAAAATTTGTTTAGAAAATACCTTCTGACAATTGTCCAGAAGGCTAATGAGGTGGTAATTGGATGGGACACCTGAATTGTCCTTCAGGAAGACAGGAAAAATCTCGGCCCCCTTCCATGGGAGTGGTATTGGTGCCACTGCTGCAGTTGCATTAGTGATGGTATTAACATAAGAGACTCAGATGGTGTATCAGATTTATAGAGGTTGCTTGGGATTTTATCCAGGTCCCTTGCTTCAATGCTTGGATCTTCTAAAGAGAACCCTATGAAGCAGAAGGTTCCTCCTATTTAGGTAAAACAACAGCTACAATTGGGGGCAGATTTCTGTCTGGTGTGAAAGAATAAAGATTACTAAAATGGGCAACTCATTCACAGGGCAATATAGAGGACTCCGCAGGAGTCCGCGAATTCCCGCCACCAGCACTAACTAACCGCCATATGTTTTTCTGGTCATTTGCCGAAGAGGCCTCAAGGAGGTCAGGCCAAAATTTGCATTCCCAGGCAGCTTTTGTTTGCTTTATTTCCAGGCTGTACTGGGCTCTACTCACCCTAATCTATTGGCCATTTCCACTTTTAATTGCTTTTAGTATTTTTAACCTCTCCTCAGGGTTTGGTGAACCACCTGGTCAAAGTGTTCTCTCTCCTTGTGCTACTTGGCTTAGAAAGGAAGAAATCACTGAGCCTATCAAAAAGTTTAATATGTCCAACAATAATCCTTCCACTATTCCACAGTTATATTTCATGACCTCCATCTGCATAGCGAGGACCAAATACAGGTTCGACATGGCATTTGGAGAAGAATTTACTACCTCCTATTTCATATTCCTGTGATTGGTTGTGACTTCAACTGTTGGCCGTACATACCAGTTGAGACCAGAAGGACTAATGATAGCAGCTGACATAAATGTAGTACTAGGAGATAATTTTTACTCACATTCTGTACAGTTACTACCATCTTTTTTCAACAACATTTTTATTGTTTTCTCCAAAACATAACAATATAATCATCAATAAAATATATAGGCAAGCAGGTATTCTTGCAATAAAGTCTGGTATTGCCGCCCTTAGTTCTAAACATCATCATCTGAACAGATACATACAGTGGCTTGCTCTACATTACAATGACACAAGGTGTCTGCAGAATCATCGTCAAGCATGTAAAGCAGCGGCATCTCTTCCTTCGTAAGGGATAGCATAATAATTATCCCTGTCTCAAAAATAAAAATTTACAAAGAAAAATAAACTAAACTCCCACCCTCCCTCTTATTTCTCCCCCCTACCCGGCGTGTCACACTTAAGAATAGTTGTAACCACATCTAGATCCATTACAGGTAAATGCAGTAAAAGTGATCATATCAAACATCAAGGAACTACCTCTATGTCAGGAACAGAGGAATTGGCGACTGCAGGGGGTATGTAGCTCAAACTATAATTTAAGCTCTAATCAGGCCGAATCAGGAGATCCAACAGCTGCAGGATCCTCATCCAAATCAGTGTCTGGAATTTTCAACAATAGCACTAAAGTTTCCCAAGCCAGCGCTTCTTCCAAACCTTTCTCGCCATTTACGCATTTAGCTAGTTGTAATCTAACGGTTCCCTCATTTGCCGCCCATGTGAGTAACTCATTCTTCCATCCCTGGACACTTGGGCTCTTCTTTGACTTCAAATGCACTGTAATATCCCTTTTAACTAGGAGGAGGCCTAAGTCCAAAAACTTACTAGTAATTTTATTCTTGGATGTATGGGGAACCAGTGTAACAAGCAGGGAACTATAGCGGAGTCTACATCTCTGTCAGTGATTTCATTCAGTAGCGTTATAACCTCTTCCCAATAATTTCCCAGTTGGGGACAATCCCACATCATATGTCGAAAATCAGCACCCTCCATATTACAACGTGGGCACATGGAAGCAAGCTGTCATCTTCATACAATTCCCCCAGTACAGTCAGTCCCTTCTCCCTCCTATCTATCAGCGGCGTTCCAATTGCCGCCATGTGGTTGTGCAGAACACATGGCTAAGGGGATCTCCAGAGCGTATGGGTGTGCAATCTTTGCTCGCCTTTAACTCCTATAACAGAGCCAAAATGCCTGCATCTCGTTGGAAAGGTGCTTAAAACGTAATGGTAATTGCTAAATTATTCGGGAGAGTGTTCGTCTTTCATGCTCATCAAGTCTGCGAAATTCCAGTGCTACTGCCTGAGTAAGCCACTGCAGCTGAGCTTCTAAGTAATACGTCCCAAGGTCAGGAATGGCCAGACCCGCCATCTGATTTTGATCTCATCAATACCGCCATTGCCACCCTTTGCCTGCCAGCGGCCCAGAGAAACCCCGTAAACATCGTTTTGAGTTGCATAAAAGGCTTCGCCGTATCCAAACAGGTAAAGTTCTAAAATAATGTAGAAACCTAGAGAGAGTCACCATCTTGAGAATGGCCACTCGGCCGGCCACTGACTGAGGCAGAGAACCCCAAAACTCAAGGTTGCTTTTAAGACCCCTAATGGCTCTACCCACATTACCCTCCAGTAAAAAATTATGCGTGTGGTATATGCGGGTCCCCAAATATGTCAAGCAGCGATTTTCCCATTGTATCCCCTCTGTAACTTGAGGGACACCTTCTAATGGAGAAGTGGGGAACAGACAGGACTTCCCTCAATTCACTTTGAGGCCAGCGACAGTACCAAGATCTTGAAGCAAACGTTTTGCTCCACGGAGGGCATCAGCATTATTAGCTAAAAATATGAGCAGGTCATCGGAATAGAGCGAAATATGGTGTATCCGATTCTGCACACGAAGCCCGGGATCCCGTGGTACCATTCTGGCCTGGGTCGCTAACGGCTCCATGGCCAGGGCAAATAATAGAGGGGAGAGCGGACAACCCTGTCTCATCCCACAACTCACAGTACAAGTAATAGAAATCAACCCACCCGTTTTGACCCTGGCAGTGGAACAAGTATTGTTAACAAAAAGGAGACGGGGGAGGGCTATTTTTAATACAGGTCCAGCCTACGTGCCCAAATGCTCAGAACAAAAGAAAGTAGTATGCAGTTCCTACAGGGTTGATAGAGTGACTAGAACATGGGAAACTACAGAGTGATTTGACCAAGAAGGAGATGGAGAATTCCTCCTTTTGGATAGAGTGCCCTCACACACCCAGCCCGCTGGGTGTAATGCTTCATCATTGGGCGTGCTTGTCAGGTCGGCGGTGCAATACCCAATGAGCACCCTCATTGGGGGCTCTTTGACGGAGATCTTTTATCCTTGCCGTATGGTGAGTGCGTGTGAAGGGCCCTAAAGTGTAGAAGTGTGGTGTATGGTAAGAACTAGGTGAATTAAAACAGGGGACGGTGGTCAGGGCCACCACTTTAATAATCCTGCCTCCTACCCTGATTAAAAAAGTGATGGCGACTCTCTACAATAATGTTTTAGGCAGTTGCTCTTATGTGGTCAACATGTTTCTTGCCTTATAGAATATGGAATCAAGCTGCAATTCTTCAGGACCGAAAAAACAATGAAATTAAATTGAAATCTACACTAATGGCTGGTGGTATGGTACATTGACCTAGGTATCACCAGTTCGTGAGCACCGTCGATAAGAGACCACGGCCCTAATCCAGATCAGTACCCCCGCGGAAAGGCTGAATAAATCATGTAAAAGATCTGGCTACGCCATCTACGCTGCAGAGCTAGTCCCTCCTGCTTTGTAATGTGTCTCCTGGAGGAAAGCAATTTGAAATCCTCTGATCACTAAATATACATGCAGCTTGTGACGACGTACCATTTTATGCATGCCTCTGACATTCCATATTATACATTTTAATTCAGCTAGAGACCCCATAAGTCAAGTTTATTTTATTTTCATAGTTCGTTTAAACCATTGCAACTCAAAAATATTTCATTACAGCCAATTTTTGTATATAAAAGCTCCTTAGTTATAAAAGCATAAAAATTCTATAAAAAGACAGAATAGTGAAAATTCAGGTTTTACAAGTCAAGTTTTTAGGCACGCTATAACCATAGTTGCGTGTCATGATTCTAGGATACATTACTTTGTTTATAGACGCGCAGGTAAATTTAAAAGTTAGACTTCAGCCAATATTTTGATTTCAGGCAGTTTCTTTTGGCATGCTGTCAAGAATTTTACCAAAGCGCAGTTTAATTGAGGGTCACTTGGGGCAAAGCAAGCCAGAACAGCCTGCCTCCTAGTTCGAATCCCTCGCTGGTTGAATTTGACTTTTAATATTTGTAGCCGTTCATGTGAGAGTTGGTTGCAAGAGCATAATAGATGCAGTAGGTCTTCCGATGCTGACCCACATAGGCGGCACCTAGAGTCCACCTTCTCCTTCAGCCAGGGTGGAGAGTGCTGAGTGCCAGGTAGCAGGCCGAGTCTAAACTTCATGAAGCTGATTTTTGTATGCTTATCATAACCCATGTTAAAATACTTCTGGGCTGCTTGCTCACAGTAAGTATTCAGGGTCATCCAACCATCAGACCTTTCAGCGAGTGAGGATTTATCCTCCAGCCACGATAGATATTTGACTGATTTCCAGACTAGTTTCTTGAGTACACCAGAACTAGTGGGGGTTTCCCAAAGTTGGTTCAGTCCCAATTTGTGTAGTCCTTCTTTGAGGTATCTCGCTGCGGGAGAGGTAGT
The DNA here is from genome assembly GCF_964261635.1 of Lissotriton helveticus. Lineage (NCBI taxonomy): Eukaryota > Metazoa > Chordata > Amphibia > Caudata > Salamandridae > Lissotriton > Lissotriton helveticus. The sequence goes on from NC_136059.1 coordinate 1,093,991,239, forward strand.
GTGTCCGCTTATCTCTTTCCATAACTGGGCATTTAGTGACCCTGAAGCGCCTTTCCGTATTTTATCCCACGTTATGATGTATGCCCCTTGTCTCTCGAGTGATTGCTTCTGAATGCCGAACTCAAGCCTTATTTGTGAGGGGGAGGTGTATTTGGGTAACCCGAATATAATCCTGTACGTGCTTGTTGCTGTAGAGTCCAGTAATTTGGCGTCTCTTCCTTTCTGAGCTTCACTTCCGTAAGTTATTGTTGACAGTAACTTTGCACGGATCACCTCCACTATGGGCAGAATCGACGGGCCGGTTAGTTTGGAGTTCAAAGATTTTAGGGAGGTTGCCAGTGCGATTCCTTTGTGCCTGATGGTGTTTCTCTGTGCTAGGAATTGCCCTCCTTTATCAATCTTTACGCCCAGATATTTATATTCCGCAGTGCACTCTATTCGGGTGTTGCCCCAGAACCATACTGAGAATTTTTCCCTTTTTTTGCTCACGGTGATGGTTTTAGTTTTGTCAAGGTTTATCGTTAGACCATTTTCTTTTGAATAGTCCTGTGTGGCATTTATAAGATGTTGAAGGCCTACTTTCGTTTTGCTGATCAGGACTATGTCGTCTGCGTATAAGAGGCATGGCAATAAGATGTCTCCCAGTTTTGGAGCATGCTAGTTACAGGCATTTAACACCGGTATGAGATCAGCTACAAACAAATTAAAAAGTGTGGGGGCCAGGACGCAGACTTGTTTAAGCCCTTTGTCCATTGGAATGCTTCTCGACAAGTGTGTTCCGTCATCCAGCTTAATCTGGACCCAGGTGTTGGTGTGCAGGTTTATCAGAAGGTTTAGAAGGGATTGGGGGAGCCCCCAGCTATGCAGTTTGGCCCACATTCTGTTTCGTATTACATGATCGAAAGCAGCTTTATAGTCAGTAAAGCACAAGTGTAAGGAGCTCCTAGTTGTTTCCACCTTGTCAAAGAGCGTTGCCATAATTATTATATTTGTAGTCGTGCCCACGTTCTTTGCAAAGCCGGTCTGGTTCAAGGGGATGATGGATTTTGCTTATGCCCAGGCCTGGAGCTCTTCCAGGAGCATTCCAGCGAATAATTTTGCCTCATTGTCCTGTAGTGCGACTAGCCGATAGTTCTGTGGCTCTGTCCTGTCCCCTGACTTGTAAATTGGTGCAATGATGGATCCCCTCCATGACTCTGGCAGAATATTTGTCATCCTGATTTCCCAGAATAGTGGTTCTAAAGCTTCAGCCCAGAATGTTGACTTGTGCTTATAGATTACAGGTGGTATGCCATTTGGACCGGGAGCCCCTTCCCTCCTTCCCTTGCCTATTTGCCTTTTTATGATCGCGAATCGATTAGTTGGTGAGTCAACAAATATGATGTCATTTTTGACTTTTTGTTGTGTGATCTGATTTAATCCTGCAGTTGCAGCACTGATGTTAGGACCTTCGGAAGCGCCCGAGAAGTTTTCCCCCTTTATTCTAGACTCCGTGGTTTCAGAGAAGTGAGACCCGAGATATGTTGTACAGACTGTCTCCGAAATGTTCGAGGTAATTCCCTCGTTGTTAGGATGAACAAATGTATTTATGGTTCTCCAAAAACTTGCGCTGTTGTTATGTTTGATGTCAGCGTGTAGTTTTACCCACAAAGCATTCTCTTTGTCCCTTTTTGCATCCTTTTTTTATTTTTTCAGCAGAGCCTTTTGCTTTTGCAATAGATTTAGTTGTGTTATATCTTGAGGGTTCCACCGTAGCTGTCTCAATGTGCGATAGATAACTTTCTTGGTGCACTTGATTTCTTTCAGTGCTAATTGCAATATTGAGTTTTCACCGCAGAATCTTTGTTGGCTTTTTGGCTTGGTATTCGTTGTGTAGACTGCCATGGTGTCAGTGAAACTTTCCCACTTTTTAACCTCGTCTGATCCAGCTCTCAATTCAACAGTGTGTGATAGGTCCAAATTTGATTCTCTTGAGATTGATAGTATAATCTGCTCCATGAGTGGTCCTGCAGTACTCAAACATATCAACTGTTGTTCTAAGGTCGATTTCTTGTGGCCCGTGATCGCTATCACCTTTGTCCCCTAAACGAAATAGGGTAATTTGATGCAACAACTCAAGGGAGACAAAAGTGTAATCTAGTATAGTATAGTGTTTGTTTTAGATGAGCAGTATGTCACCTCTTGATCTACTGTTTAGTGCTCTTAAGGTCAAGTGTTCCAATTTCTCCAAGGCCGACTGTCCGCTTTTGTTTGCTTGCTTAAGAGTGGTCCCCTTGTGTTGGAATGTTCCAAATTGTATTTTGTATAGACATTTCGGCGTCCGCGGAGGACCCCATTAAATTTAGGTTTAGGCCTCCTCTTAAAATGAGCTCCGTTGTTGGTCCGTCTGTAATGTGAGTTTCTACCAACTTACACATTTCTTTTATTAATTTGACTTTCCGCTTTGGTTGGATATAAACGTTAATTATTTTAATGTTGAGATCAGTTGCTCGCATTGAGCCTGAAGAGTATAAGTTTACAGCAAGAGCTGCAGTTGAAGTGGAGCCTAGATCACGGACAATAAGATTGAGTCCACATGCAACATATATGGCCAAACCCCCCTGCAGATGGCCGTATTTTGCCTCGTTTATTGCACTTATATGGAAGCATAGAAATCCTTGCAGATGTGGGGGTTCACTCAACTACGATGTCAAAGGCCCTGATATAGTTGCTAAAGTCCGCATCCGACAATTTGCTTGCCAGTCCGTTCACGTTCCATGAACATATCCGTAGAGATCCCTTTGTGTCTGGACTTTTTTTTATCCCGCTAAGTCATCAATCTTTTTTACTGTTGTTTATTGTTCTTGAGATCCATCTTATGTCGGTATCCCATTTCGATGTTGTTGTGGGGTCTCGATGCATTTCACATTCTACCAAGAAGGTTTCTCCATCTGTTTTACTTTGCCCCCTGGCGCCTTTCAGTACCGAAGTGATGGACCTACCATCGGATACCACATTTTCATCTGTGTGTTTTGGCCTCAGAAGGTCTGGATATCCTTGCTTGATATGTGGAGTGATGGTTATCCCCCAGCTCTTGAAAGTATCCCTTTCTTGGTATATTCTTTGTGCGATAGTGGGTGAACCCCATGAGGCATGCGTTTTTTCCCCAGACGCGGAGTCCTTGCATTTAATAAATTCGATCGAGACTAAATCGGTTGTCGTGATTTCCATCAGGGATGGTATATGGGATAATAAACGAAGAATGTTGCCGCGGTTCATAATGTCGAACCTGCCCTTGGAGATGTATTCTGGTGTAAACAGCAGTGCTGTCATTTCCTGCCAGCTTGTGCCGTTAAGGTCTAGAGACCCCATAAGGTACTAATGCACATTGCTCTGTCAGTTCGTTTAAGGTGACATGCCAAAAGCCCATAACCAACCCTTTACAAAATGAACCCCCCCAACTCACTCTCCCCAGAATAGTTACTAAAACACTAGTTCCCATCCAAACTAAACTATACGAACAACGTCCGCTAGTAGCTACAGAGGATCAAGGGGTCTGCAATTGCAGGTCAATACTGAATATATGAGACTGTTTCCTGACGTGACAGTTGTGAGAGAGAGAGAGAGAAAGACATAGACCACCGCAGGAAGCGTGGGATGTCTACAGACCGCCGAGACCTGCGTGTAGAGGCCGCTGCTACCCACCTCTCGCTCGTAGCACCGGTGTACACCTCGGTGATGTTAGCCAGTGCCTTGGTTCTTCAATGCAAATGCCGCCGCCTTAGAGAGGTTGCCTCCATCATGGGCATGCAGGCATCAAGCTCCTCATAGACATAGACAGACGGCAGGCCTGTAACCAAGAACGTTGAAGGGTTTCTCTTGGATATGCCGGGTGTGAACTCAAGGACATGCTCAGGACCTCAGTCTCCAACCTCAGAGCCCTTCTCCATAGCTAGGCATGCTTCAAAGAAGAACCGGCAAAAAGGAACTTAAAACGATCTTGCCATAGGTACACCAAAGGCGGGGTTGGGTAGTTAAAAGTTGAGCCTGTTACCTAAAGGTTAAGCATAGATTTCTGCAACTGAAACGCAACCCACTGAACTGTCTGAACATGAGATGAAATAGCCAGAGCTAGTCCAAGTTCTCTCCTGGTGTCTCCTCGGAGGTCAGATCAGTCCCTGTTTCCTCATGGGTCCAGACTCTCTGCTTGACAACCTCTGGCCTGTTTGATCTCTGGGTCTGGCCAGCTTCACTGCCGTGGCATGAGCCAGAGGGGGCAGGACTGGCACCCACCCCTGCCTCGGACCATGGAATGGCTTTTTTACTGTGAATTTTGGGAAACGATAACATGGGAAGCCTTTGCTGTTATAAGCAGGCATGTTTTACACAGAGTAATACTTGAGATGCATTCATATTTTCTGCCCTTTTTAAAAAAATGGCATTTCTGGCAAAACAGAAAATTAATTTAAGGAAATAGTGTCATCATATTGATGTACAAACACAACAAGTGATGGACTGAATGTGGATCAATGTCACACACTCCCCCAGTCAAAAGATCTGGGCCCAAATCCATCGTTTTTTTGCACTCCACACCACCCTGGGTTAGACAATGGCGATATGCAAATCAGCTCTGACCCTGTTGCCCCATGGGAACAGTCCAGTCCGAACTACAAAAGCCATGTCCTTCCCAGAACGGAATCAAGCATCCGAGGACCGGACCGGTTTCGAGGTAACACCTCTCTTCAGCCCGGCTAGCTTGATTCCAGTGGTGTGGAGTGCCTGGGACCCACGTCTGGGCATCCCCAGCGCACTTAGGGCGGCAATTGCAAAAACAACAAGTGATGGACTGAATGTGGATCAATGTCACACACTCCCCCAGTCAAAAGATCTGGGCCCAAATCCATCGTTTTTTTGCACTCCACACCACCCTGGGTTAGACAATGGCGATATGCAAATCAGCTCTGACCCTGTTGCCCCATGGGAACAGTCCAGTCCGAACTACAAAAGCCATGTCCTTCCCAGAACGGAATCAAGCATCCGAGGACCGGACCGGTTTCGAGGTAACACCTCTCTTCAGCCCGGCTAGCTTGATTCCAGTGGTGTGGAGTGCCTGGGACCCACGTCTGGGCATCCCCAGCGCACTTAGGGCGGCAATTGCAAAAACAACAAGTGATGGACTGAATGTGGATCAATGTCACACACTCCCCCAGTCAAAAGATCTGGGCCCAAATCCATCGTTTTTTTGCACTCCACACCACCCTGGGTTAGACAATGGCGATATGCAAATCAGCTCTGACCCTGTTGCCCCATGGGAACAGTCCAGTCCGAACTACAAAAGCCATGTCCTTCCCAGAACGGAATCAAGCATCCGAGGACCGGACCGGTTTCGAGGTAACACCTCTCTTCAGCCCGGCTAGCTTGATTCCAGTGGTGTGGAGTGCCTGGGACCCACGTCTGGGCATCCCCAGCGCACTTAGGGCGGCAATTGCAAAAACAACAAGTGATGGACTGAATGTGGATCAATGTCACACACTCCCCCAGTCAAAAGATCTGGGCCCAAATCCATCGTTTTTTTGCACTCCACACCACCCTGGGTTAGACAATGGCGATATGCAAATCAGCTCTGACCCTGTTGCCCCATGGGAACAGTCCAGTCCGAACTACAAAAGCCATGTCCTTCCCAGAACGGAATCAAGCATCCGAGGACCGGACCGGTTTCGAGGTAACACCTCTCTTCAGCCCGGCTAGCTTGATTCCAGTGGTGTGGAGTGCCTGGGACCCACGTCTGGGCATCCCCAGCGCACTTAGGGCGGCAATTGCAAAAACAACAAGTGATGGACTGAATGTGGATCAATGTCACGATGGATTTGGGCCCAGATCTTTTGACTGGGGGAGTGTGTGACATTGATCCACATTCAGTCCATCACTTGTTGTTTTTGCAATCATATTGATGTACAGCACTGCACAGTCAATGCATGTATTTACTGTATAGTTAATACCATTTTAAGTGTATCAATGTGTTCAAAAGTTAATATGGGCAAATTATAACATCAGCATATGCAAAGATTGTCCTCTATAGCTTATAAAAATTGGCAATTTCTTAAATGATAAATAATTCAATCATATTGCTTTATTAACATTCCTGCTTCCTTAAATTTGCTTGAAAATGCATCATTTATCCACTCTTTTTAAAAAAATTCTTGGGGAAGAACCCCCCTCAACCCCCAGTAGGTTGTTCAAGCTCACTCGCTACTCTCGCTCGCTGAAGTGCAGTATTACGATAATTTTACCGCTCACCACTTTCAAATGTCACCAGCCACGACTGAACCTGAATAATATCAGACTGTAAGGATTACTGTACTCCAATGTGGGTGATCCGATGGTAGTGAGTGTGTACAAGAAGAAGCTCGATTGGGACCATAGTTATTAGACATATAAAACTTTATAAATAAAATAAATAAATAAGTCCCATGAAGGATCTTAATGAGATGTATACAAAATTACAATCCCTCGCACCATGCCCCAATCAACTCAGTGCCCTGCAACCGGGGGCGCACAACAACATATCAAAAACTCCATCGTAACCCCAGCAGTGCAGCTTCAATCAAATAGCAATACAAAACAAAAGAACCAAGAGGAAAAAAAACAACAGACAGAGGATAAGTCAAGGGTCAAGCCAGAGAGAATAAGAAAATGATAATTAAACAATTCCATCAGCAGTGGCCAGGGTGACATGCGGTAATTTAACATTGTTGTCTTGGGATGCGTCTGAGTCCGATTCGCCTGAAGCCTTTTCCAACCCAGTCTCTGCCTCTGATGGCATTTTATGCCCTTGCAGCATCTCCATAATCATCAATAATGCCCAGGCCCATTCCGTCTCTGTTTGAGAGGAATTAGGTGTCAGCAAAGGTTTATGTCGAGGCCTCCGCCATCGTTCTTTCTGCCGAGCCTGCCTCCCGGGCGAGAGCCCAGAAGCCTGCCTCGCTGGCTTGTGATTGATTTTGTAAGTTTCAATCCAGTCCCATGCTTCTTTCGGATCCTCACAGAAATGTGTCTGGCCGTCTAAGATGATCTGCAGCCGATCCGGAAACATCAGGGAATACTGAATACCCTCTTCTCTTGGGGTCTTTTTGACTGCCAGGAAGGAGGTGCTGTCATTGGACTTCCAAGGTGTAATCAGGAAAAAACACCTTGCTGTTGTCCACTATAGGATCCCGCTGCACATGCCCTCTGCAATAGGAAGTCTCTGTCCTAAAAATGGAAGAGTCGGGCTACCACTGATCCAGGAGGCCTTCCTGGCGCCGGGGGTTGAGTAGGAACTCGGTGAGCTCTCTCTAAGGTATATAACTGAGTCAGGCCCTCTGGTGCCACAACATCTCGGAACCAGGCCTCAAGGTATGCGATCATGTCAGTGCCTTCTATCCCTTCCGGGAGACTATGTCCTCCATTTGCCTCCATAACCTAATATCTAAAAGAACAGTATCAATGAAACTTGCATAGGTCCAACTTCTAAATGTTGGGACAGGTATTGCATGCTTGTAACCCATGGGCTAGAGTAATAGCCAACACCTGGAGGGCAGCCCTAGATTAGATTTTCCTAAGTGGAGATGTTAGCTTCAGATTGACCCATAGTTGGTCCTCTTCATGGGATAAATCATGTGATATGGTGTTCAGCTCATATGTAAGATTAAAATCACCCACAACAATGAAGTAGTGACCAATGAGAGTCTGAAAGGCCCACCAAGATTTTGCCGAGTGTGTGGAGAGTTGGAGCCTCACAGCACTGTTCTAAACTTCTTTTATAGATGTTGACTAGCACTAGAGGCACACACTTTGAAAAAGAAAAAATATCATTTAGATATCCCAGGATCCTGTCTGGAGTTTGAATACAGAATTGGGAAGTGATGTGCTCAACCCTTCCGATGGACGTCCCTCTACAATTCCACTAGTTGCAATCCAAAAACTCTTAAAACCACACATACATTTTGGTAATATAGTGCAAGGCTCATGAAAAAGGGATATTTGATGTTCATCAATGAATTGCCACCATGTTGGGTTGCCCAGCTGAGGTACTGGGTTTTTCAGAACCGGTACCGAACCGGTAACCCAGCGGTGCCAGGGTACACCCAAAGACCTCGGGTACTTTCCTGATTCAGACCACAGAAACTCAGAGTCTTCTAGGTGAAGTCAAGGATCGATTTTATTGGCTGCAACCAAGAAACAAGCGTCCTAGAAGTACAACACACGGGATGTATATTCTCAGGAGACTGCTCAAACTTACAAAGTCAAGCTTCTCTTTTTATACAAAATATTGTGCTTTAGGCAAACATTCCTCGAATTTTAGTATACCATTCAAATATTTTCGCTACAAAGGAAAAGCAGAGTCATGATGACAGCCCACATTTCAGTTCGTCCAGCCCACAACAAATCACCCGGCAAGGCCCAACATTTCATCAGATATCGGTGGACCCCCAATAAAAATGGGCACCTCCCCATCATAAAGCAAGTGAGAGAGAAAAGAGCAGGGACAGGTGTGAGCAAGATTCGGCAGAGTGTGAGTGATGAAATGGGTTTATGGCCTGTTGTGCCTTGATGCTATCTCATTCGGCCACTGGGAGAGGAACTGACCAAACAGGTTCGGCCTGGGGCAATGGTTCCAACTTGCCCAGGTCACAGGAAAGTCAACTACGGTGTATGTGTCCTTTGGAATCGAATTTAGCTGTATCATAAGCCTATGTAAAGGGCAACTCACAAAATGGCTGCCCTATACAAAATGGAAGCCAAGGGTTCAGAACGAGAATGACGATTTCGAGGTGAAATCGTCACTGGAATATGACGAAAATGCTTGTACATAGTGTACTCGTCATTTTTGGTCTTTTGATACTAAATTCGTCATGTTACGATGAAGTTTTATTCTCAAGTCCAGAATTTTCAGAACCACACAGCCTGGACCTGATTCCCACAATGTTTCAACTTAGGATACCTGCTAGATTAGCTTGTTGCAGGAATTCTGCTCTGGAACAGAACTATGCTTGGATTCATAAAACATCAGTATGTAGGGACTCAGGGCCCCATTAATTAGGTTTTGCCGTTAGGCAGCACCGCAGGCCAGGACTCAAAAAATGAAGAATTAAATGTGCAGTTCTGCACCATACTATTTAATTGTTCTGTCTGGACTATCAAGATCCGGAACATACTTCTTGATGCCGAAAAGTACTTCATAATGGGGTCTAACCACTCAGAGATCTTTTAAGGAGGTTATTTGATGCTCGTTGAACTCCATATAGATAGTTCAACCAACCACATCCATTACCTAATACTCTAGCTGTTAAAGACTGTTTTAAGTCACAGTTTATTCTCTCCACAACAGAATTACCCTCGGGTCTCTATAGAGAAGAAAAATGCACTTGCACACGCATGGACTTCATCAAATCACGGTGCACCTTAGCAGTGAATGCCAGAACTTGGTCCAAGTGGAATGTGCAACAGGCACATGCACCGATAAAGATTGGCAAGTCTTTAATAACAGTTTGAGCTTTAGCCGATAACAGTTGCAAAACCCAGAGGAATCTAGAGGAAGAATCAACTGCAACAAAAAAAAATGTTAACCGAGTATCTGAAATCAGAGGTTCACAATGATCCAAGTAAAGGCGGCCAAACAGCTGATTGGAAACACACAGATGTGTCTGTGGTGGACAAGACACAGTGGAACCTTTCATTTGCTGACAGATATCACAGGTTAAAAAATATTTTGTTGTTTGCTGGTATTAGCCCTGCCACCAATAGCGTTGCTGTAATAGCTAAATAGTGGCAGTTGCACTTGCATGAACAGAAGCCACACCTTCGTGTGCGGCCACCATTAAATAATGTCTGTTGCTCGTGTTGGAAATCACACGATCACCAACTCTGGGAATAGTAACATAAGGAACATTTTGATCATTTAATTGATAAGAATATTTTGAAGTAAAGCCTTTCGGCAAAGGGATGCTGCTGTTAAATGCATTCACAGCAGCCAAAATATCATTATCAATATGAGTCTTAGAGCGTGTTACTGCTCCTATTTTAGCTGTGGCTACTGCAGATTTGGCCACTTCATCAGCCAGAGAATTCCCTACTGCATGTGCACCCATACGTTGATAACTCAATGTATGTATAACATGAATGTGTGGCAACCTATCTTTAAGATTTGCCACTTTAAACCAAAGCAGTTTGAGCTTTATTGTGCTACCCTTGGAATCCTTAAAATTATTTTGTTGCCAAAAATGTAAGTTGTCATTAAATGACTACACAGTAATATGAATCACACACAACAAGGGTGGGGAATGAAGGATCCGTATTTTCAAATGCAAGTAGTACAGCCTTCAATTCAGCCAACTGCACAGTATAGTTCCCAAAGGCCTGTGTGTGAGTAATTTGTCAGTGAAAAGCTCCATCTGACATATATCCAGTAACGATGGCACACACAACAGAATAGTGCTGCTTAGAACTAATAGAAGGTTGAACATGACCGCCAGCAGTATAAATTATGGATCAATATTGATCATGAGCCAGAATCAAAGAAGGTAAAGGATAAACATGATCAGATTGCAAAATTTCTTGTGTTTGCACAGAAGGGTTAAAGACAAAGTCTGCATCTATGGATGTTAATGGCGAAGCCCAGTGTATCCATCAGGGATGGAGGGTTTTCACATTAGGGATGCTAGCTTTTGTGACAACCTCTAGGGCAGGCAGAGGAATGACGACAATGATGCATTTACCTTGATCAAGTGGCCTTTCTTTAAGGATGGCCATCTGTACAGCAGTCAGAATTTTTTTAATAAAAGCAAAATGCCTTGCTGCAGTTGAATATAGATGTGATTTATATGCCAGGGTTATTGAGTCACCTTCATTAAAGGTTAAGTATGGAAATCCAATTCCACCTGGCAAAACACGGATAATCAAGTTAGTGGTATTAACACATGTATGTAGGCTACATGTTTCAAGTAAATCGGATTGTAAAGATCTGAGTGTGGTAGTGTGTCCTGACGTCGTGCCAGATGCAGAAAAATCAGGGCGTATAAAGGCATAAAGTGGTAAAATACGTTGTGCATAATCAGGGATAAATGTCCTGACAAAATTGAAAAATTCCAGCGGGGACTGCAATTTTTTGTGAGTGCTTGGAGGCTGCAATTGAGCACACTTTTCTAGAAAATGAGGGCCAAGACTTTTACCCTCATTAGTAAGTTCATATCCCAAGAAAAGGACACTGGGACTTTTTTTAAATGAAACTTGTAACGAAGTTTAGCAGATCGCAAAATTATGTGATCTACCTTCATCGTCAGTTAGGTAGATATCATCAACATAGGACAGCGCATCAGGGTCGACCTCATGAAGAATCGACACAATGCATTCTGTAATGACTCCTGGGCTGTCCTTATAGCTCATTGCAAGTCAGGCCTATCACCTCTGAAAACCGATGTCGCTAAACGCGGATCAGTAGTAGCTCTCTGGAGCCTAATTATTACTGATTTTTTTTAAAGAATTGTCCAATGCGATTTTATATTTTTTTACAGATTATATTATTTTTCAGTGCCATACTATGTGTATTTCGCACCGCAAATGTGCGAGTACTATTCAAATGTCTATAATCTAAGTCAATGCATTAGTAATGGTCAGGTTTCAAAATTGGAAAAAGAGGATTATTCATTTGAGAGAGACAGGGTTCACTTACTTCCTGGTACTCTAGTTGAGAAAAAATATTTTTAGCGGGTGCCTTTGCATCCCACTTAATAGGATACTGTGGTTGTACCTCAGGTGTAGACCATATAGGAATTACATGGTAAGGAGAATCCTTATCCCAACCAGTATGGTTACGATAAAGTGTGGGGGCCAATACAAGGGTCCATTCAGAGGTATAAGCTTGTTGAACCACATCAGGGGCAAGGTGAGAGAAATAAAGGAGAACTACATCCCCACCCTGGGAGCATGGAAGAACAAAAGGTTGGGGCGAGTTGACCTCCTCAAAGAGAATGTCATACCACGTAGTTAAATTGTCCCAAAATATTGCTTTAATGGTGCGTGTAATGTCACCTTCAATTTGTATATCCAAATGATATAGTCTAGAAGGGCAATGCGGGTGTCTGGGGGTTTCGACTATAATAAATGTATCAGTTGCTCTCATCACCAGAAATGGGTTGAGATTTCGGCACACTAGTTTGACTTCTGCCGCGCTGTTCAGGAGGAGGGTTCTTACTGCCTGTGTCATAATTTTCAGTTGATGCAGCTACTTTCTTTTTCTGAAAATGGGGTTTATATAGAGGAGGTCTATCCTCCTTTTCAATCTCCACATCAGAGGAGTGTTGTCTCCCATTTCGGTTGAACTTCCTTTCCTTGTTTGAAATCAGATTGTCCTCCTCTGTCATACTGCAGACAGACGATTCCTGAAAGGAATGAGGAGAACATGTATCAGAAGACTGATACCTGTCAGGAGTCCTTATTTTAGTATGATCACAAAGGTCATAACGTTTCTCAGAGCTCGGGCGTGGAGACCCTCCATGTTGTCTAGTTTTTTGTTGTTGTTTCAATTTATCCCATGGTTTTTTAGGAAACTTATGGGCAGGTCTGGCATCCATGTCAGAACAAGGCTACCAAGAGGTGGTACAGAAGGTCTGCTACTGCCACTGCAGCAAGCCTTTGGCATTTAGCTAAAGATGCTGCTTCACTTTAACATTGGAAAGAAACATTTTGGTGATGAAGGGGAAATTTCCCACAAGTTTCATCCCCAAATCAAGGACAGGACCTGGCTGATGCTCATTCAGTATCTGTTTGAGGACTAGAACATTATACAGAGCACGTGTCGCTACTAAATTAATTTTTGCCATATTAGGATATGGAGTATCGCCCGCTAATGCCGGCCATGTGGCCCCTTCAATACTTAAGGGACCCATTCTAACAGTCCCAAGGATGTGGGAGAGGGCACCATTAAACCACGTCTGGTGTTCCCACACGGTAAGAGGAATTCCAAGAAGCGTATATGGACGATATGCATTAGAGGCACAGGCACTGTGTATTCATGAAAAGTATTATCATTAGCATTAACAGTCAGAAATGTGACCCAGGAATATAAAGGTTCAAAGTGGTATGCTGCATCCACCTCTACAACAAAAACCACAGGAGCGCTTGCATTAGGTACTGCATGTTGCTATACGTGCTGAGTAACTGTCGGCGGGCAGTTTACAGGAATAGCAATGGGCTGTGCCATAATTAATTTATTTAGGAAGGATTAAAAGCATAGCGCAATGAGGGTTACAAAATCTTTTAATATTCAAGCTTGAAAAACCAAACAGAACTAGGTACTCCCTAATAACTGTACAGGAGAAATCCCCAGCACCTTGGACATCCCTGGGAAAAAGTGTAAGGGTATTGTGGACAAGCACAAGCACTACTGAGGGTTCCCATAAGCAACTACCAGACCAAACATTGGTGGCACCATGTTACAGGAATTCTGCTCTGGAACAGAATTATGCTTGAACTCATAGACCATCAGTATGTAGGGACTGAGTCACCATACCACCTTATCTATGAGTCACGGTCTAACTAGCTATAGTGCCTCACTTGCCCTCCTAACCTTACCAGAGAGACAAGTGAATTGGCACCCCAGAACACAACACTATTGATCCTCTCAGGGATCACGGAACCAGGACACACCTTTTCGCTCTCTCACTCATACTTGTCTACAATGAAATAACCAGGAGTCATGAAGGAAGTTTAGAATATTTATTTAAACTAATGTCCTCTGAAATGCAGTAAATGTGCCACAAGTAGAAAACAAACACATATTAAAAATACTAGCGTGGTTAATAATCCATAGACCATAAAAATCCTTGTCATTTTGTAGGACAGAGGAACCTAAACCCCTCTCCTTTGCTTCTAAAGCTAAATGATCATATATCAAAATCTCTGGGTTTGCTGGCAGACCTCGTACCTTAGCATTCACAGATGGGCATTCTACCTCTCAGCAGATGCAGTGCTCTTGTCTCAGAATTCTCTTTCCATGTGTGTGTTTTTGGCTCATATACTCATCTACATGATAGGGCATGTGTGCCCATAAACAACATCTGCATTCCTGTGTAATGTCTAGGTGCTAGTGTCTGGCCAGAGAGAATAACAAGGGACATTATTGTTTACCCTTGTCTATGGTGTTCAGACTAAATACCACGAACAGTACAGAATGCAAAAACATATGCAGGTTCTGTTTGAAAATACAATGTGGCACAAAAGCAAGCATGTTTATATAGTAATGTCTGCAAAGGAAAATTAGGCCTACAATGCACACAGTTAGGCTAACATATGGAAAACTACAATGGGCCATGCAGGAAACACACAACAAGCTGATGGAGTAACCGGAGAAGCATCTGCATCTGTAACACAAGAAGATTGCTGTACGCTGGGTGGTAATACTAACAGTAGTTTCTAATGCGTTCTGGACAATAAGTAGCTGATGTACCATTAATATTTAACATAGGTCTAGGTGTACCATCGGTGGACGTCACTAATGTTAACAATTCATTTGTAGGAGAAGGTTTATAGGAACTGTAAATGTTAGACTGGGGCTTCTGATAGTTGGCCCAAGAACCTGGGGAACTGAGGTATTCAAGGAGCCTTCACATATATGTCAATTGATCTCGGTCAGGTGGGAATGATCCTCACTTTGAGCTGGAAGAACCTCAAAGTGATTGACTCTGTTTCCATTTCAAGAAGAGGCCAGAAACCTTGATTGATTTGATATAGGGGAATTTCAGTGTGCTCATGATGAAAGAAAAAATTCAACAGACGGAGGGACATCCAGAATGTTCACTAGCACCTATATGGCAATTGAACAATAAAGGGAAAGCTAAAGTTAACCTCACGGAGTCACAAGAAAAACATTTGGTTAGTGGACCAACCCATTCTACCCTTTGAACCATCAATATACTTGAGGTATGGAGTATGGAAAATTGGCATGAGAGTGTAACCAGTAAAGTACCTTGTTCTTGAGGTGGGTGACTGATTCAGCTGTGTTTGTTGATAAGCCTAGTACATTAGATAACACTACCACATAAGGGCATGCCTCAGGGGGAAGATCAATAACAACAGACTGGATTATATGTTTAGTATCAATTCTCCCAGCCCACTAGCTCCCTAGCTCCCACATTCAACCTCATTCCTGCTCTCAGTCAAACATCTCCCTAGCGGCACTCTTCTAGTAAGTGAAGGATAATGTGCGCTACCCCTATCCGACGAGCAGTTTCTTTGCAAGTAGCAACTTTTTTCTTTGTAATGACAGATACAGGAGAAATGGAGTCTGTTAGACCTTGCTCGTCCAGCGGGGTTATCCCTAGACTTTTTGCTTCCTTTTGGCCTCCTGTTTTGGATCCTGTTTTTGTTGGTTTAATGATTCTGGGCACTCTACCACTGCTGATCAGTGCTAAAGTGCATATGCCGTCGCTGTAAATTGCGTTTATGGATTTGTGACTCCATGATTGGCATATTTGATTTACTGGTAAGTCCCTAGTACAGTGCACTGGGTGTGCCCAGGGCCTGTAAATCAAATGCTGCTAGTGGATCTGCAGCACGGATTGTGCCACCCACATGAACAGCCTGTAAATATAACTCAGACCTGCCACTGCAGTGTCTGTGCACAGTTTAGTACTGTAATGTTGACCTGGCAAATGTACTCACTTGCCAGGCCCTAACCTTCCCTGTCTTGCTTGTGAGTCACTCCTAAGGTGGGTCCAAGGCACCCCTGTGGGCATGGTGCAGTGTTTGTGAAAGGTAAGACATGCCGTGATGTGTGTGGTATGTCTTGATAGTGAAATACTGCCAATTTTGTTTTTCACTATTGAAAGGCTATCTGTCCCATAGGACAGAATGAGAGTTTATTTATAACATATTATAAATATAAGTTCCCATTGGGACTAGATAGAAAGGTGGAGTTTTGCAGGCCTGAACTCAAAATATAAAAATGCTTCTTTTAGTAAAGATTATTTTTATATCGTGTGTTTAAAAATGCCACTTTTAGAAAGTGGGTATTTTCTTGCTTAGCTTTCCTGTGTGCCTCTGCTGGTTTGTGGATTGACAGTCTGGCTTTTGAATGACAGCAGTTGGGGATGTGCATTCTCTCAGATGGCCACTGGGGAGGGGGGGGGGTTGATGTGTGTCCTGCCTTTCCTGAATAAGTCAGGGCTGGGCTGAGACCTGGGGTGCATTTAGAGTAGGGGGAGGAGATTTCATTTACACCTGAATGGGTCTGGCCTACCCGGGACAATGTGGTCTCAACTCTCCACCTCCTGCCGGGCAGCTGCACCAGTGAGGATAGAACTGGTTTTGGCTGGGCAAAGGGTTTTTTCTGCCACCAGAGAACAAATGAATTTGTGTTGTAAAAAGTGGGGCCCAGACCCCTGAACTTTAGATTACTGCTAAGGAACCTGCCAGGAAGAAGAACCGGGAAATCTGGAGGAGGAGTACTGCCCCTGTTGTGTGCTGTTGGGGTTAGCCTGCAGTGGTTGCTTCTGTCTTGGGCAGGGAAAGAACTGGACTGTGCTTTCATCATCCTACTGTTAGAGTTTTCCCTAAGGGCTTGGAGTAGAGCTTACCTCTTGTTGAACGTCTCAGGGATAGAAAAAACTTCAAAGATCACTTCTGAGAATCAAGAGGAACCTTTGACAAGGAGAAGAACTGGGGAAACTAATGAGGAATATTGCCCCTGTGCTGTTTGCTGTCTGGGTTTGGCCTGCAGTGGCTACTTTCTGCCAGGGAAAGGACAAGGACTTTGCTCTGTGCTGTGTCCCCTACTTGAGGAAGATCTCCATAGTCTTGAGCTAGAGCTTGCCTCCTGGCCTGAAGTCTCAGGGACACAAAGACTTCACCCCCAGTCCCCCCTGAACTTCTTTGCTCTGAGATCCAACCTGCTGAGAGGTGCCTGCCAGTGTTCTAGACCTTTGACGGTTGTCTTGGGACTGGAAACTGCAAGAACAGTGAAAATCGACACATCGCCTGTTTCTGAAGCATTGCAGTAGTGCAAGAAGAATTTTCTGATGCATCTCCGCCACCAAACAATCGATGCAGCCCCTGCTCGCTGCTGAAGTGTCTGCTGGGCGTCGAATCCTGTGCACCGATCTCCCATGTCCGTGATAACCTCACCTATCCTGAAGCAGGCCCTGTTGTTGAAGAACCGACGCATCGAGGGGATGGGCTGAAATCATCGCAGCGCATCCTGGGTCTTCACACATCGTACCGTACCGGATTGTCACACATCGCATTGAAGCGTCAAGTCTGTTTCATTGTTGGAGGGACGCAGTAAGAAATTGACGCATCACCTCCCCATGCATGAAGAAACTAACGCATAACCTCCTCTCCGATAAGGAGACGACACATAACCTCCCCTGTGCAGCAGTAAGGAACCGTCGCATCAGCTCCCCCAGAGAAAGGAACCAATGCACCACCATCCCTCAGTGTAAGGAACCGAGGCATCACCTTCCCTGTGACCATTGTTGCTTGAATTGTTCAATGCATCCATGGTACTTTGTGTAAAAGTGTTGCATCCAACATTTTCTTGGAACAGAACTGTTTCTACCTTTTTTAGAATCATATTTCTTTGTACTGTATAGTGGATTTTTGGCGTTTTTTTGATCTTGTCTTGGTTTAGATAAAGATTACTTATTTTTAAGGCGAGCCCTCGCGATGCACTGCGTAGCAGTGCTCGCGTAGGCAAGCCGTATTGTAGGGGGTTTTCAAAATGGACCTGGAAATTCCACACGCTCGTGTGTGTTCATTTCCTAGGTCCATTTTGATTGGGCTTTGCATGCGTGCTGTTTTTAAACAGAACACGCAATAGGCCATAGGCGGTTGCGTAGCTCCGCCTATGGCCTATTGGTGTCTGTTAGGCACACCAAAGCCCGTATGTCTTCAATTATCGTGCCGACACAGGCGCGAAAATTGAAGACATATGCCTGCAGTGGCGTGCGCGCGCACCACTCACGGGCTTTTTTTGTGTTGTGTTTTTACTATAGCGCTGCTTTTTTGTCCCCTCGGAGTAGCTCGGCATACTATTCTGAGGACTCTCTCATTTTCTTTCGATCACAATGCAGACACTTTTGTTTTGTTATAGTCTGGAAACTTCTTCCGGAGAACGAAGATTTGTGCCGTTAGCATGAGTGATTAATTGAAGCAGGTGTGCCAGATGTTCCTATTAGACACACTGGCAATCTTGTGATGCGTTGTCTTGAAAAGCACAACGTATGCTGCTACAACAGGGGTACAACATATGCGGCTGCTTTGACAGGCGCCAGATGTTGAGGCAGACGGATGTCTCTAAAGCGTAAGGTGAGGCCGCCACGTGCTCAAAGGCGCGCGCATCAAGGAGGACATGTACATGCAAATACGGCATTGAGGGACGCTCAGCACCCTAACAACAGCATCACAAGGGCAATGCTGCCTGGGTATCCAGAATCTACAGGTAGCATTTTTCAGCCATAGACAGATTACAGTTTCTTGCTTAATCCGTCAGCAAACTGTTAATTGGATAACACACGAATACGAGAACCCGGCTGCATACGGGCCCTTTCTGTTAAAATGTGTTGGCTGGTTAGAAAAAAAACGATATCGGGGGTGAACATGAGAAGGAGAAAAAAATAAACGTGTGAATGTATTCCTGTCTTCACATTCCATTTATTAAAAAACAGCCTACGTAGGCGCGTTTACTCCTCCATGCTACAGCCTTTCATTTTCAGATGTAGAGAGAGCATTGCAGAAAGTGTCCAAGAAAATACGCAGGAGTACAGCTTTCGGCATTTCCCTATTTATGTTGTAATAGCATAAAAGCCAGGAGCGTGGATGTGTGCATAGCGCCTAAGGCTCTTCAATTCACAGCTCCAAAGGACCAGTCCAAAACTCCAAAGCATCTTTTATTATGTGTGGGTGGAAAGCACTGGATACCAGAGCCCAAGTCCTACACAGATCTGCCAACTCACACGATGCGACCGTGTGTTTCACACGGTATATTCTCTGTTCGCGCTGTTACCCAGCAGGTCCGGCTCCAGGATTCTCAACCTGAGAGGGCTATGAAAACACCTGGATGGGCAATGAAGGAAATCCATACTGTTACAAGCTTGCTTCATGAACTTTGACACAACATTTGTGGGAGTTTATAGGAACGTTTTGTGAAATATATTTGATAACTGAGGAATTCTATACTGTTGAAAGCTACCTGGCAGCTATATCAATCAATCAATCATATAATTTGGAAAACGCACTACTCACCCGTGAGGGTCTCAAGCCGCTGGGGTGGGGAATGCTGCTCCTGCTTGAAAAGCCAGGTCTTGAGGAGTTGTCTGAAGGTCAGCAGGTCTTGGGTCTGCCGTAGGTGGATGGGGAGGGTGTTCCAGGTCTTGGCGGTGAGGTGGGAGAACGATCTGCCACCTGAGGTCGCTCTTCGGAAGCGGGGGACTGTAGCGAGGGCGAGGTCGGCAGAGCGGAGCTGGCGGGTGGGGGTGTAGAAGCTGAGTCGTCTGTTGAGGTACGTTGGTCTGGTGTTGTGGAGTGCCTTGTGTGCATGGGTGAGGAGCTTGAATGTTGTCCTCTTGTTGACCAGGAGCCAGTGCAGCTCTCTCAGGTGGGATGTGATGTGGCTGCGGCGAGGGATGTCGAGGATCAGGCGTGCAGAGGCGTTCTGGATGCGTTGGAGCCATCTCAGGAGTTTGGCCAAGGCTCCTGCGTAGAGAGCGTTTCCATAGTCCAACCTGCTGCTGACAAGGGCCTGGGTGACTATTCTTCTTGTTTCAGTGGGGATCCATTTGTAGATCCTACGGAGCATGCGGAGGGTGTTGAAGCAGGAGGAGGAGACGGCGTTGACCTGTTTAGTCATGGAGAGGGTGGAGTCGAGCATGACCCTAGGTTGCGTGCGTGGTCGGTGGGTGTTGGAGCTGTTCCCAGTGTGGTCGGCCACCAGGAGTCGTCCCAGGTAACCCTGGGTGAAGGACTTCGCTACGCCCACGAAGTGGGCGTAGTGTTGCCTACTTCGCCCTTTGCAAAGTAGGCGAAGCAGGCAACACTACGCCCACTCCTTGGGCGTAGCGAAGTTGCCCGCCACCCGCCTCCCTCCCGCCCTCCCAACATACCTAATTTTTAAGAAATGGGCACATAAAAATAAATAAAAGACACTTACCTTGTCCGCGGCGTCCCGGGGCTCCCTCTGCTCGTTCACGCCACCGTCTGCTAACCAATGCGCATGCGCCGGCGGCCGCGCATGCGCATTGGTTAGCAGACGGCGGCATGAATGGCGTGAACGTGCAGAGGGAGCCCCGGGACGCCCCGGACAAGGTAAGTGTATTTTATTTATTTTTATGTGTCCATTTCTTAAAAATTAGGTATGTTCGGGTGGTGGGCATGCGGCGCGTAGTGGGGCTATGCGAAGTGCGCAGGTGGGCGTAGTTTCTCGCCCACTTTGCGTAGCTTCGCGTAGCCCCACTACGCTCACTACGCCCAGGGTTAGTCCCAGGCCGAAGGGTTGGATCCGAGGATGAGGACCTCCATCTTGTCCGAGTTCAGCTTCAGTCGGCTGTTCCTCATCCATTCAGCAACGGCCTTCATTCCTTCGTGAAGGTTGGTTTTGGCAGTCCTTGGTGAGGGAGAGTATCAGCTGTGAGTCATCGGCATAGGAGAGGATGTTGAGGTCATGCCGACGAGCGACGTGGGGGAGCGGTGCCATGTAGATGTTAAACAGCGTTGGGCTGAGGGATGAGCTCTGGGGTACGCCGCAGATGATCTCGGTGGCTTCGGAGTGGAAGGGGGGAAGACGGACGCTCTGTGTTCTGCCGGAGAGGAAGGAGGTGGTCCAGTCCAGGGCCTTCTCTTGGATCCCAGCGTTGTGGAGGCGGGTTCGTAGTGTGTTGTGACGGACTGTGACAAAGGCGGCTGACAGATCCAGGAGGATGAGGGCCGCCATTTCTCCATTGTCCAGCAGGGACTTGATGTCATCGGTGGTGGCGAAGAGGGCAGTCTCGGTGCTGTGGTTGCTGCGGAACCCAGACTGGGAAGGGTCCAGGATGTTCTCCTTCGAGGTAGCGGGTCAGTTGTTCGTTGACAGTCTTCTCGATGACCTTTGCCGGGAACGGGAGCAGGGAGATGGGCCGGAAGTTCTTGAGGTTCTTGGGGTCCACCTTGGGTTTCTTGAGTAAGGCGCTGATCTCGGCGTGCTTCCAGCTCTCCGGGAAGGTTGCTGTCTCGAAGGAGGTGTTGATGACTTTCCGGAGATGGGGTGCGATGGATGTGCTGGCTTTGTTGAAGATGTGGTGTGGGCATGGATCTGATGGAGATCCGGAGTGGATGGTGTTCATGATCTTGATGGTGTCATCGTCGTTGATGTTGGTCCAGTAGAGCAGGCGGTTGGTGCGGATGGTGGTCGTGAGGGCGGAGGTCTCAGTGGTTATCGGGGCAGTCATGGCATTGAAACTGTCGTGGATGTCTGTGATCTTGCATTGGAAGAAGGTGGCCAGCGATTCGCACAGGTCTTGCGAGGGTGGGACGTCGTTGGTGTTGGAGCTGGAGATGGGAAGTTCCTTCACGATGTTGAAGAGCTCTTTGCTGTTGTGCGCGTAGTTGTCTAGGAGGACTTTGAAGGAGGTCCTTTTGGCGGATCTGATGTGGTGATGTTGTCTGCGGGTAGCATTCTTGTGGGCAGCGTGTCTGTCCGGTGTTTGTTCACGGAGCCAGATCTTCTCCAGCTTTCGGCAGGTTTGCTTAGAGACCCAGAGGTCTTCAGTGAACCAGCTGGCTTTCTTGTTGGTATGATTGTTGGAGAGTTTCTTGATCGGGCGAGGCTGTTGGCGCAGTCGTTGATCCACTGTCTGAGGTTGCGGGCGGCGGTGTCGGGGTCGTTATGGTCGGCGGGTGGGCTCTGGGTGAGGGTGGTGGTTAGCTGGTCTTCGGTGACTTTGCTCCAGCAGCGGTGAGGCATCTGTTGGGTGCGGTGGTGCGTGGTGGGTTTCTTGAAGGTGAAGTGGATGCAGCGGTGGTCGGTCCAGTGGAGTTTGGTGGTATGGTTGAAGGAGACGTGGGGGCTTGAGGAGAAGATGGGGTCAAGCGTGTGACCGGCGGAGTGGGTGGGTGTTGTGACGAGTTGTCTGAGTCCTAGGTTGGCTAGGTTGTCGATCAGGGTGGTGGAGTTGGTGTCGTCATTGTTCTCGAGGTAGAAGTTCAGGTCCCCAAGGAGGATGTAGTCCATGGAGGCGAGGGCGGGTGTGTTGACGAAGTCGGCGATGGAGTCGCTGAACTGTGGTCTGGGTCCAGGCGGTCTGTAGATGAGGGTTCCTCTGAGGGTAGTGTAGGGGTCAATATGGATCTGGAAGTGCAGGTGTTCGGCGGTGCTGAGAGTGTCGTCGGTGTTGTTCGAGACACTGGGAGTGTTCCTGTGGACGATGGCAATTTCTCCTCCCGCTCTGTTGGTGTGGTACTTGCGGGTGATCTTGCAGCCTTCTGGGATGGCTATGGCTTTGTCGGGTGGCGAGGCGGGGTCCAGCCAGGTCTCCGTCAGGAAGGCGACGTCTGGGGAGGTTGAGTTGAGTAGGTCCCAGAGTTCAACGGCATGTTTTCGGACGGAGCGGGTGTTGAGAAGGATACATCTGAGGTGGTTGTGTTCTTTCCTGGTCGGCAGCATGGTGGGGCGGATGCTTGTGAAGCTGCAGTTCCGGCAGGTGAAAGTTCCGTGGGTGCGCTTCGGGGTGGCCAGGAAGCAGGTGTCTGATCGTCCGGTGTTGAGTGCATGGAGGGTTCTGGCATCGTAGCGGTGTCGGGCGTCGTGGCGTTCGTGGTGTCCAGGGGTCCTGGCGCTGGACGCGGTCCAGGCACGGACGGGCACAGACGGGCTTGCCTTAGCGCGGCCGCAGCTTCCATATGAGGGGATGTGGGAGGGAGGAGCAGCTGGGAGGCGGGGCGGCGAATGGGATTGCAGTTGGGCGGGGCCGCAAGGACGCAGCGGCAGGAAAAACGGGCAGGGGCCGCGGGAGAACTGGGCACAGGAAGGAAAACAAGTTTAGGCAAGAAAAGTCTGGGCAAGAAAGCAAGTTAGGCACAGGGGAATAAAAACAAGTCTGGGCAAGAAAGCAAGTACAGGCACAGGGGAATAAAAACAAGTCTGGCCAAGAAAGCAAGTACAGGCACAGGGGAATAAAAACAAGTCTGGGCAAGAAAGCAAGTTAGGCACAGGGGAATAAAAGTTAGGCACAGGGGAAAAATACAAGATTAGGCAAAAACAATGCAGGCAGAGCCGTGCAGAAGCCTGGGGAGCGACCTGCCTGCGAGCAGGGTCATAGGTCATAGGTCGCTCTGCTATACGCTTAAGCGTGCCTCTGCTTTATCCTCTAGGACCAATATTTATAGAGGGTTGAAACCAGTCTGTGTGCTCACACTTCTCTTCTCAAGCCTCTATGTAGCAAACTCATGGGCTGCTTTGGTCAACCATAGATTTAGATCTCTAAAGCAGAAGTGGAGCTTGATATCAATATTACAATAAGCAACTGACGTAATCATATTTAATGGAATTAGTATCAGCATGTAGCATCAACAAAGTGCTGTTCACATGCACAGTGAAAATAAATAAAAACAACAAACACAATTGGCAAAAAGGTCATGATCCCAGGGCAGTGGTGTACAGATACCATGGTCTGTTTCAACATAAAGTGTAGTCATTATTATCAACGAGCATCGCTAAACCTGAAAGCTGCTTCTTAAATATGTTTTGCAGACACATTATGTACTCACCTTGCAGGCCTAGCAGGAAAAACAATCCTAGATACAGCCTGGGCCATATTTGTGTGCACTTTGGGCTGTGCTGCAGAGGCATAAACAGGGAAACTCTCAAAGATGTTGGGAAGTGAACCTTTTAGCTTGCTCTGATTATTCAGGTTACATACTAAGGTTACATACTAACATCATTGGATTTGCATGTAGCATGAAAAATTTGATTGGCACATGGTGTAAATGACAAATCACACGGAGTAGAACTAACTAGTTGCTGAAAGAAAACATGCTGAGCTAGGGCTAATCACCTACTCCTGCAGTAATCTGTAGAGATATCTGTTAGACCTGCTTCTTATCTTTTGTTTTTAGAATTAAGGTTTTGGGCTTTTCTCCTAGGAGCAATGATGCCAAGTGTGCATAAACCCAAACCTTGCAGGCTGCTGTAGATTTTAGATTAGATTCCGTCCATCACCACCTTTGTTTTTTCTTTGTTCGCCCTTAGTTGGCAGGGTATGCTCAGACATGAGTCCCTTGCTCGCTTTGCCACTGGAGTCAAGCATGCCCGGCTGAAGACGGCTGTAATGCCAGAAACCGGTCCTGGGAAGCTTGATTCCGGTCCAGGGAAAACATGGCTTGGCAGTTCGGGCTGGACTGTTCCCATGAGGCACAGGGTCAGACTGATTTGCATATGGCCATGTCTGAACTGGGGTGGCGGAGTGAGCTAAAGAACGGTGATGGATTAAACCCAGATCAGTTGACTGGGGGTGAGTGTTTGTATTGTCAACGCTCGGTCCATCACCACCTTTGGTTTCTCTTTATTCGCCCTTAGTTGGCAGGGTATGCTCAGATGTGAGTCCCATGCTCACTTTGCCACTGGAGTCAAGGAAGCCCGGCTGAAGACGGCTGTAATGCCAGAAACCGGTCCTGGGAATCTTGATTCCGGTCCAGGGAAGACATGGCTTGGCAGTTCGGGCTGGACTGTTTCCATGAGGCACAGAGTCAGACTGATTTGCATATGGCCATGTCTGAACTGGGGTGGCGGAGTGAGCTAAAGAACGGTGATGGATTAAACCCAGATCAGTTGACTGGTGGTGAGTGTTTGTATTGTCAACGCTCCGTCCATCACCACCTTTGGTTTTTCGTAGATTTTATAATAACATCAATGACCTTCTTACAAGAGTAACTTATTGTTTCCTCAAGCTTCAAAACAAATAAAGAATGAAGAATGTATTTACAATTTCCCTTCACAAGACGAGGAATACAAAACTCTGCTTTTGTAGTAACGTCTTGATTAGGTGGGCAAGACCCTCAGCTCACGAGTGGTTTGTAAAATATACTAATGCTATATTACAAAGGGTTGAGTTGTAGAATATTTCTTTTTAATATGTACTGGAGATTACCCATGACTAACAATTCAATGTAGCTGCTTTAGTGAGGCCAATTACTGCCAAACTTTTAAATTGTAACAGTGAATATTCATTATTTAGAACATAAATATTTTTTGCTCACAATCATATATGTATTTAATTGAATGAGTTTGAACCATTTAATCTTCCAGTTGACCTTTTTAGGTCTCGCCTATGCATCGCGCATGCGCTGCTTAGAAGACAGACCTAATGCCATTGATGCGCCTTTTCATGCCAAAACATGCACGTGTCCCATTGCCTTCAATGGCAACGCGTGCATGTGCACACACACAACCACACACACACACACGCAAACACAACCAGACACACACGCAACCACAACTACACACATACAACCACAACCACACACACAACCACACACACAACTACACACACACATACACAACCACACACACAACCACACACACACAGACAATCACACACACACAACCACACCAACAGTGCACACTTTCACCAGGCACAGGCACCATCAGTCGTCAGTGCACGCTTTCAACGGGCACAAACACCACCAACCGTCAGTGCACGCTTTCACCGGGCACAAATACCACCAGCTGTCAGTGCACGCTTCCACCAGGCACACACCACCAGACGTCAGTGCACGCTTTGACCAGGCACACACTCACCACCAGCCATCCGTGCACGCTTTCACCAGGCACACACACACCACCAGCCGTCAGTGCATGCGTTCACCAGGCACACACCACCAGCCGTCAGTGCATAATTTCTACAGGCACACACACCCCCAGCAATCAGTGCACACATCAATTGTTAACGCATCCACAATTAACTATTGTAGCAATTGCAGTATGGCGCACTTTACTTTTAAACATATTCATCTAAAGCGCAGCATGCCACCATTGCAAAAAAAATAAAAACACATTTTTTGGGCCTACAATTTATAGACTTTTGTTGCAATTGGTGTTGCAATATTTAGCAATGCCAATAGCTCAAACTTAATTAATACTAGTCCTATTGCATTGCAAATGCTTTTTTTAAAATTTTATTTGCATCTCAAAGGACAAGTAGATAATAATGAAAAAACATAATAAGTTCACTTATACCATTGACGAGGAAAGTAAAACAACCATAATCAATTGTTCAAAAAAATAAGACGTATCTTCAAGAAGAGGGCATGACTATAACAAAAGAGATAAAGAGAAACAAAGAAAAAAAAAAAAAAAAGGGAAATATCAGGACATTATCAATCCCCAAATCCTTTCCACTTTCAGCTTAGCCTGAATACCACGTGTCGTAGCCAAAGCAAATTCCATATGATAGATTTCCTTGACTAGGCTCCACCATTCCATAACTGACGGCGGATTGTGCTGTATCCAAGCCCATGCTATTATTAATCTCGCACATGCGAGTACTATATTAAGTAAGTCAGTGTTAGTTTTATCCCCCACAGAATAACCGACAAGCACGTCTACAGGTGACAAGTCAATAGAGCAAGCTAGTTTCATAGACAAAACTTCAGTCACATCATTCCAATATTCACCCAATTGTGGGCAGGAGAAAAACATGTGAGTTATGTCCGCTGCGCTCATATTGCACTTTGGGCATTTTGTGCGCTCGTTAAAGTTATTATTATTTGCCCATCTAAGAATCCTATCTGGTGTATAATATAGTTGACATATAGTTTTGAATAGTTGTAATTTTAAATTAGAAGAGTGTATCGATCGGTGGAGGCTATTTAGTGAAGAAGTAATTTGATTAGGAGCCACAGAAATTCCCAATTTCCTAGTAAATTTTTCTGCAATTTTTACTGAGTCGTCGTTTCTATGGCTAATAAAGATTTTATAGCCTACATTGCAAATGCTTGTTCTAAACTAGTGTGGTGTCCATTTGTAATGTTTTCACTGTATTACTGTATACGTTCACAAATTCTTCACACACTGCCTCTGAGATAAGTCCGTCTTCTCATGCCAAGCTACCAAGGGGTGAGCAGGGGTTATTTTAGAAATGTATCCCCCTTACCTTGACCAGGAAGAAGAGTCACCATTTGGACAAAGGTGCAAACTGTTTCCAACTAGACACCCCCCATTTCTAACAGAGCCCATGACCCATAAGGCAGTCGCTGGGGCCACAGTGGGCAACATGGGTAGCTTAAGGTTACCAAGTTTAGCGTTCAGTTTTACTTCTAATCCGCCTACAAATCTTCCATAGAGGTTCTCTAGCAAATCCTCAATCTTGTCCTTATTATGAACCTCTGCATCCCCCTGCAAGTTTTAGGCATTATCCTTGGGTGTTTATCCTCCTTACAAGTTCTGCCTTTTGTCTTTTGCCTCTGGAGCCATTGCATGCCAAAGGGACAGTTTCAGTTTGAGGCTGCAGGGGCACACAAGGCACCAAGTTAGAAGGGACAATGGGAGAAGTTGCCAAACTACTTGAGGACAAAGCCCTCCTGAGAAAGGACCGTAGGCGTCAAGCAAGGTGGTGAGGCAAGGAAAGAAGATGATCCACAAAATCCATTTCTTTGCTAAGCACCCCACGGTTAGCTGTAGAAACCCATCCAGGGAAGTGCTAGTGCGGGGTTTGGTTGTACAAACAGGTAGCTTGTGTTTCCAGATTTCGATGTAAAATGTGGCTGAACACTTTCTGAGAGAATAAGAGAATAAAAGTTTCACCAGGAATGGTTAAAACATTTTAAAAGTGCGAATGGAATCAAGAGTTTCTCAACTGGGTCCCAGTATTGGTAGCGATTTAAAGGCTATGCTTTCAAGTCTAAGGTCTACCTCCAATCTTGCAGTTGTTAGGGGAGTGGCCCAGCCTTCTCTGGCGATGAAGATGGGCCCATCGTGGGAGTAAACAGAGTGCTAAATAGTGCAGCGGGACACGGATCCTCCTTGTTAGGGCTTGGAGTTGTGGGACATTAGAAACATCCCCACAATGTATTTACTAAAATATACAAACCTTGCAATTCTTATCTTTATTAACAATGTTTATGTTTCAATGTTCTGCCTTTGACAAATGCGTTAGTTAATTCTTATAGAAGGAAGACCAATAGGACACTAACCTTTCAATCCAAGCATCCAAAAGGGTTCAAGACAAAAAGATGATCAGTTTCTCAATCCCAAGTCCTATTGGGCCAGATGTATAAAAAAAAGCATTTTGCAATTCTCAAATAGTTATTTTTACAGAATCGCTATTTGGTAATAGCATAATGCAATCTATGAAAAATTGTCAACTACAGATTCCCCATTTGCGGTTCTCAAATTGCAAATTCGCAAATGAAAGAATTGCAAAATTGCGAATCTACTAATCTGATGCAGCATGATGACCTCACAACCAGGAAGTGAGAATACCCACGCTGGTTTTGAGTGCCTGAGGCTAAGTAGGAGGCTGAGAGCAAGAGCACACCACTCAGGAGAACATCCAGAGTGCAGAGGCAGGCACAAATACCCAGCATGACATCACAGGAGAAGGCAAAGGAGGTTTTAGGAAGCAAGAGAAAAATGTAATTCAGGGTAAAAGAATTGGCAGTCCTAATTGAGGAAATCGTCAAGACCCATGAACAATTATTTGGCAAAAACTCCCTCCATGTCCCAGAGTCAGAAAAAAGAAAAATGTGGCTGGTCATACAATCAAAAATCAATTCTCTAGGGGTCACATAGTGCTCCATTGAAGATTTATGCAAGAGCTGGTAGGACTTGTGGTCAAGGGCAAAAGAGAAGGTGGCAAGCAGGTTTGCAGATGCCAAGAAGACCAGCAGGACCATTTACCCAGCATACCTATACACCCAGTCACGGCTCGCATGACTTGCGGGTGGGGGGTGACAGGGGGGTGAGCAATTTAAAAATAAATTAAAAACTTACCTTACCGGGTCCCTTGCCGCCTCTGCTCCTGCCTGTGTTTTCCTGCTGTGCCTGCTTTCCTGCTCTCCTGCCTCAGGCAGGAACAGGAAGCAGGCAGCCTCCCTCCCCTCCCCGAACCATTGCAGCATTGTGATTAGTGGGGACGGTGCTCTGCCAGGCACCTACGTGGAGGCCAGAAAATGCAGAGTACGCATGACTGGTTTCGTTGGGCCCAAATGGACGACCAAACAGTCAAGGTCCACAGCATTGGGCAAGCCACTCCTCCCCAACCCGCCCACCCCCAACCAGACATACCCTCCTGCCCACCCCAACCAGGCATACCTTGACTTCTGCTTTCTCGCAGCGCAAAAAGCAGAAATGTAAAATGGTATTTAAAATACCATTTTATGTTTCTGCTTCTCACACTGCGAGAAAGCAGTGGGGCAACGCTCCTCCGCCCTAATGGAGGAGCTGCCCCTGTCTACGCCCCTTGAGGACTTGGTGGAGTCAACCCTACAGCCTGAGTCTATCAGTGGTACTATGGACATCGACAACTCAGCCGCCCCCACCACCAGCCAAGGTAGGATGCATGATAAAATACACTTGCCACATAACTCATAAAATGCACTCTTAGTAAGTTGAGAAACATTTTTGTAAAATCTCACTTCTTGGCTATCACCGGGCAATGCTTCTTGGGCGATGTAGTCAGGCACACAAGATAGAAAAAAACAGTTGCAGCAGAATAGGTGCAGTTGAGAACCACATGCAAGTGACCAATGAACACACACCATATTTGGCAGATCAAATCAATTTTCATTTAAGTAAAAAAATGTCAAAAAGCTGTACACTCATAATACTGAAATAGTTAAATTTGTAACTTTATCTCACTTGATGTAACTTATTTTGAGTGTTCTAATGTGAAATTTACAGTTTTCCCAGTCTTTTTATTACTTTTTTATTATAGAAAACCCTTATTCTTTAACCCCCCGAACAGCCATGACTCTCAATTAAATTGCTTACAACAAGGGGTGGTGATGGACAGAGTCTCTGAATTAAGCAGAATACTCTCACCCAGTCAAGAGATCAGGGCTAGATCCAACACCGTTTTTTAGCTCATTGCACCATCCCAGTTTCAGAACCTGGCTGTATGCAAATTAGTCTGTCCCTGGCCCAGTGCATCATGGGAACAGGGCAGACCAGACTACAAAAGCCAATTCTTACACTGGGAAGGAAACAAGCTTCCGGGGACCGGTTTCTGGCATTTCAGCCGTCTTCGGCCCGGCTTGCTTGAATCCTGATGGTGCAATGAGCAAGGGACTCACATCTGAGTATACCCTTCCACGCTTAGGGTGGACAAAAATATTTACAACAAGGGGTGGTGATGGACAGAGTCTCTGAATTAAGCAGAATACTCTCACCCAGTCAAGAGATCAGGGCTAGATCCAACACCGTTTTTTAGCTCATTGCACCATCCCAGTTTCAGAACCTGGCTGTATGCAAATTAGTCTGTCCCTGGCCCAGTGCATTATGGGAACAGGGCAGACCAGACTACAAAAGCCAATTCTTACACTGGGAAGGAAACAAGCTTCCGGGGACCGGTTTCTGGCATTTCAGCCGTCTTCGGCCCAGCTTGCTTGAATCCTGATGGTGCAATGAGCAAGGGACTCACATCTGAGTATACCCTTCCACGCTTAGGGTGGACAAAAATATTTACAACAAGGGGTGGTGATGGACAGAGTCTCTGAATTAAGCAGAATACTCTCACCCAGTCAAGAGATCAGGGCTAGATCCAACACCGTTTTTTAGCTCATTGCACCATCCCAGTTTCAGAACCTGGCTGTATGCAAATTAGTCTGTCCCTGGCCCAGTGCATCATGGGAACAGGGCAGACCAGACTACAAAAGCCAATTCTTACACTGGGAAGGAAACAAGCTTCCGGGGACCGGTTTCTGGCATTTCAGCCGTCTTCGGCCCGGCTTGCTTGAATCCTGATGGTGCAATGAGCAAGGGACTCACATCTGAGTATACCCTTCCACGCTTAGGGTGGACAAAAATATTTACAACAAGGGGTGGTCCATCACCACCCCCTTTTTGTAATTATTTTGGCCACCATGAATGTGGAAGGGTATGCTCAGACATGAGTCCCTTGCTCATTGCACCATCAGGATTCAAGCAAGCCGGGCCGAAGACGGCTGTAATGCCAGAAACCGGTCCCCGGAAGCTTGTTTCCTTTCCAGTGAAGAATTGGCTTGGTAGTTTGGTCTGCCCTGTTCCCATGATGCACTGGGCCAGGGACAGACTAATTTGCATATAGCCAGGTTTTGAACTGGGATGGTGCAGTGAGCTAAAAAACGGTGATGGATCAAGCCCTGATCTGTTGACTGGGTAGGAGTGTTCTGATTAACTCAGATACTCTGTCCATCACCACCCCTTTTTGTAATTATCTCAATTAAATTGATCAGCTAGTTTTTGATTGTTTCTGGACTGTGCATTTTCTCTACAGATATTTTGTCCCACTGTGAACTGTGAACTGTACATATCCGCCCTGATGAAGGTGTAGCCCCATTCGGGGCCAAACACCACAACGCACGTCGGCGTCTTTCTCATCTGGGGATAACCTGGCTGATCTCTTTTCCATCCCCCCCGATGATTGTTTTCCACCTACAGCAATTAGATCAGCCCATGGCTGTTATGTACCTGTGGATTTGTTGCCTGTGTGTGGTATGAATTGTATGTAATGTTGGTATGTATGTTGGTATGAGAGTTTTGTACGATTTTCGTATGTGGGACTGTATTGATGAGCTATTTGATTTTTGAAAAAAAGCTTTATGTGACCTGATAATTATGTATTGAAATTTCTATGTCATAACATTTTTATATATTTGTTATCATGCTCTGATATGATTTTTTTTAGGTTCGGGGGGGGTTCTAAAATTACCAAAGGACCTCTTCGTTAGGCCAATAATTGAATCTGATTGGCAGGTATATTCTCTTTACTTTGTACTTTACATTCACAGATACCCCCGCGCCACGGGGTGACAACACAGCAGCAGATGAGCCAGAGGAGACCCAGGAATAGGAAATGAAATGAAATGAAATTGGGTTTTGTAGAGCGCATTACTACCCGGAGGCCTCGTAGCGCTGTGCAAGAGTTGGGTCAAGGGGTCTGCTGACTAATTTTAATGGTAGAGAAATGTTTTAAGCTCTTTCCGGAATTTTTGTAAGTCGGGCTGGCTACGCAGTGTGGGAGGCAGGGAGTTCCATATAGAGGCAGCGTTCCAAGAGAAGGAGCGGCCGCCCCACCTAGCACGTTTGATTTTGTTCTTTGAGGCTAGAGAGGCCTTGCTAGAGCGCAGCGATCTCTGAGGGCGGTAGGGGGTAGCTAGGGAGCAGATTATTGCAGGTGCTGTGTTCCACATGGCCCTGTGCATTATGCACATCGCCTTGAATTTTACCCTGGCCTGGATGGGCAGCCAGTGTAGTTTCTTCAAGGCGGCAGCTCCTGAATCTCGTCGGGAGAGTCCAAGAAGAAGGCGTGCAGCCGCATTCTGGGTTACTTGAAGCTTCTAGGTTGTGCTGATTGGTGCACCTAGGTAAAGGGCGTTCCCATAATCGAGGCGGGATAGGATGATGGCCTGGACCATTATCCTACGGGCTTGGAAAGGGAGGAGAGGCAGTATTTTCCTCAACATTCTCATCAGCCCGAAACAGGTGGCAGAAAGTATTGTGGCTTGCTGGTTAAAGCTTAGGGTGTTGTCTAGCCATACACCTAGGCTTTTGATATGGTCTTTTGGCTCTGGGGGAGTACCCATGCAGGTCGGGCAGTCTATAGTGGGTCTTGGTACAGCTGTGTTTCCTAGAAACATGAGCTCTGTTTTGTCCCCGTTTAATTTTAAGTGGGACAGGGCCATACATTCTGTTACTGCTTTGAGACAGCTGCTCAGGTTGTGGGAGGTGCTGACAGGCTGGTTCAGGGCTACCACTAGTTGGGTGTCATCGGCATAGGTTATGATTTCAAAACCAAATGGGATAACAATCCCTGCCAGCGGTTCCATGTACACGTTAAAAAGGGTTGGACTCAGGGAGGAGCCCTGAGGTACGCCCTGGTTGAGGGGCCAGATTTTAGAATGGGTGGCCCCCTCTACCACCTGAAACGTGCGGTCCTCCAGGAAGGACCGTAGCCACGTAATGGCCTTTCCTGCCACTCCGCATTGTACTAGACGGGAAATTAGGATGTTGCTATTTACGGTGTCAAAGGCGGCACTAAGATCTAATAGCATAATTGCTGTGGTGCCGCCTTGATCCATATGCTTCCGGGCTAGTTCTGTTACAGTCAACAGGGCAGTTGGGGGCGAAATCCGGCTTGCGAGTCATGGAGTAGGTGGTTGGTTTCCAAATAAAGCATCAAGTTGGTGTTGATATGCTTCTCAAGCAGCTTGCTTATCCAGGGGAGGAGCGAAATCGGGCGGTAGTTGGCCGTTTTTCCAGGGTCGAGATTGGGTTTCTTCAAGAGAGCCCTGACTTGTGCACATTTCCAGGCTTTTGGTACTTTCCCAGTGGAGATTGATGAATTCAGGATATTTAGAATGGCTGGTCTAATGGTGTCAGCCACCTTTAAAAGGTGTCGTGGAGGGGCAGGGTCGGTAGGGGATCCTGATGTTACTTTCAGCATTAGGGTTTTAAGGGAGTCTTCTTCTAACGGCGGAAAGTCCGCTAACTGGCAGGCAAGAGTTGAGGGGGTGTTATCTATTTCGGGTACATGTTGTTTGAGATGGATTGGATCTTTTGGTGGAAATACTCTGCTTGACTGTCACACCGGTTCTGTGCTTCGCTGGGGTCAGGCGGGATGGGAGGGGTACTAATCAGGGATTTTGCTATCCGGAATATTTCCTTCGGGGTATTGGCTGACGTTCTGATAATTTCCTCATAAAATATTGCCTGCGCTGATTTAATTTCAGCTTTGTATTTCTTGATAGACTCTCTGTAACTACTTTTGTCGTGCGCCCTAAGTGTGTGTCTCCAAGTCCTCTCTTGTTTCCTGCAGTTTTGTTTTAACTCTTTTAGTTTGGGGGTGAACCAAGGTGACTCCTTCGACTTGGTTTTCGATAGGCAGGGGAAAAAGAGATAGTCACCACAATGCCAACAACACCTTCACCAAGAACATGCAGGTACACTGTGGCTCCACTACAGGAGTTTGAGGTGGAAGTCGAAGACACCCAGGAAGAGCTGCAGTCGATGCCAGATGAGCAGGCTTAGACCAAAAGTGACCAGTCCCACTTGCATCGTCTCAACACCAACTGCAGGAAATGCAGAGCAAGAGCACACAGTGCTGCTGAGGAAAGTGAGGGCTCCACTGTCTTTGCTGGGCTGGAAGGCACCATGGTGACGGTGCAGCACCTGCAATTGAAAAACATTAGGTCAATTGAAACCCAGCTGGTGTATCTGAAAAACAACATGGTGGACATTAAGGACACCCTCAGGGAGTTGACCAACACAGCGGCGGAGGGCCATAGTGCAAATGCTGAAAGCCTCAGGGACATGACATAAGCCATTAGAGACCTCTTTAACACCATGCAAAGGGTGCATATCTCCATACGCAGACAATGTCACCACCTATTAGGTCGTTTGGATGGTTACACCAAAGAAATAAACAGTCTGAGCAATGCCACATCTGTCCTGTCCAGACGCACTGTGGCCATGCAGGTGGAAATGGCAAACTGCAGCTCTGATGTAGCCAGGGGATTGGTGCAGGTCACCACTGCTGTAGAACAGTTACAGACAGCTACTATAGGTGGGACAGGTATACTTGGTGCAGGGGACAGTGAGCTGGCCTCCAGTCTCAGCAACATCACAGTGTTAGGCAAGGTATGCCACACGAGGCCTCATCAAAGGAGGCCAGTGTACATACTGACCGTTCCAGTGCTGTGCATGCCTGTAAAAAGTAGTTAGCGATGCGACCAAGGTGTGCCAATTGGTGAGGTAACCTGTTGCTTTGGATGCTCAGTGCAGAATTATGTGCATCTTTATTTAAAATCCTATGTTGTCCTACACATTTATACACATTTAAGATGATGACGGCTGTGTGCATACAGTTTACCTAAGATTAATGTGAATAAAACACAGTACAAAATAAGTCATGAAGTGCATCGTCTCATCATTACTCACTTAAAAAAAGTTCTGTGTGATTTTGTCATGTCACTGTCTGCCATCTGCGGCCTTTGCGCGGTCTGCTGCTCTGCCAGGTTGCTGTGTTCATCCTCATCATGAGACTCAGAATCTGTCTGTTCTAATGGTATGGCATTGGTTGTCGCAAGGTTGTGCAACATGGCAAAAGTTGCCACAATTATGCAACATATCTCCGGCCTATACTGCAGTGCACCTCCACTTTTGGGTAGGCAGAGGAACCTAGTCTTCAGTAGGCCGAAGTCTGCTGTTTCACATTGCGTGTCAACTTATGCGCAGCGTTGTGTTTCCTTGCATTTTGAGTTGCAGGATTCAGGTATGGGGTGAGTATGAAGGACCACACAGCATATGAGCTGTCACCTATAGGGCAAAAGGCAATAGATTAGTCACTGTACTGCTTCACCATATCCAGAGAGTCTACCAGACTGTGTTACATGCATTTCTAATCCAATCCAAAAATTCTTTATTTCGGCCGCATGGGCCATAAAAGATACAGTAAAATACAGTACATAGATACACAGTAAAATGGAATGCATATATTACAGAATATTTACATATAAAAAGGCTAGAGGGTCTGCATGAGGTAAGGAAACACAGTGGCACCAATTCAGGGGGACATTTTCTTCCTTATTAACCAAGCTGCCATTAGGAATTTTGATACCGCAAAGACAATGTGTCCCAGGGTATTGGTTTTCATAACCCTGTATGCTTGTAGGTATTCCCGAAAACCCAGGTTTCGGCACAGCGGTGCAATCCAACGCTTCCTGGGATTCTGGTATGCGTGGCAAACAAACATTATGTGCAAATCATCTTCATTCTTGGTTTTACAACAAGGACAGAGTTTGTCACCCCCAGTGAGCCATTTGTGGGTAAATACTTTGGTGGGGAGTGTGCCAAACCTCCATTGCAGGAACAATTTCCTCGCCAAAAGAGGAAAAATAAAATCCATAAAAGGTTCAAAGAGGTAAGAATTTTTGGACTCCATAAAACAACTCGTCAGGGTGCCGGTGCTATGAGCATTGTCCATGTCAGCCAAATTTTTGTTTTTGTACAGCTGGGCAAGAGTTTTGCGTGTGATCCTTTGACAACCCTGAACTGGATCATCCCAGAGGTCTGGCAAGTTCAAACTGGACAATTCTGATTTAATAAAAGCCAGCCAGGGGATTTTGTTACTGCCATTCAACCTCAGTACATGGATAAGGTCCTGTCTGTAGTGATGCAGTTCCTCAGTGGACCATATCCGATGCCAGAACTTCACGGGTTTGGATAAAAGATCTTCAGCGATGGAGTGTAGGCCCAAATCCAATCTTAGGGGGAGGAGTGGCGTTCCCTGCGGGAGAGCAAGTAGGCGTCTCAAGAATGTATTTTCCACCGCTAACAATGCCTTCCCTGCTTTGTAACCCCACAGCTCGCTGCCATACATGGCTGCTGCCTTCGCTTGAGTTCTATAGGTTTCGAGGGCCGGGCTTACAGGCTTAAAGGTGGATTTATTTGCCACCTTCAGGAGTGCGCCCGCTAGCTGGGATAGCTTCAGCCTTGATCTCGCTATCTGGCAGTCCCAGGCCAGGTTTTCTTGTAATGTTACCCCCAGATAGACAAAGGTCGAGACCCTCTCAAGACTAACTTCCCCCAGTTTTGGGTTGGGTCTGGTTCTGGCAGGGGGATTGAAGATCATAAACTTAGTTTTTTCTGTGTTGACCTCCAACCCGTGTTGCCGACAGAAAAGGCCAAAACCATTTACAATCCTCTGGATCCCCATGGGGGATTTGGAAAGCAGGAGGGTGTCATCAGCAAACATGATTGCCGGAACCCTCCTGCCTGCCAAAACCGGGGCGTCATTGTCCTCGACAGTGTCAAGATGTTGAATGACACTGTTAATGAAGAGGCAGAAGAGGGTTGGCGCCAGGACACAGCCCTGTCTGACTCCTCTAAGGACAGGGAATTTGCCTGAGAGCTTACCATCCCTCCCACACCTTACTTGGGCATAGTTGTTCTCGTGGAGCCTGATGATAGTACTAAGAAGGTGTGGGGGCACTCCTAGCTTCTGCAAAACCTCCCAAAGTTTCCCTCTAGGGACTAGGTCAAAGGCTGACCTCAGATCCACGAAGACCATGTACAGTCTTCCACCCTCTATGGTGACAGTCTTCCAATATAGGAGAAGAAGGCGGAAGATCTGATCCATGGTCGACGTGTTCTTTCTGAAGCCAGCCTGAAGGGGGGTCATGATGTCATTTTCCTCCACCCAGTCCAGGAGGTGATTAAGGATGAGGCGCGCAAAGAGCTTTTGGGGGACATCTATTAGGCTAATGGGCCTGTAGTTGGCGGGGAGCAGAGTAGATCCCTTCTTGTGGATCGGAACAATCTCTGCCCCCAGCCACGACCCGGGGATTGACATACCTCCTAAGATGGCATTAAAAAGAATAAGGAGGTATGGGCCCCAGATGTCCAGATGGTGCCTAAACAAATCCCCAGGTAGCCTATCTAGACCCGGCGCCTTCCCCGCTGATAGTTGCTTCAGGGCTGCCTCCACTTCCCCCAGGGATAGTTCCAATTCACGGTCCTGTATGCCACAAGGTGCATCCAGAGCTGTGACAGGACAAGGATTGGTATCTTGATAAAGTTCCCCGAAGTGGGCCTCCCAAACCTCGGGGGCAATATTGGGTTCTACTGCATTTTTGAGTTCCCCTGTGCCATTATTAACAAGGGCCCAAAATTTACGGGAGTCCCTGACTTTTAGGGCATCACAAAGGTCATGCCAGTGGTTCCAGTCCCACTCGGTCCTGGCAGACGCCATCACTGTTTTATAGTGTTTCCTATGGGCACGCACCTTGGCCTTATTTGACCCCTCTTTTATTGCAGCAATGAGCTCAGACTTTGCTGCCCTACAAGAGGAGGTATACCAGGTGGGAACATGGGTCTTTTTCTTTCTATTTGGCACCAGCGGGTGGAATACCTCAGCCAAATCTCTTACAAGACCCTGGTGGATATCACCCAGTTTCTCATTGTATTCCAGGGTTCTTGGTGCGTTTAGCAGTGCATCCACCTCCATAAACCTTGGGATTGCCAACCCGTATAGTTTGCTAATGGCCTCTTCTGAGCTCACAAGTTTTCCCCACTTAACCCGTCGCCTGCTGGTTGTGAGAACCAAATCCCCCTCCTCTCCCCCTGAGTTTTCTACCACTTTTCCCGCTACATGGGGAGGCCGCTGGATATTTAAGCACAGGGCATTATGATCGCTATCTGACCTGTTTATTACCCTGAAATCGTGGACTTTAGGCCAGAGTGAGATATCCACCATGATGTAATCTAGCCTCGACTCATGACCCCTCCTATTAAAAGTGCACACTGAGGGAGTATCGGAGATGGTGCGCCCATTACAAGCCCTCAGTGCGTAGTTCAGGGTAAGGGACATAAGTTGTATTACAAGGGGGGACCAGGCTTTAGGATATGGGGAGGACGAGGGTGGGACTCCCCAGTAGTCATCTTCAGCCGTGAGGGCACCCTCCGACATGCCCTCAAGGGGTTCAAAGTGGCAGTTGAAGTCTCCTCCAAGCACCACCTTGAGGTCTCCCGGCAGCTGCCCCAGGAAGGAGGAGAGGTCGTTTAGGGTGGGGGATTCGTCAGGCGCGGCAACCGGTCGAGAGTAGACATTCACAATGGCCCATGATGGTTTGCCAGGCCATGTGAGCCGAACACACTGGATGTCCTGCGAGGACGTAAGTACCTGTTCCGCCTGACATCCGGTGTGACTCGCAATCCAGATTGCCAGCCCGCCCGACGGCCTCCCCCTCCCACCCCATTTGGCAGGAATCTCAAATACATCAAACCCTTTCCTGATTACAGTGTCCCGCGCCCACGTTTCTTGAAGGAGGAGGATATCGCTACTGGCCAGTAAATGGTCCCACTCCGGTGTGCCTTCCTTGTTTGCAATACCCGCTACATTCCACGAAACAATTCTCAGGCCCTGATCTAAGGGTAGAGCGCCTTGACCCACAGTGGGGGATTGCATAGGGACGGTGGGTGGATGAGTTCCTGGCACGATGGTAAGTGGACCAGCCAGCTCGTCCCCCCCGGGTTGCAGGATGTGGCCAGACCCGGTGTTGTGAGAAGTCCCCTGTAAGCCCAGACTGTCACCGCTGTTAGGTGGTCGGTCACTAGCGTTAACCTGCGGGGCGTATTCTATTACGGGGGCTACAGTCATTCCCACCCGACTTTGCGCTTTGACTTTAGCATTAACCTGGGAGCCAGGTTCAGCTACAAGGGCTCTGCTCTCTCCCACCCCCCTGAGAACCTCATCTACCATCTTTCCCGACATGCATTTACCTAGCAGGTATCCTTCGCCAAATTCACCCCCAAGGAGACGTGTGTATATATCACTGTGTCTGAATATGAATGAATCGTGAGTAGTGCCAGGGAATTTTGCCACTATGTCAGTTATTATGTGTGAGGCATTAAATTTGACCTGGATGTTCATTGACTGAAAGGATTTCCTGTTCCTGAACACGTACTCATTACCTGAGGGGGGGACAAATGGCTACATGTGTACCATCAATGCACCCAATTACATGGGTGAATTGGGCTGGTAGAAATCTAATTTGGTCTGCTGCAATTCCTGTGGTGTAGTGGAGAATCTAATGTAATGGTGTATCTTCTGGACCATTGCGTCCAAGAAGGCATTAGAAAAGCGTGAAAGTGCACTATGGGAGTCCCCTTCTGCTGCTGCTATCATACCCTGGTACCTCCCTGAAGCCAGTAGATGCAGTGAAGTTAGGACCTGCACATGTGTGGGAATGGCATTGGTCTTGCAAGTCTGATGCTGCAGTAGTGGATGTAGGTCAGCTATCAGGTCTAGTATTGTAGTGGAGTCTATTATATGTTTGTCATTGATTTCTTCCTCTGTCTGCTGAAACAGGGTTAGGTGCACTCTGAAAATACGTTCTTGCCTCCTCCTCCTTTACTGTGCTGCTGCTCGAATCCTCATTCTCCTTGCTATGACGTACAGCGCTGCCAATGTGAAACATTCTGAGGCGCACTGGGCCTGTGTAAATAGTTTGCAGCTGGTCGAAATAGGTGGTAATTCTCATGTTCCAAATTGCGAATTTTAGATCATTCACAATTTGCGAATGGTTCCTACATTGGTCTGTGATTACCAATTTGCAATTTTGCAATTTAAGATTTGCAAAGTTGGTATTTGCAATTAAGCATTCCTATTTTTTGCAATTACCAATTTTGCAAATGTGAACCCTTTCATACATTGGGAAAGGCCATTTTGCTTTTGCAAATGGCTGATTTTTGCGATTCACACCGTTTGAGAACGCAAAATGGTTTCATACATCTGGCCCATTGTTCCTACTAGAAATTTGCATCCTTACTGGGATAACCAGGGATCATTTTGTAACTCAATAAGGCTCTATGACCACGAGAATATGTTACTGTACACATCGAATAAAGGTCATTTATCTATATTTTTCTATAAACTACAATGCATTCACAGATTGCTTAGATATGTTGAGG
Source organism: Lissotriton helveticus (assembly GCF_964261635.1). Classification (NCBI taxonomy): domain Eukaryota; kingdom Metazoa; phylum Chordata; class Amphibia; order Caudata; family Salamandridae; genus Lissotriton; species Lissotriton helveticus. Next base: position 1,094,031,890 of record NC_136059.1, read on the forward strand.
AATACCTTGCAACATGAACTTCTAAACCCCATTAATCACCCCTTCCTTGACTGTTCTCAATTAACAATAAGTAAAAAACATCTTGCAAAGCACCTCATAAATGTAACCTCTTGTAACCTCACGCACAGCCTTAGAACTTGTAAAAAAGCACCATGAACGTGACAGAAAATAATGAAGTGATAAAGTTAATACATGCCTTGTCGCTGGCTTTGTTTGTAAAGTGCACAAATTCATCCTATTATTACAAAACATTTGGATCGGATTTATTTCTACCTCCAGTTTGCATTTTTCTTCCTGAACTTTCCATATTGAACACATTTTCCCATCCTTTAATCTTTCCATATAACATGGTTATTTCAAACTAACAGCTCCATAAAAAAACTTTTTTCGCATCACTGCTACAGCATTCCTATTTAAAATCCTCGTTGCTTTCTCGCATGGCTTCTGCATGGAATTTTGCCGCTTATGAGTGTACTTCGTCATATAATCCAGGGATATGGGTCTTGTAAATTTTTACTTTCATTCCATCATATATTTATTGTGCATACCTTATCCTTTTAATCACCTTTCTCTACAAAAAACATCAGCCTGGGGCTAGCCCTTATTTTTCTGCTGCTCCAATCCTCTTAACTAAGTGCTAGGTGTAGCACTACTTGACCAGAGTCATAAAACGCATTCAGTATTTTTTTCAGGAGTCTAATATCACTTTCTCCGGTACATTTTTCTACAATTTACAGCTGTCCTTTCCACCTAAATTCATTATTTGGGTTGTTCTCATCATGTGAGCCCATGTGAAGTTAATCGATCATATAACTCTTATTTCTGGTTTGGAAAAATTGAGGGCCTTAAAAGTAATGCTGTCGACTTTAAATACAATCCTCTGTTCCACTGGGAGCCAATGAAGATCCAGTAGCAACAGAGTGATATGGAAATTCCTAGAGTGATTCTTTCTAAGTCTAACTGCCAGGTTCTCAATGATCGGCAGACTACTCCCTTGGTTGCTTAGGATACACAAATATAAGGAATTAGCATAATCCCATCGGGACATGATTAGTGCCATCACCACCATGATTAGAGAATCTTTAGTCAGGAACCTATCTATAACTTTAATAGTTAGGAGAATAAAGACACAGTTAGAAATCACTGAGCCTATCAGAAGTTTTAAGGACAACTCCTTAACTATTATAACTCCCAAATGTTTTGCAAATATTTTTGTGTTGGTGGCCGCCTCTACTTCTAACAGACAAAAAGGAGACCACAATTCCGCTTTGTTAGTCATAAATTTCCATCTTTTCAGCACTAAGTTTAAAAAGGTTGCTGCCCATCCAATCACAGATAAGGTGCATGATGAATTGATAATTCCTTCAGGAGGCCAAAGAGCCATCAAGTCTAATAAGAAGTTTGAATATTTTGCCCAAATTTCTTTATCTGTTTAACAACATTCCCATCTCCCCCATAAGAGAAGTTTTTAAGCGTATCACATCATTAGTGCTCAAATAGATCTGGGCGGGTAAACAGGCAGAGCTCCAAACCTTAACACTGCCGTACTCCAAGTGAGGCTTTTGTGTACCAGATTTCTTTTTATACTATCTCTGTGCCCAAGCACAATATGCCGCTTACTGGTATCACCCGATACCATACTTGAGACACCCGGCGGTAGAAGAAGGAGACACGCTACCGATACCCCTAACAGCCCTTATCACGCACCGACGGCCCCCACTGCATGCCGAAGACATTAATACAATCGACACTACTAATGCTGCATGGCGTCGCTTAGGCCAGTTGGCCCATAAATTACCGTTATACGCTCCGGCGCTACCCCTACACAATCATCCTGAGCTTTCAGTAACCGTGGAGAAGGTAGACGTGGAACTACTATATCAGGTTGACATAGATACTTTTGGGGACCTCTATCACGAAGGAAGATTTCGGCCACTGCAAGACCTTTCCTACATTAAAAATCAAACGCTATTATTTCGCTTTCACTTATTACCGGCTACAGAGGGCCATGCGGAAGCTATATTCTGATTATCCTGCTGAACCACCATGTTTAGATACCCTCCAACTTGTACTGACTTCACCAAATACCACACATTTAGTCTCTCGCTTATACACAGTAGCACAGAATGAAATTCCGTCTACCTCTAATAAGGCTATGGAGAGATGGAATGAAGTGCTTGCTGATCCGCTAACAGAGGTGGAATGGCAAACCACTTGTGCCTTAGTCCAAATGCTCACACCTAACGGTAATTTGAGGATACTGCATTTCAAATATTTACACCAAACATATTACACTCCTACGAAACTCTTCCATTATGGTCTAAGGCCGGAGGCAAGATGCAAACGATGTGGTCTGGAAGGAGCTGACTTTATTCACCTCGCATGGCAATGTTCGAAGATCCGAGCCTATTGGGAGGAGATAACTTTCTTACTTACAGCAATGGTGGGGACTGTAATTGTCTGTAGCATACGTACCTGTTTATTGGGGCTCTTGGTAAATGTGAAAGCTGTGAAACGAAAATTTTGTGTAATAGCAATGTTAATAGCGAAACGTCAGGTATCACAGTGTTGGGGTGGCGCTAATGCCCCTAGTATTAAGCAATGAATGTGTGATTTGGCCCATTGTAGAGATATGTTATTGACATAAGAAGAAGAATTACCGGCCAGATCTCGACCTAAAGACTATTGGAAGTTTTTTACAGATTATCTATCTGACAACTCTGTCGATTAATAACATGACGTGAATGCGCTTTCTTCCCCCTTTTAGGATAATAGCTGTGGACGCAGAATCTTTTAGTTTTTTTTTTAAATATACATTGATTACACATGGAAGATGAATGCAGAAGTGTATTGGTCTGTATTATATGTTATCTTTATACTATGTATTTGATAAAATCTCAATAAACAGATTAAAAAAAAAGTCTAATAAGAAGCTGTCATCATAATTGTAAATTCTGCAATTCAAGTGATCCAGAACCTAAATGAAAGGTCTGATAGTTCAGTTCAGTTAGTCTTTATTCGATAATTTTTAATCATAAAAGAAACAATACAGACATAAAAGAGTCGGTAAAAGGGATACCACCCTAAAAACATACAAGTCATACAAAATCTAATATCAATCATTATCAATAATCCTAACAAATGTATTGAAGTTAAAAAAAGAATAAAATAAAATCAAGATATACCATATCCCTGCGACTCCTCGCAAGGAGATGGCCAATTATTAATAATATATTTAGGAGCTGAGTATAGACCCTGGAGCAGCCTCTAAATTTTTCTTCTTCATGCCCATGACCAGCTTAGAAATTTCGCAATAGCGATAACAATATCTGCATGAGCGTTCGTTGCCAGGATACTCACAGCTGTCATACAGGATCTGGTACCAAGATTGGAGCACAGCGGCTTGAGCCACCTACGACGGGGGCCCTTATAAGCCGGGCACACGAACAATATGTGAGTTATTGACTCTTCCTGGGTAGGGCAAGAAGGACAGTTAGTATCCAAGACAATATTTCATTTTGCTACAGAAGGTCTTAACGGAAGAGTGACCACTCTGAATTGGTGATATACCCCCAGATTTATCAAAGTCCTGTTTTGCGAGTCCTTAATAGCGATTATTAAGGAATCGCTATTAAGGACTCGCAAAACGGGATTCATGTAGGAATCGCACAAATTATAGCGATTTCTACTGCCTCCTTATTTGCGATTCGCAAATTGCGAATCGCAAATAAAGAATGGCTTCCCCATTCATTCCTTTGGGCCTAGAGGCCCATAGGAATGAATGGGGAGTCATTCCTTATTTGTGATTAGCAATTAGCATATCGCAAATAAGGATGCGATTTCAAGGGTGCCAGGGTGTCCAAAGGACACCCTGTAGCACCCCTGAAATGCAAATGTACACAGGTGTTGCGCACACACATGTCCAAAGGACATGTGTTTGTGTAACATACAACTTAGAAAAATGCACTAAAGTGCATTTTTCTAAGTTTTCGCTATTTACCACGAAGTTACACTTCACGGTAGATAGCGGCCCCATATTGTGAATTCGCAATTTTAAAAAGGTTCATGAATAGCATTTAAGGAATCTCTAATTGAGATTCCTTAAATGCGATTCTTCGCAATTGAGCGATTTCTATAATTGCGATTTTTGCATTTGGGATGATGAATCCCAAATGCAAAAATAGCGCTCACAAAGGGCCGGATTCTCAGAATCTGGCCCTTTGCGAGCCGATTTTGGCTTCATGAATCTACCTGAAAGTTTCCTATCTCCAATTTTTGTAATCAAATTCCAGTAGGCTTCTACTTGCGTTACAAGCTTATTCTCAAGGAAGATACCTGTTGGAAAATGAATTCCCTATTGGGTCAATCCACAGATGGCTAAGCCCCATGTAATAGAGATTGCCCTTAATCTTTTGCACCCCTTTGATTTGTGATTATAGGTCAGCATTCCTGAAATGCATTAATGCATTTGTGTAGGGTGCGAGTTCTGGAGTAGTCCAGAGCCTCCTCCAATACGCTAGGGGTCTGAATCCTCCAACCTCATCAAAGGAAGTGCAACCTCGGTCTAAAAGCAAAGGCTTGATGGGAGTTAATTGTGGGAGGGCAGTTAGAGATCTCAGAAACTTATTTTGTGCACAAACTAGGGAGGATAGATTTTCAAACCCCCAAAGTTCAGCGTCATAGATAATAGAAGCTCTGATTTTCCCAATATAAATCATTAGGGCTGGGCCTACAGGGTTAGTGTTTGACAGTCAATGTTCCTTTAGAAGGGCTCCAGCTAACTGGTTGTGCCTAAGAACTAATACATCTAATTGTGGTGCCCAGTTCATCCTTCTACCCATAGTCATTCTTAGATATGTAAAGGTATCGGTTTGTTCTAATGGTGCTTTATACATTGTTACTTTGCCTTTAATAAGTTTATGCTAGTGCAGCACCATGAACTTGGTTTTGTCAACGTTCACCACAAGTTCATGATTGTTGCAAAAAAACGGTGAACCTGTCAAGGGAACGTTGCAGACCAGATTGAGTTTTGGATAGAATTAGAGTGTCGTCTGCGAACATTAATATTGGTACCCTTGAACCGGCAAGAATTGGAGCATCAGTTGGGAAGTTGGAATAATAATCGATGACCTTATTTATAAATAGGGAGAATAGGGTAGGGGCAAGGACACACCCTTGCCGCACTCCCTTATTAACTAGAAAGCGATCGGTCAATTCACCCTGCTGACCCCACCTTACTTAGGGGCTCATTAGGATGGCGGACGGACCTGCGTCCGTCCGCCACCCTAGAGGAGGAGGGACCGTCCGCAGGGGCAGCGGCGGTTCCTCCAGTGCAATTAGGATGTGACCGCCAGCCTGGCAGTCACATCCTCAATATTTAACATTGCGGCGGGTGCTGCTTGAAGCAGCACCCGCCGCAAGGTTAAATATGCATGCTTAACATTTGCATGCACAAAGCGGCAGGCACCACGCGGTGCCTGCTGCTTCGTGCACGCAAATGCAGGGGGGTACCATAGGTACCCCCCATGTGCACCCCACACCCCCACAATCACCCTGGGGGCCCGCAACGGGCCCCCAAAGAAATCACCGTATGCCTTTCCACGGCAGAGAATCCGCCGCGGGAAGGCATCTGTTTTCCGCCATCCTAATATGGCTGGCGGTGTCTGATAGACACCGCCAGCCATGTTAGAGCTTTTCCGCCGCGGTCAGAAGGCGACCGCGGCGGAAAAGCTGCGAACCGAATTTGAGACCCACCGCCATCCTAATTTGGCGGTGGGTCTTTTGTGCATCCCCAGCGGTTTTCCCGCATCCTCCGGGCCGGCGGTGACTTCCGCCGGCCCGGAGGATGCGGGAAAACCGCGATCCTAATGAGCCCCTTAATTCGCCTCATGCAATTTCATATTAAAGTCTACAATTTCTAAGGGCATCCCGGCCTCCTTTAATGAGCCCCAAAGCTTGTGACGGGGTACTAAGTCAAATGCTGATTTGAAATCAACAAATGCTGCATAAATGGTTCCCCCTGCTAAAATCACTGTACTCCAATAAATCATCGTAAATCTGAAATCAATGGTGCTGACGTGGGGTCGAAAGCCCACTTGATAGGTAGATAATACATTCATGTCTACTATCCATTCATTGACTCTACCTAGCACAAGTCTGGCAACTATTTTCTGTAAGGGGTCAATTAGGCTTATCGGCCTATAGTTTCTAGGACTGGCATGGTCACCCTTTTTATATATAGGAATAATTTCGGCCCCACGCCAAGAATCCGGTATTGGCGCACCTCTGGCTATAGCATTTACGATGATATAAATATATTCTGTCCAGATCCTCCTGTCCAGTTTATAAAGATCAGCCGGAACACAGTCCGGGCCGGGAGCCCTCCCCATAGGAACCCCATCTAGAACCCTTTCTATCTCTCCTTTGTTAAATAGAAGAACAGCCTCAGTATTAACCTCAGGGTAATTAGTGCCAGTATTGAGTGAGGAAGCAAATTGTCCTTGGAAATGCTGGACCCAAAGTTCCGGAGGCACGTTATTAACTGGCGTAGACCCAGTCATGCCGCTGCCCCATTTAACTAATTGCCAGAATTGAGTCCAATTCTTCCCATTACTGGCATTAGTTAAACTTGCCCACCTATCCTCATCAAAATCTTTCTTTGCCTTCATTTGTACTTTCTTGTAGGTTGCCCTTGCTATTTTAACCTCCTGGGATACTCCCTTCTTAATTGCATTTGAAAGATGCCTAAATGCAACACTGCAAGCCTCACTTTACCATTTGGCCGATTCTTTTTATGGGGAGCGTATGCGGCTTTCTATTTTTTGTGAGCAGGGTCTTTAATTTTACAAAAAGAAGCTTGTGGGCCTTCATAAGATCCAAGGGACAATTACCATTGGTATCTAATATGCCTATCAATGCCAGAGTTTCTTCAGTAGATGATTTAATCTGCTTTTGGATGCCTTTGTTCTCTGAGACTACTTCCCATTTTAACCGGCGGCAGTCTTGAGACATAGTCACTTCCCCTATTGTGGTTACCATGTCGTCCTTTGGGGGGTCCAATCCCTTTCTAGTTAGGGTAAGTAGTAATGGATTGTGATCACTCTCCGGTCTGTGGTATACCATCATATCCACAAGTCTAGACCAAAGCTCTAAGCTTATTAGAATATAGTCTATCCTACTGCTAATGGTCCCATTCGAGAATGTGACACTGCGTTCCATATCTGAAGGGTATCTCCCATTGGTAGCTCTAATCCTTTTCCCTGGGGATAAACTTTTTAATTGAAGCGCCGCCTCAGTCCATTTATTAATTGGTGTCAGCGAAAGGGATGGTATCCCCCAATTCTGATCTTCCTCCATACTAAGACTATGATCATCTAAGCCTAGGGGCTCAAATGTGCAATTTAGATCGACTACAATAACCAGAACACTTGAGCCATCCAGGCCTTCTATGAATGTGTCTAAGTGGGCAAGTGTTGGTGATGCTTTCCCACCCGGAATCCCTCTCGCATACACATTAATTAGTATGAAGTCCGGGGCACCTTCTGAGCAAATCTTAACGGGAAGGATGTCAGGGCTATCTATTGTTATTCCTCTATTTGAAGGGTTGACTGTTGCTTGACCCATATCATCAATCCCCAGCTAGGTCTTCCCTTTCTATTGGTGATTGCCTCTTTAACAAAGGCCACATAGCCTGGGCGGCAAATTGTATCGACCGACCAAGTCTCCTGAAAGGCAATGAAATCGTACCCCTCGATAAAACATGACTAATCAGAGGACGAGGTTTTGGGGAGTAAACAGACGGGGGTTAGTGGTGGCATTCGGGGGGCACTCAGACCCAAGGCGGCCCCAATCAGCACCAAGCAGCCCCCTGGAGTCAGCAGCCTCTAGTCACAGCAATTCGTGGCAGGTAAAAGCAACAAACGGGCTCCCGTGTTGCGGGGTGCCTGGCCTCCTTATCAGCGCCTCCTGGCGCTCTCGAATGTAGTGCGTGGCGTTTTTCCCACGATGCAAGATGCGGGATGTAGTCCCCAACAGCCGGGGGTTAGTGGCGGCCCCCAGCGCGGCACTCGGACCCAAAGTGGCCCCAAACAGCACCAAGCAGCCCCCTGGAGTCAGCAGCCTCTAGTCACAGCAATTCGTGGTAGGTAAAAGCAACAAAGCAGGCGGGAAAAACAGAAGAGCCCTGGAGGCCTGGAAGAAGAATATGCAAACACTAATATGCCCTCATGAGGGTGTGTGGGACTAATGATAACAAGCATTGACAAAGCTAATAGTTCTGGCTCATACAGTGATTTACAAGCAAGAACAATTTGTTTTGCTAATATTTGTCAGTAAAAGAGAACTGAAGCTGCAGCATGCCAGCACTATCACCCCAGAGACTCCAGGCATGCTTCCACTGTCACGTTGCCTGCAGTAGCCTAGTGGCAGAGAAAAGGAGCCACCTCACTGGAAAAGTAGCCACCGGGTGTGCGCTCTGTGTTAGACGAATCTCAGAGTCAGAGGAAGAAAGCCACAGGGTGGCCATCCTAGAGTTGATAAAAAGAATACAATTTCTTTTATAATTAAGATTTTTTGTCATACTGTAATGCTGTTTACAAAGCAAAAATTGATGTTGCTTGTTACTGCATTAGGGAATGTTAGATTCTTTTTATCAGTGCAAGCCTGACATTAAAATGGCCGACATGCAGCAGTGAACAGAAAAAGCCAGATGCCATTTAGTTTCAGGTTTACACTCAAACTCTGACTGAAGAATAAAAAATAAAAAAAATAACCCGATGCGGAAACAGAACAAATATAGCTTTGAGAACAGGATGAACATAAAGCATAACATTTTATTGGTGTGATGATTAACCATACTTTTCAGTTATAAAATACTCTCACATGTGTTCAAGTGGAGGTAGAAGGATGCATCCAAATGATCAATAGAAATATTGTGAGATTATAAAGTTCTGTTGGCTGATATTCACTTAACACTTAAAGGGTAAAGTGACTTTATAGTTATCAGAAAATGTAAAAGTTTGAACTCAAACATCCTCTGAAAAGTAATTATAATTTGCACCCTCACCATACACCGGGTTTTAATCAATGATATCATTTCAAAAGTCATAAGTGATGGTAGTAATGATGGCATAGAACAAGTCATTGGTGTTTTAATAAACAAGGTCATAAGTAGTGCATTGCGAAGGTGTGAGTTATAGTTCCTTCAGTTAACTCTACCTGGTGTATGTCAGGGTTTTTTTAAGGACCTGGGACGATGTGCAAATGTCCTGTATAGGTGGGCGCAACATTTCTCTTCATGTTGCAGTCAGCCAATCAGAGCACAAGCTCCTGTGGCACTCAAAAAGCTTCTGACTCCTGTGGGTGTGGGGTAGCCGACTGTAAAAAAAAAGCCCACTCGACCAGTCAGATCATTCTATTATTTGAAACTGCAGGGCTGAGGGACTCTATTGAACATCTCGCGACCCCAACCATTCAGATATCTATACATTTTTAATCTTAATGTCGTAAAAACGTCTGAATGGATTTCCACCAAATCACAAAGTGCTTGCTTTCTTAGTAAAGTTCCAGATTTCTTCCAAATTTGGTGTAATTCTGATGAGCTATTTTGGCTATAGCAATGTCTACAATTCCCTATGTCCATCTTGACAAATCACCAAAAACGTTTTATATATATATATTCACTGAAAAAACCATAGGTTTCAGGCCTTATATATTTAGGAATTAGCATTTAAAAAACCTTTGAAATTCACTCAAAAAACTATAAGTTTTAGGGGGGTTATAGTTTGCTGGACATTTCACTCATACAAAAGCATTGAAATTGCTCCTATATAGTTAATTGTACTAACTATATTTCGCGCACCCGCAATTCACTGCTGATGATGTCACATATTACATCATTCATGACAAGGTCAGTGACATCACTGATGACATCTCAAATGACATCGATGATGACATCACTGATGACATCAACCACGTGACGATCACATACACCTTTTCATACACTAGTAAAATCTTTCATCACTCCTTGTAAAATACAGAGTATCATATTTGAATCCATTGACACAGCAATACAAGTATCTAAAACCCCACTAAGAGATTCCTAGATGTATACACACATCTAATCACTTATCTGTAGATTCACTCATACATGCTGTCAATGAACAATAGAACACTATCAAAAATACTTATACACCTATATCGACATTACACACCAGCACACAACCTATTCACATATGAAGTTATGGTACTCACTTATGTAAACAATGAATCATACTTACATATTTACTTAGCTACACAGTTATACAAACACCAGTTCATCTATTCATTTAGATAGTAAGTCATACTTAGTGTATTATAACATCATTATTACAAGTATACAGTTATCCATATAGTCACTCACACAATCATTGAGTCTTATGTATACTTATTTATATACAACAACTGAAACATACACTGCCTTTTATTTTTCTAGTTTGTTGGACATGTACCATTGAGAAATATATTTGCTCATCACCACACCCATAAAGATATTCACTCACCCAAACAACTGTTAGAACATGTAGTTTTAACTTCATATATCTACTGAATCAACTATTCACACATCTTTGGGCAGTCACACACCCCCAACTGAACCACACACACATTCACTATCCCATACAAATACTCAGTTAACTAATCAATAACTAATATAGACTTTCACATAGCTAGTAACCAACTGGAGAACCACTTTACACAACAACTGACTAAGTGATACAGATATTCACACAGTTTAGTCACTATTCACTATATTTAGTGAGACACTATAAATTGTTAAAGTAAACAGTCAATTACACTGCTACTAAATCCTCCATCCAAATATTTCTTTTTATATATCCACTCATTCTTCAATGCAAATTGCTATATATATAATGCATATTTAAAAACCGAAGCAAACCACATTCACTGGATGATGTCATCAGTGATGTCATCAGTGATGTCATTTGAGATGTCATCAGTGCTGTCACTGACCATGTCATGAATGATGTAATATGTGACATCATCAGCAGTGGATTGCGGGTGCGCGAAATATAGTTAGTACAACTAACTATATAGGAGCAATTTCAATGGTTTTGTATGAGTGAAATGTCCAGCTAACTATAACCCCCCTAAAACTTATAGTTTTTTGAGTGAATTTCAAAGGTTTTTTAAATGCTAATTCCTAACTATATAAGGCCTGAAACCTATGGGTTTTTCAGTGAATTTACAAGGTTTTTTAAATGCTAATTCCTAACTATAACGTGGCTGAAACCTATGTTTTTTTCCGTGAATTTCAAAGGTTTTTTAAATGATAGTTCCTAACTATAACGTGGCTGAAACCTATGGTTTTTTCAGTGAATTTCAATGGTTTTGTAAATGATAATTTCGAAATGTATTAATTGTTATATTTGTTATACTGATGTACTACATTATTTTAAATTATTTATTTTTAGATATTTTATTTTTTAAATTACATTACATATTTTTAATATAAATGTAAAACAAATTGTTTTCACACCTCTCTGCAATGCAGCCCCCAGGCGTGTTTGCAGAGGGGGAACTAATTCCCCTTGCATGCTGGGGGTCCCTGGGGGCCAACTAGCCCACCTGGAACCTCCAGTATGCGCCAGGGGGCTGCATTGCAGAGAGGTGTGATGAGGCTATGCCCCTTTTTACACCTCTCTGCAACGCAGCCCCCTTGTGCGTTTGCAGAGGGGGAACTAATTCCCCTTGCATACTGGGAGTCCCTGGGGGCCAACTAGCCCACCAGGAGCCTCCAGTATGCGCCAGGGGGCTGCGTTGCTTTGCCCCGGGGGCGGCGGTCCCCGGGGCAGTGTGGGGGGATTGGGGACCCCCCAAACTTCTTTATCACTATGGCCCCGTGATTTAGTCCCCCCGGGGGGTAATTTGAAAAAAAACAGACCAGGTTTTTAAAAAAAAAAATTGGGGCCTTGGGGGTCCTTGTGGGACCACCTGGGCAGGCCTAGGGGGTCAGGGTGTGTCTACCCTGCCCCCTTTTTGTGTTCTACATGTTTGTTTTTCTGCTTTCTTGTGCCTCCGTCTACCGAGCACAAGATGGATGCCAACACTACCAGGTTTGAAGTTTTAAGCCGTTCGGGCTATAGCCGTGTCTAATTGTCCTATGGAAAATAACATGGGGAAAACAAGTTTAGGGACCCCCCTTTTTTCTCAGCCCCAATTGACGAATCCCCCCAAAACTTTCAGGGAAGGAGCGGAGCGGGCCATCTTCTTTGAGAAATTCGCGAAGATTCATCAACCGGCGTCAAAGTTATTCGCAATAGAATGTTACGGATTTCCTATGGAAACTAGATCCTAACTATATATACCTACTGGCGACCGCCAGTAGGTAATATATATATATATATATATATATATATATATATTACCTACTGGCGGTCGCCAGTAGGTATATATAGTTAGGATTTTTTCTCTATGGGATTTTTGAAAATTCTATGTCTAATAACTTTGGCGTTTGTGGACGGAATTGGCTGAAATTTTCAGGAAAATGGAACATTTTGTTTCGGAGTAGCCCCTGAAAATTTGGCGGGGTTTCGTCAAGGGGGGGCCGAGAAAAAAGGAGTTTTCCATAGGGCGGTTGGCCTCACTTTTAGCCCGAACGGCTGAATGGATTTGCACGAAACTTGGCAAAATTGTAGGGACTGGTAGCCCGATGTGCCTTTGCTAGGTCTCAATATATGTGCTCCAGTGGATTTTGAGAAATTAACGTTCAAAAAAAGATATATATCTGTAACAGCGGACCGGGCAGCGCTCCAGTTCGCGTACTTTTCGCGTTATGGAGCTTTGTGAAGCGAAGCTGATTGGTTCTCCGGCGTCTGTAAACATTCCAAACAGTCCGTAGCGGCCGCCATCTTGTCTCTCGGTAGGATCGAGAGACAAGAGGAGGCCAAAGCGAAGGGGAAAATGACCATAAGGGGGCATAGTAGATCCTCCCTGACCCCCTAGGTTTGATGTGGAGGTTTTAAAAGGGCCCCGCGGGGCAAAAAAAATAAATAATAATAATAATCGAACGGCTGAATGGATTTGCACGAAACTTGGCAAAATTGTAGGGACTGGTAGCCCGATGTGCCTTTGCTAGGTCTCAATATATGTGCTCCAGTGGATTTTGAGAAATTAACGTTCAAAAAAAGATATATATCTGTAACAGCGGACCGGGCAGCGCTCCAGTTCGCGTACTTTTCGCGTTATGGAGCTTTGTGAAGCGAAGCTGATTGGTTCTCCGGCGTCTGTAAACATTCCAAACAGTCCGTAGCGGCCGCCATCTTGTCTCTCGGTAGGATCGAGAGACAAGAGGAGGCCAAAGCGAAGGGGAAAATGACCATAAGGGGGCATAGTAGATCCTCCCTGACCCCCTAGGTTTGATGTGGAGGTTTTAAAAGGGCCCCGCGGGGCAAAAAATAAATAAATAATAATAATCGAACGGCTGAATGGATTTGCACGAAACTTGGCAAAATTGTAGGGACTGGTAGCCCGATGTGCCTTTGCTAGGTCTCAATATATGTGCTCCAGTGGATTTTGAGAAATTAACGTTCAAAAAAAGATATATATCTGTAACAGCGGAACGGGCAGCGCTCCAGTTCGCGTACTTTTCGCGTTACGGAGCTTTGTGAAGCGAAGCTGATTGGTTCTCCGGCGTCTGTAAACATTCCAAACAGTCCGTAGCGGCCGCCATCTTGTCTCTCGGTAGGATCGAGAGACAAGAGGAGGCCAAAGCGAAGGGGAAAATGACCATAAGGGGGCATAGTAGATCCTCCCTGACCACATAGGTTTGATGTGGAGGCTTTAAAAGGGCTCCGCGGGGGGGGGTGCGCCCGGTTAGCGTAACGGGAAGCGGACTGGGGAGCGTACTACAAGGAATGAAGAATGATTGACTTTTAACTTATTGTATGTTTATAGACTTTTTTTAACTTTTTTTTCTGCTGAGTGACGTCTCGGCCTATCTTCACGGGATGCAATCCCTACCATCTCGGCGGTAAGCCGAGGGGGACCGGTAGTGTGGGAGAGATAACGGGGCATATTATCAAGGGGGTTTAAAAGCCAAGAAAGCGGAGATAAAATTATCTCCATATTACCTAGCTGTCGCTAACACCAGTTAGCGACCGCTAGTAGGAGATAGCGACCATCTTGGGCCCCACTTTGCATGTCAGTGATATTTATCACTAATGACATGCAAAGTGGGCATGCCAAGATGTTAGCGACTGGAAACAGTCGCTAACATCGCTATCTCCTATTACCAACGTTTGGAGATATTCGCGCTAAGCGCGAATATCTCCAAAAAGTAACACCTGCCCTGAGCAGTTCTTAGCCATGTTATCCAATGGGAGGTGGATAACATGGCTAAGAGCATTAGCTCGGTAATGCATGAATATCGCGGACTTTTCAGCGATATTAATGCATTGCGGACGTTTTTTATCGCATTTGCGATAAACCTTGATAATAGCAAGGTTTATCTGCGATAATTTCTGACGATGCTTAGCGGTAAAAAATTCGTTGCTAAGCATCGTTAGGGATAAATATCGCTTAACTTTGGTAATATGCCCCAACGTCTGTTAACGTTCGATTCGAAGGAAATCAGGAAGTGTTGAAAAACATTGTCTGCGCCATCTTGCCTTTTTTCAAATGCCACACTTTTGTCATGCACTGCAGCCATTTTAGATGACTTGACCAGACCCACTCTCTGCACGCTGTCGATCCTTAGCATGGCTCCCCACCCTCGCAAGCATCTCCCCCAGGCACTGGTCACCCCCGCTCTCTGTCTTATGCATGGGCAATAAACCTCCCCCCATCTGCGCTGCTCTTCCCTGAGAATCACACCCTGTGCCCGCCCGACACCTCCCTTTCGCCCTATTCACTACCGCACCCTCTGACACTCCTCTTCCTCTGTGTCCGATTGTCCAGGCCGGTCCCAGGCTATCAGCTAGCCCTGCAGATGTAGTTTATGGCCCCAGCTGTAAAGAATTACCCCTCTTCAAAGGAGTTATAGTAGATCAAGGCCCACACCCGATGAGATCCGTCACACCACACGCGTTCCTACTATCTGAAAACCATCCTGTATTGTGATTGGGGAGGGGACCGAGCCTGAAGCGGAAGATTCCAGGGATGACTCTTTGTACATCAAAGTTTTTACAATTATGTGTCACATTAAAAATATATAGCACTCCAACAAAGTAGTAGGATTATAAAACTTTAATAACTTATAAATATATACAACAAAACAAAAACATTTAAACATTTTTAGGGAAAAAGAAGGAAGTAGCGGTCGGTTGTGCGAATAGTCCCAAGGCAGCACAACGTCCAGATTTCTGGACGGCACCCAGGTGATGTTGCCTGGGTGCCGCACTGATTTCGGTATCCGGCGTGGGGCGTCGCGGGGGGTGGGTCATCAGTAGCGGTCTGTTGTGCGAATAGTTCCAAGGCAGCAGAACGATGGCACCAAGGTGATGTCCAGTAAGTTGCCGCCCTCCGAATAACGGCGTGGGGCGCCCCGGGGGGGAGGGGGGGAGGCGGCGTGAACGGGCCTCCCCAGGTGGAGCCTCGTCTGCTGTAGTGGGGCGCCCCTTTACCGTTTCAGTTGCCATTCCGTCCGCTTTTGGTCCACTGTGTCAAAATCCGCAATTCAGCGGAGTTGCCGCCCTCCGAATAACGGCGTGGGGCGCCCCGGGGGGGGGGGGGGAGGCGGCGTGAACGGGCCTCCCCAGGTGGAGCCTCGTCTGCTGTAGTGGGGCGCCCCTTTACCGTTTCAGTTGCCATTCCGTCCGCTTTTGGTCCACTGTGTCAAAATCCGCAATTCAGCTGAGTTGCGCCCACTCTTGCGGTGCAGCGATAGGCGGCTGTCACAGGACTCTCAAAATGGCGGCAGGCTCTTTCCTTTTTGGGCCTGGTCCACTGAAATGGCCCGGGGACACCTTGGAAATCGGACGCTTGTCTGCTAGGTCTTGGACCCCATTCTCGAAAGCGTCCCCTCCGCCTTGAGGATTCTACAAAAGTCTTGGGGGCCCCCGACTCCTGTAGGCTTCCGGTGGGGAGCGGCTGCCATGATTGCTCGCGGAATGACCACGACGGAGCCACGAGATGGTGGTGCTTTCATGCTGACGCCAGCTTCAGTCTGAAACATCCAGAAACAAGGTGGGGCTTTCATCGTTTGGGAAAAAAAAATAGTTTTCATCCAATGAAAAGTGTTATTTTTAGGTCATATGATCAAGCCTTCCATCATTAGGAAACCAAAAGTAAAATGAACCAATGAAAAGTTTTATAAACAAGTCACATGACCTGTTATGCGGCATAGGGTATAAAAAGCGTAGAAAATCCGTTGGCACGTGAGGCGGCGTCAGTAGCGGACCGATGTGCGAATAGGCCGAAGGCAGCACAACGCGCCAAGATCCGGATGGCACCGAGGTGGTGTCCAGCAAGTTGTCGCACTGGTGTGGCCATCCTACAATCCTGAAAGTCGGCGTGGGGCGCCCCGTTGGCCTGTGAGATGGCGGCAGTAGCGGACCGATGTGCGAATGGGGCCAAAGGCAGCGCAACAATATTTTCTGAATAGAAGACACCACAAGGCGCTGAGATGCCAAGATCCGGATGGCACCGAGGTGGTGTCCAGCAAGTTGTCGCACTGGTGTGGCCATCCTACAATGCTGAAAGTCGGCGTGGGGCGCCCCGTTGGCTTGTGAGATGGCGGCAGTAGCGGACCGATGTGCGAATGGGGCCAAAGGCAGCGCAACAATATTTTCTGAATAGAAGACACCACAAGGCGCTGAGATGCCAAGATCCGGATGGCACCGAGGTGGTGTCTAGTAAGTTGCACTGGTGTGGCCATCCTACAATGCTGAAAGTCGGCGTGGGGCACCCCGTTGGCCTGTGAGATGGCGTCAGTAGCAGACCGATGTGCGAATGGGGCCAAAGGCAGCGCAACAATATTTTCTGAATAGAAGACACCACAAGGCGCTGAGATGCCAAGATCCGGATGGCACCGAGGTGGTGTCTAGTAAGTTGTCGCACTGGTGTGGCCATCCTACAATGCTGAAAGTCGGCGTGGGGCGCCCCGTTGGCCTGTGAGATGGCGTCAGTAGCGGACCGATGTGCGAATGGGGCCAAAGGCAGCGCAACAATATTTTCGGAATAGAAGACACCACAAGGCGCTGAGATTCGGTTAGCACCGAGGTGGTGTCTAGCAAGCTATGCAGCTGAGTTGCGTGCGCACTTGCGGCGAATAGGTCGAAGGCAGCACAACAATGTTTTCTGAATAGAAGACACCACAAGGCGCTGAGATTCGGTAGGCACCGAGGTGGTGTCTAGCAAGTTGCCGTACTGGTGTGGCCATCCTACAATCCTGCTCCGAATAATGGTGTGGGGTGCCCGAAGGGGGGGGGGGGAGGCGGCGTGAACGGGCCTTCCTAGGTGGAGGCTCGTCTGCTGTAGTGGGGCGCCCCTTTACCGTTTCAGTTGCCATTCAGCTGAGTTTCGGCCGCTCTTGATGCTACAGCGACAGGCGGCTGCAAGAGGACTCTCAAAATGGCGGCCTGTTCTTTGGATTTGGGCCTGGTCCACTAAAATGACCCTGGGACACCTTAGAACTCGGACGCTCGAATTTTTTTTCCTTTCCTCTACATGCAAAAAAAGGTAAATGCCCGGTACGTTACACACTTCATCTGCCACGATGTACTCTCCAGAGGAACCGAAAAAAAATATAGTTATGGTAACTATACCATGCATCGTCATATGGAGAGGTGGCACCAATTAATTATAGTGCTGCATAAAAGAGAGATTTGGAGGAGAACCCCCGACCTGCCAGTACATTCATCAAAGAAGTGGCACTGACAGCATCAGAGGCAAGGGAAACGGTCCCAAATATTTAGAAGAACTTTGGAAAGATTAAAATGACATGTTTAGATTGTGGCAAATTAATTTCATGTGGACAGATGAGTGTTACTCTAATAAATACAGCATATGAACATCATCATAGTCGATGGTTGGTAGAGACATTTTGACTATATCCTGGACCTGCCCGTCCTCGCCCAAAATGGCGCCGGGATAAATGGGACTCGTAACTCCTTGTTGTGTACTGGTTGCACAACCTTGATATCACGAGATACGTATGCAGTTTTGAAGCACATGGCGGGCGGGGACGAGAATAGATTGAATATTTCGATATCCCTATTGATATTAAGTTCTGATGTGTTATTGATTACTGTACTATTGAAAGTTCGAATTAACGTCACCCATGGTACTTGCCCGCAAATGTATATCTAGATAATTTTATTGTAAGTGGCCCTATCGTATTTTAATTATAAAATGTACGTCCACCGATTCCGCAACTGTTAGACACTTTAGTTCTTGCAACCTAATGGCCCGCCCGTTACGTTCCTCTACAGTGTAAATGTCTACTCATCATATACGATTACAGTTTGCTCCGTGGCCGGCCCACGTGGTTATAGGCCCGTATTTGTATAATGACATTTTCACAATAAAGGTTTTTAAAAGAAAACATGGTAGTAGTATATACATTGGTAAAGTTTTTAATAATAGTCACTGTTTTTGAATCAGTAAAAGGCAAGTGAAATAAAGCAGTCCAATTACATGAAGGGTAAAAGGTATAATACGCAGGAACGCAGTAAAGATAAATGGTCAAGGGCTGTTGTGTTTTCTACTCCTGCAACATAAAGTGATCGATAAGAATCTGATATTCAGGCGTATCGGCGACTAAGACAGCAGGCCGACCCTCTTTTGCTCAACGGCTCCGTCATGGGACGAAGAAACGCCCTTTTTCTCGAAAAAGGAATATATTTTACTTGCAGGACAGTTGTAAATTTTCCGGGAAAGTACATTAGCCTGGAACATTATAACATATATTTAAGAAAAAATAATGTTCGAAAGCATCATTAGAATAAGAAAAGTAAAATGAACCAATGAAAAGTTTTATTAACAAGTCATATGACCTGTTATGCTTACGTTACGCGCTGCGCGTCGCGCCCCGGATCACTTCCGGATGCGCTAACGCGGCGCGTCATATGACGCATTACGCGACAACGCAGGTCTAGAATATAGTCAAAATGTCTCCACCAACCAGCGGTCGGAACACAACCCCTTTCAGCAGGCTAAATAGTTCTGTTAAATGACAACAGAAGGGACAGGCAACAAGAACCATCAGTGAAAGAGGGGAGGGCTAGTTCTTCTCTACCGGGTCTCGTTGGGGCGCTACCGGAACTGATCGAATTGGTAGTCTACAGTGTTTCTGGATGTTTCAGACTGAAGCTGGTGTTAGCATGAGAGCACCACCATTTCGTAGCTCCGTCGTGGCCATTCGACGAGCAATAATGCTAGCCGCTCTCCACCAGAAGCCTGCGGGAGTCGGGGGCCCCCAAGACTTTTGTAGAATCTTCAAGGCTGAGGGGACGCTTTCGAGAATGGAGCCCAATCTCTAGCAGACAAGCGTCCGAGTTCCAAGGTGTCGCAGGGCAATTTTAGTGGACCACGCCCAAATCTGAAGAGCCGGCCGCCATTTTGAGAGTACTGTGGCAGCCGGCTATCGCTGCACCGCAAGAGCGGGAGCAACTCAACTACATGGTGAGCGAGACGCTGTAGTCGAAAGAGCGGGCGGTAAACAGCTGAATAGCGGAAGAGGCACAGTGTAGCAAAAGCGGGCGGAATGGCAACTGAAATGGTAAAGGGGCGCCCCACTACAGCGTGTCTTTAGGTGAAACGGATTGTGGGACAAGGTCAAGAATGGAAGAGTTACCAAAAGGCAAAAAGTTACGCTTGATCCCGGGAGCCGGCCACCTATGTCGGGGGCGATCTCAGGCTACACCAGGAGAACACGACTTGGGGAGGGAGCCGGAGCCAAGCGCCCCCTCCGAGTCCGCGCCATCATACCGTCCCTCGGGGGCCTCCGTCAAGCGGTTCAGGGTGGCACCGCATTACATTGTTCACAAATGCAGTCACGTCCTCAAACAGTCCCCACTTTACTTTGACAATAGTGAAGCTGAAGCAAGTGCAAATAGGCTTCAGACAGTGTTACAAGCACTCCTCAAAACTTTGAACCATCAGAGTGCATGAGTTTCATGCTCGATCGATTGAGCTAGCCGGATCGGGCAACAAAAAGTATAAAATAGTTATGTAAATAGTTGTTTAATAAAATGTTTTACCCTGTTACTTTGCTGGTGTGTTGTATATATTTGTAATATTTGCATAGAGTTTATCGTTATTTTGGGCGGGGTGGGTGGCGGAGCCGAGCTGTATTGCAGCCATCATGGTGTGGAGTTCAGTTCATCTCAATAGTTTCGTGTTTGTCATGAGGGGTTGTTCCTAATGTTTCTATTTTAGCGAGGTCAAAAAGAGATCCCATTAGTGGCCTACTGATTTTGCTCAATTCCTTTTGTTTTTTTACACGATTTTTCGCTATCTGCAAAGACTAAACAGAGTATTGCGACTCTGTGCTTGTTTGTAAATAGAGAATGAACCAAAGAGAACCAATTCTAAAACAGTAAATGCTTGGATAACAATCAATCAAATGGAGAGAGAAGCAGGCACGACGGATTACAACGGGGGCAAAGGCCTGCGTTAACTACCCTTCACTATCTGCAAAGAGAGAGTACTCCTAATAGAAATGAGGGGGAGGGGGGGCAGCATTCAAAGCAGATCAGTGTGCATAAACACGAAAATGTTTTTACTTACCACGTACTTGACATTCGACAGCTTATGATATTTGCTATTAAAAAACCATTGAAATTCACTGAAAAAACCATAGGTTAGAGACCATATATAGTTAGGAATTAGCATTTAAAAAAACCTTGAAAATTCACTGAAAAAACCATAGGTTATAGACCATATATAGTTAGGGCTTAGCATTTAAAAAACCTTATTTTACTCACACAAAACCATTGAAATTCCATATATAGTTAGTTGCACTAACTATATATCGCGCACCCGCAATCCACTGCTGATGATGTCACATATTACATCATTCATGACATGGTCAGTGACATCACTGATGACATCACTGATGACATCTCAAATGACATCACTGATGACATCACTGATGACATCTCAAATGACATCACTGATGACATCATCTAGTGTCTGTGTGTTTTTGTAAAGTTTAAATATGTTTTACATATTGAAGAATGAGTGGATGTATGGAAGACTGAGTGTGTGTGTGGCTGGCTGGGAGGTGTGTGACTCTGTGCATATCAATGTGTACTTGTATCAGTGATTGTATAAGAGAGTAAGTATGTGTTAGTATATGTGTGAAAAGTATGGTGTTCTGTGTTTAACTGTATAGATGAGGAAATCGAAGTGTGATTGATTCTTCACAGGACTGACTAGGTGTATGAGTGCATATGATAGTGTTGTAATAATGAGTGACTGTATGTATGAGTGATTGTATGGGTGAATGAGTGAATGTGTGTGTAGACGTAGGAATCAGTGAGTGCGTATGTAGTAACTGGTATTGGTGTGTCATGATGTCATCAGTGATGTCATTTGAGATGTCATCAGTGATGTCATTTGAGATGTCATCAGTGATGTCATCAGTGATGTCACTGAAGTATGGTGTTCTGTGTTTAACTGTATAGATGAGGAAATGGAAGTGTGATTGATTCTTTACAGGACTGACTAGGTGTGTGAGTAACTCCATGGATGAGTGGCAGTGTGTGAGTGTCTGCATAGGTGTATGAGTGCATATGATAGTGTTGTAATAATGAGTGACTGTATGTATGAGTGATTGTATGGGTGAATGAGTGAATGTGTGTGTAGACGTAGGAATCAGTGAGTGCGTATGTAGTAACTGGTATTGGTGTGTCATGATGTCATCAGTGATGTAATTTGAGATGTCATCAGTGATGTCATCAGTGATGTCATTTGAGATGTCATCAGTGATGTCATCAGTGATGTCACTGACCATGTCATGAATGATGTAATATGTGACATCATCAGCAGTGGATTGCGGGTGCGCGATATATAGTTAGTGCAACTAACTATATATGGAATTTCAATGGTTTTGTGTGAGTAAAATAAGGTTTTTTAAATGCTAAGCCCTAACTATATATGGTCTATAACCTATGGTTTTTTCAGTGAATATATATATATATATATATATATATATATATATATATATATATATATATATATATATATATATATATATATATATATATATATATATATATATATATATATACATCCAAAACAACAACGTGGTCCTTCCCGATCCTTCCTCCCCAGTCAGGTGGCGTCTCAGGTTCGGCGGACCACACCGGCCGAAAATTAAATAATACGAGCAGGTTGCTTAAAAGCAAAAGACGCACTCAGGAATACTGCAGCATAAAGGGTTTATTATCCAGTTAACACGCTAAGCGTTTCGACAATAACTCTTGTCTTGATCACACGTGAGGAAACCCCTGCCGGTCACAGCATAACATACACATTCTATACAAGTTCATGGACATAGAAGAGGATTACCCCTAACAGCCATATTGAATCTAGTAGTATTAGATCATACAATAAGCCGCCATCTTAGAGTGGTGTACCTTGTGTACACTTGCAACACGTATTGGCTTAAAGTCTACCCATGTTCATATCTTAGACCATGATAATGTTGAGACAGATTGTTCAATGATTACAGGGTCATTTTTTCACAAAAAGCATACATATACGTTCGGTCAAGTGCCAAAACTGTTATTACTTGCTAAGTGAATGTGGGACTAACGGGTGCCAGAGACGACATACCCATGTATAGAGGAGGGCGTGTGTGGTGCTCCCCAGCGGCTGGTGGTGGATTTTATTGGAACGATTGTGCAGGTCTAGTGCCCCAAATCAATCATCCATACGGGGATCCTCCATTGAGATAAAGGAATGATGTAAACATACATGTGTCTTGCAGGGAACGCTGCAAAGAAAATTAATAAGTGAAAAGTCTACTTTCATACAGGAGCTTGTGTCTTTCATCCAGTTTTCAAACAGGTCAGGGGACCGTGAGTATAGACGTGACAGGAGTGAGAAAGATCTTCCAATCCTCCTAAAAACCACATAAAAATTACAGTTAAAATCTGCATTAAAATCAAATGAACATTTTAACTTCTTCATTACACACAGTTTCTTCAGTTCTTTTCTGATTGCACATAATCAGTCAGTACATCTTAGTGGGCACATAAGTCTTATACACATGTCTAACCTTCATGCAGATGGGTTGCAAGCTCTTCATCCCAATTATGCCCCCCGGGGAACTTAGTTTCTAGTTCCATGATCCAGCGTGATTCTTTCTTCCTCAACGCTAGTTCACGGTTCCCCCCTCTTCTCCCAATGTTCACCTGCTCAATCGTAAAGTACCTTAATAGGGAGTTGTCAGAGTGGTGATGTTCCTGGAAATGTCTAGCAATGGGGTAGTGGCTATCTGCATGTGTGATGGCCCTGAGGTGCTCTTGTATCCTCTTCTTGGCCATGCATGTTGTACTGCCCACCTCTTTTTGCACGGGCATTCAAGTACATAAATGACATATGTGGTAGTACATGTCAAGAATTGTTTGATCATTTTGGGTTCCTTCCTGCCTGGTATGTCGATATGCTTGACCATAATGCTAGTTGTACAGGCTTTACAATGCCCGCACGGGTAAAACCCCTTTAGGCCTTGTATATGACGTTTATTTTCAGTTATGTCCCCTTTGATCAACATGTCCCTGAGATTCCTGCCTCGTCTATAGGTAATTTAAGGTCTATCTTTGAGATAAGGGCCCACTATGTTGTCTGCCTTAAGAATATTCCAATTGCTGGCAAGGATTTTCCAGATCTTATCTGATTTCTGGTTAAATGTGGTTATTACTCTGGTACCGCTCTCAGTATCAGTGTCAATCTCGGGAGCCATCGGATTCAGCTTGTCTCTACGATCTACAGCTGACACTTTTAGGACTGCTTTGTTAAGGACCCCCTCCGGGTATCCTCTTTCTCTGAACCTTTTCAACATATTTTCTTGTTCGACAGCAAAGCCAGCCTCATCGCTACAGTTTCTTTTTGCCCTCAGTAGTTCACCGAACGGAATACTCCATTTGAGAGGATCCGGGTGAGCACTGAGGGCATGGAGTAGGGTGTTTCCTGCCGTGTCCTTCCTATGTAACTTAGAAGTGAGATTGCCATCAATCACTTCTATTACGGTATCAAGGAATTCTACACGTTTCTCATTGATGTTGTATGTCAGGTGTATATTGTAGGTGTTAGCATTAAGTTTCTCAATGAACGAGATGGCTTCCTCTCGTGTGCCTGACCATATAACAAACAGGTTGTCGATGTATCTGACCCAAGTGGAGACTTTCTCAAAATCTTTCATGAGGTTACTGTCACTTCTGATTTCCTCCTCCCATTTACCTAGGAACAGATTCGCGAAACTGGGCGCAAATGCTGAGCCCATGGCCACGCCACGTATCTGTTTGTACATGACTCCATCGAACATGAAGATATTGTTCCTAAGACAAATCTTCATCATCTCAATGAGCATGTATGTATGGTCTGAGTAGCATCTGTCCCTTTGTCTCAGGAAATAACGGCTAGCTTCCATGCCCTGGACATGATCAATGATTGTATACAGGGCATTGACGTCCATTGTGATGAGTAGGGAGCCCTCTACCCATTGTATACTACCAATCTTATTGAGGAAGTCTGTGGTATCCCTGATATATGCTAGTAACCCACAGACATATTCCCTCAAGAAGTGGTCGATGTACTGTGAAAGTTTCCCGTTAACACTGCCTATAGATGAAATGATAGGTCTGCCAGGGGGAACCCTGGCATCCTTATGCACCTTAGGTAAAAGGTAAAATATGGGCAGTTTGGGGTAGTCCCTTTTCAGAAAGCAGAATTCTTGCCAAGTAAGCAAACCCTTATTCCGCCATTCGTTCAGCAATTCCCAGGTTTCCATTATACTTTCGTTATAGTTCATCATAGTACATTTCACATAGAAATTGCTGGTGTTAAGTTGTCAGCCGCTGGGGAGCACCACACATGCCCTCCTCTATACACGGGTATGTCGTCTCTGGCACCCGTTAATCCCACATTCACTTAGCAAGTAATAACAGTTTTGGCACTTGACCGAACGTATATGTATGCTTTTTGTGAAAAAATGACCCTGTAAGCATTGAACAATCTGTCTCAACATTATCATGGTCTAAGATATGAACATGGGTAGACTTTAAGCCAATGCGTGTTGCAAGTGTACACAAGGTACACCACTCTAAGATGGCGGCTTATTGTATGATCTAATACTACTAGATTCAATATGGCTGTTAGGGGTAATCCTCTTCTATGTCCATGAACTTGTATAGAATGTGTATTTTATGCTGTGACCGGCAGGGGTTTCCTCACGTGTGATCAAGACAACAAGACAAGAGTTATTGTCGAAACGCTTAGCGTATTAACTGGATAATAAACCCTTTATGCTGCAGTATTCCTGAGTGCGTCTTTTGCTTTTAAGCAACATGCTCGTATTATATATATATAATGTTTTTTGACATCCCTTGTAAATAACATATCCCGTTTTTTTGGAAATTTGCACAATGCACTTTATATAAATTTTTTTCTTGCTATTTTTGCACAGAGAACTTTATTGTACAATAATCTATTAAGACTATTTGTATATAGGTGTATTGCAATTTTGCACATGTATTAATATTTTATTTTAAATATTTAATGTATTTATTGCGAAATTTTGCACATTCCTTAAATGGGATTATTGTAATGCATAATTGGGGTGTAATACGTACATGATTTTAATGTAAATGTATTGGTGTCAAAAAAATCCGGTCCAGGCTGAAGTATTTTCTTTATTTCTATAGGCCTGGAGTCATGTGACCGATCCAGCACTACAAATCACTGGGTGTGTTTAGACCATGTCATGTGATCAAGGGCTTTTTGGGCCCGAAACGCGTCATGGCGACCAAGAGGGTGCACAGAAAATAAAAAGCGTTGAAAATATCTTAATGGGTCCGTTCCGTTATTTGGCTTGCGGCTGCATTTGCTGAAATCTCGGAGTTCCAGACATAATTACCACACCGGTTGGCTTCTAGGTGTGATACGGACCCCTCCAATACGAAGGGTAAAGCGGACAGGAAGCTAAAAGCCGACGGTGATCCGGAAGCATTCTAAAAGCACCGTTAGGCGCAACCGCTTTTTACCCCCGGCGTCTCCGACAAGCGAAAATCAAGATTGGCGTCAATACCCCTCACGGCGTTGAAGGAGTTACTGGCGCTGGAGAATTCGCAGATGGGAAACGGACTTGCCGGTTTTGGAGTAAGTACACGAGAGCGAGCAGAGCCATTGTGGCGAAACGAACATTTGCTCGAATACGTGTACACGCTATAAATACAGAGAAACAAACATCTGTCTGTGCATCAACATGGACGCCGACGACGTGGTCAGGAAACGAAATAGGGAAGAGGCGGCAGTAAGCTTATTTGATGACAGCCCGGTAGCAGAGACTCAGCAGGCGGGGGAAAGCACAACAATGGGACCGGCGAACAGCCAAATTAAGGATCTATTCAAACAGCTAGAAAAGGCCATGAAATTAGAGCAAGCAAAGTGGTGGGAACAGAAATCGCTTTCAAGGTACTTGGAGGTAGGAAGAGTTCCCCGTGGCCTGAGAATCATGCTGGCCCCTAGTTTTGAAAACCCAGACCCAAAGATGCTGCATGACTGGGCGCAATGCAATTTGGACAATTCCAGCCGGCTAATGAGGATCCTAGTGGGCTATGCCGAGAGTGATGGCGCCAAACTACAGATTCAAGTGAGAGATTTAAATAACCAAATCAAGGCACTGAACGAGGGTGATATGGAGAAAAAGCTAAGAGAGGCTATGATGGCAAGACTATCGAAAGAAGAAGACATCATCATGAAAAGAAAAGCCTTCAAATTTCAAAGGGACAAAATCGACTACCAAAATGGTAGAATTTATACTTTTTCCAGAAAATTTGACCCTCCAACGACAAACAAAACGCCAATGCAATCTCAAACGGAGAAAGGACATAAAACACCTTCAATCTCATCAACTGATATAAGCACAATTCCTAGCAGTGACTCCGAGTTGGAACAAGGGGCAACTGCGGCGCCATTGGTTTTTTCGAAGCGGTCGTTGGGACAGGAGGTGGAATGCCTTCAGAACGACCGCAAAAAAACATTAAGGTCCCATGTTTCCAAATCGAACGTAAACAAAGGAACAACGCCAAACGCAACCAGCGAAGGAAACATAGGGCAGCAAAATCAAGGCGCAAGAAAGAAAACATACAGGAGATGGAATCGTCGTTAAATTCACAAGTAAGTGACAATATGACGATTGTGAATTTAACTAATACCCGTTTGAGTTCCAAAGAACAGCGAATTTTATCACTGGGGTTAACATATTGCCCACCATGTACGTTTGATTATGCCAGAACCCGAATGGATTTCTTTAAGTATGTGAGAAAATTGAAACTTAGAAAACTATTCTTGGTTAACAAACAAAAGGCACGCAAACCTCAAGAGATCAGGGTGGGGAATGATACCAGTTTATCGGTGAGAGAATATGAGCTACAATGTGATCTGCAAGATCTTCTAGATGAGGGTAACCTAGAGAATATTCAAGAGACAACAGACACTGTGGTAACCAATATTCCTGGGAATACGTCATTCAAACCAAAATCAACGTTTAACCCAGTGATGGCACATGATAACATCGACGTGTTCAGTGATATGGTAACATCGGAGTTAAAGAAACTAAATAAGAAAACTCTGCAAAAAAACAAATGTATGGTAAAACATAATAATTCTTTTGGCAGCCTGATGAAAAAATTACAGGAGGACGATAAAACTGTGATCAGGCAATCAGATAAGGGGGGCAATATTGTCCTTTGGCCCCTATCCTCATATCTGGAGGAGGCGCTGAAACAACTGGGTGACAGACTATGTTATAGCAGGTGTGATCGATCAGTATTTAAACAGGCATGGGATGGACTGAACTCAAAACTATACACGTGGAGAGGACAAGGTCTCTTAAGTGGGGATGAGCTGAAGTTTTTAAAGACTAATCATCCGATAACTCCAGTGTTTTATCTGATCCCCAAGATCCACAAAGACAGTCTCAAGCCTCCCGGAAGGCCTATAATTTCAGCTTGTGGAGGAACCTTTGAAAAGGTGTCGAGATATATTGATCATTTTCTCCAAGACTTTGTGAAATCCCTGCCATCATATATCAGAGACACCATGGATTTCCTGCAAAAACTTAAACACATAAAATGGTCTGCGGGATATCTATTGGTGACATTGGATGTCACTGCCCTTTACACAAGCATCAATCATGCTGATGGTGTGAGGGCAGTGAAATATTTTCTGAGTAAAAGACCGATGTGCATGCTGGAACATAATAACATGCTGGTGGAGATGTTGGAAATGTGTTTAAATAACAACTACTTTCTATTTCAAAACCAAATGTTCCAGCAATTGAGGGGAGTAGCAATGGGGGCCTGCTTCTCCCCCAGTTACTCATGTTTACACATGGGGCTGTGGGAGGAGCAGGTCCTAGGCAATATATTCAGTGAAATCATGTCTAGCAAGATAATATCGTGGTACAGATTCATAGACGATTTGTTTATAATCTGGAAGGGGACAATGAGTGAGGTGGAAGAATTCATTACTAATATCAACAAGAATGAACTAAATTTGCACTTCACTGGTACCATCAGTGAAAATAAAGTAAATTTTCTTGATGTAGAGGTCTATGTAGAGGCAGGGCAGCTGCAGACTAAGTTACATCGTAAAGAAACTGCAGGGAATACAATCCTACATGCCTCAAGTCAGCACCCCAACCATCTAATCCGCAGTATCCCCTATGGGGAGATGCTGAGGATTAGAAGAATCTGCAGCACTGATTCAGCCTGCTATACAGCACAGAAGGAGAGCCATGATAGGTTCCTGCAAAGGGGCTACATACCCAGTGTGGTGTCTAAAGCGATAGAAAGGGCGAATGCGACCTCAAAACCAACAATGACATCAATGGGAGTAGATGATAAAGTGTCAAAAAACAGAGAGGGACAACCAAGACTTATTCTGGGCTACAGTGGCCAACATAGACAGATAAAAAACATTGTCAAAAAAACTGGCACTTAATCACAGGGGATCCGGTGGTTGGTAGAACAATGACAACGTTCCCAGCTATTACATATAGCCGTGCCAGGTCCATGAATGATATGTTGGTTAGCAGCAGCCCAGAGATACCAACTAAAGGGAACTGGCTGGGTAAGAGCAGAGGGTTCCTCAAATGTGCCGTGTGCAAGGCTTGCACCATAGGAAGGAACAAAACATCATACAGTTCCCCGTTCAGTGAAACGGAAATTCCTATTTCTAAGAAAATAACCTGCAAGTCAGATTATGTTATTTATGTCTTAGAATGCATTTGTGGACTGTGCTATGTTGGGAGCACGAAGTTACAAGTCCACAGGCGCATATTGCAGCATATGAGGGCAGTGAATAACAAGGATGAAGCCTATCCTGTGGCTAGGCATATCAATCTATGCCACAAAGGAGATGTAAACTGCCTGAGATATTATGCAATTGATATGGTGCTACCATCACGTCGTGGTGGAAATAGAGAGGCAAAACTGAGAGTCTTGGAAACCCGGTACATTCTTGAACTTGACACTAAGACACCGTCTGGGCTTAATGCGACTGAGGATTTACATACTTGCTTACATCTGGAATAAGAATAGAAGCAAGTTATGTGAATCAAATTGTTAAAATTGCACAAGAACATCAAGAAACAGGAACAACCAAATAAGCTGTATATAGTCTTTTAAATACTGCCAGTACATAGATATATGTTTTTAAAATAATCATTGAAATAGAGCATAACACTAATTTAGGGAACAATCACTTTAATCACTTTAATCTTATTACTTCCTGTAGTGGTGCTTGGATTGAACAAGATAAAATTCCAGGCAGTGTAGAAGCAGTGGTCCGGAAATTTGTTGACAAAGCCCACTTGGGCAGAAATGTTTTTTGACATCCCTTGTAAATAACATATCCCGTTTTTTTGGAAATTTGCACAATGCACTTTATATAAAAAAATTTCTTGCTATTTTTGCACAGAGAACTTTATTGTACAATAATCTATTAAGACTATTTGTATATAGGTGTATTGCAATTTTGCACATGTATTAATATTTTATTTTAAATATTTAATGTATTTATTGCGAAATTTTGCACATTCCTTAAATGGGATTATTGTAATGCATAATTGGGGTGTAATACGTACATGATTTTAATGTAAATGTATTGGTGTCAAAAAAATCCGGTCCAGGCTGAAGTATTTTCTTTATTTCTATAGGCCTGGAGTCATGTGACCGATCCAGCACTACAAATCACTGGGTGTGTTTAGACCATGTCATGTGATCAAGGGCTTTTTGGGCCCGAAACGCGTCATGGCGACCAAGAGGGTGCACAGAAAATAAAAAGCGTTGAAAATATCTTAATGGGTCCGTTCCGTTATTTGGCTTGCGGCTGCATTTGCTGAAATCTCGGAGTTCCAGACATATATATATATATATATATATATATATATATATATATATATATATATATATATATATATATATATATATATATATATTCTCGCTCTCTGTCCCACTTGGTAATCAGGGCACTCGCAGGTGGGTGCGGTGTGCTGTAATGGGCCACCGCAATAACACAGCGCTCAGCTTCAGATTCGTAATTCTCCAAAGAACCGCACTCGTAGAGTCAAAGTTTTCCGTGCTCACACCATCAAATTTTAATCACACAGATTAACAGACGCGTTTCAGCGTAAAGCCTTCGTCAGTGTCAATTACATTGCGAGGGTTAGCATGGGTATTAAAGCAAAACATTCATAGACATGGTTGACGGACTGTGTGTTTTTAGGTCGCGCCATCTTGCAGTGTGTTTAATACATTTAATGCATTGTAATACGCTGCGCGGTCTATGTTACCTCAAGTATTCCTTGGATTACTATAATATTGCTGTGTATCGGCCTGGCTCCCCATGATAATCGTGGGGAGATAAGAAAAGGGGGGATGTGAAGCCTCACAATCCCCAATATCAAGGTTCATACTTGTCCATCATGCCATGTATTGGCAAGGATACAGTTGTACACAGCAGCTAATTACCACCAAGTGCGAAACATACCTGCACCTGTGCAAAGTTATAAATTCAAAAATTCTAAATTCTGATTACCAAACCAAAGTAAGTCAGATGAATGTATCACATAGTTATCCAGAGAAGAGAGATACCCTGGTTAGGATGTCTTAACTCATTAGTTCCTCCCAACAGTTCCTGAAAGTTTCTGCTCCAAATTTTACAGTATTTATCTATCTGTATCAAAACAAAGGGGAGAAGAATATACTAGAATAGAAAGAATAGAAAGAATAGTCATTGGCTAGTTGGTAAAGTTATTTTCCCAGATGAACTGCCAGTTCTTCTCCGCTATTCAATCCCCGTGGGGCCTTTGTCATGAGGTCGATGATATACCTGGATTCCAGGCGTCTCAGTTTTTTTAGTCTATCACCCCCTCTGGTCCCCTCTGCCACAAAATCAATTCCAAAATATTGCAGTTTACTTCTGTCTCTCTGGTGCACCTGGTCAAAATGTCTTGCAACAGGGTATGCCGGGTCTGCTTTCTCAATGGCCCTTTGATGTTCAAGTACCCTTATCTTTAATTGGTGGGTCGTGCTCCCAATGTACTTTAGGCCGCACGGGCAGACTAGACAATAAACTGCATAACTGGTGCTACATGTCATGAACTTCTTGATGGTTCTGGAGATGTTTGTCCCAGGGATCCCATATTTTCTTACCCTTTTGCTTCCCATGCAGGCTTTACACTTCCTGCAAGGGAAAAATCCTCCCATTTCAGCGATTTTCCCTGTTTTCACGGTGACCCGTTCATAGTGGCTTTTTACCAGTGCATCTTTCAGGGATCTTGCCTTTCGATAGGTTACTAATGGTCTCCCTGGAATGTCATCCTTCAAAATTGGATCTGTCTTTAGAATATGCCAGTTTTTTTGCAATATTCTTTTGAAGTTCATGGACTCGCTGGTATAAGGAGTGATCAGGCGGAATTTCCCTTCGTTATCAGATTGTGCATTTGTTGGTTTGGGTTTAAGCAGATCCTCTCTTTTGATTTTTCTAACCTTTTTCAAAGTTTTAGATAGAGAGATCGGATTGTATCCTCTTCTACCGAATCTTTCTATGCAGCCTTTTGCTGCCAACTCAAAGTCTTGTTCCCTGCTGCTGTTCCTTTTTATCCTGAGTAGTTCCCCGTATGGGATGCTCTGTATCAGTTTCGTGGGGTGGTTGCTGTCTGCTCTTAGGATGGAATTGCCAGCAGTAGGCTTCCTATATAGTGCTGTGTGCACTCCTTCCTCATCTACACTCACCCTTAGATCCAGGTAGTCAGCTGTGGTGCGGCTGACCGTTCCTGTGAAGTGTAGGTTACAGTTGTTGTCATTCAAGATTTCTATATATTGACGAGCCCCCTCCATCGTCCCCTGCCACACGATGAAGAGGTCGTCGATATATCTAAACCACCTAACCACTTTCCCTGTTTCCTGTCCCTCGATCTGTAGAGCCATGGGCACCCGCTCCTCCCACCAGCCTACGAACAAGTTCGCGTAGCTGGGGGCAAAGCAGGTGCCCATCGCAGTCCCAGATATCTGTGTATACAGCTGTTCATCGAACAGGAAAATGTTGCTCGTCAAACAGAATTCTACAAAAAACAGAGGTGTGGCGCCGCGGCCAGGGCGACTGACGCTGGAATCTGGGGACCACGGTTCGATCCCCGGCTCCGGCGGCAGGTTAGCCCAGCACCATGTGACTCTGGGCAATAGCTCGCTTAATCTTCCCGACGGCCCCCCAGCGCCTAGAGACCCTTACGGGTGATTGTGCGCTTTACAAATGTGGACTTTACTTTACTTTACTTTACACTGACGAAGGCTTTACGCTGAAACGCGTCTGTTAATCTGTGTGATTAAAATTTGATGGTGTGAGCACGGAAAACTTTGACTCCACGAGTGCGGTTCTTTGGAGAATTACGAATCTGAAGCTGAGCGCTGTATATATATATATATATATATATATATAAAGTTCCACAAGATGCCCGCAAGCAGAACGCACTCCCTGCACGCATTCTCCAGTCAAGGGAAGAAACCACCACATTCGGCACCAGCGGAACCTGACGGGTTCCAGGTAAACCACCCTTCCTCATAGGCTTTTCTGCTGATTGATGAACTGCAGGCATCAGGCAACCAGTTTCGTAGTCCCTCATTTATTGTAGTTAGACACATATGTCAAAGTTCAAACTCAATGAATGATTTCAAAGCAATGTACACTGCGACTGGTAGTCCTTAAAAATAAAACCCAAGTGGGCTGCTTGCAGTTCCTTCAATGAAAATAATCCATAGTCACAAATGCTGAGGCACAACACTTTCCCGTTCAAATGTAGTGCGAAATCAGGTCCGCCACGCTGATTGCAGCACCAGCAGCGGAACCGCTACTGTGTGCGACGAAGTGTTCCTCGACTGGGTCGGCCAAATTTAAGTTCCACAAGATGCCCACAAGCGGAACGCACTCCCTGCACGCACTCTCCAGTCAAGGGAAGAAACCACCACATTCAGTGCCAGCAGAGCCTGACGCGTTTCAGGTAAACCACGCTTCCTCATTGGCTTGAACTGCAGGCATCAGGCAACCATCAATGAGCAGAAAAGCCTATGAGGAAGGGTAGTTTACCTGAAACGCGTCAGGCTCTGCTGGCTCTGCTGGCACCGAATGTGGTGGTTTCTTCCCTTGGTGCAATTTCCCACAGGACCTTTAAACACGGCTACAGCCCGAACGGCTGAACAAAATTACACCAAATTTGGCAGAGAGTTAGTGCTCAGTTCCGACTTGTGCCTTTTGCTTATATGGTGTCAATCTGTACAGTTGTTTCTGAGAAAATTAGGGTTACATTAATTTATATATCTATGGGTACTGGTGGATCCGCGGATTGTGCGAGAATTGGCATTGTAGCATAAGTGCACCGTCCCGTTCACGCGATCAATTCTAATTGGTTGTCAAGCGGATGAAAACATTCGAAACCAGGAACTGTTGGCAGACATTTTGTCCCTCGGTAGAAGTGAGGGTGAAGAAGTCTGTGAAATATGTGTGCAAAACGTGAACAGGGGCAGGGTAGACACACCCTGACCCCCTAGGCCTGCCTGCTCAGGGGGTCCCATAAGGACCCGTAAGGCAATAACAGTAGGAAAATACATTTTTATTTAAAAAAGAAGCAGGATGCGCGTAGGATATGTGCATTTTGTCGCCGAAAAAACATAAAGGATGTATTTTTGAGATATACATAAAGCTTATGTGTTTAGATATTGGGTGGCTCTAAAAAGAGCCCTTGTATTTATTGAGAGATTTTAGCACCTACAAGTAAGTATCGATGCATAGTCTAAAGCTCAGAGGAAAACTCTGTTCCCTTCATCTGTAAAATGTGCAGCATCTCTCCTATAGATGCCATGCATATTGAAACGCAGATTGTTGTGGTAAATGGGACCCCATTCTATAGTCTCTTTGGCTCAAGAAAATATAGTTGTGTCCCACAATTCACACTCTAAGCATCTTGAAAAGTGGTCTCAATGCACTCAGATGGTCTCTGTAAATGAAAATGGCAGTTTGAAAAGTAAGATTTTTCGAAAATGGTGGATAAGATGCAGTGTTGAAAAACAGAAAAGAAATGATGGGTTGTTTGACAACATTCTACACTGAAAACTAGGGTGCATGTTTCTGTTTTTTAAAAGCACGATTCTTATTGGTTATCAGAACGTGATTGAAAATAACAATATGTAGGATAAGTTGGTATATTGAGAAGTCAAGCACACTTGCTGTTTTATTTAGCAACATTGTGAGATGAACTTTTGCGTTCTTCGGGATCCGGCATTGCTTTTTTGCATGGGGAGATGCTAATTTGTATGTGGAAATTCAATGTGCTTTGGATTTTGAAAGTGAGAACAGATTTCACTGCTCTGTCTTTCAAAATGCAAACTAAGTTTGCTATGGAAGGGCGGGAGTCATGAGAGTCCCGCCCTGTCAAAGCAAACAGCAGTGTCCCGGGGGTAGGCACCCCGGGACACTGCAGGAGCCAGCCGTCGGGCGTGGCGGTACCCAGGGCCCTCAAGGGCACCGGGCGGAGGGCCATGCAGTCTGCCTCCCGTAATACACATGTTCCCAGAAGTGGTGGTTTGAGGGGTTTGAGGGGGGTCATTGAGGCCCACACAATTCTAATTTTGTAAGGGGGGTTGGACGCGAAAGTGGTGCAAGGGGGATGTAAATCTGAAACACAGTGTTCTGTTTTACTTTGCTTTCCTGTCTGTCATGTAGAGGATCCTGGGTAAATATAACGGTTTCTGTACTGCCAGTACCATTCAACCCTACTCCCAAACTGCTTACTGCCTGTTACAGTAGTAACAGTTCATGGAACACTTAAGTGAGCACAGAGGTTAGAAGTTCACCACACTATGTTGCTAATGGTGTTGTAGTTTTAAAACTTTTCCATAGGAACCGTTAGTTGTAGCAATAGACTCTGGTAAAGATCTGGTAAAGAGTTAGCCTCAGAATTATACTTCAAATTGTAAATATCATTTCAATTGGGGACTGCTACCCCCACAAAAAAAAAAGACATGAATACTTTTTTTAAATTAACTTTTATTAATCAGTAAATAACTGGAAACATAACTAAAAGATACCAATACAATAAATAACTACTACCATAACTTTAACAAAACAATGTAATAAACAACATGTGATATGGACTCCAATAGAAGTATGGTAGGAAATCTGCAAAACAAAAAAAGAAAATTAGTGTTTAAAATTAGATCAATGTGACTAAATGAGGTGAAACATTACAAGTCAAAGTAACACTTGACGATATTTACTTTTTTTTTTACATGTGGAGTATGCCTAATACATTTCAGTTGTCTTATAGGCTTGCGTTCAAGCGGTGTCTGTATAGAAGTGCCTACTGCGTCATATTTACATTACAGATCAACACGTCTTTAAAATGATTCAGAGATGAGACAGAATTAGGTGAGAGATTAAGTCATTATGCAGGACAATATTCTTTAAGGCTTACTTACAAGACCTTGCGCCGTTTTTGTGTTGCTTTTCTCATGTTGAAAGTGACGCAAAAGTGGCGCAAGGGGTTTGTAAACACTGTGACCAACAGAGTTCACAACTTCAACTCAGCTTTGGTTCTACACGTCAGAGTTGACAGCAATGTCTATAACTTTAAAAGAGAAGGAGAAATAATGTGAAAGGGAGAGAGAGAGAAAGATAGAGAAAACAACATTAAAACTGTGAGAGAGAGAAAGTTATAGATGGAGCAGATGGTTGACGGAGAGGCTGAATGATCTGGCCCCCCCAATGGCCCTGCGGGATACGGCCAAGAGGGTTTCGGCCCGTGGTTCACTGAGGCATTGCGGGTGACTCACCGCCGGTGCAAGGTGGCGGAGAGGACATGGCGCCTCCGCTATGATCTGGAGGCTAGGCTGGCCTACAAGTCTATGGTTAAAGAATACCATTGGGACATTCTCCGGGAGAAAAGAGACTATTTGGCCAGGAGGATTGATGCCGCCTCCAACTCATGTAAAGAGATCTTTACTGTGGTCAGGGAGTTTATGGCCCCCAGATCTAACCTGCCCCTAGGGGTTCCATCGGAGGTGTGGGTCTGTGATCTGGCCAAATTCTTCACGGATAAGATTAAGTCTATCCAGGACTCCTTCACAGTGGGGCCTGCTGGGGTGGGTGTTAGTTTGGTGACTGTACCGGCACGGTCGCCCGCGCAGGCTGCGGTTCTCGCAGAGTTTCCTACTATTTCCATCGAGGCCTCCCTAGCGCTTTTGGCCAATCTTAAATCGGGTTCACCCTTAGACCCCTGTCCGGCCAAATTTTTGGCTAAGATGGCTATGGTGGTTAACCCACTGGTCAACCCACTAGTGAATCTGTCTCTCAGTGAGGGGAAGGTCCCGTTGCCATGGAAAAGGGCTATGGTGATCCCCCTCCTTAAGAAGCCCGGTTCGGACCCAGAGGTTTTGGCCAATTACAGGCCGATCTCCCTTCTCCCGGCGTTGGCTAAGATCACGGAGAAGCATGTGCATTTCGTCCTCTCCAGCTATTTAGAATCCAGTGATCTGCTTCACCCTTCGCAGTCCGGTTTCCGTCCTAATTTAAGTACGGAGACAGCACTGTTGGAGGTGTCTGAGATCATCAGGGAGACACTGGATGCTGGAGGTAGGGCCATGCTAGTCATGCTTGATCTATCTGCGGCCTTTGACACCGTCCCCCACGAGGTGCTCCTCGCCAGACTTTATGACATCGGTCTGAGGGGGACGGTGTTCAATTGGTTTACCTCTTTTCTTGAGGGCCGCCGACAAACGGTCTGGGCCTCTCCGAGCTCAGCCGAGATGCCGCCTTTGGGAGTCGGTGTTCCGCAGGGTTCTGTGTTGAGCCCGACTCTCTTTATCATCTTTATGACACCTTTGACGGCACTGGTGGAGTATTTTGGGGCCCGGATTGTGTCCTACGTGGATGACACGCAATTGCTTTTTGCGTGTGGAAAGGATCAGGCCTTCGATGGAGAGAATATCCGGGGGTGTCTGGAGCTGGTCTTTAGCTGGTTTCAGTCGAACAGCCTTAAGGCCAACTCCAACAAATCGGAGGTGTTGTTCTTCGGCTGCTCCTCTGACCCCGACTGGCTGGCGTGGTGGCCCATGGATATGTGTCCCCCTGCCCAGGCATCGTTGGTGGCCAAAAACCTGGGAGTAAAGATGGACAATAGTCTGTCACTGATCTCACATATTCAGGGCCTGACGGGCACCTGCTATGGGATACTTAAGATGCTCAGGAAGTTCCTACCTTTGCTCACAGAAGAGCACAGGAAGATCACTGTGCAAGCTTTAGTGGGCTCTAGACTGGACTATGCGAACGTCCTGTATATAGGTCTTCCGGAGTATCTTGTCCAGCGGCTGCAGGGTGTGCAGAACTCCGCGGCCCGCGCCATTTTTGGCCTTCACAGGTGAGTGAGAGCTTCCGGTTTGGTGCAGTCGCTTCACTGGCTGCCCATCCGGAAGCGGATCATGTTTAAGGTTTTGACCCTGGCGCATAAAGCGCTATTTGGCGTGGGAGCAAAGTACCTCCAACGCAGGTTGGCCTTTTATCGTCCCACTAGATCGCTGCGGTCAGAGTCTTTGTTTCTGGCGGTGGTGCCACGTGTGAGGAAGGCACGTACTGGGGGACGCTCTTTTAGCATGAGGGCTCCCCAATTGTGGAACACCTTGCCTCTGGCTCTACGGTCCTCCCCGAACCTGCTCCTGTTTAGGAAAAGCCTGAAGACTTGGCTTTTTAAACTCTTGGTTTTGTGTCTTTTTTTTTTCCCTTGCTTGCTGTCTGCTGAATGGTGTTATGTTTTTATTCTGAGCTGCC
Organism: Lissotriton helveticus; assembly: GCF_964261635.1. NCBI lineage: Eukaryota > Metazoa > Chordata > Amphibia > Caudata > Salamandridae > Lissotriton > Lissotriton helveticus. Next base: position 1,094,070,434 of record NC_136059.1, read on the forward strand.
TTGATAAAGCGCCGGGACACTCCTCTGGAGTAGCCGTGCGCTATAGAAATAAATATATAACATAACATAACATAACAAACCCATCCTCCACCACCTATGGACCTTTCTCCAGTTGTTGCCACCTCCTTTGCTATGCCTTATCAATCAAATCTCTTCACTTGATCTTGGGTGTACCCGCTCTCAAAACGCTTCCACTGGCCATTGTACATGCAGACTTTGGTCCTCCAAAATCAATGTTTTGAAATTAATTTACACAAGTCTTAAAAAAGGTGAATGCAAGAAAAGTTACTTGCCGCATATGCAAGACTGCTTTCAAGAGGAGACCCCAATAAAAAGTACTGGTGTGGAAGCATCAGGTCAACTTTACAAGGGAAGAGTTAAGGAGATTGAGAGAGGCTCCTCCTGCTTCATGAAAAGACCCAAGTACCAGTGGAGCAGCACCGTCAACCTCTACTACACAGGCTAATATTTGTCCCCAATTTGGAACCCTTTAAGAGAAAAAGTAAGAAGTTTGGGAGCTCGGTATGCCATCCTATTATCTAATCATCGATTAGTTATACAGAGATCCACCCTTTATCAGACCCATTCATACAAGTGTGAATTGGAGAGTATCTGCCACCAAAAACCCCTCAAGTACTTATATCCGTTACTTTTTAACTTCGTCGACTAGTCATATTGAGAGTAGTTACCTTAACGTTATCCGTTAAAAATGTGTGAATCTTTTTAGTTCCATATAGTAGAGAAAGACTCTAAATGTGAAAAAGAAGTACATTAGTGCATCATAACAGCAATGGTAAAAATTGTAGTAGCTAATTTTAAATTCACATACATAATGGAAATTCGAAGCTGTGCCTTTTTATAAAAAAATTCAAAGTCAAAACAAAGTACCAAGTAATCCGAAGTTTATGACACCACTAGAATATTATACATTTTCTATCATAAATGTAAATGTAAATCCAGTACTTGTATAGTGCACAAATCACCCCCGAAGGGGTCTCTCGGCACCGGGGACCGTTGGGCAGATTAAGCGAGCTATTTCCCAGAGTCGCATTGTGCTGTGCAGACCCTGCCGCCAGAGCCGGGGATCGAACCGTGATCCCCACCGTCAGTCGCCCTGGCCAAGGCGCCACACCTCTCTCCAATGTTAAAGACAAACCTGATGATTCCATTAGGTCCATTGCAATTTTCATTGAGTTTCTCACAACTAGTGTGTTCCATGTTTGAGACATCAGTGTAATGAACTAGAACAGGAAGATATACTTTCTTCAATCTCTGCAATTGGCTGCTTATGTAACATTCTGCAAACTGAAAAAAGAGTTAAAAATGTATATGTTGTACAAATGTCCAAGCTTAATTTTAATGTACATAAAAACAGTTGTTCTCAATACCAGAGGGATCGAAAAGCAATTATCAGAGGTTTCAAACCAACCGCGTTATGACCATACTAATGGTTAGACAAAATTATATGTGAATACCATTATGCTTCCGATGGGCACTATGGACACGCTCGGTAGGCGTTCATAAGTGTCATCCCTAAAAGCCCTCTTTTCTTTTTACAACTATTCTAACGAAAACAGTTATTAACATATAATACCATAAAATACCATAAAGTAATGGATGTTCAACAAATTAATGTTTTGGGAAGTATCATTACCAGCATGCCAAAAACACCACAATTATAGCTGTCCTGTTATCTTTGGTTAGATTCTATCACTAACTGCTCCTGGTCATATTTGGGACGCTTCAATATCTGTAGGAAAACCTTTTAGAGACATACGAATGGTTATGTTAAATATTTCGCTTTGATTCATAATGTCGAGATTATAAGATGTACGTAAAGGCATTTTGCTATCATTATTGACTAATTTTACAAGCTTTTCTTGCATACATACGGTCCAGTAAACTTATGCTCCAAAATGCCTCCTTTTCTTGTTGTTCGCTTGCAATTTGTCAGAAGTACTAACTCTCCTTCTCTGAAGGTGTACAGCTTATATATTAGTATGCTATTCATTTGTCTGTGGGTGATAGGTTGCACTTACAGAACGTTCTATTTGTAAAAGCTTAGATAACTCTCAATTAACCTAAAAAAAGAGGTCTAATTACATTTGGCAAGCAAAATAGGAAATAGCATTGCATTATACAAATGTTAGGCCGACATTGGTCACTCACTTCATTCACAAACTCCTGGCCTTGATCTGATAGAACCCTTTTTGGACTTCCATGATCTAGAAATTGAGAAATAAACATGAAGGAAAAGTGAAACACATGTCTTCAAATAAAACATTCCAAACAACATTTTCACTTTGTATCTAAAGTGCAGGCTGAAAACGTGTAACGAGCATTTAAATGAGAAACATATGGGTTTAAGAAACAAACGTCTATAAGACTATCACAATGGAGATTTACATTTTACAAAAATATTTATAGAAGCAAGAAAAATTATAACTCACATTGTTCAATTTCAAATTACATATTTGGCCAATAAAATCGGGAGTACATGCTTTTTTTTGTTTTGTTGATACTAGAATGACAAATAATTCTACCAAAACATGACAACAGCACAGTTATCTTTCTGCAAACACATGAAATACACAAATGCTTATCTCAGAATGCTGTTCTATCATGAAATGTTAAAGTCAAACCGGATAACTCCATTAGGTCCATTGCAATTTTCGACTGATAGCATATGGAGAGCAGTCAGTGGATCTGGTGTGTTGAGTTGTTGACCACCACCTGGGATAGTGCATGGGTAGGAATAAACAGCTTGTGGCGAGCAGTATGTCCCATGGTTGAGACATCTGTATAATGAGCTAGAACAGGGGGCAAATCAAGTTTAACGTTATTAAAAAACATGAAGAGCGTGCTAAAATACAACATTGACCAATCGATTACATGTGCACTGCATGGGGAGGCAGCAAACATGTGGCGCACTACTTAAAAAATGAAAGGCGGCAGATTAAGTGAGTTGCCCAGAAATATTGGCTACCGATGCAAGTCATTGGATGTATAAGAGTTGGAAACTGTGCTAAAATACACTATTGCTAAAAACATTACTTTTGCAATGCACGGGGCACGTGAAGCACTACTTACACAAGAAAAACTACATCGCATTAACTTGAACAGCACGTAGCACACTGCTGTGGGGGCGGCCACGTTGTGGTTGGCAAATTAAAGAAACGTGGCAGGATTAAGTGATTTGCACAGAAACAAAGTTTACGAAGTCAACTTTAATGATATAAAAAAGCAGGAAAGCGTGCTTAAAAACAACATTGCCAAATCGAACAAAAACTTAGCATTTACGCGGTACTTAATGATTGCTCAGATTAATTAATGTAATTATCCTTAAAAAAAGTGCTCACCTAAGAAGATGTGGATACGAACACTATCAATGGCTGTGACTGCGGAATAGGAAAAGTTCGAGAACGTTGGAAGGTTATAAATGCTTTCCAAAACGATGATTGGTTGAGCATGATGTCACTGGGTGTGAGAGCTGTGATTGGGCATGTTGTAAGTGAGCATGCGCAAAGAAAAGAAAATACGTTAGGGGTACACGACCAGATGGGGGGACGTATTGTGCGCATGCACATCATTAACACACATGCGCTACCACAAACATGCATACGCAAAGTGAATGCAACTCCTAGGGGGTACACACAGATGGGGTTCGGATATCAATAGAACATCGGCTCTCGCAGGAGGCGGGGAGCCGGTGGGACTGTGGGGGGATTGGAGACCCCCACGGTCCCAAATGGTGACGGACAGCCCGTGGGATGGGCTCCCCAGGGCTACAAGTGGCGTGTGAGGAGGGCCATGCCCCCCTCCCCATTACCAAAAATTAATTTAAAAAAGGCCGGCCACAGGGAATGGGCTGTCCGGGTCCTGGAAGAGGCCTTAGGAGGGGGGCTTTGCTGTCCTCCTCCATAAAAAGCCAAAACAATTATTGGCCAAGCCCTGGAGGATGGGGTCCCCGGTGGTCAGAATTGGCCACAAGAGGGGGCCACGCAGGTCTCTTCCCATAAAAAAATGAATACAGATACTGCGTGCATTGTTTTGGTACCATAAGCGCACCCTTCCGATCACGCGCTGAATGCTAATTGGCTGTCAAGTGGCTGTCAACATTCAAAACTAGAAACTGTTGGGAGTTATTTTGTGCCTTGGTAGAAGCGAGGTTGAGTAAGTCAGTGGAATATGTGTTCAAAACAGAGAAAGGGGGTAGGGTAGAAATAATTTTACCCTGTAGACCCCCAGGGCCAACATTTAAAAAAGAAAAAAGACAACCAGGATGCATGTAGGGTGCATGGACTGTGCCGTAAAATAAATAAAATAAAAAAGAGGGTTTTTTAAAAATAATTTGTCTCCGGGGGATTACATTCTGGGGGCAAAATTATTACATTTTATGTGGGGCCCAGAGGGGACCCTCAGCCTCGGGGATCGTCAGTGCCCGGAGTTAAAAAGAAAAAATGGTGGGGGGAAGGGTCGAAGGTCCTGAAAGCCGCAGGGACCATCACAGATTTCTCTGCTCTGTCTTTCAAAATGCAAAATAAGTGTGCTATGGGAGGGCGGGAGCCGTGAGATTCCCACCCTTTCAAAGCAAACAGCAGTGTCTCGGCGGTAGGCACCACGGGACACTGCATGAGCCGGCCAGGGGCCGTTGCGGTCTCCAGGGCTCTCGAGGGCTCTAGGCATAGGGTCACGCAGTCTGTCTCTCACAATACACATATTTCCGGGGGTGGTGGTTTCCGGGGCTTGAGGGTGGTCATTGAGGCCCCCACACTTCTAATTTTGTAGGGGGTGCCTTGGACGCGAAAGTGGTAAAAAGTGGTTGTAAATCTGGTACATAATGTTTTGTTTTAGTTTTCTTTCCTTTTTGGTCTTGTAGAGGATCCAGGGTTAAGGTAAAAATGTTTGTACAGCCTCGTCTTTTTTATTGGTACGGTCATGTGTGTAGTGATGGAAGCGGTGGATGGGTGTGGTGTGGGTGTATACCAGCCATGAGGGAGTGTGTGTACCATTCTTACAACTAGATCTGCAAGTAAGAAATCACTACAATTAAATCTGGGCAATGTTTTGTTGTTATGTTTTCATGGAAGCGTAAGTGGAGTAGGCTGGCCCGACGTATGCTAGAGCTGCGCGAGGCTCTGAACCATGATTCCGGAGCTATGGGAGTAGTCCTGTAGTGAGCTATATGAGAAATCAAGTGATTCGGGTGTCCGTTTTGTAGTGCTGACGTCACCCGGATATTAAAAAGAAAAGTGTCATTATAAACCTCAAAGTGCCAAAACTTGGCCAACATTTAAGGTACGTAGTATCACTGACTCTATATTCGTTCATAGTTGCATACATAAAAGATGGTGGACATGACGCATTTCTGTGATTATGAATCTTTGTTATACATTCAGTGGAGTGTTGTAGGTGTAGTAATACAGGGCTGTGAAAGGTTTATGTTGCAGTTTTTGGCACATGAAGGGCAGCTAATATATATATACGTATGTGGTTATTCAGGTACATTGTAGAACTTTGTGCTGGAAATTAGTGTTCGAGCCACGGAGTTGCGTCCACATCCTGGTATTGTAGAGTAATGACGTAATGTACGCGTGCCTGAAAATGTATTCGTTTTGAGTTGATTTTGCGCTATATAAATTCCCCCCCCAAAAAAAATGAAGAATAGCTCACACTTACTGTCAAAGGTAAGATGGTTGCATATGCTATTTATAGCACAATATAATATGGTAGGACGGAGGAGCAGCATTTTACAAACACAATAAATACAGAGACACAGATAGATAGTTGAAGTGGGTACGGGCACGTGTGCTCGACTCCGTTGTTGTTGGTAACAAGTAGAATAGTAATCATGATATCATATACAGATAATTAATCATAAACTGTATATGACTTTGGCTGTACAGGTAGGAGCATTGTATGTCAAATAACACACAGAAGATTCTATTGTAAAGTGTTTATGAGTTGTAGTGCACTGAGGTAGGAGCGGTTTGTGTGGAGTCTGCGATGATGCGTGGTCCAGGCAGGCCGCACCGGTAAAAATGTGTTTTAACTATTGAATTTTGCTTTAACAAGGGCACACGGCTATTACTTACGGTGTACTGAGTTAGTGGTACGTCTGGTGTTTATCGTGTGCTCACCCTACGATAATGCGTGGTCTGAACGGGCTGCACTGAAATCATTATCTGTTGCATACTGGAGTAAATGAACTTTGAGGGGGAAAAAAACTAGCATCGATGATTTTCAATTGCTGTGAAAACTAGGTATACTGATTGTTCCTCATAACAAATTACACGATTCCTCTTCACGCAGTGCATGGCAACTTTCATAAATTGGGGACGAATGTCTGGTGGCGATGTTGAGGGTGATACCCCAGAGGTACTTGGTATTGCTGGTGGTGGTGGAGGTACATTTTGGCACAAACTTCTAGATTGTTTGTTATCATAGTTCACATGATGCAGCTTTTGAAGGTGCTTGCACATACTACCAGTGCAACAGCACTATTTCTTTCTCTGCTTTAAATAAATCAAGGCTGAATTTAATGCTGTCTGTAGTGCTTATGCGCCACTGGTATCAAGAGGTAAACTCTTTTGACTGAAGTGTACATTTGAAAAAATAACTCACTACAGTCCTAGAGGGATGTTTTTTGTGGCATCCTTTAAGAAAATAATCTTTGCCTTACATAAATCAAGGATATCTTTAATGCTGTCTGTAGTGTAGATGGAAAGCTGAATGCAATTTCTAAACCCTGTTGTACGCAGTGTGCATTTAAGGCAGTGGTTGACACAAAGATTGAAGCATGCTATTTTGTCACAGAAGCTGAGGACACAGTACAATTGTCTCTGTCTTAAATAAAGCAAGGCTGGATTCAATGCTGTCCGTAGTGTTGATGCAAAGCTGAATTCAAGTTGAGAACCCTGTTGTACGTAGTGTAGATTTAAAGGCAGTATTCGGCATAAAGATCGATGAATGCTATTTTGTCACAGTTAACAGAATCTGAGGACACAGTACAATTGTCTCTGCCTTAAATAAAGCAAGGCTGGATTCAATGCTGTCCGTAGTGTTGATGCAAAGCTGAATTCAACTGGAATGAAGTTGTCAACTATACTGACCGCAGAATAGATTGTAGGCACTTCTCAGCACAGATACTGAAGACAAATTAAGATCCAAAATTGAATTCAAGTTGTGAACCCTGCTGTCCGCAGTGTCGATGGAAACCACTAGTCCATACAGATATAAGTCTGCGGTGCTGTGGCGTTGAATTCGCAATCGGCCTGTATCAAGGAAGCACGCGTCATGGCGGCATCCACGTGGCAGGGAGCGGATCTTCGTTGTGGCGCATTCTGTTCTCTTTGCAGAAGTGAGCCACACCCAAGACGTAGACTAATTATTTATAGTCTTACGTTGACGTTGTTTACGTTGGACTAGCCCACTCTGCTTCTGTTTCAAAGGAGGGGGGTGAACACAAGTACATGACCGAAATATTCTCTAGTGTCTGAGATAATATGGTTGCGTCCACTATTCAGTACACTACACGTATCAATGGTATATGTACACACTGAAAAGTTTTTGATTTCTATAGTGAATTGTGTATAGTATTTCACCGGTAGTCTTAACGTTGTGTACATTATTGTTGATGTTTGAGTTCTTTCCCTTATACATACTTGGTTGCCACATCTCTGTAGATTGAGCTAGTGTACTGTTGAGGAGATATATTTCTTTGGAAAGGTCCGTAGTACTGTTTTGCGCTGCCTTTGAGGTAGTAGGAAGAAGAGGTCCGTGGGGGTGGTTGTAGTGGTAGTGGCGCTGAGTATTGTTATTTTGTTGGGTGTTGGAAGTGTATAATTACAATCTCTAACACATATTGCTCTTTAAACATGGGTGTGAGTTCGATGTAATTCTAGTAGTACATGTTCGACGTTCTTACACCAGTTAAATATTGATGTTAATTTGTTAGTGGTAAGTGGAACTATTGCCTGATTTTTTACGTAGCATTGTAGATTTGGTTTCTGGTTGAAAATATGGGGAAGTGGTCAACATATTAAGTAGAAATTGTCATTAAAAAACCTTTAAAATTCACTGTAAAAAACATGGGTTTCAAGCAGGTTATAGTTAGGAATTATCCTTTAAAAAACCTTTGAAATTCACTGAAAAAAAACATAGGTTTGAAGCAGGTTATAGTTAGTAATTAGCATTTAAAAAACCTTAGAAACTCACTGAAAAAAACATAGGTTTTAGGAATGTTATAGTTAGCTGGACATTTCACTCATACACAACTATTGAAATTCCTCCATTATAATTAGTTGTATTACTGTAACTCTCGCACCCGCAATCCACTGGTGATAATGTCACATATTCCATCATTCATGACATGGTCAGTGATATCACTGATGACATCACTGATTACATCTCAAATGACATCACTGATGACATCATCCATGTGACAATCAGATACACTTGATCATACAGTAGTATAACCTTTCATCACTCACTGTAAAATATAGAGTACCATATTTGAATCCATTGACATACTAATACAAGTATCTAAAACCCCACTCAGTCATTCTTAGATCTACACAAACATGTAATCAATTATCCATATATTCACTCATACATGCTGTCAATGATAAATAGAACACTATCAAATATACTTACACACCTATATTGACATTACACACCAGCACACATCCTATTTACTTATTCAGTCATCCTGCTCACTTATGCAAACAATGGATCATACTTATATTTACTGAGCTACACACTTATACAAACATCACTTCACTTAATCATATAGATAGTAACTCATACTTAGTGTGTTATAAAATCACCATTACAAGTATACAATTATCCATACAGTCACTCATGCAATCACTGAGTCTTATGTATACTTATTTATATACAACAAATGTCACATACATTGCCTTTAATTATTCTAGTTTGTTGGACATGTACCATTGAGAGATATATTTGCTCATCAGCACATCCATATACATATTCACTCACCCAAACAAGTATTATAACATGTAGTCTTAACATCATATACCTACTGAATCAACTATTGACACATCTTTGGGCACTCACAAACCCCCACTGAACAACACACAGATTCACTCTCCCATACAAATAATCAGTTAACTAACCAATAACTAATATAGACTTTCACGTAGCTAGTAACTAACTGGTGCAGCAGTTTACACAACAACTGAGAAAGTAATACAGATATTCACACAGTTTAGTCACTATCCAATATATTTAGTGAGACACTATAAATTAGTCAAGTAAATAGTCAATCACATTGCTACTAAATCGTCCTTCTAGAAACTTATACATCCACTCATTCTTCAATGCAGATTGCTACATATATAATACATATTTAAATATCGAACAAAACCACATTCACTGGATGATGTAATCAGAGATGTCTTCAGTGATGTCATTTGAGATGTCATCATTGATGTCATCAGCGATGTCACTGACCATGTCATGAATGATGTAATATGTGACATCATCACCAGTGGATTGCGGGCGCGAGAGTTACAGTTAGTACAACTAACTATAACAGAGGAATTTCAATGGTTTTGTATGAGTGAAATGTCCAACTAACTATAACATTCCAACCAACAACTGTCAGAGTCGGAGGGGTCTCACAGCCAGACCTCTCAAAGTTCATCACACCTGTCCTGGATGCCATCCTCAGCTTCATACCCCAGTACCTTCACTTCCCTAACACTGTGCAGGAACAGCTGGAGACAAAGCAAGGCTTCTACACCATAGCCGGACTCCCAGCCGTGTTGGGGGTAATTGACTGCACAGATGTCCCACTTGTTCCCCCCGTGGATACTGCACACCACTACCGCAATAGAAAGCACACACATTCCATCAATGTGCAGGCAATAGTGGACCGCTGGGGACTCTTCACCAATCTAATCACCAACTACCCAGGCAGCGTGCATGATTCCTTCATCTTCCGACAGTCCGTCATCAACCAGTGCTTCCAGGATGGCACATATGGAACGGGACTGCTCATTGGTAGGTACCAAATCAACACACCACACATCCCAAAGCCTCCAAAGCACAATGCACAACTGTGGGGATGCATATGTGACCAAACAACATTCAACACGTCAAACTACACAACCACCTACCAGACACAACCACACCACTCCTGGGCTACCCCTACAGCCAATGCAGACATTTCATGGCACCACAGCCACACACCAGCTGAATGTGTGGAGATGTGGAATGCAGCCATGACATATTTGAGGCACTTCTGTGCCCACATGACCCTATCCCAGTCTCCTGCAGGTCAGCATCCTGTGGCGGTGGGCCTGTGTCGCCCACTCTGCATCCGGGGCCACTAGTCCTGTCCTACTCATGTCATCCCCCCTTGTAGTTCTGACATTGCATTCCTGAGTGCCTGATGACTGTTGGAGTTGTTGCCAGCATCAGCTACTCCCTGCGGGCTGGCTTACACTCACCCCACACACAACCAGCACATGCGTCACTGGATTAGTGGGCCTGTCATCACATCCTGCGGAACCACATATTGACTCTTTTCTCCCTGCACTGTCACATGTGATCAAGGATATGCACTCTGCCCTTGGATGATGACATCCCTCCAAAACCCGAAAACACCTGCCCAGAGGCAGTACAATGCAGCCCACATATGCACCAGGGGCATTGTGGAAGTGATGTTTCAGGTGCCTGGACGGCACAGGTGGGAAGCTCCTGTACAGCCCGGACATTGTGAACAAGCTGATCGTTGCATGTTACGCTTTGCACAACATCTTTGTTCGCACCAGGGCCCCATGGATCCCAGTTCCAGAGGTACCAGCCGATGATGGTGGTGATGGGTAGGTGGCCCCCATCCTACTGCAGCAGCGGCAGGAATGACCCGTAGGAACACCATCATTGACACTTACTACTCATGAGCACGTCACATTGTGACCGTCCATGGCAATCATGCAGCAGTAGAAGATGTCCAAATGCACTGCATGTGTGAATAAAACATATTTGCAGGTTACAGGTTGTACTTGTACACAGCCGCGGCCCGTGGAGGGAGTTGCGGTGGGGCAAAATGCGATGCAGAGCGCACTACGAAATTCGTTTTATTAATTAAATTGTTTACTTACCTCCAATTATCCTTATGCCGGTTTTTAGCACCCCCTCACCCTGCCCCTCCCCCGCCCCGCCTCTCTGCCCCACCGCAACTCCCTCCACGGGCCGCGGCTGCTTCTACATAGTCATGTTACATTTCCCCGCGATTTCAGATGTGATTTGGCAGGTTGTGCACATTTGCTGAACCAGTTGTGACCTGTGTTCAAATGTGGTGGGGGTGCTGTATGTTGTCAATGTCGAGGTGCACTCCAGCTTATGTGCATATGCTGCACGGTGGGTGTGTTGCTCCTGCGGCTCTGATTTTTCTGCCACTGGTCTCTTTCATGCGGTTTGCCTGTCGGTTCTGTTCTTCCACGGTGCTTGGATGTTGTGGTGTACAGTTGGCCAGGGTGCATCCATGGTACTCCGCTGTTGATGGAATTTGTTCTGTGCCATTTTCCGTATGCTGTTCTTGTGCTTTTCCCCACATTTTGCGTGAGTTTTGCTGCCCTCGCGCTGGTTGTCACTGTTTTGTTATCGCGCTTTTGCCCATCACAGGATTTCTCGCTTTGGGGTTAGTCTTTTTATCTCCGTTGCGGTGGTTGTGTCGCGGACATTTGCCGCGGTTTGGGCAAACTATTGCATGCTACTGCCGTTCTGTGAATTCCACGTTGTCACAGAGTTCTTTTCCCGCAATAGGCTGCGATGTTGAAAGTTGCGCCAAGCTACTCGTGCGGTAGTTATCACACGTTCTTGTGAATATATCCCTAAGTTTATTAATAATGTAAGTTGCTGATGGATGTTATTTTCTTTTGCATTTTGAACATATTTTGCACTGTAGGAGCAGGAGTTATTTTTTTTACTGAAATAAATAAAATAAAAAATACTATTTTAATTGATTCAGGCAAGAAATGAGCCCTTCCAAGAGGGCTTACATGCCTCAAGCTGTCGTTCTAGTGGCTTGGATCATATTACTCCAGTATAAATTATTCTATAGTGGCTCCTCATTTAGGCGAGATGTTTGTTCATAATTACATGATGAACTCACAACCTTCTGTACACCAGATTCCCATGTTATTTTTTGGACAAACAAACTATGCCTAGAGGCCAACATGTTCTGCCTTACAGTCAACAATATATGCTGTACAATTTCAGCTTCCAAAAAACCCTGTAATGTCTCCATTCTTCTCAGAGTGTGTTCCTAGCATGCACTCACTTCTTTCAAGCACCGCACCAACTGGTCATCTACCTAATCTTTAGGAAAGACCTGAAATCATTCCTGATAGGCCACTACTTCACTTTACCCTAATTAAACACCTGTAGCCTGATAATCTTGTAAACTAGCAGTGTAACCTGCTTACTGCTGATTCTGTTATCAGTGTTGACGACCCCTGAACAAAAAATACTGAGGGTATCTGAAGTTACTTTTTATCCAGATGATAGCACAGGAAGTGACATCACATGACCTCTCACCTGTATAATACAATCGCAGGAAGTTGTGCCACGTGGCCTTTGGCTATGAATACATCAAGGGCAAGATGTACAAAGCTTTTTTTCAGCTCGCAAATGTCCCATTCTTTTGCTCACTATGCCACTGCAGGTCAAACCCAGCCATATGCAAATCAGTCTTGACCCTGATCCTCATGAGAATAGTCCAGCCTGAACTATCAGTCCAGGTCCTTCCTAAACCGGAAACAAGCATCCTGGGACAAGTTTCAGGGTTTCACCCCTCATCAGCCAGGCTAGCTTGAATCCAGTGGCACAGCGTGCAAGGAAACCACGTCATTTATCACCATTATACTTTTCACTTTTTCTGCAGCAGTGCTGTTGCCGGTAAAGCATTGAAATATTGTGCAGTTAGTATGTAAAGTAAAGCCACTGTCCATTATTTGCCTGCCTGGCGACAACATCAAACAGTGTCACATCAAATTAAGCCTCTCCACTTTCTAAAGTCACTGGTTGCCACTGCCCTCCACCTGATGTTTATCCTCGTATTTCTTGTTCTACCCTCAGAAAGCTATTCTCCTTCAAAGTCATTTCAGTTTAACCCTCTCTGGGGAGGAAGGAGCACTGTATGTTAGTGAGTTCTCCTATATTACCAATAAACATTTTGAAAACATGATGCCTAGCCTATCCTTGATGTCAGTGATGACTTCTCTCCCCATCCTTGTCCACAGAATCCTCTTTATTACACTCACCCACCCACTTTTCATAATCTCCTGTTTAGGTGGTTTCCCTTATGACAGTTTTATTCTGGACCCCTTCAATTGTTCTGCTCTAATTGTATTTTGGCAAAGAAGTGCTTTCATTGTGTCTCGTTGTGCAAATGGGACACTAGGGGAGTGAACACCTCTTCACCTCTTGGTGCCATTGCTGGATTTGGATTGCCCCATCCCTCATCAGGTGCATCACTGTAGATGGTGGTCGATGGACTGTGTGGACAAGCGGTGTGCATTCTCTGATTAACAAAGGGAATGCTGGAATTTCACCCTGGAAATCTGGGCTGGGTCATGGGTTCTTGTGTCTGGGATCTCACTCCAGAGATTCTGTGTTACAGTTTTGGAAGTCTGTGTTCGACATTCTAGCAGTGACAATGCCTTGGCAGATGGTTTTAGTCCTCCTGCTTTCAATTTTCCGGGTGCTTTTCTCTCCCACTAGATCCTTCTTTCGGAATGTAATTTTACCAGTACGTGCCTAAATACTTATTTACTGTTTATGAATTTAATCCCTCGAATTGCAACAAATCAAACCTAAATTTCAGAGACTCAAACACTTGAAACTTGAGTGATGTATACATTCAATTGACAAATTATTTCCAAATTTGTTTAAAATAAATATTTTTCAGGATCTTGGGGAATCTCACTAACGGTGGCCTCGATGTAATTCACGGATTATGTTTGAAATGTTTTGAAAGCTAGCAGCCTATCCTAGAAATGAAACTGTATAACGAAAAAATATATTTTTCTAAAACAGTTTTACTATTCTGAAAAATGGAAGTGAGGGCCATATGTATCAAGACCAAATGGGTTCGCAAACGCCAAAATTCGCAGAATTTCGGCATTTGCGATCTCATTTTCGCAAAATGGATTGTATGAAGGAATTTGGGTGCAAAATAAGGAAACGCAAAATTTATGATTCCTCATTTTGCGATTGCATTTAAGGAATCGCAAATTCTGCGATTCCTTAAATGCAATGTATTAAGCAAAAAAAAATCCAAAATGCCCATAAGGAATCTCAAATTACCACCAACTTCTAGTTGGTGCTAAGTTGCGATAAGTTGGTGGTAATTTGCGATTTCCATGAAAAATGCACATTTCAGCATTTTTCAAAGTGCCATGTGACACACATACATGCCCTTAGGGCATGTATGTGCACCACATGTGCACCCATACTTATTTCAGGGGTGCAACAGGGTGTCCTTTGGACACCCCTGCACCCTTGAAATTATTCTTAATTTGCGATTAGCAAATTGCGAATCGCAAATTGAGAAAACATTCCCATTCCTTCCTATGGGCCAGGAGGCCCATAGAAATGAATGGGAAAGTATTCCTTAATTGCGAATTCACAATTTGCGAATTCGCAATTTGCGAATTTGCAATTAAGGAATATCAAGAAATTGCTAAAAAATTGCGATTTTCTTAATACATACCAATCAGCGATTCTGAAATAGCGATTTCTTAAAAATCGCTATTACAGAATCGCTAATTGGTATCTTGATACATATGGCCCCAGGTTACTAACTTTTTACAGATGAGCATCTAAGCGGTTCTGCTCAGATTCATTCCTAAAGTGCCCCAGGCTCCACTGTTTTCTCAGATTATGACATATTTATTAATCAGTGCAAAACAGAAATGAGTGAACTGCTAGTAGGCCCAACAAAAATTGAAGCGGAGGTCACTCTCATTCCAGTTGATTGTTGATCTAGGACATCCGTTGTTCCACTGACCTAGCTTGTTTCTCATGCACAAAAGCTGGTAATGTCATATTGAGATCATATTGAGACTGCGGAGATGGTATACTTAGGTCAAGCAAAATACTTTAAACTGCGGGTTGCAACCCCGACTGAAAGTGAGGGAATCCCTAATTTGATTTTGATTCCTTGAAGAAAGACCTAGTACAAAGTATCTAAAAGTATGTTTTGTCTGAATTTGGGTATGGTGGTAGAATTTAGATGGAAGAGGCTGAGCAATCATAGACTGTGAGGAAGGAACTAAAGGTGAGTTTAGTTTGAGAGGCAGATCTATTTCTACAGAGCATCAAACCTGAAGAGAAGTTGCTATAAGACTATCTCCGGTGAATAAAATCACTGGTGCTTGGCATCGTGCAATACGAGAGATAACACAGATGAGCTCTTACCAAAAGTGCCCTGAATTCCAACTAGCATTTGTTCCAGTTATGTAAACCCCGGGGCACTGTTGTGTCACAGAATGATTATTTATCGTTCTGTGCCAACATGATCCCAAAGGGCATTCCCTCATTTTGTCAGGTGCATGACCATGTAAATTCCTGAATGAGGCTTCAGGCTTGGTGTGCCAACTCACTATCACAGTGCGTAGTGGTAAGACAGTAGCTGTGAAAATAGATTTAACGTTTTTGTACTCTCACAGTTATCAATGACTGGGAATCGCTGACTATGTGCTCTAAGAAAATTACGACTACTCCTTAATAGGTTTTGCTCAGAAAATAACCTTTCTTACTTTCAAGCACCAACATATAGCCCACCTCTTTTGCAAATCAGGCATTAATTATGGGGCTGCCCAGTGCCCTGAGATAATCCTTCAACTGTAGAGTCTACTGTGGTGAATACATCATAATAGCTGAAAATGGTTTTGGACAAAAAACAAATCATTGGGAATTGCTCCCGCAGGTCATACGGGTTAAAAACACACCCACCAGATACACACAAGTATATATTCATAATGAAAACCAGAATCATCCGAATGTAGTCCAAGCTAATAAAATGTGTCCAGAAAACAATGACAAAACTTATAAAAAAGGGCCAAAAACCTCTTATTATTTTCTATCACTTTGTTATCCTAGTATGGTTTTGTAGAATTGCCGTCTTTTCTATGGGCCACTTGGAGTAGTAGAGATGCGGAGATTCTGACAGGAGTGACAATATCATTGTGTTTCTTTTGAAAAGGGAATGTTTAAAGTATTTCCTGCATGACATATGTTAAACAAGACCTTGCATGAAGCAGTAAAATATTCTACAGGAGTAAATTAATTAGGCAAAGCGATGCAAAAAAAATAACTATTTTAAGTATTAGTTTAGAAAATATGTACACAAGATTTTGGGGCATATTCTCAAGAATGTGTGATAACCATCGCAAAAGTTACTTAACAAAACTTCCAACATCGCAGTCTATCCTTGGAAAATTACGCTGTGTTAACCAAGCATTCTCAACACGGGCGTACCATGCGATAGTCCTCAGATAACGCCTCAACTGACCGCGTTAAAATCAATGCAGCGCCGAAAAATGCGAAACGCAAACGCAAAAAAAGCTGCAATCAGGCCAATCGCGATACTAAAAGCATCGAAAAACAGCTACAGGCCTGCAAGACACACACACCGGGTGGGAAAACCCCCCATAAAAGTCGAAAAGAAACCCGACAAACAAATGCCAAACAATAGCGAAGCACAATGTATGTTGCCGGAGCAAGGACGGATGAGAACCAGAACCCCACAAGCTCCCCCGCAGGACCTGCCTGGGACCTCGGGGTAGGGAAGGCCAAGGAGAAGAAAAGTAGGGAGAATTGCTTCAGTCTGCAGGAAACAGGATCCTGATAACGGAGTTGGTCGAACACCATCAACAACTGTTTGTCACCTCCACTGTGTCGTTGGCAACAAAAAATGGACTAAGGCAGTCCATCGTGGACAAGGTGAATGCAGTCGGAGTGCTGAAGAGGACAATGGAAGAGGTCAAGAGGCGCTGGCATGACGTCAAGCGCAAAACCAAGCTGAAACTCGCCAACAAACGGAAGGCAGCAATGCAGACTGGAGGTGGGAGTCCTGCGCCACAGGAGGAGACTGGAGGGACGGAGGGAGGTGGCCACAATGGCACATATGCAAAATTAAGTAGATCACATCTGCGGACAAACCGAGCCCCAGACCCCCAACACCCACCAAGAGACCAATGTACCCAAGTATGACACATCTCAGCACTGTATAAGCACAGAAGGCAAAGGCACACCGCAGGAAAGGGATAAGGGGCAGCAAAACAGAGCAGCAGGGGCCACACCCACAAAATGCAGCACACAAACATAAAATGCAGAGCACAGCAACACTGACAACAATGTGACACAAACAGCAACACATCCACAACAGAACACAGGACACAACTGGTGCCAACTGGGTGTAGACACTGGCCAAGCACAAGTGGCATTGCAGGGAAATGTGAGACGACAATGTACAAGTATGAAAACACACACGTCTGTTGTCGAAATGTCAACTGTACCACATCAAATAGGCAGCGCCTCCCAAACAGCCACGATGTACACAGTCATGCAGTCTGTATGTAAACATGTACAATGCGACAACACACATGTGAACACATTGTTAAACTGCATCTACCCTTTACATTGCAGAGGGACAATCAACACCTCCTGCAGAGCAACGCAACCCTCTCTTCTCTGATGACGAAGAGGACCACCACAGCTTTGTCTCCGATGCCCTTCAAGAGTTCATTGACAGCCTCTGCAGCCCATCTCTAGGAGCAGGGCAGCCCAGCTGCAATGAGGACACCCCACCACCTGCACAGACCACACAGCAGGCAGCACCCACCACCACGGCTGCCTCCCAGGACCCCTACGAAGAACACATGGCTTTCCAACGCTCTGTGTTGGGATGCCAGGAGCAGCTGGCTGAACAGGTGTGGGTGGGCTTCGACCGCATGGCATACAAACTAGATGCCATATGTGGGTGTCTAAGTCCCATCAGGGAACACTCACAGTCCCTAATGAACACCCACAGTCCGCTCCATGCTCTCCAACGATCCATGGCTGAAATCGTCAAAGTCCTTACTCAGAGACAAGAACGACTGACTACTCAGAGTGGCTCCATCGAGCTCACCCGTGAGGTGGGAAACATGCGGAGGCTCATGGTGAGCATGGGGTGGGACAATGCAGAAAGAGCGGCTGCCACAGCTGCACACCAGCGAGTGGTAGCTGGGTTTCTCAATGACTTCAAAACCATCCTCATGGCATTGCTGCCATAAGGCCTGGCGCTGATGCATGCTGCTGCTACCACTACATCCACATCTCCGCCCCCTGAATTGTCAGTGCCACACAGTGTAGCAGACATTCTACCTCGGGCCCCTGAAGTGTCACTGCCACACAGTGCTGGAGAAAGGCTGTCGCCACCCATACATGATGCATATGGTACAGAGGAAGACGAAGAGGCGGATGACAGCGCCATCATGGTAAGAATGACACAGTAGCATGCATCCCCGCCATAGGGCCTGTTTCTGTTTGTTCTGCCCTCTGCATCATCACCTTCCACTGTCCCCTGATGCACTCTGCGACACTCACCTTGGACCTCGCAATGGACTGCCATATACTGTTTGACCGCCAATGACACAGCAAACAGACTGCCGACTGAACTCTTCCTCGTCCTTTGGACTTGTCATTACCTGAACGACTCTGGCTGGCCCTCCACGGGCCAACATCGTCATGTGGGGTTTGCATGGCCCTGTACTGCTCCAGATGCAACACTACACTGAATGTGCATTAAACATTCCCAATAACTCAAATGTGGTCTTCCATGTGTAGTAGTATTGATGTATGTAGGATCGCTGAATTCCCCCTACGTCCATGTGGCTCATGTCATTGGACTTGGGTCACAGGGTGACACATTGCCGAATGTTGTCCGGGTGGTGCCGACGCAACAACCGGGACACACACATTAGTTGCTTCCTTTTCCAGCCCCGTATGGAACCTCGCACAGAGCCCTGGGGTCACTGTTCAAACCCTTACGCTGGACTGGCATAGGCCAGGCCAGCCAAATACGCTTACGCTCACAGGGAGGGACGACAACGCTACGTGTGCCAGGTCTCCCATTTGTGATCTGCTGTACACAGGTCTAGTTGTCAGCATGCCACAGCCACTCCCTCACGACTGGATTACACCCCCACCACACCCATCAGGTACACGCGTCACAGGACATTTAATAATGTTATGTTTTTTACCTGCTTTATCTTGTGCAATACACTTGATTTACTAATTTAGGTCTATTAACTCTCAAACAGATAGTATGCTGTTTTTAATCTAGCTATCGGCAAAATCCCTAGGCCTCGCTGTTTTAGGACAATAGTTAATTAGAAATCTATTGCCATAATACCTACTCTTTTATCCTGAGTTTTGGGACTGTAGAGGGAAGTAATTTTATTTTAACAGGTGTAAATCTCTGACACGTTGTACGTAATACTGTAAAGTAGTTTACATAATAATGGACATACTTATTTCCTATTAACCTTCTGAAAATGGTGTGTAAGGCTTCTCCAACTCTGGCAACCAAATTTTCTACGTGGATTGTAAAATAAATAAAAGACTCCACTGAGGATTTTATCCAGAGATTGATGAATAGTCATGCCAACTATGTTTTCTAATAGAAAATAATTTTCTATGGTTTTGTTTGCTGCTGAAAAAGAGTTTAAGACATGAGTTTGGATTTAAAAAAAACAGCCGAATTCTTAGATTAACTACTTATCATATCCGAATGGCAGCGTAATAGAATAACGTAATTGATGCAGGTCATCTCTGAATATTCATTTCTGGTTATGGACTGAATACAGACAAAAATATAAACAGAATGCCTCCTGCTTTTCTGTTGTGACAGAGTCAGGGTGTTTTCCTAATGGAGGGTGGCTAATTAGATTTAAATTTTAAGAAAATAGTTTGATTGATAATATTAAACTGGATAATCATGTTAGAGATGTTAAACACATTTTGTATTCATGTTAGAAACAGAAGTTTATTTAAAGCAAAGTCAGAAAAGTCATTGCAATTACTGGATGGAATGTGAATGGGTTATGCTAAAAAAAGAAGCTACAGGCCATGCAGGAATGACAACAGGTTTGGGACTGACATATTCCTGTTAAAGTATACCAATTCTACAAAAAGGGAAACAGAGTTTTGGCTTAAGGTTAACTTTACTGCAACAGTTGACACTAAGGGAATGAAAGTATCTGTAAGACAGAATCGGGAGTACCGTATGCCAGGCGGATCCATAGGTTGATGGGTGATGAATTATCAAGTGCCAGGCTCTGTACATTGTGGAAGAGTGTTCTATGTTGGATCAGTTATTGTTAAAACTGATGAACTGGAGTTCATCGTAAATGAGGCTATGTGATAATAAAGTAATTTGGAATATTGTCCTTGATTTTCTTTTATTTCAAGCAAGGTAATATGAGCTGTGAAAATGTTTGGTGTATGAATTAAGAAATGACTCAAAATTTAAGACTGATAGAACTCGGGAGGTTTAGGCATACATGGATTATGGCATTCATGTTCTTGCCACAAAAATACCAGCAGTGGTTAAAGACTGACTGTTTTTAGTTAGTTTCTTTCTGGTTACTACTTTAAGATTCATTCACTTTATTTTTCATCTGATCGTTTATGTTTAATAAGTATCGATTTTACCTTAGTGAAAAAGTAGGCATGGAAAAGGGAAGGGGATAATAACTTTTGAGGAAGAGAGGTGTTTTTAGGTTGAGACTACTAAAAAATGCATATGCGGTCTTTTGAAACATATTCTGAGTGTACCAAAAACATACAGAGGCTTTAACTCTGACTATGTCATTGGTCATCTTCTGCCTGGCTCTCCCTTGGAGTACTGACTCTTTACTTAGGGCCAGGTGTAGGTAACTTCAATTTACCGACTCATAAATACCGAATTTTACCGATTCGGCATTTATGAATCGGTAAATATGAAGGAGGGAGATGTAGGTAATTTTTATATTTGAATTACCGAATCGGTAACATTCGGTATTTACCGATTCGGTAAATACCGAATCGGTATTTCCAATTGATTCCTATGGGCTGTGAAGCCCATAGGAATCAATGGGAAATACAGATTCGGTATTTACCGAATCAGTAAATACCGATTGTTGCAAGGGTGAAGGGGGTGTCACTTTGACACCCTCTAGCACCCCGAGTAAAGGCATGTTTGACATGTGGCACACATACATGCCCTAAGGGCATGTCTGTGTGTCACATTGCACAGTGTGCATGCACAGATGTGCATGCACACCTGGATTTGGTATTTTACCATACAATAGGATTGTGTGGTAAAATACCGACTCTTAAGGGCCTGTGGCACTCTCAGGAGTGTCACCTACATTTGGATTTACCGAATCGGTAAAATTACCGATTCTGTAAAATAATGGCCCCTACATCTGAAATCCCAAATACCGGTCGGTAACGGCCGAATTCGGCCGTTACCGACCGGTATTTTCGGCCGTTACCGACCGGTATTTGCTCTCCTACATCTGGCCCTTAGGTCCTTCCACTGCTCACATTTAGGAACCTCCGACCAAATGTACTAAGCATTTTAACAGTCGCAAATGCACTGACTTTGTGTTTTTGACCATTAAAATGCTTTTTTTTCTCCTATTTTCTGATCTTATTTTAGAAGTCAGAAAAGTATTTCCAGCTCCTAGAATGGGACTCTGAATAGATACTGTTGGGGTATCTGGAAGGGGCATGATGTAGTTATACTTTCCAAATACGAAATTAACTTGTAATGTATCAATGTCTTGCTTACGAAATCTGGTTGTAAAAGATTGATATTTTACAGACAAGTCAAAGGAGGTGATAACCGAATTGCATTGGGAAGGAGACCCTTGTGACTTTTCCCTATGGGAATGTAAAAGGAAGTGTGTTTAAAGGAGGCAGTGGTCCACAGGACCAGTATTTTGCAACCAGATATTAGTACATCTGTCCCCTACTTTTTAATTTGAGTTAAGCAATCCATGAGAGTGCATGCATTGCCCAGCTCTCATCTTCACGTACTTCTCTTGACCCCCATGCACTGCACTGTTCTGTCTTGCCATGAGCCTATCCCACCTTGATTTGTTATGCACTCACCGTTGCATGGTTTTTCCAACACCCTTATTGCTTTCTCTACTGTATGCTTCCCTCTTACCTGCTCCATGTTTCTCTCTCGCTCTGCCTGTTTACCACAGAAGGTAAGGGATTTGGAGTTAGTTACCCATTTAGACAAACACTTAGCATTCATGTTTTGCAATGTGATAATGCTTGTTAGACCCTTTCTAAAGGTGTTGTATATTGTTTTGCCTATTTATATAAATTTGTAATGTTATGACTGTTCCTGATGGCTGTCAACTTATGTGCAATACAAGAGGCCTCACTGTGTTATGGTGACAACCCAATGATGAAGGCCTTCTTAAGTGAGGTGCATATGTACACATAAAAGAGGGTCATTGGATTAGCCCTCTCCAGTCTGTTTAAGTGTCTTTCTCATTCTGCTTCTTCCCATGACAGCATGCTGCATGGTGAAGTCAGTTAGCCCATTTCTGCTATTGGCTCTATTGCCCTGTGTTTAATGGCATTTGGCCAGGTCATTTGTGCACGTATGCCTGAAAATGAATGCACTTCATTGTCTGGGCTGGTAGCAGTCCATTAGTTTTCACTTTTTTCCTTTTAAAGGTCCCCATTCATGTTTTGTGTTCTCCTTTTTTCAGCATTCTGCAGCTCCCAGACTGTCCTACTGAGTTGCTTGCTTGTCCTTCCTTTCACCTACATTGGTCTGCTTCCTGTGTGGTTCTTATTTGTAAACTGGATGGCCATCTTGAAATGGTATTATTTATAGTGTATCATTAATACACCTTTTCAATACGACTGCCATGTTTAGAAGCATGATGGCAGCCATCTTGGCTTAGTACAACATTGATGCACTGTACACCATAGCTTTCGAAAATGGCTCTCCATTGCGATGTTTAATGTGTGGCTACCTTGAAGTCGTATTGTGCCTAGTGTTTTAACGCCTATAATTGATCCAAAATGGGACAAGACATTGTTTAAAATGTAGCAGCTACATTTGAACTGAAAAACAATGATACACTATACAATATCTTTGCAAGATGGCCGACCACTTCTAATTTTAGTTTTGCATTGCAAATATGGCCACAAAGTTTAGGTAGAGCATACTTTCTTTTTACTGCTATTTTTCTGTAAATACAAGAATGTGTCAGTGGGTGGTTGAATGAATATATGAGTGCAACAATGAGCAGCAGAGTGCATGCATGATAACTTATTGAGTATTTGTACTCCTCGTTAATAAAGAGACACTTTCAGTTTTAAGCCATACCTATTGTCGTTGCTAATGCTTGCTGTGGATATGTTGAGATTTTGTTTCACTGATCCCCATGGAAAATCTAGAACCTTGAATTTGAATCTTTAATCCCCTGCGAGCTGAGTAGTGTTTTCTGTGGTGGCTTGGCACAAGTCTTCCTACCCTGATAATCAGTGTTTTGAGAGGCCTCTACAGATCATGTTACAATAGTGTAGGCTGTCCATAACCAGGCAAATTGTAAATTCAATCTGATGCAGTTTGAGGGATTATTGGTGCACTGAGAGTTGCAAATTCAAATCCTTAATCCCAGCACCAAATTTTGGAGTAAATGAGAGTAGGAAAAGTTAATACAAAGTTTTTCGCCTATAATATTGAAGGAGACAATACCTTTTCCAGCATATTTTTTTGGAACTGTGTCCCATCAGATGAACCAGTTATTGATGTTGATGAGAATAGATGATTTAGAGTGTCCAATTAAGATATGGGATTTATTAGAATATGGTTTATAAAGATAAACACAAATAGAAAATTAAATGCATATTGGGAATATGGCTAAATATGTGCTATCAAAATCTAAAACTTGCATGTCATAGCAGTCCTAGCTATTTCTCTATTGATATATTGTGTTGCATGTATGAAAAATTTACAGTAGTGAATATGCGCATTAGCAAGATATTTTCAAGGTGACCTCTATTTTATTGGTTTTTGAGATCCGGGGGAATGATTTGAGAGAGGTAATGCTGTTAAGATAATCGTTGTCACACGATTATAATTTAGCAATACGGGTTTCAAAAAGAATCTCTAGCCAGACAAAATGGCAGGGTGAGAATTTAAAGAACTTGACAATTGCATTTGAAGTTGTGGAGAAAAGTTTAACCATAGGATCTAAAGTAAGGTGCCCATTGTTACAGGTTTGGCATGTGGGGTATTCTGAGGCTGAACCTATAGATATTTCTATTCAATTGAATAAAACAAAACCTTGTGATTATTACATTTGAAATAATGGAAATGGCAGTTTTATATTTTCAGGGGCCCTCTTTTTGACAGTAATGAGGTTTCTATAAGAATGAAATCAAACAAGAAAGTAAATATGTAGATACTCTCTTACCGGCTTACACTATGAAATTCAATCTTAAGGCAAATACTGAGATATTGATAATGGTCGGAGAGTCTTCTACTTCAATGTTTGCCTCTCTCACGGGCAACATCATCTTATCATTTGGCTTCTCATATCACCTATATGAACACAAAACATAAATCTTCCTTTTGCTGCCAGCTCTCTTTTCTTCGTTTAGAAACATATCATCAGACTGCATGACAGCACTAGATTACTGGAAGGCACTACTTTCCTTCATGCTAAACTCATCAAAGAGTGAAGTCCGCTACATTATGCCTCTCCAGTGCCCATTTCTTCTCCTATCACAATCTACTTTTCTCCTTACACTTTCAGTAGCCACAAACTCAACATTTTATTTAGCCCCCTGTGGATAGGATCTCTAGTATAAGCATAACTACTACAGCAATATACCAGAGTTGAAACATACACAAGGTCTGCAAATATAACCCTCCTCAACCAGCCAGGGAGCTGATAAATTTCCTTGTACTCAGTAAATTGAACTACCTCAGCCTGCTCATGTGCCCTCCCCATTCTTTATTCCCCTATAGCGGAGAAAGTACTAAACGTTGCCATATCAACCCTATATAATCTCCTCAGGCACTCAACCTCATCTTATTATCGTCACCAGATTGGCTGCATTCGGAACAAACACATTCCTGACGTTTTTCTTCCAGGCGGCCTATCCCAAAGATACACCATTGACATCCTGAGCCAATAACACACCCACAAAGAATCTAATATCTGCCAATGAGCACCTTCTAAACAAATTTTGGTCCCTCCACCTGTCTTCCAAATTGTCTGGAATGCTTATGGCTAACACTGGAGATGCCTTCCATCTGCCGTTAAGGTTAATGGATATCAAAACTACTGTGAAAAGCATCTTCTGGTGTTCAGAAAACAACTAAGGCTAATTGACACACAGGGCATTAACCATGCAGTGCAAACATGTAAATGTAAATCATCCCTACGGAAATGTGTTCCTGATGCATGTACTCAGTCTTCTAAGATACTAGTAGGTTTGCCATGCCTTTAACAACATTTGACAGCGCTGCCTTCTCACAGCTCTTTCAACCAAGAATTTTATCCATATAACGTTCTGCGGGACGCTGTAAAACTCTCCATTTTACAATTTTTTATCAAAATGTTTGCCGCTTTGTTACAATAAATAAATAAATACTGAGATTTTAGCACTGATCAGTGAGAATCAAAACTTTTAGATTGGTACAGTGAGAAAATACATATGTAGGAGATGAACCAGCTAGCTCGGTGAAGAGGCCTGGGAGTAAATGAAAAATGTCAGTGAGAGAGCTGCGACAGACTATATTTTGCCAGGACCTCTTTTTCCTGGAGACAATGATAAGTGCATGAATAGTCCAACAATAGTAAAATGTTCATTATGCAAGCGTAAACTTGCATACACTGATAAAACTGAATTTGCTGCCGTTTATTTTTATAATGAAGCAGCTATATAATGATCCTGTGTGACTGTTGTTAACTGATTAGTTATGGTACTGCCACCAGCATCTTTTTTTAAATCTCATAAAGGTGATGTGAGAGCCCTGTGTTGCCCTACCTTTTTAATCCCATTAAGGGGACGTTAGAGTCCTTTGTTTCACATCCAACATTTTAGCCGCAACTTTCAGCCGTTGGATGACACCTACAAGGTTTCCATTTGGCAAAAATACTTTTTTTGTCGTAACACGTACGACCAGTGCATTTTCCTGTTCCTGTTGAGACATCCGGCCATTTCAGATTTGAATACTGAAAGAAATGCATCACACGGGCACTTTGGAAAAAAAGTGAATTGCTATAATTTAATTTGTAATATGTAATAAGGGGCAGATTTACAAGCCCCTTGCGTGTCTTTTACGCCGCCATTGCGTCACTTTTGTGACGCAGCGGCGGCGCAAAAGATGCGATATGGTGTAAAGCCCTGCGCCAGAAGGAGGCGTTCCTGCGCAGGGAGATGCGTCACGTTATAAAGCCCTGCGCCAGAAGGAGGCGTTCCTGCGCAGGGAGGGGCGTTCCGGCGCAGGAACGCCTTCTAAAAGTGGCTGACTGAAATCTACAAGATTTCACTCAGTCACTTTGGGGCCCATGCTGCGTCAAAACCCTGCGCCTGCTTGAAGCAGGCGTAAGGATTGGCGCAGCATTAACAGGATAGGGCCCCCCAGAGTATTGCTGGAGCTGCGTCGCGCTTGCGATGAAACTCCAGTAATGCGTCAATTTTACGGCACAGATGCGCCACGCATCTGTGCCGTTTTTGCCCCATGGTGCGCCGCATTGTAAATGCGGCGCATCCATGGTGGCGGAGGCATGGCGCACAATAAGTGGCGTATCCCTGCTGATATGCAGGGATGCGCCACTTATTGTAAATATGCCCCTAAGTTTAGTTTTTTGTGTTGGAAATACAGACTGCCTTCTTGCCTTCTTGCCAGGACCAGCTATGCTAAGGGACAGTCATCCATCCTGGGTGGAAATCCAAACTGCAAAATCTTTCCCTACCGAAATTTTCCAGATTTACTATTACTAGTAAACCTGGGAATGGGTCAAAATGGTACGTCTTCCCAGGGGAGACGTTGAAGGAAGAAATATGTTAATTTCTCCTCGTTTTTAACTCTTTCACTTTCGTTTTTTCTCTTATACTGCAGCACATATAGAAATAGGAAAAAGGCTCAGAGGTTTGTTTTGTGCAGGAAGTGTCCCTGCCTGCTCAAAAACAATACTACCTGCAGCACAGGCACCTTTGCACAATGGTGCAAGAGTGCCTGTGTTGACGCTTGACAGTCACCAGTGTGCCAGTGCAGAGAGAGTAGGAATGCACCATATCTTCTTAGATATGACGCATTCCTTCCCTCTCCATTTGACGCAGAGCAGCACAGCAAGTTGCCTTGCGTCAAATGTTTGTAAATCTGGAGCCAATTTCGAACTAGGCGACTTTCAAAGTTGTTTGACTGGATTGAACAAGTCGTTTGCAGACATTCTACTCACTCTCATACCTTAAACCTGATGACTATATAGGTTCTTGTGCGCATGCCACCTACTTCTGGCAACATACCTACTCCCTTCTATTTCCCTGCTATGAAAGATGATAAAGTATTATAGGAAAATTAATATATGAAATTGAAAATAAAATAGAATATTAAATCACCTGGAAAGTATGCATGCAGATGGCATGAAAGATAAAAAAAAACAGAGTGAGAATATTGCAGGCTGTTATTTTTCAGTGTGATTTTATTTTCGTGATGCTTTTTCAGGCTAGTCTGTTGGTTATTTTGAGAAATTTAGTGTGGGTGTGTTTGCTATGAGTCTGGCATGCCCCTATTGACACATTTTCGTATTTTATCATTTTTTTCTGATGGGGTAGTAAGAGCAATTACCAACTCCATCTGAGTTTCGAGATCCATGAGCACCTGCAAAACTCTGGTGAATAATGAGGAATTACTGGGGGAATCAGACCTGGAATTGCCATTTCTCCCGGATATTGTTAGTTTCTAAAGGGGCTCACATAGTCCTGCTTGTCGTCCCCTAATAACTCTGGGGCAGATTTATGTTAACTGGCGCATCCCCATGGATGCGCCAGTTAACATGCGCCACAGTGCTCCACTGCTCCGCCACCCATGGTGCGCCGCATTTATGATGCGGCGCACCATGGTGCAAGGCAGTGAGGATGCATGACGCATCTCTCGGCGTACGTGCGGCGCATTGCAGGAGTCATGTCGCAAGTGCGACATGACTCCTGCAATGCACAGGAGCCACCTATTCTATGCATGCTGCGTCACCCTTACGCCTGCTTCAAGCAGGCGCAGGGAATTGACGTAGAAAGTGACTTAGTGAAATCTCATAGATTTCACTCAGCCACTTTTAGGAGGCGTTCCTGCGCAGGAACGCCCCCCCCTGCGCAGGAACGCCTCCTTATGGCGCAGGGGTTTCCAACGTGACGCATCTCCTAGATGCGTCATGTTGTAAATAGGGCGCATTGTTTGCGCCGCCATTGCGTCACATTACGTGACGCAATAGCGGCGCAAGGAGGCGCAGAGCCTCATAAATCTGCCCCAAGGTCTCTTGGAGTTGCGGTTACACCTGTTATCAGTACCTCTGGGGCGGAGGTAACACGCATGCAATTTTGACACTTAGAATAAGGCTCTAAGGGGCTGATTTATTAAAAAATTCTGCAATGCATTACAGTAAGAAAGGTGTCTCTGCTTCATTACACTTGGGAGAGAGAGCAGTGCAGCACCATATCTCTAAGATATTGCTCTTCGGCTCTCTTCCACAGGGTGGGTGCTCTTCCAGGCTGTCTCATATGTCTAGTATAGGTTTTATATTAGAAAGGTACCCTTCCAGCACAAAATACTATGGCCCACATGCATCATTGTGTCTTTTTGCATTTCTTAATTTGCGAAAAATAAGGAATCGCAAATTAAGAAATGCAAAATGATATGCATCAATATTTTCGGTATTCTTTTGGGATTCGGTAAAAATCGCAATTTTTACCGAATCCCAAAGAAATACCGATTTCTTAACTTAATTTTCGCAATTCCCATTGATTCCTATGGGCCAAAAGGCCCATAGGAGTCAATGGAAATTGCGAGTGGCACTTAGAAAATTTCATGGGTGCAGGGGGGGGTCCAAAGGACCCCCCCATGCACCCCTGAAATGAATTTTTCGCATCATGTTGCACACACACATGTCCTGAGGACATGTGTGTCCGTAACATGAATGTTGAAAAAAAAACATTTTACACATTTTACACACTTTTTCCAAATTTACCGAGTGGTTCAACCACTCGGTAAATGTGGCACCCTATTTGCGAATTTTCACTTTTTAAAAAAATGATGCATTGCTTTTAAGAAATCGCACATCTGCGACTTCTTAAAAGCACCCGCAATTTTAGAATTCGCACACATGTTACGAATTCTAAAATTGCTTCATGCATCCCAAAAAGCACTTTTGCATTCGCAAACGGCCGATTTTAAGGAATCGCACCGTTTGCGAATACAAAAATGCTTGATGCATGTGGGCCTATGCTACTTGAAAACTTTTCGCACATCATATGCGTGCTGTATAGTGAAGCACACATGCAATGTGTGAAAAGTTAGAAGAGATTAAAGTTTCTCCTACTGAGAGCCTTCTAGAAGGAGGCGTTTATTTTGCCTTGTCTTCTATTGTTAGTAAATAGCAATTTGCACTATATATATGGATGGTACCACCCATGGAATTCCTTTTTTAAAAACACAAAGTAATGCAAAGTAGCTCACTGGTTTGTGCCACATTTTGTGACTTTGAACCAGTGCAAATTTTGATAAATCTACCCCTGTCTGTCTTATGCAAAGGAAGCAGCCCATCTGACATTGGTTAAGGAGGAAAGTTGCAAAGGCGAATTTTTGGAGAAGGACGTGTTTTCAGATTGGTAAAACACAAAAGCAATGCATTAAGTCATTGGGACCAGTCACATTGGATAGACCACAAACCAAAAAGGTCTCTTGATTTGGTTGGTTTGGAAGAAATCTCTATTTTAAAGGATGAAAACTCTCACCCACCCTTAGGTGCCATGCTTCATCATAGGGTTTCACCTCACACCACTTCTCAGAGGTCAGCGGTGTGGGTTAAAACGTGCGCTCAGGTAGAAGCTCTTACCGACTTTTGTGTAAGGTAGGGTCTTATGTGAGACAGCAGGTGTAGGTGGGTGGGGCAGAGTGTGGTGTAGGTGGTTCAAAAGTTCAAAACACCTCTTGGTGAAATGAAGCAAATCTTTATTATATGTCCCCAGGAGTATATTAAAATATGAGGGTGATATGACTTCAACCCAGTAGTGATGAACTAGTCAACATGTTTCTGCCAGTCTAAAACCCTACTACGAGGGATGTGGCATTCTTCAGGACCATGCTGTTCTTTTCTCACTCTGTAACAGATGGCAGCGACTATTAAAAAAGTACATGATATAATCAGTGTGCCACACTGAATATGTGTCTAATCACTGTTGTTGTCACCTGTGGAAGACAATTAGGATTCTGGAGAGGAACATGGAAATTGGTATACAAATTAATCTCCATGCATTTGTGTACCCCAGCAAAATGGTGGCCATGCCAGTCATGCTCGTTGTGTGCACTCAAAATCTATAAATATCAGAGCAGTGTAGGTCACATAAATGTCATCAATTTACAAGCAAGTATATATGTTCTTAACCACAGACATCAGGTGATCTGCTTCCACTCATGATTTCTCAGACAGAAAAAACAGAGCTAGGAGTAAGAATTGACATAACTTCGAGGTGACTTGATAACACATAAAAAAGAGCTTCGTTTTTAATCTCAATTCTCTCAGGCATTACAATTGAGACAAAAGGTAGCTAAATGTAGCTATAGTGCAAAAGTTGTGAAGTATATCCTTAAAAATTCAGGTTGACCATAAACATTGAAGTGGCATCACAAAACATCACGAGCACATCTTTTTCAATACACAGAAATTAAAAGGTTGTACTTGACTCACAGGGCCTGATTCTCACAGGTAAAGTTAAACAAAAGTCTAAATTTACGACGTTTGGTATTCATAAAGAGCATTTACTACTCCTAAATGCCCTTTGTGAATGCCGAAAGTAGTAAAGTTCAACTTTTGGCATTCACGAAGGGCATTTACAAGTAGTAAATGCCCTTTGTGAATACCAAAAGTCGTAAAGTGAGACTTTCGTCTCACTTTACCTTTGTGAATCGGGCCCCTAGAGTTTGGTCATTGTGAGAAGTGTCTTTAACACAATCTGTTTTGGTGCTCCAGCTATATGCTCAAACAATGGTGCTAAAACTTGTCATACTTCTGCTAAATCATGTCACAACCAGTATCAATTGAAGCAGGGTATATGGGCCTCTCTCACAAGTGCCTTAACTTAGTACCTAAAAACCGGTTGAGTTCTGGTTGTTCGAGTAGGATGTTGAGGATAGGTGAATGGGGACGGCCACATGTAGGAAGATTTTGTGACTCGCAAAATGGATGCAAAGGGGTTTGCAACCACAAAAATTGATGTCCGCAATGTACATAAGCCATTTGCAAACCCCAAATTGTGATATGATTGTTTTGCTAGTCTGTAAAATTGTAAATGTAAATTCCGATTCGCAAATTGAAATAACTATTTGCGACTCGCAAGCGATATGTTTATCACATTCACAAATAGCGAATAGTCTCAAAATGGACCTTTCGAACATGCAATTTAGCGTGAATTTTAAACAGGAGGTAAAAGGGTAGAGTATATAAACTGGCCCATAATATATCAGGGTTTACCACAATGGCTGCTCTTTACCTTATTGCAAGTAGGACGTGAATACTATCTGTTCAGTGCAGGAGGAGGCAGAGAAAAGAACGGATTTTTAGCGTCAGGCAGACCCTCCTTCAACAAACTGAGGAAGAAATATATGAGGAAGTACAGGTTATGAAGCACTGTCATATTAGAAATTATTTCACTCTTACACCCGCATCTTGAAAGCAGGAGCCTGCGCATTAATGCAATCCCTACTCACATGTCGTTGTTGTGCTCCTTACACCTATTTGCTTCTGGCAGTTACTAGGGTGAGATTGCAGTAATAAGATGGGTGTCAGAGAGTACGTTTTCATGGTTCTTCCGTGCATTCCTAGATACCATGCTGATGTACATTAACCAACACTTATAACTATCCAGGAATGCCCAGGAAATGCATAATACCAACTTAGATTTTTACAGGATGCAAATATCCCCACCTCATAGGCGTTATAGGTAGGACACATGTGCCCATATGTCCAATTCCCATCTCGTATAGATATTCAGAAACAGGAAAAGTACACATTCACTCAACATTCAGGTGGCATGCAATGTCCACATCATCCTGACTAATATTGTGTCGCAATATCCAGGAAGCACCCAGGACTCCTTCATGTCTGAGACAGCGGTATAAACAGACAGCTGGAAAGAGGGGAATTTGATGATGGATATCTGTTAGGTACAGAATAGAAAGTGACTAAGAGATATGCGTGTAGCATCACAATTATGTCTGTTTTGCAGGTGACAGTGTGTATGCCCTACGTCCATGGATACTTACACCATACCTTTCTCCCACCTCCGAAATGAGAGCCACTATAACAATGCACATAGTAGTACCTGGATTGTCATTGAGCGTACATTTGGCATACTGAAGTCACATTTCAGGTGCCTGCACAAGAGTGGGGGTGCATTATAATATGTACCAAAATCTCTTGCAAGATAGTAGCAGCATGGGCCATCCGCCACAATATTGAGACCAGGAGAGGCATACAAATTGAAGTGTCTGAGTCAGATTCCAAGGATGTAGATCCTGAGCCACCAGCACAGCCGCCGAGAGATTGGAGCAGAGCAGAAGGTGAAGGGACACCATTGGCTCACATTACTTTGGGAGGTACCTCTTCATTATTAATGCGCTGTGTATGTGGAAAAAAACACAAGACGTTGTTGATGTAATAACTTTATTGTCAGGTATGTAGTCTGGAGTGAAGCTAAACAGGCATTTGTATATGAAAAACAACTCTGCTGGTTAATTCACCAGATAGGAGGTAACTCAGGAATGACATTCTAATCTGTATAGGCAGCCAGTTATTTTCTGTCCCTACGGCCAGATAGGCTACCTCCTTGTCATGTTGCAGCATGTGGTTGACAGCTGCGGTGTCTTAAAGACCTGACATCTGAGGCAGAGACACTGCTGATTCTAGATCTGTCCTTGCTATCAGCCCCTTCTCTGCCTGTGACCCCTGCAATCCAGTCAGTCTGCATTGCTTCAACAGCAGATGTTATCTATTGCAGACCAGGGGTGGCTGGTGACATTTGAAAGTGGTGGGATGTAAAACAATTGTGGTACTTCACTGCGGTGAGCGAGCGAGCGTAGCCACTGAGCCTGAACCACCTACGGGGGGTTTGGCGGGTGTTCTCTCCCGAGAAAATTTTGAAAAAAAGTGAGCAAATGGTGCATTTTCAAGAAAATTTGGGAAAACAGGAAGGTGTCAACCACTCTGAGGTCTGATGACAAGGCACCAGAGCCAGACAGCAGGCAAAGCACTGCAAACAGTACGTGTCCTTGACCAAACCAACTTAAACAGGCAGCTCGAACATGATGTCAGCCACTCTGTGGCACAATACTGCATCACTGCTAGAGAGACAGCATTTTGGTTTTCAGCAGGGTCTATGGCACATCCCAGCTAATACATGTATCCCTACTTACACACATTTATTGATTCTGCTGCTATCTCATAGTCTGGCCCCCACAGTCCAGGAGATGTTTAATCTCTCCATGAGGAAAGGAATTATCCCGGTATCCTGGAAGGAGGCTCATGTTCGCCCTATTCTAAAAAAAATCTACGGCTGACCCGAAAGAGTTTAGCAATTATCGTCCGATATCCCTGCTCCCTCTTCTGGGTAAAATATTAGAAAGCCTGATTAATAGGCAATTAAATAGCTATTTAGAGGCGAATAACATCCTGGACCCCTCGCAGTCCGGCTTCCGGCGGGGGTTTAGCACGGAAACGGCCCTCTTGGCGGTGACTGACTCCCTCCGAACAATAGTGGACGCAGGAGACTCTGCTATTTTGATACTGTTGGACCTCTCCGCGGCCTTTGATACCATCTCTCACCATAGGCTTGCGAGAGGTTAAGCTCCTGTGGTATCAAGGGGCTTGCCCTTAATTGGCTACGGGATTTTTTGGCGGACCGTTCACAATCAGTCTAAATGGGTCCTTATCAATCTGAAAGAACATCATTGGATAAGGGGGTGCCCCAGGGCTTCTGCCTTAGCCCCACCCTTTTTAATATCTATATGGCCCCTTTGGCCAGGGGGGCAGAGGCCCTGGGGTTCGAAATAATATCGTACGCCGATGATACCCAGCTACTATTTAACATCGGACCACATGTTGAGGCGGATAGGCTCCGCTTTGCCACCGGGTTATCGGCAATCTCTAACTGCATGAATAACAACTGTCTCCAGTTGAACCCGAGCAAGACGGAGCTGATGCTCCTAGGAAAAGCCTCAGCAATGTGGAATAGTGACTGGTGGCCGGCAGAATTGGGCTTGCCCCCTACGCCTAAACCTTGTGTAAATAATTTGGGCATTAAATTAAATCAATCCTTAACTATGCAGGACCATGTGACTGCGGTATCTGGCGCCTGCTATTATAGGCTCAGACTACTTAGAAAAATCCTCCCTTTTATCCCCCTAGAACACCGTAGAACAGTCACGCAAGCCCTGGTCTTGAGTCGCATCGACTACGGGAATGCGCTGCTGGCTGAGGTGGGAACCAACTCCCTGAAAAAATTACAGGTTATTCAAAATACGGCAGCTAGACTGGTCATGAATCTGCCATCTGGCACCCCTTCACAACCTTTATTGAGAAGGCTTCATTGGCTTCCTATAAAACAGAGCTCTTTTTTTAAGATCTGCTGCCTTACTTACTGTGCGCTGCAGGGGCAAGGTCCTGAGTATCTTCAGAAGAAACTGGGAAGATATATCCCCTCATGCTCTTTGAGATCAAGTCTTAAACAGTTATTGGTGGTCCCTCGTTCCAGACTTCGCTGATCCGGGGGCATGGCTTTTTCATGCCTTGCGCCTAAATACTGGAACAGTCTGCCGTTGTCCCTGCGGCAATCCCCCTCCTACCTGATGTTTAGGAAACATCTCAAGGCCCTACTGTTCTAACGCTCTCCTACCTTCCGTGCTTCCTACTTTTTGGGTTGTTCTAGAGTTAAGCGCCGAGATGCCCCCAGGTGATTCGTGCGCTATAAAAAAAGAGACTAACATAACATAACATAACATACCGCCCTCTTGTATCCCCTTACCTTTGTGCCTAACTACACCTCACAACTGATCCTTTTTTCCATACCTGTGCCTGGTGCCATTTTCTTCTCTTTTTGCAATCAAAAAAGCAATCAATTTCTCTACATTCCCACAATAATCAGTATTAAAACTAAATTATCAGTTACAAAAAGACACACTTTCATAATTATTACATAATCACAATTCTTATGAGCAAAAACATGTTGCAGTTCATCACATTTTTGTATAAACCACTTTAACACTCTTATTACAAGGAAAGAAGGGTAATTATAAGGTTGATACTTGTCAAGCAGGTTATGTGGTCAGGTTCTATAGCAGCGAGATTCTGACTTTGCTGAGCCATAAACCAATTCTGCACCTGCACCTCTCACCAAACACCACACCTCACATGTCTACCAATCCTCTGCGCTTTTTTTGTGCATGATGCTACTGTGCATGTGTTGGTGAGGGGCCGCATTGATGGGCAGCCTATAGTGCTGGCATCCATATACTCTCCGAACACGGAACAGGGGGGCTTCCTGGCACGCGTCTCAGAGAAGCTGGCGCCTTGGCACAGAGTCCCCTGGGTTCTGGGGGGGGACTACAACACGGTGCTGGATCCCACACTGGACCGCTCGGCCCCGCCTAGACCCGATGCCACATCCCTGGGAGCCACGAGGGCACTCACTCAATGGGCGACACAATGGGACCTAAGGGATGCATGGCGCGCGCATAACCCTAACACTAAAGTATACTCCTACTACTCGGGGCACACTCGTTACATGTCCGCCTAGACAGATATATGGTGTCCTCGGAACTGTTGCCACACATAACAGATTCGCAGTACCTTGGCAGAACACATTCTGACCACAACCCCCACACGCTGCACATAGCTTGGGAGCGCCCACACCCGCCCATCCCCACGTGGCGCTTACAGCCGGCTCTACTGCTAGACGCCCCCTTCCGCGATTCCCTGCAGGCCTGTGTGGCGGGTTACTTTGCTGACAACTCAGGCACGGCGTCCTCCCCGCAGATCGAGTGGGACGCCTTCAAGGTTGTGGTGCGGGGCCACTGCCTGGGCACACAGGGCGGCATACAGACACAGCTAGAGACCGACCTGCGCCGAGTAGAGGCCGACTTGCTCCGCAGGGAACAGGAGGCGGTAGAGGGAACAGACGACGGGCTGGGTGAGGCCCGTGCGGAACATATGGCGCTACTTGAACGATTGCGTAACGTTAACTATGCAGCCCACTCGGCGCGAACACACCAATTCAGCGACAAACCCGGGAGACTGCTGGCCTGGCTGGTCAGACAGGAGGGTCGTACTGAGCCGGTGTCCGCCATCCGGACAGCCGTGGGAGAGGTAGTGTACACTCAAAATGCAATACATAGGGCCTTTGTGCGGCACTACCAAGCTCTATACAGGTCCCAGCTACGGGTTTCGTCGGTGACCATAGCGGCCTACCTAGAGAACGTCCCAATGCCATCCCTTATGGACGTGCAGCGGGGAGACTTGGGGGCGCCTTTCACACAGGAAGAGATGCGCGAGGCTATCTTCGCCCTCTCCAATGGCAAATCACCGGGTCCAGATGGCCTACCTGCCGAATTTTTTAAAACCTGTTCAGATGCACTGATCCCGGAACTGCTTAAAATGTATAATGCTGCGATAGAAGACTCGGCGCTTCCAGCCACGCTAAATGAGGCCAACCTGGTTTCACTTTTGAAGCCAGGCAGGGACGGAACGAACATGGGCTCCTACAGGCCTTTGGCTATGCTGAACACTGATTACAAATTCTTCACCTCTTTGCTGGCCCGACGCCTAGCTATAGAGGTCCCGGCCCTGGTACATGTTGACCAAAATGGTTTCGTGCCGGCGAGGAGTACCTAGCGCAATATCCGCCGTCTCTTCCGCGTACAGGACGCCGCCGTGACACACTGGCCGAGATCGGGTTTTCTGGTGCTCGACCTCGAGAAGGCCTTCGATTCGGTGGAGTGGCTCTATCTGGGAGCAGTACTGGACAGATTTGGCCTGGGAGATGCATTTGAGGAGATGGTTGACCTAATCTATCAGCGGCACAGTGTCAGAGTGCGAACGGGCAGGCTGCTCTCAGAGGGGGTGCGGGTGCGCAGAGGCACCCGACAGGGTTGCCCACTATCGCCCCTACTCTTCTCACTGGCTATCGAACCCCTGGCTGCGCTGCTGAGAACACGGGGGCGGGCTGGGGGATCCCACTGGCTGATGGTACACATATAGTTTCGCTATACGCGGACGACTTGCTACTATACATACGAGACCTCACAGCGGTGCCGGATGAACTGTCGGATATCTTCCAGACGTTTGAAACAATGTCGGGGCTTAGAGTCAATTGGGCAAATTCCGGAGTGTATTCATTTAGCCGAGACACGCAGGAGTGCGACGTGCACCTAGGAGGTGTCAGGCTAACCTGGTATCCTACCACCTTTAAATACCTTGGAGTGCACATATATAGAGACGTGGAGAACGTACTGGAGGGGAACGTGGGCCGAGCCATGTCCTCTTTACGAGCCCAGATGGCTTTCTGGAAGACACTGCCACTAAATGTACCGAGCAGGATTGCTTTAACTAAAATGATAGCATTGCCTAGACTGCTCTATCACTTTGCTAACACCCCGTTCTACGTCCCCGCAAAGATTTTCCGGGACCTTGAATCGATGATCCGTAACCTGATCTGGAATGCGGGACGTCCCCGAGTGGCCCTGACGAAACTATACTCCCCGGTAACGGAGGGTGGGCTGGCGGTTCCAAATATGGAGTTGTATTACTTGGCGGCACAGCTGCAATGGGTGACACACTGGCTGAGCGATGCGCAGTTAGACGACACAGCCACCTACACATACATATGGACACACACACAGATATGCACGCTGGTCCATTCCTTGACCAAGGGGCTGCGCCTGCTGCGCCCGCTGCCTCTACATGTAGATGTGGCCCGCAAGTGTTTCCTCCGCAGTTTGAAACTGACCCGGGAAATCAAGCCATATGCGCCTGCGGTTCCTCTGTTGGGCACACCCAGAAGAGGTGGAGCAGTAACGGCGCGCACTCTAGAGAGTTGGACGGAGGCCGGAGTGGAAACGATGGGCGACCTTCACGCAGACGGGGCTTTGCTCCCATTTGAGGAGCTGGCAAAGGGCACGGGTCTGCCGGCGGGACAGTTCCTGACCCATGCAGGCCCTTCTACTACACACACAACGGTCCACACAGCCGATACGAGACAAATGGGCTACCCACCGAGGGAGGGAATGGACGGACAAGGAATGGACCATGATCCTAGCTGGCCCTATGAACATCCCGCGCAGCATCCACTTCCGAACTATCCAATTTTATATAATGCACCAGGCGTACTTGTCCCCAGACAGGATCAACAAATACTTCATGATTGACATCGCTGCCTGTCCCAGATGCGACCTGATAGGCGCGGACATTTTGCACATGCTCTGGAAATGCCCCTCTCTGGCCACATATTGGGGGGAGGTGACATCTCTCTTAACGCACAGCGCTGGCCCGGGGCTACCACACACTTGGGAGGCCTGCATACTGAGTTTGTATAGAAGAACTAAGCCAAATAAGACTCACGCCAGGTTCTGGGATTTAGGCCTCATCACAGCCAAGCGGTTAATCACCAAACACTGGAAAAAGCGGGAGCCGCCAATCCCCAAATACTGGTGTGCTTCCTTCACCAATTGGGCTAGAGCAGAAAGTGTGGCTTTACATCGGGAGGAGGTTGCGGGCTTGAGGCAGGTTCCAATTGCGCAGCTCTGGGATGGTTTTGTGGGATCCCTCCAGAAAGAAGGCGCGACCAGGGGATTCATATAGAGATCGCCATGAGCGAGATGACACAGATGGAATAGATGAGGATACGCTAGGCGCGCAGATGGGGCTTTCCTCCCCCCCAATGGCAGTCGCGCGCTCGGAGCGCTGGCTGTGTGGCATATCTAGATTGACTGAGGTTGCCGACTCCCAGGATACGCAGAGGGATGACAACTGCGCCCATAACATGTTCAACACACTAACCGGTGGGCCGGATGGCTGTCTACCTGCACGCGCAAAGACAACACAAAGGACCAAAAAAAGAAACAGGTAGTAGTGTTCCCACAGGGAAACGTCCGCACACTTCTTCAAGAAATAGACTTGCTAGATATAGTTTGTACACATTGTAATATAAGTCAAACACGTAAGTGTTACTAGAGAGGGTGCTAGAGAAACCCAGGGCACCTACTACCTAAAGGTGCTATCGTCACACACAAAATGTGTGTCACACATACTTAAGGGGATTGGGATTCTAGTTACAGCACTCCTAAAATTGTGATTATAACAGTATGGGCATAAAGTAGTGAATAGCCCTTTGTTTAGGATACTATGATTGTCATAGAGAATAACACAAGAGACAAAAATCAACAGGTGGGAGTTCAAATCAATAAGGGTTCCAAAAAGAATTTCAAATTCAGTCCAGTTTTTTAAGATTCTTCAATCTCTTCTTTTATTCGTATTCAAAATTTCATAAAATCAATTCCCCCAGCACGCACATTGCCAACACGTGTTTCGTCCTCCACAAGGACTTTATCAAGGCTGGAAAAGTTAAATAATACAAAGATATAATTACACAATCTCATATATACATTAACACATATTTACAAAATCTACACATTGTCATGCTACAAATAACGTCAGATGACAAGATTCTCTTGCACAATGTTGCATTCAGTGTGATAATCAGTAACCCATATACATTTCTTTTTCATTAAACCTAACACAATATACATATATACAATTCAATCAAGTTTTCTCATTAAAATCTGCACCCACCATAAACACGGTGTGGTGAAATCTTATTCCTTCATCCAAATCAAGATCATAGGCTCTATCAAACTTAGACCAGATCACCTAAAGGAGATGAACCATAGTATTAATATTTAAACCATAGAACAAACAAGAGAGACATCTATTCGAGACAGTAAAAGTTTCACAAAGGGACATTCAAAAGCATCAACAACCATATTAAGTTGCAAGTGAGCGAGGGTGCGCAACAGTTTCTGAATTACTATATATCTAAGGAGCCAAACACGCTATGTTCTAAAAGGCAGTAATTTACCCGTACACATAAGTACTATAAACCATAACCGACCAGTGACACACTCACCCTTAAGGTTAATGATTAATTTGATAGATGTCTGTGGTGAGGACAGAGAGATTCATTCCAATTATGTCAACCTGTCGGACCCACAGTCAAATAGGCGGCGCTATTAGTCTGGTAAAAGATGGGGAAAAGAAGAACAAGTCTATATGTAGATCAGGCATCTCAATGGAGTAAATTAGCGATTTACTAAGGTTTAAGATGGTGTGACCATAGTCTTTTCTTATATGCGCATATGTTACTAATGGCACAAATTGAGAATTAGGTTTAGGACCTATTATAAATACTGTTTGCAACGAAGAAAGAGGACGTTTGAATATCTGTTCTCACTGGTTAAGATCGTATTGCACATTTGTATCTTACTCAGATTTCATCAGACCTATGCACACCTAGGTCTGGACACATACGGTGTAAGTTTATATATTGGGGGAAAAGATAGTTGTCATATATAATAATGTGTCCACAATGTTTGACATAGTGAGCATAACTCACCTCTACATATGTCAAATTATAAGTTTCCTGATGTATATAACTCCAAGTATAGGGTAAACGGTTGATTACCCTTCAACAGATATATCTTTTCGCAACCGTCATACGTTGCTTCACTAAAAAAGTAAATAAGGCATTATTTATCATACATGTGTAAAGCAAGTTTCCATTGTAACCCAATACATGACAGGCAAATATGAAAGAGCCAAACCCACCTTAACGTATATATCATACTCTGTTGGTAGGAAGTGGACGGCTGATAATCATTCTGAAAATTAGTATTTTCACAGCCTTAACAAGTTGCTTAGCTAGAAAGAGTAAAGATAAGGAGAACACTTTTACCAGAGTTCAAGTAAATTTACACGCTTTCAAGTTAAGGCCGAGCAAGTGCCCGATATCGCCATAGCTCCATGATAATCTAAGTAGTGAGACGAACCCACCTTCACAAGTATACAAGGATGGGCAACTGTTAGGTATTTGTAGAGTGTAGAATTTTCGCAACCTTAGTAAGTTGCTGGGCTAAAAAACAATTAGAACAAAATTCAGTCGATAAATGGACTCGTAATTCACATTTAACCTCCTATTGGCGCCTAAGTTATTCCATTCCAACGTACCCGAAGCCAACGAGAAAGTGTTTCCACATACAACCGCCCCCGTAGCAAAAAGCCGTGTGTGTATAACAGCGGCATTATATACACTGACCGTATATCGTGGTCTGACGCCAAGGTCTGCAAGGAACTCACGGCGTGGGAATAAACATAGGACTAGCTGTTATGGAAGTCCCTAACAGGAGTACAGTCTCCTCCATCTTGGAGTGTGTTAAATCTTACCCATATATCGGGCAATCTGGTAATTATAGACGAACATTTGGTACAGAACACATATTTCTTGCATTTGTTCATACTTGAACATTCTATCAACATATTGGTCAAGAACTATGCTGTATTCGCTCATGCTTTCAAACATCTCATGACGATGTATATTCCTGCGATAGTGTTACGGCAGACATATTGGAATTGGTATTCCTAATTTAGTCGCAGAATTGCATACAATACTACATGTCGTTAAAGAGCAAGATTAATCAGAAACAGACGTTAATGATGATCAAATAATGGTCTGAGCAACTTTTTAGAAGGGTGTAGAGCACAAAAACAATGTAACCTCAATCATAAAAAACACATTCAATAAAATAAACATGGACTCAGCACAGAATTTCAGATAACAGTACCCAAATAATGGTCTGAGCAACTTTTTAGAAGGGTGTAGAGCATAGAAACAATGTAACCTCAATCATAAAAAACACATTCAATAAAATAAACATGGACTCAGCACAGAATTTCAGATAACAGTACCCATGATTGAGATAACATTTGCTATTCGGCAGAGAAGGATTTACGTTATTTAGTATGTCAATCCTTAAGAAAGACATGGGATTTTCGATCAGTGTTAAGTCCCCTATCTACCGCCCTTAATTTTATTAGCCAATGTGATTCGCACTTCCTTAATGCAGTGACCCTGTCGCCCACTCTAGGATTAGTTTTTACTTGGGTGATACCATGGAATTTAATTGCAATTATTTCTGATCCTGCATGGGCCGTGTTGTAGTGGACCGCCAGGGGGTAACTTTTATTAAAATTGCGCAATAGCACGTACATGCTCTTGAATTCTTTCTTTAAGGGGTCTAGTAGAGCTTCCGACATAAATCAAACAATATTGACAAATGATACAATATACAGTAAACTTTGTATTGCAGTTTATAAATTGGTCAATATGGTGCGTCTGTTTGGTGTTGTACTGAAAACTCTTCTTTTTATCATCTGCAAACTGGCAGATGCAACATTGAGTGCATTTAAAAAAACCTTTAGGTTTGTTAGGAATCCATGCGTTAGAGTTGTTAGTTGGCCCATTTTCATTCACTATTGATGGACTTACAATATTTCTGAGAGTTCTTCCTCTTCTAAAAACGATCTTGGGTTTATTGGTGAGATAGGTTTTCAGATCAGGGTCCATTTTAAGAATTCCCCAATGTTTGTTTATTGTCCTGTAAATCTGGTTACTATGAGAGTTGAATTGAGTAATGAATGACACTTTCTTATTTATAGTGTTTGATTTTTTAGATTTACGTTTTAAGGTTTCAGTTCTGGATACTGTATTGATGCGTTTATGTGCTTTGTCCAATATAGTCTTATCATAACCTCTTGTAGAGAAACGTTCCTTTAGATTATGTACTTCATGTTGGAAATCAGTTTCCAAGCTGCAATTGCGGCGTAATCTGGTCATTTCTCCAAAGGGAATGGAAGTAATCTGAGAGGAGGGGTGGGCACTACTTGCGTGTAAAACTGCATTGCAGGCAGTGCTCTTTCTAAACAGTTTGCTCTCCAGCCTGCTTTTATTCACATATAGAGTAGTATCTAAGAAATCTACACTGTTTTTACTATGATTAGATGTAAAACTTAGGTTATACGTGTTATCATTTAGATACATGATAAATTGGTTGAGAGAGGTCACATCACCTCCCATATCAGGAAGATGTCGTCTATAAACCGACACCAAAAAATGATGCGGTTAGACAAATCAGGGGGGCTTTGTTTCCAAATATAAAATTCCTCGAAGAAGCCCATATAGATGTTCGCAAACGAGGGCGAGAATTTCGCCCCCATTGCTACTCCTGAGTGTTGATGATACCATATTTTGTTGTGGGTGAAGAAGTTGTTATTCAAAGTAAAACGCGTGAATTCCAAAACCATCTCAGTATGGTAATACAATGTAGCA
Organism: Lissotriton helveticus; assembly: GCF_964261635.1. NCBI lineage: Eukaryota > Metazoa > Chordata > Amphibia > Caudata > Salamandridae > Lissotriton > Lissotriton helveticus. Next base: position 1,094,114,192 of record NC_136059.1, read on the forward strand.
TCCCGTTTGGAAAGAAAATATGTAAGAGCCTCCATGCCTTTATTAACTGGTATACTGGTGTACAGGGCACATACATCAAGAGTAACCAGCAGGGCATCATCCATCCATATCAAGTTTTCTAATTTGTTAAGTAGATCTTTTGTGTCCTCTATAAATGATGGCAAGTTGCGCACAACAGGTTGTAGTGTAATATCTATATATTCAGAGATGTGCTCAGTCGCACAGCCAATCCCCGATATTATCGGTCTCCCTGGTGGATTAGTGTGGTTTTTATGAACCTTAGGGAGAATGTAGATATACGCTGCCATGGGGTTAGGATTATACAGATACTTTACTTCTAAATCTGATAACACCCCTGTGCTATGCCAATATGTTAGCATTTTCTCCAAACGTTGATTGACTTCTTGTGTCGCATTGGACTCAATTTTAGTATACGAACTAGTATCCATAAGCTGTCTTTCGATTTCTGCAAAGTAATCACTCTTGCTTAATAACACGATATTTCCCCCTTTGTCTGCTTCTTTCAAGACTGTGTCTTTATACCCAGCAATTTGTTTGAGCGCTACCCTTTCCTGAGTATTGAGATTGTCACATTTAGTAAGTGGTATCCATTTTAGTTTATCCTCTAATTTGTAAAGTTCCTCTGTAACTGATTTAAAGAAACAGTCTATAAGATTGTCATGTGGAAGTTGGGGAACAAACAAGGATTTGTTTTTTAAACCACTACTAGTTTGAAAGTTGTTTTCAATACCCAAGTCATCCAGAATTTCCTGTATTTCCGGAGGGTTATCAAGACTATCATCAAGTTGCAATAACATTTGTACATTTTGTATATCCCTAATAGTCTGACCACTTTCAGCTACATTGTACAAAGGGATAGTTGACAGCTTTTTGTTTGAGTCAAAGAACTTCTTTAATTTTAATCTCCGAGTAAATTTGAATAAATCAACATGAAGAGCAACAAAATCAGGTTTGGCCATAGGACAAAAGTTTAGACCTCTTTATAGGACATTTTCCTCTGTAACACTTAATACAGTGGACGAAAGGTTAATAATGGAAACATCATTAGGTTCAGAAATACGTTCTACAGTTAGACAGTTGTTAGAATCAGAAATGCGTTCTACAGTTAGACAGTTATTGGATACATTAGCGTTCTCCTCTACTTCCTTTGTACACGTGATGCTGACCTTGTCACCCGTTTGCTCTCGTCTGAGCCTATTTCCCCCCCCCCCTCCTGGTTCTTTTCCTGTGTTTTTTCGACTGTACGTCGACTTTGTTCCCTTGCGGAATCTTTCTAGTTCCAATAAAAAAGCGGAACCTATGCCAGTATTGTCAGAGGCTATGGTTGTGAGAGAAGATTCACTCCTATTTTCACTGATTTCACTTGTACAGCTGGAGAGGTCAGAGTCACTTGCTGATATAGTGGCATCTGTTCTCTTACTAATCAATGAAGCTACACCAGCTCTAGGCTTGATTTCGTCAAACTTTTTAGCGAAGGTAAAAATCCTTCCATTGCGATAGTCATTTTCGTCTCTCTTTAGTTTTCTGATTTTTTTGTCTCTGATATATGTTTGATGGGAGCTCAAAATTCCTTTCAAAATCTTGAAGTTCTTTTCTGTGATTTCTGGTAGGTTAAGCAGTTTTATCTCTTCTTCTATCTCTTCAATCTCAGTTACTAGTTTAGCTCTCTTGCGTTCCGCATGTCGTATGAGGATGTCAATCATCCCAAATGAGGATCCAGATATTAAATGTTCCCACTCACTAAGGAGATCTGGGTCAAGGTCCTCAAATGTAGGGAAGATTATCACACGTAATCCCCTAGGGATTTGTTTAAGTTCCAAATACTTTTTCAAGGTGGTCAAGTCCCACCATCTGGAAAGTTCCGCTTTGCGGAGCCTTTCTAGTTTAACAAATAGCTGTTTTAGACCAACCGGTTTTTCTTCTATATTTGTTGCCGGTTTGGATTGGATCCCTTTATCAGAAAAAATATCATTGAATAGTTATCCCTATCATCTGGACCGTAACAGTATCCTCCTGGCCACCATCCACGGCGACATTCTCTCACACACACTCTCCCTTCCCACCCCCCCCCCACTTCCGTCTAAACACCCCCCGTTTACTTGTTCTGGATTCTTGCCTACCATATATAGTTCATGAGCCTGGAGGCATACACGTACACCGAATCAGACATTGGGACTGATGTGGGTCGCGCCTCTCCAGCTAACTGACAGGCTATACAACTACCCGCGCGAAACACTACACAATGAAGAGATGTAACGAGAGGCTCCGCTGTCTCTTAGTGGGCGGAGTACCTCGTGGCAAGGGTTGACCACATACGAGAGTCAAATACACCCACACTATTGACAAACACCGGAGGTCTGCACGCAATCTTTCTGGGTTTCGGTAGCACGGCTGCTGACATGTTCCTTGGAGATACAGCCGACAAAATGGGACACGCCGATGAGAAATGTCCAGTTTACAGAGTTGAAATGTCTTTTTTTTATGTATAATAAAATAAGACGTCATTTGAAGGTACATTGTACATATGAGCACCTGTAACGCGAAGGTTACTGTTACCGACCTACGGCTTTAGGTAGCTGATGTGTGACTGCATATATGTTACTTGTGTCTATTTGTACATCACGGACACCCACAAGTTGCAGCCGGCCCTAAGGGTTGTAGGCTATGCTATATGTACTGCAATGCGGAATATTAATAAACGTCTTACAAAAAAAAAAAAATTATGCTACTGTGCATGAGGGGCATCAGTCACTGGTTCCTCGCAGTTCATCATGAGGTTTTGAATAATGTTTCTAAGAACCTAGCACCAAAAATGAAATAAAATTAAAACTCACCACTCAGGAGCCTGGCAGCCTGGCAGCCTTGCAGGAGGTGCCCACAGCTAAGAGAAGAGATGCCAACGTCGTGAGCAGCTCCATGCTGGCATAGTGTGACCCGACTAGGTGTGACGAAACAGTCTGGGGTTCGCCTGATGCATCCTAGGGGGCAGTGGGGTGGCGGAGGACGCGGGTCCCAGGTAGCCTTGTGCCTCACACAGGCCTGGCTGCAAAGAGCAGTCAGGTGTATTTTTCATCCAGCGCAGACAGGAGCAGGAGGAGGAGACCGGACCCGTGGAGGCTCCTTCCCCTTCTGAGTTATGGGCAGGGGACACTATCAACAACATACCTGGCTTAGTCGCTTCTACCAGAGCAGGCTGAGTTTGAATTGATCTGTTCCAGTCAGAGTGTATGTCATGAGAAATGTAGCGCCTACACAAAAATTGCTATACAGCGCTCTGCGCGGAGCAAGGGACGGGTGCGCGGTGGTCTTGATCGCCAGGAGGGCTGGGGTCCAAGCGAGGAAGTTGCAGGCATCAGAAGCTGATGGTTGCAGAGTAGTCTAAAAGCTTGTCGGCATAGGCGAAATTTAGCTAGAGTATGAGAGTTGAGCGGTTTAAATGTAAGGCTGTACCCCAAAATGTTTGTAGCTTAGTGGGTGGATGTGGAGTCTGTTCTGGTAGCTGACACCAGCTGTTTGGCTGGTTGAGTAGCAAGGTTTGCAGTGGGGCCTAAGGCACCACCACCGGGGGATTGTGACCAGGAAGAGAGACTTAAAATGTACCCCCTACAGGGTACAGAAAAGAGAATCTTGCTGCACAGGGGAGAGAGGACCGTGCAGTTGCGGGCGGCATGACAGGTGGGTGGGGGGATCGCGTGGGGGGGTTGCGCGTGATGGGGGTAAGGAGGGAGGCAAGAGGGGTTTAAAAAAATAAAATAAAATGTACCTCCCCCCGAGTCCCGCGTTTTCGTTTTCCTGCTGCCACAGCTCTCGAGGCTCTCTTCAGACAGGCACCTGCGTCTCGGTCTCAGCCATTCCAGACGCTGCTCCAGCAGCACGAGGACTGGCTTGAGCAGTAGTAGTGCGCATGTTCTGGTTAGGGCTTAAAACATTTTGCGACCAGCCCGAACATGCGCACTAGGCTGCTCATTAGAATAGCGGCATGGAACAACCCTCGCTCTTCTACTGAGCAGCCTAGTGCGCATGTTCGGGCTGGTGCAAAATTCTTTAAGCCCTAAACAGAACATGCGTACTTTTGCTGTGCACTCCGCCGACCAGCACCATATTATCGATGTCATGATGATTACTCATGCCATACGCTTGGACTGAACTCCTGCTACCCCACCCACTTCTGCCTCCGGCGGCCTGGGATTGAAATAAAATGTGAGTGAGAGACTGACGGCAACCCTTTTTAGTTTGTACTTAACTACTCGAGTGCCTCAAATTAATTGGTGGGGCAACGCCCAAGCTCCCTAATGGGCGTACCACCCCTGTTGCAGACCCCTTGTTACATCTCCACTAAAATGGCTCATCTCGATGTGTACATTGACAGTTCTTATGAATAAGGTTGAAATAGCATGTGCTAGTCGCTCGATAGACCAGTTTAGGGTGTAGATCCTGGCTGCATTATGTGAGAAAGCGGGTTGGTATATGCTGTCCACTAATTAAAGTGGGCACCTTGTGCCATTCCACATGACCCTTATGATGTATGAGATCAAAGATAACCTTTATTCAAAGCTATCCTAGTGGTAGCTATGGAGAGCAGCCTTCAGGCTTAATCTTGAAGGAATGTAAAGTAGCTTGTTTTACCAGAATATCACTTCCTAAATGACTAAATGAAAGGAGAACCACACAATGTTTATATATAGAAATGTATTTATTAATATAACACTCTCTACTAGTCTCTATGTGTGACTAGGGCATAAAGCACACAATACTGAATCAATAGAACAATCATAAATAGCACAATACACAGCGGGCTCCAGGGGGAGATCGAACCATATAGTAAAAAAAGTGCTATAACAACAACAACTTGAATAGACTCAGTACCTAGAGCACGTAGAATCGCTGGGACTCCAAGGAACAATCCAGAGGAGTGACACAGGGAGCCCACGGAGGACGGGTGCAGTGAGTAAACACAGACGCGTGCTCCGTACAACTCTGTTGGAAAGTCGTGTTTGGAAAATTACAAGTTAAGAACACTTCTAAGAGGACTATGAGCAAACCCATTGGAACATAGAAGGTTCGGGAGAGAATCTCGCAGCAGGGACGGAGTCAAGATGGCGGGTTGTTGCCGCCAGGTGAAGGAGGCTGCATGGTGGTGCTCTCCTACTCCCCGTGCAAGATATGAGGAAAGTTACTTTTTTTGCAACAATGTATTGCGGCCACTTTTGAAAAAGAAGAAACCAAGTGCAAGATTTACGCTGGATTTGTGCCGGCCGCCTGTCCGTATTTTTTTCGAAGCATTGCTGGAAATTAAAAGATCTGAGACCTAAAAAGAAAAAACAGTCCTTGAGTCCTTGCCTAAACACCACCTGTGTACTTATCGTACTTACTGTTGCCGTCGCTTCTGATGCTGCAGATTTTCATCCGACTGGGCGGGAGGACTCTGCCGGCTTGGAGACTCCTTCGGACTTGCTCGCAGCGAGTGCATGGGGTCAGCTGGGCGGGTCTTGGTTTAATCTTCGCTCAGCTGTGGAAGAGCCCGTCGGAGGACCAGAGAAGGGCGGCTAGGCTGGAGCTGGGATCTGGTATAATGGCTCCGAAATTGAATACTCGATCGACTAGGGTGGGAAAATCGGCGAAACCAGTGCTCCTCAACGCTGCTGTAGCAACCGTATCGAAGACAGCAGCGGGGGATGCCGGGGCTAAAGGTATGAATTCTCCCGTGCTTAAGCAACTACTTTGCCCTGCGATGTTTGATACTAACAAGAACTGTAGCAATAGCTAAAGCAATATGCTCTTGGGCAAAAACATTAAGGAGCTGCTTTACGATAATGGTAAGGTGTGTGAAAAAGGGCAAATGGAGCAAGATAGCAAGGCGCCGGATTCTGCCTCACCCAAAGATGATACGGCAACGCTAGAGATCCGTGGTTGCGGTGACGAGGCGGTAGATGCTAGCGCACCTGGCTCTTCAACATGGCTTGGCGAGGAAACATCGATGGATACTATAGGAGATCTGAATCTCGACGACCCTGCTTCAATCTGCGCCGACGGTAACTGCGATCTTGAGGGTCTTAGTCACGGTAATGAAGCGAACGCGGATCGGACTACAGAGGAGAATGATTGTACTATGGCTGAGCCCCTAATTACTATGGATGCTACTATTATTAGCTTACTTGGTTCTGATACAAATACAGCTACTCAATCACCAGCACAACTACAACTAAAAGACTGCATTTTGGACCCCGGGATTGAGAAGGGAGATGGGAATTGCTCAACAGAGAATTGTAGCTCCGAACTGACCCAGGCTGATCTGGTAGAATCAGAGGAAGAAAGCTTAAATGCTGAACATGAAGAATTACCAGAAGAGTATGAGAGCGATGACAGCGAAGTTGAGAGTACCGGTAATAGACCTAATATGATTAAACCACCTGGGGGAAGAAAAGCCAAATTCAAAACTAAGATCAAAATAAAGAGAAATCTTGGCAACTCAATGGTTTAGGATCTATTAACCAACAGACCAATCAATAGACCAGGAAGAAAGGCGAATGTAGATGATAGCTCTCTACGTAAATGGATCCAAGCCAAGGGTGGGGTTAAGAACATGGCGTTGAGGCTATCAGGAAACAGCCCTGAGGAAGGTCTGGCTTTAAGGAACACAACAACTTCCCTGAGAAGCGATAAGGAAAAAATCTCAATGCCTATACATGCCATTGAATCAATTTCACATACAACTAATCGGTCTACTAATCCAGGTGTAGGGGCAACTACAGTAATCAGTACTCTAGTTCTTGACAACCTGGTGGACACTACTAGCAATTTGACCATTAATATTCCCACTAGTCTAAACCTAAGCGGTACACTAGTAGATCCAGTAAAGGATACTAGTCTGCAAGATACGCTGAATGTCCACCAACTAGACATGAATACACTATCTAGTGCACCTCCAGGTACTACTTCGGTTCGTGGGCCAGACCTAAGTCCATCACCAGGTCTGGTAGCTGAGCAGTCAAAGACGCTAGATTCAGTTAAAGAAACCCACCAATGTATTTCAAATCCGTCTTCTATCGATTTGATCTTGCAGACTCTTACTGCTCAGAGACTAGAAAGCCAACAATATTTCTTACAACTAAGAGAGGATAGTTCCAAACTTCAGCTGTCTATGGGCGAAATATGTAAAAAAACTGGGGGGGTCACACAAGAGGTGGGGGAATTAAAGCAGAGAGTGGTGGAAGTGGAAGAATACGCCACTCGATCTGAATCGCTTACTAATTCCCATGCAATAAGAATATCCAAATTGGAGGCTAAGGTGGAAGATATTGAAAACAGGGCTCGGAGACACAACCTTAGACTTTTTGGGATTCCTGAGGGGGCTGAGGGTGCTGACCCTAGGTCTTACGTGGTCAATCTATTTAAAACGGCATTTGGTGATTTATCTGACTGGGATTGGGACTCTCAGCTACAGCGAGTTCACAGACTGCCCCCTTTCCAAAAGAACAAAGACAATACATTTCCAAGACCGTTCTTAATTTATTTTGGGAATTTTTTGTTGAGACAAGCAGTCGCTTTCAAAGCCAAGCCTAATAGCCCGGTGACAATAGATAACATTACTTTCTTTGTACGCTCAGATTTGAGCAAGGGAACAATGGATAGACGCTGGGAACTTCGCAAGCTGATTGATTCCTTTAAAGCTATAGGTTGTGTGGTTTACCTCCATGAGCCTGCCCACCTCAAGGTGATTAGAGACGGTCGTACATTCTTCTTTACTGACCATGAGGAGGCGGCTCTCGCCTTAGAAAAATTATCACAGGGAAGGGGAAAATGAACTATGAAGAGTGGTTAAACTAATATTAAAACTACTGAACCAGTAACCAAAAATACGAAAAAGCTACAATGAGATTATTCTTTTTTTTTGTTACTGTTGTATAATCTCTCTCCTACTTTATTACTCTCTCTTTTTAGCTGCCATCATTTGGTTTTGCCTTTTCTTTCCTTAGATGTTAAATTAGTGATTGTGATTATGACGGTGGGTGTGAGTTGACCACATGTATGCTTCTTCACTGTGCTGCCACTCCAGCGGCAGCAGGGCTTAGAGGGGGGCTCCCCCTTCATGGACGGGAAGGGAGGAGGGGTGGGTGGAGCTTTGGCTTGGGGTGGGGAAAAAAAGGGGGAACATTTTTTATTGCAGGAAGGAAGGATTGTTTAGGTATTCGTAAACTATATTTTTTTGTATTAATAACATTTTGTGCGCAGAGGTTAGACAATTGTATGACTATAGGAAATGTCTAAAATTAGACTTTTAGTTTGGAATGTTGCTGGTCTCAACAACAAACAGAAAAGAAAATTGCTACAAGAGGAAATGGATATGTATAAGCCTCATCTAGCACTTATGTCTGAAACACACATTAGTTACCAAGACAGAAAGCTACTGTCTCAAATGGGTTATGACTTGGTTGTTAGCTCGTCTTTAGGAGCTTCGATCCGTGGGGTTGCTATACTCAAACAGAAAAGATTAGTGATTGAAATTATTAAAACGGCTTCTGATGTACGGGGTAGATAGGCGATTGCGCAAATTCAACTGGAAACTAAGAAATTCGTTTTGTGTCTGGTTTATGGACCTAATATCGATGATCCGAAATTGTACTAGCAGTTAAACATTGAGCTATTGGAGTGGGAGGGGGGAGTTTTGGTAATGGGAGATTTTAACTGCGCTATGGATAATAAAATAGACACTACTGGTTTAGGCAGTGCTAAGAGGATGCGTAAGGTTAGGGCTGCTATTACGGAGTTGGGTAGAATTCATAATTTGAAAGATATATGGCGCTCAAAACACCCTAAACTAGCTGGTTTCACTTATTATTCTGCGCCTCATCGATCTTGTTCTAGAATTGATATGGTGTGGGCTTCTGATCATATAATAGAAAATTGCACTATAGAACTATGCCCAAGGGTGACCTCGGATCACAACCCGATACTAATGGAACTAAAAATTACTGAGCAAAGTCCGGCTGCACGACTTTTTACATTTCCAAGGTATTTGTCCAGCGACCCGCAATTTGTTGTACTTTTAAAGGAACATATTAAGGAATATATAGACTTAAACATTAACACGGCTCCGATAAATACAGTCTGGGATGCTTGTAAGTGCAGCATTAGGGGCTTTGCCCAACAGTATATTTTTAGGAAAAACGCTGAAAGTCGTAGAGAAACTAAGTTAACCATCTCTAATATTTTGCGGGTTGGGCAACAATTAGCAGAAGCTGTCACTCAAAAAACACCAAATATTGAACTACTAAGAATGGAGCTGCTAAAACTACAATCTTGCATTAAAAAGTCACTAAGAGAAGGGTACAGTGCTAAAATCCATAAATATAAATTGGCTCAGTATGAGGGAGGGGACAGAATTGGCAAAGTACTTGCATACAAAGTTGCTGATAAGAAAGCCAGAACTAGGATTAAACAAATTAAAGGTCCAGATCTATGCAATTCCGAACAAACAGATCAGATTCTTGACCAATTCACTAAATACTATCGCAAATTATACACACCCGACAACGTCCCTACTACAGCCAAAATACTTCAGTATCTTGATGAGTATATGCCTACACCTATAGACACTGAAGCTGTGCAGCAGCTTAATTCTAGAATAACAATGTCCGAAATAAATGAGGCAACTCTCGCCCTACCTTCTGGTAAAGCGGCAGGAGAGGATAGCTTGCCTATAGAGTTATATAAAATATGCGCACAAGAACTACTTCCTCTTCTGGAAACAGTGATGGACTCTATAACCGAGTCTAGAAAGGCTCCCATGTTCTGAAAAATCGCTAAAATAGCTTCTTTTTTTTTTAAAGAAAAACAAGCCCCCGGAAGAATGCGGCTCGTATCGGCCGATTTCTTTGATCAACTCCGATGTAAAAATCTTTGCCAAAATTTTGGCTAAACGTTTAGCCCTATAATGCTAGTTTTAGTTAACTTCCAGCAACATGGTTTTGTGACAGGGAGAGATACCACAGCCCATGTAAATATGGCAATCACAGCCTTTGATGTCGCCTCAACTACTCTCACCCCACTCGGTATGGTAATGTTAGATGCGGAAAAGGCATTCGACCGAGTGGGGTGGGAGTATTTGTGGGAGGTTTTGAAGAAGATTGGTATCGAGGGCCCCTATCTTGATTGGGTATGCTCGCTTTATGATACACCACGGGCGAAGATCAGTTATGGGGGAACGGAGTCAGCTATGTTTTTGATAGAGAGGGGGACAAGGCAAGGCTGCCCTCTGTCCCCTCTACTTTTTGCGCTATCTTTGGAGCCTTTTTTAAATGCATTGACAGCTCAGGATAGTATTATACCTGCACAACACGGTGGTAAAAGTTTGAAGATAACTGCTTTTGCAGATGACATCGCGATATACACTACTGATTTGGTTACAGCAATTCCGGCAATAATACAAGAGGCCGGAAATTTTGGAGATGTGTCCGGCTATAAACTTAATGTAAGCAAGACACAAGCTATTGCTAACTATAAACCATCTGAACCAATTCTGGGTCTATGTCAAAGTGCGACCTATCTTGGAATCAAGTTGGCCGCTAATATAGACAAGGTGATAACTATGAACTATGACTCCATGTTAAAGGAAATTACGTCAATCTTAAAAAAATGGCACACGATACCGCTCAGCCTAGTGGGGCGTATTAATTTAATTAAAATGAAGATCCTGCCCAAATTATTATATTTATTTAGATCAATCCCCTTGCAAATTAACAAACTTTTTTTTAAGAAACTGGAAGGCATTTGTAGTAGCTTTGTGTGGGGCTATAAAAAAGCGCGTAGATCTATCAAATTATTGGAGTTGCCAATCGAAAAGGGAGGCTTGACGTTTCCTGATTTTAGACTATATTATTTCGCTACTTTCTTTCAACGTATACGAAGCTTGCTGAAAAATGAGAGTTCTTTATTCTACCACCACTACATGCTGGGACTTGACTGCAACCAATTCTTATTTTGTGTACACGATCCTAATTACTTCAAGAGAGTTAAATTTAAGACCGCAAGGCATATCAAGAAAATCTGGGACCAAATCATGACTCTAGGAAAAATTTCCTATTATAATGCTGAGCTTAGACTGTGGGGTAATCCTGGACTACCTGGTATTTTTTCTGACGGTTTAGGGAAGATATGGGCTAGGCATGGAATTACCACTCTGGGAGACCTTTATGGCCCGAATGGTTTCCTAGATTTTGACTTACTTAAACTTATATTTGAATTAAATGACGATATGTATTTTAAATATATCCAAATTAGGGATTTTTTACTCCGCAAGATGAGGATTTTAGAAGTATCACACTCAGACTCTTTAACATGTCTCTACTCAGATAAAGTTAAATCACTTATAAGCCTAAACTATGGTCATTTGATTGCAAGTAAAAGGGACGATAGTGGGAAACTAGCGGCTAAATGGTCATCCAGACTAGGAGTTAACATCAACCCTAAACAGATTTCAGCCTCATTATGCCAAATAAACCGGGTAGTCCAATCCTCCAATTTGAGGCTCCAGCTATATCGAACAGTTACTCAGCTTACTATACCCCACAAAGAATATCTAGCTGGACACGTGGCAACCAGATTGATGATCGTACCAAGTGTCCGAAATGTGATATGGAAGCAGCAGGTATCGAGCATATGTTGGTTTTATGTCCGAAGTTATCTATATTTTGGAATGTTATAACTGACGCTCTGTCGAGGAAACAAATTAATACTCCGCCGATATCGTCACAGCTGATCTTACTCGACTTTCAAGATAACCCTAGTCAGCATAGGGATCTACTAACTATAGTATATGCATGTGCCAGGCTAGTCATAGCTAGATCCTGGATTTTAAAAGATCCTCCTAGCATAATGGAATGGTGGAGTTTGATAAATGAAATTAATATTATGGAACTTTCTTTAGCAAGACTTAGAGGACCCAATGCCTTGAAAAAGAAAGAAAAAATTTGGGGAACTTTTTTTGAATTGTAAATATGTTTAGAGACCAGTGTTAAATCTGTTGTTGTAATTATGCTTTGCTAAAAAGTACTTTTGGAATTATATAAGTCTATTCTCTGCTTTAGCTGTTAAAGGAGAAATTGCATTTTCTTTCTTTTTGTATTTAAATTTGATGAAGATGTTCTTCCTGCAATAATAATAAAAAAATAAAAAAAAGGAACATAGAAGGTTCTAAGTCCAACCCACCAGTGAGTACCGAGGTACCCATGTTACCTATCCCAGAGGAACCGGATGCATAGATGTCAAGTGGTGTCGGAAACCTTCGTTGTTTTCAATGGAGAGCTGCAAAGAAGTACTGCTGCCAGGAAGACGAAGAGTGTCCAGTGGAATCCAATCCTGGATTTAAGGTGAGAGGAACCTGAAAGCAGAGGGGACAGAGTCTGGGTCACTTCTGGTGACATGGGGCTTGTTAGTTGAATGCCCACTGATGTTGGGTGCTTCAGGTGCAAAGAAGGGTTGCTTGACTCTGCAGCCAAGGGGACCAGGAGATGTCTAGGATGACCAGAGTCCAGAGGTAAGCTGTCCCATGAAGGATGTCAAAAGCTGAGGAGTCGGTGTCCGGCTGGAGCACCAACATGCCTTGGCAGCTGCAACCCAAATGTTCAGAGGAAACAAGTTAAGGGGTGGACAAGCAAGGTCCAGGGGACTCTCCAAGCAATGGGGAATCAGGGCACGTCTGGAGCAACCAGGTAAGCCCAAGAATTCATGAGGTGACCCTCGATAGGACCCACAGGTCAATGGACCAGGGATCCCGAGGAGACCTCAAGCAAGTATGCAAAGGACCAGCCCACAGGACACTCAGAGAGTAGAGGCCAGAAATCTTCAGTGCAAATACTGCTCGGGTTCGGGACTACACAGAGTCCAAAGCACTGGCTCAGGAATTGTCACTAAGGATATGCAACTGCCAAAATACGCAGTGCACAGGGGTGTGGGTTGCACGGTCCCCAAGAGGGATACTGGTCTCAGAATTACTGGGAGGGCAGATCGACCTTAGGGACCTTTGGGAACCCACCTCCTGTGTTGCTGAAATCTTCGTCGTCCTCAGGAGCTTGGGAGAAGCAAACAAGGTAGATGCGTTTAGGTGCCTGCTTTTGCAGGGGAGTAACTCCTTTACTCCAAGGGAGATTCTTCAGTCGTCCAGCGTCGTGCAGGCAGTTGAGGTACTTGGTTTCTTCTTAGCAGAATCTTGCCAGGTAAAATCTAAAGTCCTGTGGTCAGGTAACCCACTTGATACCCATGGGAAGGGATTGGATAGATTCTGTAGACCCTCCTATGGGAGGGGCAGGACAGAGGGGTGGCTACACCATGTCCTTTCTCTAGTTTCATGCCCGAGCAGGAGCCAATGGCTCCCAGAACTGGTTTGAGCTGGACAATGCACAGGGACACCAAATGTGCCCCCAGTGCAGACTTTCTGGCACTCAGAAAGTGCACCCACCCAGCCCCAATACATTAATTCCTGTCTGGGAGGGGGTTACACCTCCCTGTGACAGTATGCTTATTGTCATGCCTTCCTCTGCGCAAGCTTGGTTCAGCAACAGGAGGGCAGACCATGTCTGTGGCAGCATCCATTTTGTGTTGCAGAGGTCGAGAAAGCTGGTACTGGGTAGATCAGTGACCCACATATGTCCCTCTAGAAGGGTAGAATCATACCTACCACACCAGTTACTGGTGTGGAGGTATGATTCCAAGGTGTTTGACACCAAACACGACATATTTCTAAGAAGCCTTTGTAAAGTTAGCATTTACCACGAGGTTATAATGCACTTAAGCATATATGTCTGGCTGCATCACAGACAACACCAGATAATGGTATCCAAAGGCTGCAGAGGGGCTCTGCTCATGCAGGGGCACCCTCTCACAAACAAAACCAGCACCCTGCCTTCAGGATTGTGAAGGCCTACCAGAGGGGTGACTGATCAGTATTTAAGTATAGTGATTTAGAGAGATATAGTGAACCTATATCTCAGTAAGTGGTGCAAGCACCATCTTAGACAGTCTGCAGTAGCAGGCCTGTCCTGTCAATTTGGATGGCCTCTCATGGGTGGCATAATACATTCTGCAGCCCATGGGAGGCCTCTGGGGCACCCTTGCCCTGGGTACATGGTGTACCATGAACTAGAGACTGATAAGGGTACCCCAGAATCCAATCTTGAGTGTACCTAAAGTACATGCATTGCAATTTAAGGGAGAAAGCAGATAGACTGGGATCCTGGATAGCAGGATCCCAGTCAGACTAAGCCAAAAACAGTGTGACATCAGAAAAAAGTGGGGGTAACCATAAGAAGCAGATACTACTTTCCTACACATAATGTCTATCCCTGCGTGTCTGACCAGAGTCAGTGTTGGAGAGTTGTACACACAACTTCTCGAGAGCAGCTGTCATGCTTTCTATTTTGTGATCCAAATGGGTTTGGTTCTCTGCCATTTGTCTGTCAAGTTTTCAAATCCCATTGCCAAACGGTCATGCATGCACTGCAACTGCCTGTTCATGATCTTAAATTAAATGAAATGTCCATTAGTTTATGTTGCAGGCATTGAATACACAATATGGACTTCTCCAGCCCTCCACACACCTGTGTGTCCTCTGATGCCTGTAGGATCAGTGGAAGTGTTTATGGCACAGGTCATGCCCTACGTCACTGTCAGCCTTGTCCCAATAGATCTGGCTGGCATGCTCTCACTATGGGAGTCATAGTATGACTTGTTTGTGGATGGCCCTCAACCTTCTCCTCTGGTGAGGCAGGCTGTGAAAAGTCAGCACTGGTGGAAATGGTATGTGATGTGGAGGGTCCACTTTGGGATTGATTTGTGTCTTCCTCCTCATCTTTGTGAGTTGCCTCACCTGCCTCAGGCTCTGCCTCTTTTGTGTGCTGTCCAGATACACCTGTGTTGCAAAACAAATCTAGTCAACTTCTGTTTTATCTGTTTGTGTACTGTTGCAAAGTCATCCTGTGCCCTGGGCACACCCCACCCTTTTGCTGACTGGTACTGGTGGTAAATGACTCTGACTGACCCTGGGCTATGGCTAACCAGGCACAGGGCCGGTGCTATGCTGAAAGACACTTAGAATACAGTGCAAACACCAACATACACTAGGGTACACTATGGGTTGGGGTACCCCTGTGATTGGCATGACCAACCCTATAAGGCCCTAGTGCATAATAGGGCAGGGGAATTGAACTACTTCTAAGTCCCTAGCATACAATAGAGCATAGCAGTTTAGAGGCCAGCAACCTTCTTTGCACTTGAATGTGTGCACTGCTGAGCCTGAGGTCAGTTTAAAAGTAGCCCTGTGTTGCATGACTTCTTTTTAAAAGTAAATTGTGCCCATACTTGACTTCGGTGTTTGGGGCACTTAAAAATGTATATCCTACAAAGTGTTGGCATATTAGGTACTCACAAGGTCTTCTCTAGGTGTCCCAGGGGTGGAGGGTCAGGTATTTATAAGGATGACCCTTATAAAATGAGTTTTATATGCCCTGGGTTAAGTGAAATTGCACATTTCACCCCCACATTGTGATAAAGTGCTTCACAACATTGACTTTGGTGCTAAAAGCACTGTGGAGGGAGGATCTGCAATATTTATCCATATTCAGAATCCCTGAAGTCTCCCCTAGGTATACCAGGGGCGGGGGTCCTGTAGATATAGGCATAGTACTTATGACCTATGTTTTTATAAGCCCTGGTGCTGGAAAAATGGCCCAAGTGATTTTTCCCATTGCAAATCCCCTGCCACATAGGTTAACATGGCAAGAAGTTATTAACTAATAACTCTTGATAGGAGAAGGCTAAAAATACAATTCAAAGACTTCTCAGAATCTTATTAATAAACTCAACAATATGATATTGTTTAATTTCTCCTAAAATGTACAGTCAAGATGTTATAAGACTTTCTTGTCTGTAAGCCTAGATTCAGCATTCTAGTGGTCTGTCGTGACTGATCAGAGTTAAGTGAATTAGCCAGGCTTCTTTGAGGAGTTGATAAAGAGCTGCTAGGGTTGACTAGCTTTGCTGGGAGGGCAGTGTACTGATATACAGGAATGCCAGAGCAGAAGGGGGAGTCGTAAACAATGGACATTAAGGGAAAAGGAAGACACCAATGTCATTTACAACTCAACTCTTTGGAACCCAGCCAGATACTAGGATTAAGGAAGGAATTAGCATATGCAAGGAAGAGAGAATATGGAGATTAGCCATCCTAGGGGTGTGTTTAGACAGCTCTTCTCTTCCTCCTTAAAAATCAGCCATTATGAATTTGGAAGAAATGGTGCACAAAATAGTCTCTGCAGGAAGTGGTTAGACCTTGGGGCAGTACCCTACACCTGATTGGACATGAGTGACCTCCTGCTTGACCCAGAGAACTTGGAATAAGTATCTGAGAGGGGCAGAGCCTCTCAGATATGCTGCTTGAAACTTAAGAAAGCAAGAAGGGCCATGCTGACAAGTTTGATGTGCATTTTCTAAGGCCTGCACTCTGAAGATTGCACTTTCTGCACCATCTGGAACTACAGCCATGGGGACTACCTTGCTGTAAAAGGACTAAAGAGTGGACTCCCTGCAAGCTACAGGTTTACAGAGCTCACCTGGAGCATCACCACCAAGACTCCTCAACCTGGAGACCTACCAGTGGATTTGTAAGGGTTTGTCCAAGTGAATTGTGGGAACTGAAGTCCTCAACTTTCAAGGACCATCTTGAAGCTTCCGGACCCTTGGAGTGAGGTTGAGATACCTTGGGACCCTTTGGGGATCTTCAGGAAGAAGTTCCAGAACTTTGGAGAATTTTCGAGCAACTTTGGAAAAAAGCTCCATAAGGGGAATCAACTCCACCCTCAACCACGAGCCGGCCTGCCGTCCAGATTTGTCCCGCTGAAAAGCTATGTAGGTCCTACTTCCAGAGTTTGACCGGGAGTAGGCAAAATCCAAGGCCGGCGAACACTCACCGAATCCAGCCTGGTGAAGAGCATTTATGGACTCCATGAGAGAAAGCTCAGTTTCTAAGGCCGAACAGGCAAAAGGTGACCAGGAGCAACCGTGAAAGCCAAGTCGCCTGCCTTCAACCGCGTGTCAGCCTGGATCCTTGGTTTGCCCACTGTAATTCTCCGGAGGTCAGACTTCCATACGTTTCACTGGGAGCTTGTCGCAAGGCAACCCAGCGAAGCCTCACAGAATCCAGAATGGTTGAGAGCTTCGAGAGACCCCAGGAAGAAAAGCTCCAGAAAAGTCCAAAGGTAAAAACTGTGACCGAGACTTACTGTGAGGGGTAGCTGAAACTTTACTACTACTAATAATCCACTTTCCAACAGTACCAACTAATCATGCCTTTGTGTTTTAGTTAGAATAAACTTTGATTAACTTCACTGTGTGTTATATACTACATGTCCCATGATGCCTTGGTATAGCTGCAGTAATTGTTACCTTAGCGGGTGCCTGTGGATGACCCATTTGCATTAACAGTACAATGTACCTGCAGCACTTACTAGGGTTGGGACCAGGAGTTGAGGTGTCCAAGTGTTCAAATTCAGTAACTGCCTCAGGCTCAATGGTGACTTCCACCTTCACTGTTGCACATCTCTCTCAAAGGTCTCTGGAAACCATATTCTCTACCTGAGGTTGTACCACTTCTTATGTATTTCCTTCACAGAGCGCTGAGTAACCCCAGCAGCATTAACTTTTCCCTGCATGTCAGTCCAGATTTTCTTTTTTGTGCCTTATAGACAGTCATAGAGGCCTTACCAAACAACGTATCATGGTCGGTGCAGCATTCAGCCATGAGGATTTCAATATCCTTTTCACTAAATGTACATGTTCTTTTCCTGCCCTCTGTCTCCTTCTCTCCTTTTTGGCTTGTCATGTTGGTTAGGGTAGGAGTGTTGTTTCCAGAGGCTCACAGATATCAGTAGTCAGAGCAGCCTGCCACACCTTCTCTCTGTCTCTCTCTTTCTCTGGCAGCCACTGAGGAGCACTTCCTGGCTCAGGTGTTTGGGCTTTAGGGTGTGACCCTTGTTCCAGGAAGTGTTTCTCAATATTTTGAAAATGCATTCGCTAAATAGGTAATCGCAAATTGTGATTTCTAAAATTTTGAACCGCATGATCTGTGAGTCACAATTTCAATACATAAGGCCTACGTACATCCCAAATTGTGATTCCCTATTCATGATTTGCAATATTTTGCAAATATGAAATCGTAATTTCTGGGCTTCACCATTGTATTGGGTATTGTTAGAATTCAGGTCAAACACCCACTTCGTGGCACACTGACCTGCAATAAAAAGAAACCAGGGACAAAATATTAAAAATATTGGTAGTGAAACACATACCCGAAACAGTTCTCAGTGCTGCCTAGGTATGGGCGCTTGAAAAAGGGATACCCCAGTGTGTTGTCTCCCCCTAGTGGGAACATAATATAACATATGTATTCATGAAATGAAATGAAATGAAATGAAACGTAAACTTATAAAGCGCGATTACTGCCCTGGGGCATCCAAGCGCTAACTAGAAAGTGAAATCGCTGTCAGGGGAAAGAAGCTGGAGAATTAATAGTGAGCGTTAAAGAGAAAAGTCTTAAATTGCTTCTGGAAGGAGGACAGGTTAGGGTCGGCCCTCAGCTGAAGGGGAAGCGAGTTCCACAGTCTGGGGACATTGTAAGAGAACATCCTGCCACCAGCTCTTGCTCTCTTTATTCTGGGAACTGTGGCCAAGAAGGCCTGGCTAGAGCGGAGGTTTTTCCTAGGGTGATACTGTGTAATACGTTTGCGGCTGATTACCGGTCCTGTGTGCCAGAAGGCCTGATAGGATATGCACATTGCCTTAAAAACAATTCTTTGCCGCACCGCGAGCCAATGCAGGCTGCTCAGCCCCGGTTTATCTGACAGTCTGCGAGGTAACTGGAGCAATGTGCGTGCTGCGCAATTTTGGACTATCTGCAGCTTGCGCAGTGTGTAGTCAGGGGCACCAAGATACAGAACATTGCTAAAGTCCAGTCGAGACTGGATCAGGCCCTGGACGGCCACTTGCTTAGCTTCCATAGGTAGAATTGGAAGAACTTTTTTCAGCATTCTAAGGAGGCCAAAACAAGTTGCGGAGAGTTTAGTGGCCTGGGTGCTGAAAGTCAGGGATCTGTCCAGCCATACCCCCAAGCTTTTTATGTTATCCTTGGGTACTGGAGGAGCACCCAAGCATGAAGGCCATAGGGAGTCAAAGTGCGTTAAGGCCATGGGGCCCAGGAGCATCAGCTCAGTTTTATCCCCATTAAGCTTAAGGGAGGACGTCGTCATCCAGTTTTTCACCTCCTCCAGGCATTTCATTAACCCCGATTGTGCTGATTGGCCATCCTCCTGCACCAAGGAGACCACTAGCTGCGTGTCGTCCGCATATGAGATGATTTTAATGCCAAACGGACGAACAACATCAGCCAGTGGTCTCATATAGATGTTAAATAGCGCAGGGCTTAAGGAGGAGCCCTGCGGAACCCCACAGTTCAATGGTCTACTCAAGGGTACAGTGTCTCCCTCGAAGATCTGAAAAGACCTATTACTCAGAAAGGATTTGAGCCAGAGTAGTGCCCTGCCTGATATTCCAACATCCGAGAGGCGTCTCAGCAGCGTGCCGTGGCTGACCGTGTCGAATGCTGCACTCAGATCAAGGAGGACCACTGCCACTGATCCCCCCTGATCTAAGATCCTTCTGGTATCCTCGGTGACTGCTAGTAGAGCAGTCTTTGTCCCATGTCTAGGTCGAAAGCCCATCTGGGTGGCATCCAGCAGCTGGTTATTCTCGAGAAAGTCCATCAGATGGATATTGATGTGCTTCTCAAGAATTTTGCTCACCCATGGGAGCAAAGAGATGGGGCGGTAGCTGCTGAAGTCAGCAGGGTCCAGGTTTGTTTTTTTAAGCAGAGCACGTACCATGGCCTGCTTCCAGACAGGCGGGACAGTGCAGGAGGTGATGGAAGCGTTAAGGAGGTTCATGATAGTGGGGAGAACGACCTGAATTACCGTGGTCATTGCCTCTGGTGGAGCTGGATCGCATGGTGACCCTGATTTTACTTAGTGGGCTAAAGATTCCAGGGACTGGTGGTTTAACAACGGGAAGTGTTCCAGAGTTGCCGGGGGTTGAGGCAGAGCTTCCACCAGACTTACCCCTGCCTGAGCAGAGGGGTCTAGCTCTATGGTAGGGAAGGAAGAGTAGATTTTATGAACTTTTTGATGGAAAAATTCTACCAAATCATTACAGTGGGCTATGGTATTACACGGATACGCAGCAGGGGGGGAGGTTTAATGAGGCTCTTCACTATCTGAAAGATTTCCTTCGGTTTGGATTTGGCCCGCATGATTTGTTTAGAGAAGTAAGCTGATTGGGCAGTTTTTACATCATCTTTATAGGCTCTGATTGCCTCTCTATATTGAGTTTTATCATCCGAAGAGTAATCCAAGCGCCACCGTCTTTCTAGTTTCCTGCAGTGCCGTTTTTTTTTCCCTGAGTTTCTCGGAAAACCAGGGGGCAGTTTTTTGTGGCCGTTTCATGGTTACTTTACGGAGGGGAGAGCGGCCTCGAGAGAATTCGTAATCCACTCTTCATATTCTTGATTGGCTACGCAGGGATCCCCATTATAAGGGGGGCGGGAGGACATAAGACTATTAGACCAGGATTCCACTGGAAGTCTAGCCCAGTTTCTGGAGTTCCTCACAATGTGGGAACATAATATAACATATGTATTTATAAAGCGCACGTATCACCCAAGGGTATTAAGGTGCTGAACAGATGTTTGTTGTTACCCAACGGTACTCATTTTATCAACCTCAGATGGATGAAAGGCTGAGTGGATCTCCCAAGGATGGAACCTGTTACCATAAGGCCGAACATAGGCCCTATAGTGGAAACATTTATCCACTAAGCCACCAGACCCGTCTAAAAAAAACCGCAATGATTTATGGACTTGTCTATTGACTATCGACAGATCATTAATTGTCGGACTGGACCATTGCTCATATTTACAAGATAATGGGAAATTGTGATATGCTTACTAAAAAATTCTTAAGGTATATCTAGATGATCAATTTACGTGAAATACAGGTTGGAAAAGTTTGATACAAATTCGAGCACACTGAAGAAAGTTTATTTTGCCATGTGACAGATTTATGATTGTGCGGGCTCTGGTTGCTACCTAACTGATGCAAATCACTACATTCCACTGTTGTCGATCATATGACAAGCACATTCCTCTCAGAGAGTAAATTCATTAATATTCATACCCAACTCGCAATTTTGAATATTTCCTGTTTGATAGTCCAGCTGGGTAGCACTGCTCCTCAGGCAGGGGACATCGTACCTGTCAGGCAGACTGTGTAACGTGACAAGTCGAACATTGCTCTAGACAAGCAGATGCCCATTTAAGATTCCACTGGTACATGAATTTCCAAATTTACAACGTTTCTCTAAAAACTCAGCAGCAAACTGCACAAGGCCCAAGTATAACTGTCTGCATCTTTTCAATGGAAGATTCATTTAATTTCCATAAATCTAGAGAACATTTTCAAATGCAGCAATATCACATCACAATATTTAAATCAATACATTAGTAAAGAATATATGTACGATTGAAAAGATACTCATTTGGAGGCATGCAATATTGAAGTGCAATGTTGCTTAAAAAAGAAACAAAGAAAACACTACAGCAAACAGGATTTCGAGATATCTGTCGTTCTGAAGCTTTGCCAGGCTATGGAGGTAAGAACATTGGGAACAGAGCTCCTCAATCAAAATTACAGCCAGATTTTCAATAATATTAGGGCACAATTGTATGAGTAACCACTGACTATCATCCTGAAATTGAGCTGGATGTAAACATTTAAGCGACAAAATTAAACGAGCAAATAAATTAATTTTCAGCACATTTTTGCAAACATTTGGCTATGTTACCATAGGTAAACGCCTGATGGTGTAGAGCAGAGAAGTGTGACAAAAGCTTAGTATTACTGTATATCTTAAAATGTGTCTTTAGGGTATAAAATGCAGAAACCCAAATTGACATGCATTTGTTGCCTAAAATCACACTCTTGCAGCCCTCTACATGAGTCCCAGATTAGTGAAATGTGAGGCCTCTTGAAAAACTAGTATTTGTTTCCAAAATCTTTAAAACCACAGTGTGTGTAAGTGTGTAAATCTTTATTGTTTAAGTTATTTAAAACCATAACAATGTCATAATACAAATATGGTATCCCTATAAAATTATTAAAAAATATTTAAAAGAAAGAGAAAAAACATGTTAATTGTTTAGTCATAAAAACCGGAAGCGGTATCCTTTTCATGAGGCCAATTTAAAAGTTTGTTCATAATTCTGCATCATCATATTGTTCTCGAGTTATAGTTTTTGCAGCTAGTGACATATAAAACATGTTAAACATTTTTAAAAAATTGCAATAAAGTTCTAAACATTATTGTTATTGAAGTGCCACATAGTTTTTCTCATAAAACAATAGGAATGTCATCATTTTACAGGTAAGCTGAGGGTCTGTAGTGCCAAGTCCTCTAATGATTGCAGATCTACAAGTACGAATTCCTCTGTCATTAAAAGCCTTTTTTAGTAGAGCAACCCGTTTTGTTTTTAGGCTGGGGCAGACACATATTAGATGATCTGACGCCGGTATACTTCCATGATGGTTGTTCAGCCAGGCTTGGTAATACCCCAAATCTAGTTGCTATTAGCTTGCGTTTCAAGTGGGGCGAGTATGTTGCGCCGAGATATTCCGCCTGTCGGAGTGATGTATAGGATTGCAGAACCATCCAGCTGTGGGATCTTTTTGCTAAGGTATATTTGTCCTCCAATAATGATTGTAGTTTTGCCGCCTTGTTTGTTAAGCTACGGAAGATTTGGAAGGAAGGGTTATTCGTCCATCGTCTCGGTGTCATTCAACGCCATTTTCAAGAATTTGCCGTAGCTTGAGTTTGGATCATCCTGGGCTTGCCACAGAGCGTCATTTAATAAATTAGATCGATTCTGCCACAGTTTATACCAAGTTTTGATCACGGCATATCTTCTCTCAGTTTCCTGCTTGATAAGGCCGAATTCCAGTCGGACCCGTGCCGGAGCTGCAGATTGTGGTAGACTGAAGACTTTTTTGTAGGCCTTTATTTGTAGAGAGTCTAGGATTTTTCCATCTTTACCATTTAACACTATGCTTGCATAGGTTATTGCAGGTCGTAGCTTCGCGGCCATCACTGAAAGTAGTGGCGTGAATGAAGGACCATATAGCTTCTTTGCAATAGCACAAGAAGCATAAATAATTCCATTTCCTTTTTTTCAAGATGTTGTTTCTGAAATTGAAAGTTTAGTCTTTTGTCTATGTATACCCCAAAGTACTTATAGGTACTTACTATTCCAAGGCGCGTCTCTCCCATTTTGAATTGATACTTCTAGCGTGTACAGTTCGTGAGTGACATCGTTTTTGTTTTTGTATTGTTAATTTCCAGTGCGTTGGTATTAGCGAACATCAGGAGTTCATTGAGTGCTCTTTGAAGACCTATGCGGGTCAGGCTGAACAAAACTATATCGTCTGCATACGAGAGATGCGTTATGGGCAATGTTCCCAAACGGGGTGGATGTGTATTTGCTTGATCCAGTCAGGGTGAGAGGTCTGCCATAAAGAGATTAAATAAATAGGGGGCTAATACACAGCCTTGTTTTAATCCAATCTCAGTTTGTATCTTTTTGGATAATTTAGTACCATTCGCCATTTTCACACGGACCCACTTGCACGTATACAGTTGTATAATGGGACGTAATATTGTTTCCGGGAGACCCAGATTCTGTATTTTGGTCCATAGTAGCCCGCGATTCACGCAATCAAATGCGGATTTGAAGACTATAAAACACAATTGTAGTGGTCTTCGCTGGCATTTGCACTTCTCAGCTATTATGGCAAGAGCTAAATATTTGTTGTAGTGCCACATCCTTTGCGGAATCCGGTTTGGTTTAATGGAATCAGCCCGTTTGTATTTGACCACTTTACCAGGTCCTTCAGGATTAGTGAGGCCAAATATTTCGCTTCCACGTCCATATGTGCCATTAACCTATAATATGCCGGATCTGGCCTGTCACCTCCCTTGAAGATCGGATTTATGATTGATCCCTTCCAGCTTGTGGGGAGGGTATTTGTTAAACTGATTTCATTGTAGAGACCTGATAGCGATTTTGCCCAATAGTCGGGATCAGCCCTGAATGTGGCCTGGGGGATGCCATTTTCGGCCTGGGGCCCCATCATTGCGACCCTTTTTTATTATTCTGGCAATATCTTCTACTGTGTGGCATTGAATTTCCAGGGCTATGATGGTACCGGCATCTTGAGATCCAGGGTGATTCTTTACTGAGAGTTCTGGGATAAGAGTTTTGCTGTTAGCCTTGAATGCACATTTCGTGGATGATGTGTGATTTTCAAATGTTTTATTTAGCTGGACTGCCCATACATTCTCTGATACCGAGACATTGTTGATCACTTTTTTTGATCTTATTGTGCCATCTACTAATTCCCAAAAGTGCCTGTCGTTTGCTTGTTTAGCACTAAAAAGTAGCTTCGTCCAGAGGGTCTCCTGTTGCACTTTCAGATCCTTCCAGATTTGGATTTTCTACCGCCTCTTAATGATCTTTATATCCCGCCATGTGTGATTTGGGACTTTCTGTTTATTATATTTCCTCACCATCTTTCTCAGCTCTTTTCTTAGCAAGTAGGCCTTCCTGGGCATATTTACATCGGGCTTGAACCTACTAGTCTGTGCATAATTAATTTTGGGTGCATGAATCAATAGTGTATTTGCGAAGCTGGACCAGCTCTCTACTGGGTTTTTACCTGATGAATTCTTAGCTTCAAATATTTCTTTTGCTAGTGCTGTTAGTTCAGGTAAGGTTTCTGCTGACCATCTTATTCTTTTCAGATTTGTTGTAGTCAATTGACCCATCTCTATGGGAGCTAGACGATGTTTTTGATGGCCTGTTTCCAGTTCGAATACCTGATATGAGTGATCACTTCGAGTAGAATATTTGATCTTATATTTCGTCAAGCGAGCGAGTAAAGGAAGCGTTAAGATTGTATAATATAAGATTGACTGTGCGTGACAACCCTGATAGGTCCACCGCGGAGGAGTGTCATCTTTAGTTCTCCCATTTAACACTCGCAAGCCTAGATGTTCTAATGTCAGGACCAGCTTTTGCCCATTTAAATCATGTCTCTTTAGTAATGAGGATGATTGTGGAGGAACAGACCATTGCTCGTTGTCCGCTATCAGCTGGTCATCATCATCTGGTGTATGGATTAA
Source organism: Lissotriton helveticus (assembly GCF_964261635.1). Lineage (NCBI taxonomy): Eukaryota > Metazoa > Chordata > Amphibia > Caudata > Salamandridae > Lissotriton > Lissotriton helveticus. Next base: position 1,094,139,542 of record NC_136059.1, read on the forward strand.
ATATGAATTGAAGTCGCCGGTTATTATCATCCCACACTGGATTTTCAAATCTGATAGAAGTGACTAACCGCATCAGTTTTTCAGATTGTGCCTCTTTTTTTCTCACGTTTGGATGAAGGTAGAGATTTATTAATATCACTGTTGTTTGATTTTTAGGACCCTGGACCATTTTAATTACTTGTAGGTCTGATGTCGTACTCGGTAGTTGTTCTGTTTTTATATTTAGAGCAGTTGATATATAAGTTGCTAAGCCACCCTTCGGCCTTCCATATTTGTGTGTTCTGGTTGCCTTTACTTGGTGGAGTGTATAGTTAGCCACATCCTTACAATCCATCATCCATGTTTCTTGGAGGGCAATGATGTCATAATACTCCCAATATGCTGGGGCATTATCTTCCTCTAGTTCCTTTTTTGCACCCGCGATATTCCAAGATAGAAATTTTACGATACTATTATTGGTGCTTTTGCCCTTTGTGGCAAGTCATTCTGTTTTCCGAACATTTAAGGCTGTAGCCATCCAATTCCATTTGTTACCATCTTGTTGTGTGGTGGTACTCCCCGTAACATCTTTAGAGGGGTTTATTTTTCCTCTAGCATTTTGTAGTACTAAGTATACTGGGATGTTCCGTCGTTCTTCTTTTGGATTCTTTGGTACAGTTAGTAAAGGTGAGGGATATCTTCTCTTTGTTGGTCTTGTCATTGTGATACCTCAACTTTCGAACTCTTGTCTGGCATTCAGTATTAGAGCTACTATTTCTTCGTTTTTCCAGGTCGATAGTTTTTTTTCTATGCAACTATTTTCTTCTTTCTCGATGAATTCAATTGACAGCAGGTCTGAAGTGGTCAAATACTTTAAGGTAGGGATTTCAGCTATTAGTCTTAATAAGCTCCCTCTATTGAGGAGATCTTGTTGCCCCTGCGAGATATAGTGGGGGGTCAATATGATCTATTTGTTCAGAATATTTTCTTGATTGTTTCCAGATGGTTTAACTATAGGTGCTGAGCATTGAAGTACCTCTCTTTGACTGATTCCATGTCTGTCACCTGGTCGCTTATTGATTTTGATTATAATTTTTTTTTTTTAAACCACAGAATATCAGGTGCCGTAATATTTATACAACTCTATCTCAAATAAACAAACATTGATTGCTCTCTCTTTAAAAATACATAGATTAAAAGCTGGAGTAAGAGTGAGTGGAAAGGAATAGGACCTGAATTACCCTACATTTAAAACTTTACTCTGCTTTTTACAACTATTTCTCAGTTTTGGTACTTTCATCATAAGGAATAAGCATACATTGCTTTAATTTACAAATGTACCTAATTATCTCTTTGACAGTGGAGGCTGGCACAGGTAAGAGCGGCGAGGAAGGGACGGGGCAGGGTGGGGGAAGTCGACATATGAAAGGATAAGTTACATTAAATAAAAATAAAAAACACCTTGCGCCCACGGCATTTCCGACTCAACGCAGTGGGCAAAAGGTGAGTGGTTTTATTGTTTTGGTATTTAATTTAACTTATCCCGTCATATGTCGACTTCCCCCACCCCAACTTCGCCCTGCCCTGCCCCACCAATCCACCGCTCTTACCTGTGCTGGCAGGGACTTCTTTTTGAGGCTTTATATTTTAGTTGTACTGCTTAATCAAGAAGAATCTACATTGTAATCTGTTTTAGCAAAAGATGAATGATTGAAAATGATGCTTGAACCATTCTTTTGATTTTTTCACAGTAATTCTACATACCTATTGCTTATCTCTTTTCATACTTCCTCCTAAACTTTCAATCACTTATGTTCCCTCTCCCCCTCCAAGACTCCTACTTAGGCCTGCCCCTCTGTCATTCAGATTTGAGACTAAAATTATGACAACAGCAGGAAGCCATTTTAAATCTTAACAATGTATAATCTTCCTGGGTCAAAGAGTTATTTCTTCTGACATGTATTTTAAAATGTTCAACATCTTTATAAAAGACGAAGAAATATAATATTAGTAACTGGGACGAGATGATAGGAGAAACCAATAACAAACTAGTCAAAACATGATATATACAACATGTAACTTACAATTAGACTTGTCAGCCAAAAAAATGTATCTCTTGCTCCACTGGAAGTCAGGTAATAGCCCCTTCACAGAAGAACGGCTAAACAAATTAGTCTAGCAGCATGGGTGGTCAGCAGGACTCCAGATCCTAAATTGAAAATGGAGTGCCAACATCTATGCAAAAAGCAATGAATGTTAAATAAAGCAATTATAGATGAAACTTCTGGTGCATTACTGGCAAGATTTGTGTCAGTCACTGAATATGTAGCTTTTATTTTCATGTTCTCCTTTTCTTACTTTTTGGAATTGTTATATCTATCGGTGCCTAGTCTTTTTGGTCGATTTAGAGAAGATCGCGTGCAGATCATCTTGAAACACCATTGGAGACCCATCTGCAGAGATGCCGACAATCATCAGCACTGAGGTTGGGGCTGGCTGGACAACGTGAAAGATGGTGGTGAAGGGTTGTTAACAGTGCTGGTTAGGCTGAAGGGCCCATGCAGGTCTGTAGGAGCAGGAACAAAGCTTGGTGCACTAATGTTGACTATTGAGTGATAGTGGACAAGGGGCAATGCCTAATGTGTGCAGGTGGTTGGCACTGGCACTCATTTTTGGAGTACCCTACTTATTTTTTAGCATCTGATTTTGATCCAGAGCAAGAGAGAGGCAGAACAGGGAAAAAGAAAGAGGGCGAGACAGATGCAAAGCAGTGACAATCCGAGAAAAAGAAGAAAGTACCTGCCATAGAGGAAAATGTGAATGATGAAAAAAGGCATGAGGTGAGTACAAGAGTAAGGGAGCTAGGCATTCAGCAAACCAGGCATTCGGCTCCTGGCAAGAACATTGGCCCCTGCACTTAAAAAATAAGGATAAGGGGTGAATGATTAAGTAGCTGAAACGGACAAAGGGAGCAAAATAAACATAATCACAGACTGCAGCTAAAATACAGACAAGTTCAGCTTGCAGCTGCCATACAAAGGATTCGTCGTGTCATAAAGAGAAGAAATAAAAGCAGCAGCAGAATAGATTTGTTATGAGTAATGCGTGTAATGTTACCATTGCGTTATTGAATGTTTAATGTACTCATTTTAGCGTTTTCATTTTTAATACATCACTAAACCTCTGGAAACGATAATAATCTGCAGCATTTTTCTCGAATCCTAAAAGTTCATAAATATTGGTGATTGTAATGCTTAGGCAGACGTGGTAAATGACTCTGAAGCCACTACTCAATTGGAATTAATGAGGCTTTTGGGCATCTGCCAAAACATAAATCAATCGACCTACAAGAAAGAGAACATTTTCTATTTGTTAGCAATGTGTTTTCAAGGTGTCGGGAGTTCCAACCGGGGGAACTGGCTATCTGGTGATTCAACAAACATGCAGTTTTAATTAAACATTATTATCCACAGACATTGCCTTCATGCTCTTGTCAGCACGGCCACTGAGGTATATTTGCTGAAATTTCAGAGATGTACAGAGACGTTCTTAGGTGCCCGGCTCTTGCATTGGCAACTATGGCTCTCAGAGAGGAGAAAGAGATATGCCAATGCTGACACTGGCTGGCACCATATTGAATGCTCAGTATTAGCATGCGGGCCTGGCTCGCCCCTTCTTATAGGCAGCTGGTGAGCAAACCCCAGGGTTATAGGCCTTGGACAACGAGCCACCCTTTCTTATTCCCCACCCCTTGAAACTGCTTCAAAAAGCAGGCTTGAACAGAGGGGCATATCACCAACAACTAACGATAATTATCGCTATGTTGGCTTAGCGGCAATATTTTTATCGCCGAGCTGCAGCGATTTTAATCGCTTACGAACCTTGGGGCATATCACCAACAACTAGCGATAATTATCGCTATGTTGGCTTAACGGCAATATTTTTATCGCCGAGCTGCGGCGATTTTTATCGCTTAGGAACCTTGCTATTATCAAGGTTTATCTCCTAAGCGATAAAAATCGGCTGAAATGCATGAAAATCGCTGAAAAGTCAGCGATATTCATGCATTTACCGAGCTAATGCTCTTAGCCATGTTATCCACCTACCATTGGATAACATGGCTAAGAACGGCTCAGGGGCAGGTGTTAGCTTTTGGAGATATTCGCGCTTAGCGCGAATATCTCAAAAAGTTGGTAATAGGAGATAGCGATGTTAGCGACTGTTTCCAGTCGCTAACATCTTGGCACGTCCACTTTGCATGTCATTAGTGATAAATTTCACTGACATGCAAAGCGGGGCCCAAGATGGTCGCTATCTCCTACTAGCTGTCGCTAACTGGTGTTAGCGACAGCTAGGTAATAGGGAGATCATTTTATCTCCGCTTTCTTGGCTTTTAAAGCCAAAAAAGCAGAGATAAACCCCCTTGATAATATGCCCCTCAGTTTCCTAATTACCTCAGCTTATCCCCACGTGCTCAGAATGTGGTGCCCAATGTCATCCATATGCAGGATCACTGCAAGACATCGGTCTGAAATATTAAACAGTATATGCTCACCTTCAGGTGTGTTTGATCCTATTGTGAAAGCAAGGAAGTGGTTGATGATGAATTATCACAGTGCCTTGTGACACATTATCAGCGGAGGCTCCTCTGTTATAGCAGAGGAGTGTCGCCAAACTGAAATGACCCCAGAGAAGAAAAATAAAGTGGTAATGAAGCTAATTCATTACCATTTTAATTTTTCTCACCGCGTCCCGAACAGAGTGCCCGGACGGAGCTGGCCAAATGGCAGCAGCAGGGAGAAGGGTGGGCTGCCCTGTGCTCTTGTTTAAAGTGTACACGTTTCCTTGGCTGGCTGTCTTGCATGGCAGCCATACATGAGCACTTTAAAACTCTCAACCCAGCTGCTGTAAGTGCAGGCATTCATTGCCCTCAGGAGTGCCGACAGAGGCTGCTCCCTTCAATCAGGCAGCTGCTCTCATGAGCATGAGAGCAGCACCAGCATTGGCTTGGGAGCCTGCCTCGAGGAGAGAAGACGACGGAGGACTTCGCCTCATTGCAGGAAGGTAAGTGTTATATTTAATTTAATGTATTCTTATTTTTATTTCCTCCGCCTCACCACTCTCGGGACATGCCAGCTGACACTGCACTTTATAACCCTTTACACAAGTATTTACTTAATAATAAAGATGGTTTGTGTAGCATTTATGAAGTCATCTCAAAACATTGTCAGGGTGCTGAAGTATAGGAAATATACAATGTAATGTTCAGGAAAGCTTCTTGGCCAGAAGGTTCCTCTTGGTGGGTCTCACCATTAAGGGATAGATCCTCAGATCCTTGATGCTTTGGATTTGGAATGTAACACTCTTCCTTACTTGGAGAGTTTGACATTTGTTCATTTGGCAATAGAACTTATGTTTGATTCATACACACCAATCAGGCTAGTCATTGCACATTGCTCTAATTTCGATGTTTGATGGTCTTCCTGTAAGAATTGTATTTTGATTTATATTCTAGAGGTTACCCCTGACGAAGGGCACTCATGCTGCCTGAAATGCATCGGATATTGATGTGAAAATATTTTACCCTTTCATGGATTGTTTACTCTAAAGAGACATTGATGAGAAAATGAAAATTCAGAGATCTTCATGATAAGAATCTGACAATAACTTTGATTTTGATGTGAATAAAACATCTATTCTGCAACACGCCAAAACTTTGGAATTATACTATGATTTAATCATTACCCACTTCGTGGATTTTGAGCTGTGCACAGGGGGACATCTCCTCTGTAGGAGATGCAACTTTGTTTCATTTCATATGATTACACTTTGTGGATAGAATGTGAAGCCCCAGGAGCTCGCCACACACAACAACTTTTGATCAACGGGTAGTGCATGTCCTAATCACATGTAGGGTCGAAACGTCGTCAAAATCCTTACGACAGTGAAAAGATATCCCTTTACAACTTTGTAGAGGAGCATTTCTATGAACTTTAATGCTTGTATACAAGCTCTACATAACGATTTAAATATCATCAATCAATTCTTTATTTAGGGTTTAAATCATAAAAGTACATCATAACATTAAAATTAATGAATATACAGTAAAACACCAAATATGAAAACATTAAAATACATACCATGACAAAGCCTAAAACATAATCTCCTTGTAATACATGAAATCAAGCAGTGCAAACCAAATATACCATAAAAATATACATCTTTATTCTGAAACTAATTGTGTTACCTCATATCATCCAACTCATCGCCTATAGGTGATGTCATACAAAGTGCAACGCAAATGGGAATTCAGCTCAACTAAGCGCCCCATAAAAAAAAATTAAAGGAGGAGCAGTTACTAATTACATCACAAAACGTTAGCCACTCCAGCACCATCTTCAGTTGGTTTGAAAGTTGAATCTAAGGTGCATCTCCTGAGTCTGTGTCAAATTGCCTTATCATCTTAGCTTTAATGATCTAACTCAGTGAAGATTCGCAAATGCCCAGACAATGGGTTCTTTTGTCAAAGCTTGCAAGAGACTCATTGCCATTTCACATTGCCTCACCCCCCATTGCTTACAGATTGGGAGGATCCAGGATTTCCTAGGCTGGACACAAGCAGGAAATAAGAAGAAAAAGTGTTGCAGATTCCCATCCGACTACTGACACATTGGGCAGGCCAAACTCATGTCCACCTTAGATTTCCATTTTGCACAGAATGACTGCAAAGGAAGTGTACAACGTCTAAACCTAATGTACAGTTGCCTAGCTAAAGGGAATAAACTGCAATTTAAAAAAGATTTCCAAATATTGTATGATTTTATATTTAAAAAGGCAACAGTCCGAGCTCCCAGTCTCCTATTGGTCACCTCAATTGCCCATGTATGGGCGCAATAAGCTCCTTAAGTGCATTCTTGGAAAGAGACAAGGGGATAACCCAATCATTTCAACAGTCTTCTAGAGCAATTTGTGTAAGTCTCTCTCTAATGGATCAGGTCCAATGGATCTGTGGTTCTTATCTAGTTCAATTATTTATTTAAAAGCTTTATAATACTCTTCTAAGGCAGGCGATGACTTAAGTCTTCTCCAAAACAGAACTGTCCTCAACTGTGCTTTGAGGACAAATTGTTTTACACCTAAATCCTAGGGCAAGGGTATCAGGGGTGAGATCTCAGGAAAGTATTTTGAGCTTTACCCAAACAGGACAATCCAGCAAAGCCCCACATCTCTGCTTCATAATGGGCACTACCTTCCGCCTTCACATTATATTCTTTTAATGCAGGTAAAACTTGTCTAGTTTTAGATGCCCTATGCATTCTCTGTATCCCAGACGCATGGTGACATGAATTCTGTTTCACCTGTGAAGACCAAGACATGTTATGGGTGAATCGTGTACCTAAGTACACCCTCCCATATGATTAATCTTTCTCCCCCATTTCAGCTGAGTCCACAAATGGCATGGTTGCCTTCAAAGCTAACCCCTCAGCTAGGCCAACAATGACAATGCCAATACACTCAAATTCCTCTGTTGCTGGATTATTTTCACTGCTTGGCTTGAATGTATTCATAAGTTAATCAAGAATGTTTCCCTGTGACTGTGTTGCTTCCTCCCATCCCCGTTGGGGCTGACTGCACTATGTGGTCCAATAACTCTCATCATTTCTATGCTGTCACCCTGTATGCTTTTCTTTGATGGAGCCCTTGAATCACCTTCCAGTGATAACACTCTACATTGTTGAGCCCCACTTCCATCCTCCTTTCTCCCCTCCATTTTATCCCATTCTCTGATTAAAATGAATTGAGGATCTAAATAGTTTGAAGCTTTCTTAAGTTCTGCATAACAAGGTTTGGGTAATGTTCTATGTAAAATGGTTATGGGTTTTTATAAAAATTACAACTTTGGAGGGTTCTTGAAAAGACATTGCATAGTGACTTTATGCCCCTTCAGGGTAACAAAGACCCATACTGACCTGTGAGACCAGGCTAATTTATCTTTTGTTGCCTGCCCCTCTAAATGTTAATTCTCAGGTACCCCACCCAGTTGCCATGTTCACTAGTAACTTATTTTTGATTTCTGGCCGGCACCATTGGTTCCGTCGTCTTTCTGTGTATGTGCTCTCATTGAAGGCCAGCTGTTGTTTGTGTAGTCTGATGCACAGAAGATTGGGTCCTCAGGTTTTATTATCTGTTGCTGCCCTCCACTTTGTTTTGGACTTTCCACCGGATACATTCACCTCCTAAATGGTTCCCTGTGTATCTCAACATTCAACACTCAGTCCATTTTCCTTGCTGAATGTTTCTCAGCAACAGGCAGGAAGAAGCACTAACATCAGCACACAGCTATTTCTTACAAGTTGCTTTCATGGCTTGCACCCACTTTATTCTAGTCCAATACACTAGGGCCTAGATTCTGAAACAAATCACAGAACCGAGCTCAGCACCCAAAGAGGCTACGCTGCATTGCATGACAGGGAGTGAGCATTAGAGCTCCATATTCACAGAGATATGGCACTCCTCTCCCGCCTGCAGCGGCATAGTGCTAAGGTGCGCGCCTGACTGTACCATAGGTTTTGTAGAGAAAGGGTACCCTTCCTGTACAAAACACTATGGCTATACACACCGTAAAGCTTTTCCTACTTTGTATGTGTCCTGTACAGTACAGCACACATGGAAAATCAGAAAAATGGAAAAATGAAACAGTTCTCCTTTTAACACCTGCTTTCCAGCTGTGTTAATTTTTTATGCTAAACCCTGTCTACTAATGTTAGTAGGTAGGGTTTAGCATCAAAAGGCATGGGTGGATGCACTAGAATGCCCATGTAGCACCCCCTTGATGCAAAGTAATGCAAAGCAGTGTTTCACGCTGCTTTGTGTTACTTTCCCAATCAAACTAATACTAATGTCAATTAGCATTGGGTTGTTAATCCCCCAAAAAGGTTTACCATCGAGTTAGCATTAAAAATCAAACACGAACCTAACGCTAAACCTTTGTGCATCTGGACCTAAGCTTAATATAACAGCACTTACATTTTCTGCTGGACGACTGCCAATTTCAGCTGAAAGGATCAAATTAATGAGAACCAACATTTTAGTTTAGTATTAGGGGTATGCAAAGCTGCAAAGTTTTTTTGCAACCTCAGTGAATGTCTTTGTGAAAATTAGAACATTTGGTTAGTGTGAAAGTTTTTTTTACTGTAGAATACCTACATGAAAATTGGCACTTTTGCCGGTGCAGCAGACGTAGTTAAGGCTGCCGCCAATCAATGTTTATTTTAAATGTACATGGTTCTGCAGGTTGCTTGAGGTCAATCTTTTTTAATGTATCATGGAATGCATGCGTACCACATGTTGGTGTTGCCTTTGCCAAGCATATGTTATTTAATTGTATAGAGAAAGATGCTTGGGGAAAGCCTCTATTAATGTGAGGCAGGTATGCCTGCACAGCATACGTTGTTTTAATGGTACTCCCACATGGAAGTTATTTAAAATGCATATAACTCTACATAATCCTTAGTACGAGCCAAAATTTACTGGTGCGATGACTCCTTCATGCCCCCTTCGCGCTCTTGTAATCTTTACAGTTACTTTTTACTACTGTTCTTTGGCAGGTTTTAATTATAATTGTAAATTTTATTACCATAGTGCTTACAACCCCTGACAAGGAATTGTAGCATTTAGCAGCGAGTAGCATGCTACTCTTGAACCCAAGATTAAAGTAAAATAGTTAGATTAGTACAATGTACTTTCTTTTTCTTTGTGGATTAGTTATGGTAAGTGTGAGCTTTTGAGGAGTTTTGTGTGTTTGGTAGTATTTAGAGTAGGGACAGAATGATTCGAATGGATTAGAAAAAGGGGAGTTGTAAACAGCTATTGGGATTAGTGTGTGCCTATTAGTTGGGTGACTTGGCTAAAACAGGAGGGGGGAAACAATTACAACAAAGCAGAAAGCAAATAAAAACAGCTTCCAAATCTAGAAAAAACACAAAGGCACAAACTTAAAAGTAATAACTCAGAAATCTTGAATAAAGACAAGTTTCTTATGAATGTTGGCAGGGAAGTAGACAAGTGGTGAGATCCACAGCAAGAGCGTTGCTGATTCTGTAGGAGAGATGTTTTTATCAGGTGATATCAGTGCTTTAAATGGGCCGGTACTGTCCGGTATGGAGTACCGGCACTTTTTTATTTTGAGGAGGAGAGTACCGGCACTTCTCAAGAGAAATGCAATACCTTTAGTTGAAGAGTACTGGCACTTCTCAGAAACTAGCAGGTACTCTGCTACAGAGTACCTGAACTTTTAATTTTCCATTTCAGGCACTGAGTGATATGCTGGTGAGGAGAGCATTTAATAACCTCACCTCCTGCCCATAGGCTCCAGGTCTTATCAAATGACTCCTTTGATCCCTTCCTGCATGAGCTCCCGGCAACCTAATGCAAATCGAAGCATTTTGCAACCCGCGTCAGAGGTAGGAATTTCTATAAAAATGCATAATAATATTGAAATACAGTACCACATTATAAATGAGGTATATCCTTTTTTTTTTTTGTTTAAGAAATTTTTATTTGCATTTTGGGTTGAATACAACACATATGTCAAAAGTAAATGGAAAAGCACATAGATGAAGAAGCTGTTACAAAACATATGCGATGAGCAAAATACCAATAATAAACAGGGTCTAAGAAGAAGAAGAAAGAAGGATAGAAAAAGAAAGATGAAAACAAAGTAGGAAAAAAAAGAAGTGAAGGGTAAAAGGGGGGAGGAAGAAAGAGAAAGAAGAAGAGAAGAAGAGGTGGAGAAGTAGGATCACAAAAAACTCACTCGGGGAGTTGTTTGGAGGAAAGATAAGAAGTAAAAGGAAGCCAAAGAAGATCAGATTTGATTTTCAGGGGGACAGAAGAGGATGAGGTGATAGCAATTCTATGTTCGTCACAAACAAAATTCCACCAAGTTTGAACTGAGATTTTAGAATTATCTTTCCAACATAATAAAATAACTTTAAATGCAAGTGAAATAAACAGGTCCAACAATCTTGCAGAAGAAGAAATAATCTCTACTTCTGATGATAACGAACCTAAGAAAACATTCTGAAAAGATAACGTAATAGAGCAACAAAATATTCGCATACATATCTTCCAAATTTGCCTCCAAAAAGACAAAACAGGGAAACAGTCATACAACATGTGTTTAAGTGATCCAGTGTCTGTAGAACATGACCAGCATAGTATGGAAGATGTAGGGGAGAACTTATGAATACTGACAGGGGTGAGAAGGACTCTATGATATAGGAAAAGGAGGGATTGAGTAATGCGAGCGGCAGGAGACACTTTAAACAGTTTGGACCAAATGCGATCCCACAGGGAGATGGGGAAAGTAATATCAAGGTCATTTTCCCATGCAATCTCAACTATTGACTTAGGACGGTCAGTAACCAAGGACATTAGTGAAGTATACACAAGTGCAGCCTTAGGTTGACTAAGTGAGAATAAGGGATACAGTGACGAGGTAGGAACAAGAGAAGGTAAAACGTCAGGCATTGAAAGGGATGTTAGGTGAGATTGAATAGCAGAAGTAATAATAACATATTCAGTAATATATGACATAGGTAAGTTAAAACGTAGTTGTAAATCCAGAAACGGAATGAGAGAAACATTATCGAAAAATTGATGAACAAATGAAATATTCTTTTCTTTCCAGTGTTTAAAGTAGAATGTCTTGCCTTTATATCTAAGAAACTTGTTATACCATACCACAGATAATAAGAAACATTGTAAAGGGGACAAGTTGGAGGAGAAGACATTATGCAATACTGTTTGGGAATATTGTACCACAGGGAATTTGGTTAAAAAAGAACATTTTGACATAAACACTACATGTTGAAAGGGAAAATCTTTCAAGAGAGAGCGTTCTAAATGACCCATGTAGGTATAGGAGTATCATTAAAATCAAACGCCAATGAAAAAGATTGTTTAATCAAAAAGGCGGAATGATACGTTTTAAAATGGGGAAAGCGGACACCTCCCTCAGACTTAGGGCGGATGAGCTTATGCATAGCTATTCTAGGATGTTTATCGTTCCATAAAAATTTAGAGCATATAGTATTAATACGGGAGAAATATGAAATGGGAATTTTAAATGGAAGCATAGAAACAACATAAAGAACATGGGGAGTAATCATCATCTTAATCGTATCTAACCTACCCCACCAGGATAAAAATAATGGGGACCAAATTTGAAGAAGGGAGTTAATTTTCTTAATGAGAGATTCAAAAGTAAATTTGAGGGTATCTCTCAAGGAAGGGGCAAACCAAATACCAAGATACTTAATTTTAGAGGGACACCATGCAAAATCAGTATTATTGAACATGAACCGATAACAAAGAGAATTGAGTGGGAGGACTTCAGTTTTTGAGAGATTCAATTTATATCCCGATACAGAGGAATACAACTGAACCTCATCCAAAAAGGGGGGAAGGGAGGATTCAGGATTTGACATATATACCAACACATCATCCGCATAAGCAGATAGTTTGATTTCAGTGGAAGACATTTTAAAACCAGTAATGTCAGGGTTGGAACGTATTCTTTCTAAGAAGGGTTCTAGACAAAGGATAAATAATAATGGAGAAAGGGGGCATCCTTGACGAGTTCCTCTAGATAAGGGGAAAGACTTGGAAAATTGGTTGTTAACAAATATACTGGCACGAGGAGAGGAATAAAGGAGTTTGACCATTGAAATAAAGGAGGGACCAAAGCCAAACCATTGTAGGGTATGAAATAAGAACTGCCAATTTATTCGATCAAAGGCTTTTTCAGCATCCAAGGAGAGCGCTGCCAAAGGGACTTTAAGATGCTTGCTGACACCAATTTATTTATAGAATCATTAAAGATTGGACCTACATTTTTACGTTCAGTTTTAATTTTGAGGTAATTAGCCAGCATCTTCCCCGCTTTGTTCTGGCCACCATGAAATTTGGATTTAATTTTAAGTAGGGTATTACATGCCTCATTAGTAATAATTTTATTAAGTTCCGTTTTGGCCAAAATTAAATCATGAAGGGAAGAAGAGGATTTAGAAGAGAAATACGTATGTTCAAGGCGTTTGATTTGTCGAAGTTTGTCATCATAGTTTTTCCGATTAAGTTTCTTTTTCTTAGCAACATAGGATATAGTAAAGGCACGAAACGCGGCCTTAAATGCATCCCAATTATTAGGTATAGAGGTATCAGAGGGATCATTAAAGGAAAAAAATTCATTGAAAAATTGCACACTTTCCTTCATGAAAACTGAATCTGATAAAAGAAAAGTGTTAAACTTCCAACGAGTAAATTTAGATGAAGTAAGGGAGAGATCAAGCGTGGTGTACACTGGAGCATGGTCAGAAATGAATATGGAACCTATTTCAGATTTCTGAATGGAGGGGAGTAGGGACTTGCTGACCATAACATAATCAATCCTAGAACGGGTGTGGTGAACATTAGAGAAGAAGGTATATTCCAACACGTCAGGATTACACAATTTCCAAGAATCATACAAAGGACGCGAGGCAATGGCAGATTGGAAACTCTTATGCGATTTGTCTGGTTGAAATTTGCTGGAGGATAATCTGTCAGAGAAGGGGTCTAACCATTGGTTAAAATCACCAGCAACAATAAAATTGGGAGAATCAAAAGAAGAAATCAGGGTTTTGATGGCAATCCAAAACCTAGGATCAGGACGAACCGGGCCATAAATATTTAGAAGCACCAGAGTCTTATCATGGACAACAACCTTAACCATTGCCCAACGTCCTTCATCGTCATGTTGAGAGGAGATAATTTGTACATTTAATGCCTTGTGAAATAAAATAGCAACCCCTCCCTTTTTGTGAAGAGCAGGAGAAAAAACAACTTGACCAACCCACTGTCTCTTTAACTTAAGTGATTCGACATCAGAACAATGCGTTTCTTGGAGAAAAACAACTTGCGAGTTAAGTTTGGATAAATGAGACAATACCTTTTGACGCTTGACAGGGTGCCCAAGACCACGTACATTCCAGGAGACAAAATTACACACCATTGGGGAAGGGAACGATGGTCGACACGTGGAGAGGACTCATGGTAAGGGAAAAACTACAGGTAGGGAAACTGTAAAGACAAAAAATACGTGTGAGAATAGCTCTCAAATAACACCTAGCACAAATATAAAATCTGGTTAAGAGAACAACGTACATCACATAAAAGATTAAATGCGGAAGAGACTGCAAAAGGAAAGAAAAACATATCGGAAAATGAAGGAGCAAAAGAACAACAGAAGGAGAAGACGAAAAAACAGAAAGAAGAGGAGGGAAAGAAAGGAGGACAGATGAACGATAGAAAAGAGGAAACAGATCAAGGCACAGAAGCCTGATCAGAGAAACAGAAAACAAACAATACATCAGGGGCAAGGATACACCAGATGGGGGACATATCCCCACAAGCTACCGAAAAATGGACAAAAATAAGACATAGAAAAGAATGTAAGAGCAAAAGGAGTAGTAAATGAGCAACAAACGTAGAGTAAATAAAGTTAAGAATGAAAGGAGGACAGAAAAGAGATGAGATAACCACAGTTGAGAGGAAAAGAGTTGTAGTTAAGAGACTGCGGAGTAGGAGTAGTAATCCACATTATGAAGCAGCATCCATCGAGGAAGGAGAAAGAGATTGTAGATAAGCATTGAGTTTTTGGGGATCATCAAATGATCTGGTTCGACCATTGTGAGTGATCTTGCAAAAACAAGGATGAAGGATGCCATATTGAATGTTAAGTTGCCGCATAAGAGGTCGTAGATTCAAGAATTCTTTTCTTCGGGCATTCGTTGCTGATGACAGGTCCTGAGAGATAAAGATGTTGTGACCAGACCACTGAAGACGTCGTTTGAGTCTAGCAGCTTTCAAAACAGCCATTAACTCCGTGAATTCCAAGAAGAGCTAAATTATTCCTCGAGGCTTGGTAGATGCAGTGTTCAGTCGACCGAGACGATGAGCCCTTTGAATGTTAAGTGGGTGAGAAGATGAGTGGAGATCGAGAAGATCACGTAAAATTTTTTGTATAAAAGACACCATGTCAGGGCCTTCCAAATTTTCCGGAATACCATAAACGCGTAGGTTGTTGCGGCGATTACGATTTTCCAAATCCTCTGCGTGTAGTTTAAGTTTGTGGATTTCTTGCTCTAATAGTGGGATTTTTGTGGAGACATCTTGAATGTCACTAACCCTTTGTTCTAAACTCAAAACTTTGCCTTCCATATGAACCCAACGGTCTTTAATTTGTTTAAGTCTGTCATTGGTAGCAGTCATAAATGGTTGAAGACCCCGCACCTCCTCAAGGATGGAATCCAGAACCGGATTCGAGGACGATTTAATGGGGGAGGGAGGATCATTCTTTTTTTATTTTTTTTTAAACCTTTATTGAAACTTGCAAAGTATTACATGCGCAGGCCCACAACCACAGGGGCCGGCCGCAAGCGTATCAAATGAATCAGGATGTAGAAACAAGAACACAACCGAAAAAAGCAATATCATAGATACGTCATGTGTGAGTGCGCACTGCAAAGCATAAGGATATATGAGGTTTTCGTTTTTTTTAAAGTTATGTAGAGTAGGAACGGCTGCAGGAGCAATGGCGTCACACCACATAATAAAATAAGAAGAGGTAAGGGGGGACGTACCCCGCAGAGCAAACAGAATCAGTTGATGAACCACACAGTTGTCAAAACAATACAGTCGCCGAGGCGGACCTAGAGCAAAAACAATACGACAGCAAACAATAAAGCAGAGCACCATTCTGAAAGCTCGCCCCCCCAGTAACCTAAAGGCATAGTTGAGTGTAGAAGCCTTATAAGAAAGGAAAAAGGGAAAGAAAGACAGCCAACCCTACTAAAGAGGTAAAGAACCCTCCCAGAGACAGACGGAAAAAGGAGAAAGGGACCATAGAACAAAACAAACTAAAATAACAACCCCCCCCACACCCGCCACCCTACACCACTGTAATGGCTACGGCCTACCCCACTAACAGCGTGCCTGTCACCCAGAAACTGCCCCAAAGGAGAGGGAAAGAAAAGAGAAAGCGGAGGAGGAGAAAGCAGACACACTCCCAGACTCCCATGCCCACCGCCAACAGCAACCACCCGGAGACACACTAAAACTAATATTCAGCAATTATACAAACCAGTCACGGTAGGATAAAGAACAGCCACCCAATTCCCATCACAATATAGGCACAACCCGGCATTAAGAAAAGCTAATATATCGGAACCCAGCGATAAAGTTCATCCCTGGCCAGTACGGTCCGTCCTAAGAGTCCTTGCCACTCGAGCCGCCATTTTGATGGAAAAGGCAGAGCGTCCATAAAAGTTCTTTGCAGCATAAGAGGATCGAAAACAGGATAAAAGTACATGGCTCGAACTAGGAAAGATGTCCAAGAACAGCGAGCATCCGAAACCATCAGCAAGTAACTCGTGGCCACATGGAAGGTTGTCCATAGAAGTGATGGGTGGCAGCAGGGTCAGGCAAAAGACACTAGTGAGAAGCACGGGCTGGCTAGCCGGCAATAGGGGACCGTCGAGAATCATAAAGGCCGGGCGATGCACAGGGACCCCGACCTCTGAGATGCCATGCATCGCTGGTACCATCTCCAGCTGGAGACCAAACGAGGTGTCGTCCTCAGGTGCCAGGATACCGTCCACTTTCACCATCAGTGTCCGGAACACAGCGACTGTGTGCGAATGGAGCGCCCCAATGGCGGCCACAATGGCCCGTAGTGATGGCGTGCCCTCCGTCCGCTCCATCTCCTCTCGGTAGGTGACAGAGCCGGGTTCGGACCCCGGAGGCCGGCTGCTCCGGAGTCACAGGCCATGTGAATCTGATCACAAATAATGGGCGCTCCTCGTCTTATAGAACACACCTTCGCCGTCAGGGAGGACCCAGCCCGTCGACCCCCACGGGGCAGAAAGGGCTCCAGGCGCCGGGCCTGCACCACAGCAGCCGGCGTGGCACGCTGGCGTGTCCCGGGTGTGGATCGTTCAAAGGATCGTCAGAAAAATCAACAATTCAGGCACTCTTCGGGAGACCGGGCTCAGTCCAGGTCTCACGGCCGATGTTGTTCAACTCCGACTCGGGTAGTCTAGAAATCGAGGCCCCGGCTTCAACACCATGTTAGGCCGAGAATAGAAACACGGCGTATCTTCGTCAGCCGATAAGGTAGAAATCTCGGGATTGCACCTCTGGAAGCAGTAGACCTTCATAGGCAAGAAAAGCAGGTGTGCAGACAGGATGAAAGACAGGAGAATCGAGCTGTTGGCGGAGGTCGACGGAGCCGGGAGCTTATGCGGCCATTTTGATTCGTAGCGTAGCTCCTCGAGGATCATTCTTAAGACGCTTTGGTTTGGTACCTGTTTGAGATAATTTGGAATCGTTGGCCATTGTAAATAGCGTAAAAAGGGTCCAAAAGGCGTAGAAGAAGGCAAAGCAATACAAGACACTGCTAAAAATAGTAGCAACGCAGATTTGCGGCAGAATCCTATTCAGTACATAGCAAAAAATGCAGAGTAGTGACTGTGACAACCATGTAGGCTAGTAGAAGTTGAAAAACGAGCGAAAAACAGCCCAAAAGGTTGCCCACATGACAATATGGCCCAGAACTGCAATAGAACACATCCATGTAACGTCACAGTAGAGGCTGAATGAGAAAGTATCCAAATTTTGATAATATGTATGAAGAAGGAGCAGCACATGCAGGTTAGTGACCATAAACTGTGGTAGATGAAGCAAGGATGGTAAAAAGAGTCATTAGTAAAACGGCAGACTTAAGATGGCGGCACCCGTTCTTGTCACAGCACACATCGCTAGCTTAAAATGACTCCCAAGACGACGAATTTCTTCTTCGGCAGCACCATTAGGGTCACGAAGGATTCCGCCGACCCAGGAAGCTTTTCCGCCGTTCAGGCTGGCAGGAAACACGCTCTCACGGCATCCGCGGGAATGTCCGACACGGAGCTCACGGAGAAGCCGTCCTCTCCAGCTGGCGCGCAAGCCACGCCCCATATATCCTTTTTTTAATGTTAAAGAAATAGTTAGGACTGAGATATATGTTGATGAAAAGAGGGTCTCATTGAGAGAAGTGGGGTAATGGAATATCTGCTATTTCCCTCCTTATAAATAAGCCTCTTAGAGGAAAAACATCCCAATGGTATAGCGGCTAATAGCAACACTTATTTGATTGCCCTGACACTGTTGGAAAGCACATCAGATGTCTCGCTCAATATTTGGAGGCGTGTGCAAATAAATCTCTTTGATTGGTGCACTTCTCTGCAAGATCACCTTGCCACCATGGCAGTCCCATACAGACATCCCTTCATATGTTCATCAGGCCGATTCATAGAACTAATCTGAGACAAAATCCTGAACTTACTACTTTTGGTAGTCAAAGAAGGCATTTAGTAGTAGTAAAGTTAGGATTTTGTCTTAAGACCAAAACTTACAGGCAAATTTAAGTTTAACTTAAGGTTAATTTAAGACACAATCCTAATTTAAAACAAAATCCTAATTTAAGACAAAATCCTAACTTTACTACTTCTAAATGCCTTCTGTGAATACCAATAGTAGAAAGTTTAGGATTTTGTCTCAGATTATTTCTGTGAATCGGCCCCTCCGTGTCCTAGTAGAAAACTTGAATCACATCAGGGATAGTTGTTATGTGCGTCCTGAAAATTGCCAGCGAATTTTGGAACTATTTCCAGGAATCTCACATATGAAAGTAGTTCAGCCATGGTACTGCACTGCCATTAGTGTTCTTAACTGCAACACTATTGCATATTGAGTAGAAAAAAATCTGCATCCATTTTCTTTAATGGAAACTCACAAATAGTGTGAATGACCCTATTAGTTTGATTCTGAGTTCTGCTGCTTTCTATTACTGTGGAAATACTTCACACAGGTGAAGTACGAACTCGGAAACTTGGCACACTACATCAAAGGTGAAAATCGGAAACCTCACGGGCTTGAAAAAACTTATTGGCAAGGTTTGAAGTGGGTTGTTAGTCTTCGAGGTTTTTCCTTCTACCCTCTTAGCTTCCAACATTCTTGTGGACTTAGGTTGACTATAAATACAACTGTGATTAAGTTGAGAAGAGAATTCATAGGTGCCACGGACATTCCACAGGCCTGAATCAGAGGTTTCATTAGCAAGTGAAAACTTACACGTTATGAAAGGAGTGTTAACTGCAAAAAGAGATGACTTGACACGGAGAACACTGCCTTAACACCATTCAAGACCAAAATATGCATTTGTTAGACCTACTAAGAAGACAAAATCAGAGGGTATCAAATTGGTAGCTAGAAATATAACTGGTGTTTTTCACACCTACCTTTGTAGTTGTTTGTGGCTTGGTTTATATATCAGTTACTGCATACTGGCTAGATATCTGGAGCTGCGAATTGCTATATGGGCTAACCATTCGCTGGTAGGTTTACCTGCCCTACATGGTAGAAGATAACTGAATATATAGTCAATAAATTGTTAATTGTTAATTTTCCGCAGACCCAACTGATAAAATCGCCTGCCAAACTTTTTTTTTCCGCAGCGTTTTAATGATCACATTACATTTTCAGGAACTTGTAAAATGAATCTGCTTGACAAAATACATATGTTGAAAATGTCCAGCTACATATGTTGAAAAGCATGGTTTTCTAATCTAGGCTTGAGAAAGTATTGAGTCTTTTAAGTTACACAAAGCTGTAACACAGTCTCTTATCGCTAATAAGACAATTTACACAAGAAATAAAACAGCACTTAAAATTATGTGGGCATAGGTTATTAATAAGAAAATTGTTTGACATTGATAAGCTTGTGGCAGAAAGTGATCAGATACTACAACAAGGGACCAATCCGCATCTCAGATTGTGATGAAAGACAAGGTCAATATTGTGTGAAAAGACACAACTCCAGAGAGAACCATTTTGGAAAGAACTTGAAAAATACCAGGGGCAGATTTACTATTCTTTCTCGCAACGCAGGCCAGCAAGCAAAGCTGCTATCCTGCGTTGTGTGAAAGGGAAAGAGCAGAAATGCTCCATATTTACAAAGATCTTGAGCATTTCTGCTCTCTCTTTGTGCTGATTCACTCTGTGCTGCCTAGTGCCAACACAGGCATCCTTGCACCATACTGCAAGGGTGCCTGTGTTACAGCCTGGATTGTTTTTGTGCAGTAAAGGACATTTCCCTGCAGATAAACCATCCTTAGTGGCATTTTCCTCTTTCTATGTGTATTGCAGAATGTAACGCAATGCGGTACAAGTAGACCTTGTGTGCTTATGCAAATTCCAAATAAGCCTTTGCGTTGTCCTGTGTTGCCTTGTATGACGCAAGGGTCGAGCAAATGATAAGTAAATCGAGGTCCTGATTTACAAGCCATGATTCGGTGAAAGAATGTAACTAAGGGAAGACACATTTAAAACACGTATTTGCTAAATAAACAGAATAGGTTGTGTGAGGAACCCCTGTTTAAGAAAGACAGAGGAGAAGCACCAACTAAAACCATGCTATATTTTGTAAATATGTAGGCCAGGGCTGTGTGAAGAGACAAGACCAAAGAGATGCCAGAATGAAATGCCAATGAGAACCGAGGAGAAATATTCTTGATGTTTTAGGCAGGTTAATGTGAAGGACCGCAGCCTATTTTCAGTGAATCAAAAATGCATGAGCAGTTAACATGGCCTCCTCGGGCAAATATTTCAGAGAAAGGTCAAGATGTTCTGGTTGGGAGGTTTACTGCTGGCAAAGCTGCAGAAAGTGCTGCATACAATGGAGGAGCCCAACTTGCACATGGTGTTGTGCAGTGTTCAACTTTGAGCAGCACATTGGCTAGCAGCAGACGTACCATCACATCAATTAGTAAAGCACAGCTGGTGGTGTCATAATCTAATTGATAAGCTGCTGCTGGCAGAACTAATGCATTATGCCCAAACCCTATACCATAACCAACCAATCATAGAGAACTACGGTAATTCTGGTGGACATTATTTGTCTTCATGGCTGACAGGAATTGATCAGTCCACTGAATCTGAAGCAGTCATTCACTGTCACCATTGCCACCCATGTTAAAGAGACTTCCAATCCGTTGCTGAAAAATGATCGTTCAAGTGTCATCCACAAATAAGATTCACAATGAAGAAGGTGTAGAACATGCTGAAAACCTGGGAACCTGTTTGGACCTCCTTGAAACCAGTCAAACGCATATATCAGGACGGGTGGCTGAACAAATAAATTCTGGTATTAAGAGCACCAGGAATACTTCCTGGGGCAGCATTATATAAGGTGAAATGGGGCGCAACAGGTGTTTGCGTCTGCTTTGTGTGCCCCCAGGGAACTTTGGTATTACAGAAGGGGCGGCAAACACTTGTGTGTGCCCTTCTGTAATACTGAATGCATTGTCATACAAACAGTGCCAGAACTTATTTAAGATGGTGTTCCCTCATTTGCATGGGGGCATGGCCCCATCCAACTGAGGAAATCCCTTTGCCTCTGTGCCAACGCCGTATTACAGATGCGGGCTATGGGTAGGATGGGAGACATGAGGAGGAGAGCAGCTAACAAGAAGGAAGTGGAGGCTGATGTGGAGATTTTCTTCATGGCAGGCAGTCCTGGAGATGTGGGATGGAGTCTTCAGAGGAGGTGAGACAGAGAGATGAACACCCTGCAGACAGCATTACAGACAACTATACGTTTAATGGACTTCTAATGGACTTCTAATTTACAGACCACCCAGTGCAAAAACTTCCCTAATTGAGCTACTAAGTCCATTTCTCGAATCCAGTGTGACAAATCCAGACTATACAATCCTAGGAGATTTTAATCTACATCTAGAGAAAAAATCAGACCCGAAGATAGCCGCATTTATCGATGCAATGGCAAACTTTGATTTGGAACAAAAGGTACATTTAAATACCCATAATGCTGGCCACACACTGGCCGGTATCTTCACCTCATGCCAGAGCCTAAATAAAATTGACACTCTCCCAATCCCATGGTCAGACCACAAACTAGTCCAATTCACTCTGGAAATTAAAGAGGACACTGGGAGACCTGTGGAACTTATTAAACAAGTAACCTACCTCGCATGGTCTAAAATTGACAACCAGGCATTTATAGAAACACTCCAACCATCTCATCCCACATTCGACGAAAACTGTAATATAGCCTGCAAACAATTCAACGAGTGGTTGGATAATGCAGTAAAACTGACAGTCCCACGGAAAAAGGCCACTCTGAAAAGAAAAAACCCCTCACAACCATGGTTCTCTGAAGCACTAAAAGCACAAAAACAGACGTGCAGAAGAGCAGAGAAAAAATGGAGAACCAAGTACGAAACCCACCTTAGACAAGAATATAAAGCCACCTTAGCCAGATACAAGAAATTAATAATAACAGAAAAAAGTAAATACTTTATCCAGAAAATCAATGAGTCTAAAAACTCCAGTAAAACCCTTTTCGACACTGTTAAGAAATTATCAAAATTTGAGAACAACAACACAGAAGCACTGACATCAGACTTCTGCAACATACTAGGTGATTTCTTTGTTAGCAAAGTATCATCAGTCTATGACTCTTTTAAAAATCAGAGCACGGAGACGGTAGAAAAGGATATTTTACACTTAACAAACCTAGAGATACAACCAATCCAAACCACATCGTTCGTCTTCTCACCCCCTACAGCTGAACAGATCCAGAAAGATGTTCACACCATTAACTCAGGCAGCCCAATGGACCCCTGTCCACCCAAAATAATGCACATCTGTTCCCAACAGCTGAGCCTAGTGCTACAAAAATTATTCTCCCAAATTATCAGTACTAACATCTTCCATGATGACTGGAAAATGATATCAATCAGGCCACTGCTAAAAAAAACGAACTTAAATTGCGAAACTCCCAATAATTACAGACCCATAGCTAGGATCCCTTTTGCAGCAAAGGTCTTGGAGAAACTGTTAAACAAACAGTTATCCCAATATCTGATGGACGGCAATTGGCTGGATCACTCCCAGTTCGGTTTCCGTGTGGGACATGGAACAGAGACGGCCCTGATTACAGAAGTGGAGGAACTTAGGCAAAAACTGGACAATGGATCGAAGGCCGCCTTGATACTACTCGACCTATCTGTGCCCTTCGATACAGTCAGCCACGAGATCCTTATAACGTGCCTAAAAACAGCACACATACATGACTCAGTATGCGCCCTTATAGCTTCCTACTTAGAGAATAGAACCTTCTCAGTAGAATCAGGAGAAGCGAAATCCAACCTCTTCAACCTGCCATGCGGAGTCCCACAGGGCTCTTCGATGAGCCCTACTCTTTTTAATCTATATGTAGCTCCCCTTGCACAAATAATAAGGAACTGTGGCTTCACCCCAATATCATACGCCGACGACACCCAAATTGTGGTGTCAATAAGTAAGGATGTACAGGACACAGCAGAAAAATGTCAACTCTGCATGGCACAAATCAGCCAATGGATGAGAATGAACTGCCTAAAACTGAACGGGGACAAGAGTGAGGTCATGATATTAGGAGGGGACACAAATATATGGTCCCCCTTATGGTGGCCAAAAGATCTGGGAAGATGTCCCGAGTCATCAGAAAAGGTGAAAAACCTAGGAATCACGCTAGACACTAACCTTTCATTCGACGCTCAAGCCAGTAAACTAGCATCATCACTATGGTACATCCTAAAAATGATCAAAAAAATCCTACCTTACTTACCTTACGATTTGCGCAAGACAGTGGTGACAGCACTGGCCTTGTCCAGACTGGACTACGGGAACGGCCTATATGCCGGAGCCAGCAAGAAAATCTTACTCAAGCTACAACGCCTGCAGAACGCGGCAGCCAGGCTGATACTCGGAATACCAAAGTTTGAAACAGTTAGCCACAAACTAAAAAACTTGCTCTGGCTACCAATTGTAAACAGGATACAATTCAAATCACTATGCCTAGCATACAAAGCAATCAATGGAACCGGATCACAATATCTAAAATCCCATTTACAACAATATGA
Organism: Lissotriton helveticus; assembly: GCF_964261635.1. Taxonomy (NCBI): domain Eukaryota; kingdom Metazoa; phylum Chordata; class Amphibia; order Caudata; family Salamandridae; genus Lissotriton; species Lissotriton helveticus. The sequence goes on from NC_136059.1 coordinate 1,094,163,586, forward strand.
ACCAAACAGACTTCTCAGGTCCGGCCAAATGAAACTCATCAGGGTCCCTAGATTCAAGAGGGCTAACTGGGGCGGAAGAAGCTTCCTGGTACACGCAGCAAGAATCTGGAATCAACTTCCACTAAACATAAAAACCAGCCCATCCTTGAAATCCTTTAGAAAGGAACTTAAAACCTGGCTTTTCTCGGCACAGCTCTAATCAACCTCGTCAAGATCCAGTGGTACATCCCAGCGCCAAGACGCCCTTGGGCATTCGCGCGCTATACAAATAGAAAAAATCAAATCAAAAATCAAATCAAAATCAAGCATACCCGGTGACCTAAGTGTGGTAACCCCGATACTTGAGGGGTAGGTGGAGGGCCCTGCGTGCGCAGCAGAGGCCTATCGGCTCAAGCGGAGCACTCCAGAGAACAGAGAACAGCCACACAGATATTGGGTCCGTGACATCAGCCATGTGCGCTGATGTCATCCTTTATAAATCCCCTCTGGTCCGAGCCCGGCCCAGGGAGGTGCATGCAAACATTGTATTGTAGCAGCTGGATGGCTCACCACATCCCATATAATGCATGAACTAGAATGTAAGAGGTATAACTGTGTGAGTGATGACTCCCAAGACTCCAACACGGCCCCTTCATGGCAACACCTTACCACACAAAGTCCTGCAGCCTGGTGTTCGGCACCGGCATGTCGCAGAAGTCATACCAATGGTGTTGACTCCGGCTCCTCCATCTTTAGTCCCCTCCGGAGGGCTGCAGCTACAGGGTGATATCGACCGGCGCTCCTCCCATTTTTCCGGACTGCTCGGGGTGCACTCATGCTCTGGCTACTCTCCCCCGGCTCAGGGTCAGCTTCTTCCCGCCACAGCTCACGTTCGGGTTCCGGGGCTGTAATGCACGGTGTGGGTAATTTCTTAAACCAGGATATGTTGCACGCTATCCGTTGGTGTCCTTTCTCAGCCATTATTAAAGTTCCTTGGACCCGCACCACCTTCCAGGGCTCAGGTTCAAAAGGCGTGCGGAACTTGGACCCCGGATACCTGTCCTTTCCAACTACATAGTCCCCAACCTGGATGTCAGCTGGTCGAGCGCCTCTCTTTATGCTGGCCTGGTCATTGTTGTTTTTGCGGCAGGCCTGGGACTCTTCCACATCTATTTCCTTGGGAGTCCATGCATCACTGTTGGCTATTCTGTCTCGCACTGCTCTTTTTAGTAGGAGGTCATGGGGTGCACACGTGGTTGTGCAGTGCGTTGTTTGTCTGTTTGCCCTCAGGAATTGGTGTAGACACATCTCCAGGTGGACTCCTTGGGCCACCCTTGGCCTTGGAATGGCGGTCCATTGTCTATGCACACCTTCTCCAGCGGCCCCAGCAGTGCAAATGATTTTTAAAGCGCCGGCTGTAAGCATTCAAAAGCTGTCGAGGCCACCAATTCTACGACATGGAACTTCGAATGACTGTCAACCATCACGGCCATTTGGCGGCTTTCCGGGAAGCTCCTGAAATCCAGACTCACCCGTTCCCAAGGAGACAAACTGGGCCTTTCGGTGATAATGGGAATGTCCGGCGGATCCGCCCCGGTTATGATGCAGGCGTGACACCTCCTGACTTTGTCTTCCACCATTTGATCTAGGCCCGGGAACCACACCTTGGTTCGCAGCCGCGCCTTGTTTTTCTCGATTCCCTGGTATCTTTGGTGTGCCAGCTCGATTGTGCGTTCTCAGAGGGCCGCCGGCACTACGATCCGGGTGCCTCTCAGGATTACCCCATTTCCTCACCTCGACATCTCCACATACTGTTCCAGTACTCCTTCTCCTCAGTCGTTCTCCGCTCATTCCCGCTCAGGAACCACTTCCATTGGTTGTCTTGCATAGTACGGCTCACCTCCCGTAAGCACTCATCTTTCACAGACGGTTTCCGGATGTCTTTCAGTAGTAGTGCTTGGGGACGAGCATCGTCCAGTAGTTGCTTCACGTATATCTCAGCATCTTCATCCACCTTGGGCCCTTGTGTCTTCTTAGGAGCTGATACTGCTGGGTCTAGACGGCCCTCCTTTCAATTCACAGTGGCCCACTTCGCACTGTCCCCGCGAAGAGGGGCACTAGCGGCTTGTGGTCAGTTATTATAGTGAAACGTGTCCGCATAAGTAGATATGAAAGTGTTGACATGACCACCGAACAGCTAGCGCCTCCCTCTCAATTTGGGCATATCTGGTCTCCACAGCCATGAGTGATCGGCTGGCATAGGCGATGGGCACCCATTCCTCCTGGTCCGACCTCTGCAGGAGTACGGCCCCGGCCCCACCAGGCTAGCCTCCACAATCAGTTCCGTGACCGCTCCTGGCCGAAAGTACGCTACCGTGTCGCCTGTGAGAAGTGCCTTGTTTACATCATCAAAGGCTTGTGCCTCTTTGTCCGTCCACTGCCATGCGGTATCCTTTTTGGTCAACTGTCGCAAGGGTTCAGAGAGAGTGGCCAGTCAGGGGATGAATCGGCCACAGTAGTTGGCCATACCCAGCTTCTTACTTCGGATGGCATCTGAGGGATGGCTGCCATTCTGATGGCTTCTACCTTGGCAGGGTCCACCTGTAGCCCTTTCGCCAAGGATCGGTATCCGAAGAACTTCACTTCGGTGGCATAAAATTCACACTTCGTTTGATGCAGCGTTAGGCCATGTTCCACCAACCTCCTCAGGGTGGCTCTCAACTTCACATGGCATTCCTCCAGGGACTTCGAAAAGATGAGGATGTCGTCACTTACATTGATGACTCCCACAAGGCCAGATAGTGTCTCTCTCACGGCCTCCTGGAATCCCTCCGCTGCCGAGGACACTCTGAAACTCAGCCTCTTGAATCGGTGCAGCCCTACATGGGTGGAAAATGTTGTGATGTAAAGGCTCTCTACCGCCAAAATCAGCTGACGGTATTCCGAATTTAAGTCTACTTTCGAGAACCACTGCGCCCCATTCAGGTCAGTCACAATTTCATCGATGGTTGGCGTGATGTGCCTCTCACGGCGAATGGCCTTGTTCGGCAGCCGCATGTCCACGCAAAGCCGGATGGCCCCGGCCTGCTTCGGCTTGGGTGCTATCACCAGTGGAGACACCCATGGGGTAGGGCCTGATACCTTTTCAAACACTCCCTCCTGTTCAAATCGGTCCAGCTTGGCTTCCACCAGCAGTCTGCGGTGGAATGGTACCCTACTATGACGAAGTGAAAATAGGCTGGACGGACTCGTCGATGTGTAGTTGGACCCCCACTCCTTTCAGGCACCCCAGACCTTTGAACAGCTTGGGGAATTCTTGCAATATTTGCTCCTCCTGAGACTGATGGATGTGCTTGGCAAACGCTAGATCTTCTGCAGTATGACAGCTTAATAATGACCCCGCTCGGTCACAGGTAACATAGAACCGGGTTGTCGTGACTCTGTCCATGTACCTCACCTCTGTGTCAACTACTCCTTGCAACGGGATCGGAGTATCCCCTCCATAGGTTAATATTCGGGCTACCATCGGCATAAGTCGTGGTCTTCGCTTGAGCCTCTTGAACTGCTCCCCATCCAGTATGTTGAGCGAGGCCCCAGGGTCTATTAGTGCCCATACACATGTGTCTCCAACCCACACTTGGCACGTGGGAGGTGGTCTCTTGGTGACATTTACCCCTCGCACATGGAATATCACAAATACGTTCTTGTCTTCGTCTTCCGTCATCAACGACTGCTGCCCCCTGCTGTCCACCTCTTCCTCTTCTAGCACTTTCTTGGCAGACTTCGTGGACCCTGCTTCTGGAGTCCTGATGCTGCTCTGTGTTTTACCACTTTGACACACTTTTCCAAAAGTGTCCATACTTGTTGCATTTCATGCACTGTCTCCCCTGGGCTGGGCACACCCTCGGAGCATGCTCTTCCATGCCGCAGTTCCGGCACTCGAGCCTCCGGTGCCTTTCTTCTGGCTTGACCCCTCCAGCTTTCCCTCGGCCTTGTGATTTCTTTAACGCCTTGATCCGTTCTTCCTTGATCGGAGTGGGAAACACCACCTGACCCCCGGCGGATTTCTTTGCAAGCGCCATTTCCATCTCACCTGCGCGTGTGTCCGCCAACTCATGTGACCTTCCCAGGATGAGTATTTCCTCCAGCGTGATCCCTGGTTGGCGGAGAATTAGCTTGCATAGTTCTGGTGACTTGCACCCAGCGATCGACCCCACTGCAAGTGCTGACTAACTTTCTTAATCTGGCATAATACATATCAATCAACTCCTCCCCCCGCTGTTTGGACTGATGCAATTTGAAATGTTCAAAGTCAGGATTCACTTGGGCGTCAAAGTATCGGCTGAGGGCCTGCACCGCCTTGTCATAGTCCCCGCTACCTCCCATGTCCCGCAGGTCCTGGAATAGCTCGTACAGTTTGTCACCACCCATGAGTAGCATCAGCAAACAATATAATAAAAAATGGGTTTTATGCCGTTCCTCTAACAAAGGTGCTGGTTGGAGTGACAAGTGACTAGATCCCATTATACCCTAGAAAGAGCATAGGTGGGGATCCATATGTTGGATCATAATGCCCTCACACACCCTTGCAGGTGTCATGCTTCATTATCTGGCTGATCCTCTTTGGGTCCGCGATGCAATACCCAACGGGCGAAGGGGCTCTTTGCTGGAGATCTTCTATCCAACTGCCGTGTGGTGAAGTGCGGGTATGGGGTCTGGATTGTGTAGACTAGGTGTAGTGATTTAAAATAGGACTGAGAGTACCTAGAAGTACAATTTTTATTCAGGGGTCTCCTGTCCTAAATAAAAACGGTGTACAAGGCAATCGCCCGAAGAGTTTCCGAGCGTGATGGTGTCCTTTTTAAAATATGTGGGTCAACATGTTTCTCGCTAATGGTATAATAACCCTGCAATTCTACAGGACCTAAGCAAAAAAGAAAGCTATCTACAATTATTGGTAAGAGGCATATATAGTATTGCACACTTGGGTTATGTCTTTACCCAAAATTACCTTTAACCTGCCTGGATCTACCCACTTTTGTGGTCCCCAGGCTTCAACAGTGCCTGGTGGATCCACGCACAAGGCTTTGCTCCTGTGTGTGAAAGGAATGCTGTGCTGTGCATGTATCCTTTGACCTGCTCTCGTCCACCGGGTCCGGTAGGTAGCATCAGCAAACCTCTTCACCGTCGCATTCGTTTCCCGGGTAGCCACAAAGTAATTTTCCAATTGCCCCAGCCATTTCTTCTAGCCTGGGGCCGCCGTTGCGGGGTCTGCCAGCTGGTTGAACTCCGGCAGGGTCTTCCTGACTGTGTGGCTCGGCCACCCTCCGGCCACTCCCGCCGCGGGAGTTCTTTCCGGTGAATCCGGCATGGCCGCCTCACTTCACACCTCTTCACTCTTTTCACATCCAGCCATGTGATCCATCGCGGATTTGGATCCCGCCTCATCGTCAATGTGGTAACCCCGATACTTGAGGGGTAGGTGGAGGGCCCTGCGTGCGCATGTAACGTGAGGCGGCAATACAGGGCAGCAGAGGCCTATCGACTCAAGTGGAGCACTCCAGAGAACAGCCACACAGATACTCGGTCCGTGCTGTCAGCCACGTGCGCTGACATCACCCTTCATTAAATACCCCCTGGTCCAAGCTCGGTCCAGGGCGGTGCATGCAAACATTGTATTGCAGCGGCCAGATGGCTCACCACACTAAAGAGAGAGGACGCTACAGTCCAGAACACTATGGCTCAGGATATAAGCTGTAGCACCTGGCAGGTGTTGTTATGTGCTGTATCTGACTGGTGGTAATAGCTCGGTGTCGGGCAACAGGTGGGACAGATGCGGCTTGGTGAGGGCCCAGGAGACTTGTTTTGAGATTCACTGGGTGCATGGTGAAAAGGCACAGAAAGCACCTGAAAGCTTGTCTTTCTGTAAAAATGTCACTATTGGTTGGCGGTGAGATGAGTATTAATGAAATATAATTGATACTCAGAATCTACTTGCTTTGCTTCTTCTCTAGGATCTGCCATTTTCCTGACAGCAAACACCAAAAAGGGGAAAACTCCAGAAAGGAACCCCCAGGGCCACGACCCCAAGGGAGGAGTGATGTCTCTCTGGGACTGATAGAATGGAATGACTTCTGGTTATCCACTTCCTTATTAATTTTCACCCTTAACTCTTGCATAATACCAAGTGCCTAATAAACAAATTAGACACCTTCACTACTTGTGTTCTGTTCTGTAAGCCTGTTACATCACTACCAGAATTATCAAGGCCATACAACAATGGCTAACACTACCCTTACCCCAAAGTGTACTACAAACGTGCCAGCAATGAAATGGTAATGCACGAAACCTCTTATACCACATCTTTTCAATATTATAAATAGCACATGTAACATGCTCTGTTCACTACTAAGCAGGGTGTAGGCTGCATTTAGCTCTGTGGCATGTGCCTTTCTTGAAGGAAATAATTTTGGGACCTGTTGCCAAGTGTTGATCCATTCTGTGATGTAGCACCACATAGGTATTCTGCTGAAAGTGGTGTTCCTCAAGTGTAGCTCCAATGGGGAAAGCGCCAGTCACTTCCTGTTGGAAATGTCCCTCTTGAGCATGGACATATGGAAATGTCATCAAGGATACATAGTCAATGATAGCACTCAGCCTTCATGGATGTGTGTCTCCCCTTGCACTCCCAAATCATCCCATAAATGGGTTACACCACTCTTTTATCAAACACATCATCATTGTGTTGGACAAATCAAATGTAATTTTTTTGTTTATTCTTTGAGTTGATTCATTCAAGTCCATTCGGACTCTTTTTTTAAAAAATATCCAAAACAAAGCGTCAATTCTTCCAACGCCAATATGTTAAAAAATGAACAATTAATGATAATTCCTCAGTTCATTTTGGACTATACAGTCCTTCATCAGGCGACAATTTTCTATGAAACCAAAAGAGAATAATGACAACATGTTACTTCAGAAACTTCAAATTAATCTGTATCAATGACCCATCACACTCAATATTCATGTGTTACCCATGGATTTAGGATTGTTGTGTGTTGGTATCCTATATCTCGTCCTCTATTTAATCTTGAACTCACTGTTTGCCAAAACAGGATGTTCTTCTGTAACCTGTCCAGAGTCTGAGCAAATATCTACACTCTCCATATGAAACATTTAAGAAAATATGCCCAGTGTTAAAAATAAGTCGAGAAGTTCAATTGCAAAAATAAATACTAAAAACAGACCGTTATCTCCATAGCATGCACTAAAAAGTGGCCATATCCTTAGAACCAATGAAAGTGACCCACAATCAAAAATCAAGGAAATGTCATTCATTAAATCAATTATACAGCCTTTTCATCGATAATCAGAAATAAGCATCTTGTGTAAAACAAACCGATAGCAACATATAGACATATTATTCTGTGTTGGTTTATCCAAATCACTGAATCTGCTCTGTGTGTTTGTTCTCCAAATGATAAATGCTCCCTTAAATGTAGGGTCCTATTACCAAAATGCTTTGTGTCGGTACTTCAAGATTAATCCCAGGTTAACGTGCATGATCTATATTTGCGTTCGTCAAACATTGGACAAGCACCAATCAAGTGTGTAGCTCAAGTGCATTTCCATTACCCACAGCTCATGCAATTAGATTCAATAATGGTGTTTGAATATCCGATAGGTAATGTGAAAGTTAATGAAGCATACCTAACATATAATAACAAAGTCCCTGATCTTGTTCCAGGTGTGTGCAAGAAGCGCCATGTTTTTACACCCCTTAAAAAACAGTGTTGCATAATTAAACTAACAAACGGACTACCTTCAGCTGATACCCTATTGAAGCCATCATGTTATGTGTGTCAAAATGTGATAATGAAGTGTTGATGTAGAATGCTGTGTGTGGTAAGATCAAAAGATAAGACATTAAACAGGCAGCCCATACCCAAGTAAAATTCCACATCCATTCCATCTTATTTATTTCCATGTAAAGCGTTGCCCAAATGTAAAAATCTAACAAATAATATACAATAACCATGACATGGTTACAGTGTGAATGGAGGTTATTTGGTAAACCCATGATCCATTTCAAGTTCTGCAAAACAGCATGGGAACTCCAAAGTCATTTGTCTAGTGACAGTTATTGTCACCAAAGCCTCTTAAGGGCTCGCTACAAAAAAACACACATTTTACAATCTTTCAGTCAACCCTATTGGTGTTATTGTGTTCAGTATTTTTATCCAGAATAATTCTCTTCTAAGTAAAACCTTTCTGTTGTCCACATCATCTCTGATTGGTGTCTGTTTAAGCACAGTAAGTTTTAGTTGGCTAATGTTGTGTCCAGATGCATTGAAATGTGTGTCTGCAGTCGATTTTGCATTCCTCATTCTTATGTTACTCTTATGTACTGTTATCACAATTTTAGTTTTTTGTTTGGTTTTCTCTACACAGGCAAGGCCACATGGGAACTTTTTCATGTAAATTACATTCATGGTTCCACAGGTTGCATTGACCTTTAACTTGATTTTGGTACACCTGGATGGGTGGTTTATATCTGGTCCTTTCATGATGTTGATACGGTTGGTGCAATTGTAACATGGAACAGTGACCCTAAACGTTTTATTTTAATGGATTGTACTCTTAGAAAATAATATTTCCTTTCGATTTCTAGATCGTTCATAAGCAAACATTGGTGTCTGATTGAAAATCCCCTTAAAATCCAGTTCCAAGGTATCAATGTTTCAAAAGGATCTTCCTGACTTTTGTGCTCCTGGTAGAAAATTTCAAAAATAATATTCTGGGTGAAGCCTTGGTGTACGGCTTGTTAACCAGCGGTTATTGTAAGTTTCTCTTCTCTGCTCTCAGTATCGCCTCATCAATTATGTTAATGGGATAATCTCTGATTTTGTACTTGTCACAAATCATTTTTCTCCCTATGTTTTATGCCTCCAAATCAGATGCTATTCTCCTAATCCATAAGAGTTGCGAATAGGGTAAATGTCTTTGTAAGTCAAATTGATGGAAGCTTGTGAAATGCAATAAGATCAGTGGGTTTCACATAAATATCTGGGGTAAATATTTTGTTGTTGAAGGTCACCTTGACATCCAAAAACATAATCTGAGTGTCACTTATCACATGAGTGTACTGTATGCGATCATTTATGGAGTGCAGTCCAGTTATGACTTCTTCTAGCTCCGTCCTGCTTCCCTTCCATATTAAAAAAATATTGTTAATGAATCTCAGGTATAACTTCAAATTGTTGCCCCATTTCTCATTGGTATAAATATGTTCCTGCTCAAACAGCCCCATGAACAGATTTACATATCATTGAGCTGCACAGTTCTCCATTGAAGTTCCTGTGAGCTGTATGTAATAACTTTCTTCCTATTGAAAATAACTGTGGTAGAGTCTAAAGTGCATTAATTCCATGAGAAATACCTTAAAATCTTCATCAATGGTAGAATTAATCAGTGCTTGTTCTATAGCCACTAAGTATAGTGAGGTATAGAAGGTAAAAATAGTTGACATCAATGGCGCACAATGATGCATTCTAATGATCCTCCATGTTGACCTCTTCCATTTTATCAAGGATACATAGACACAACAAAACACTTCATCTCCTTGCTCTACACAGGCAGGCAGGTGTCCCACTTTCAGAAACAAGGATTGGAGCTGGGATGTGGTCTTTGCCAACAAGCCACTATTTGTATTGATGAGTTTGTTGAGATGACCCATACAAGTCTCAGGGATAGAAGAGGAGGTGGTAAAGAGATGGCTACATCCTCAATATTTGAAATGGATACTGTGACAACAGATAATGGTTCAAATGTGAATTTGCCCATATTGCTTCAATGCTAATGACCTCCAACTTGCAAGTTTACATTTTATGATCAGATGCAAGTCAGTGTGTTAGCAGCTTGCCTCTTGTGAAATTGGTATAGGTCGGGTAAGAGCTAGTAGCACACCATTTTTTATACAGGCAAAAAGCATATTTGAAGACTATTTCAAATGTTTTATAAGTAATTCTATTTTTTTACTGCTTTCAATTTTTTTTCCATCAAAAATAAATACCATCTAGCATATGAAATCAAAGTAGAAAGCAAGCTAGCCCATGTTTCGCTTTGGCAGTACCGCCCCTGAGCATTTTCCAAACTACATAGAAAAACACAAAAATGAAATGCAAAATTGAGCGGCACTCCAAGGTTAAACTTTGTTAACTTAATTTTTTCATTAGGCAGTAGGTTTTTCTTACAAATTCTATATAATTTGTAGGAATTTTTTTTATTTGTTTTCTAAAAACACTTTTTAAACCAATAAGAAATGCTACATTACCCCTTCTCTCCAGCTCCCTCTCCCATAAACCACCATTTTGGATGGCAAATCCTACTTGAAATTGAGATTTTATATAGATGGATTCTGAAGAAGAGTACCCTTGTAGTTGGTGTTATGTGGGTGCCACACATCGAGGTAGCACCAGGAGACAGCATGGTTGACACTGTTCATTGCTTGAGTGTAAAGTTGCTTTATTGATGTATGCCATCCATAATGAAGAGGAACTTCTCAGGGAATAAGATAAAAGGCATGTTTGGTTGACCCATGCTTTGCCAGCATTTTAAGTGTTCAACCTGAAATGAGGAGAAGCAATAGCATGACACAATCACACGTATGTTTAGCAAACGTACTGCGGAGATGTTTACCAGAAACACATTTAGCACTTAATGTGTATCATGCCTACATCCACCTACCAAGGATGTTGCAATCTTTTTTGTAGCTTTTTAAAAAACTTTAAATTGTATCAAGCCCAAAATTATGTTACGCTTTGGTTTCCATACCACCCCTACATGGATCAACCACATTCCATTCAGTCTCCTATTGTATGTGGGTTAGATTACATTTTCTTCTATTCCCATTCTATCCATGATAGAACATATCTAAATAATACAAATATCAACATTCCTAACTCAATGGGTACCTCTTGGCAGTGAAAGCTTCAGACAGGAAAGGCATAAGAGCTGACACCAAGCTTCCCATCTTTCCCAAAACTTTACAGGGGAACCCCCATTTCCAAATCTCACCGTGTCATATTCCATGTGCCAGTCCATTTTACTGGCCACTTTATCCATGGATTGTGTAATCACGAGCCACACACTGTCTATATGCCAGGTGTCGGTGTAGCCTGGTATACATATTGCTAGTGCAGAACATTCCTGGGGAAACAGTGGTTGAGCATATACGAGCTGGTTACCCAGCTACCAAAGCAACCTCCTTAGTGATAATGATCCTTACAGAAAACATCTGAGTATCCTTATAAATTGCTCTAAAAAGAGGTAATTTCCTACAATATTTTGGGTCATGATAAAAACTGATCAGACAGGTACTGGAAATGCCTGGTACAAAAATACTGCATTAACATAATTTAAAGACAGTGATACGTGTTTGTCCCTAAAAGAGCTTGCGAATAAGAGCAGTGGCTTGAGTGATTATGCTCGATCCAAAACCAAGAAAATTATGTTGGTCTTGACATTTGTTGAATGCAGATACTGTCACCATCCATAATCTGATCTTTGTTCTAAGCATCATAGCAGCATCACAGGGAGGCTTGTGGTTTGGGGCTTTAAATCAATTGAAATTGATGCCTGTGAATTAGTTGGGATTGCTATTAACAACCATAGATTGGCGGTTCGCACCCATTAAAAGCACTTAAAATGTGGTTCATGCACCACCTGCGTATTCATCTGCAATGATAAAGAATGCTCAGAGGAAAAAAGTACCATCAAACAATCTGCCTTATCTTATTGCACTTAAGTATATTGCATTTGCCATTTTCTGTATATAGGAATAAACACCCAAGGCACAGAGATCAAGAAACCAGCACCGAGAACACTTAAATGTTTTCACAATTTAAAACATGGAGCCATGTTGCATATGATATATTCAATGTCAAAGGAGCAATGAAGATTGGGGATTTAGAGGGGCAGCATAAAGACTCTGCTTGTACTCTGGAGAGGAAGTCAATTAGCCTTTTATTTCCATAGCCAAACTGCTGCTTGGTGCTCCTATATTCTGACATATTACTCCTTTGATGTTGACCTTACTCTGGCACACATTTAACAGTAGAGTGTGTTTCAAAGTTCCCTGCTTGGTTTATAAAGAACTGTTGCACGTGGCATCTGATATTTTAAAGAACTGTTTTAAGCTGTACTCTCCTCAATTAGCCCAATGCTCTGCCCACCTGAACAGTTTAGCAAGCTTCCTTTACTGATGTGAGTGAATGGGTAGCTGTGCTTCTCTGGCTAGCACCTACCCTTGGGAACACCTTATCCCTTTCCTTGAGAAGTATCCAGAAATTGTTGTCCTTCTGTGTCCTTTTGAAAATCGTTGATTGTTGCATTTCATAATCTGAATATCTAACCCAAATTAGTTCAGAGGTAATGTTGCTTACTTTCACTCTTAGCACCATGACGGCATGAAAGTGTAATATGAGCATTTTCAAAAAACTCTATTTTAGAACTTAAATAATGATGGAGCCTATGCAGGATCATAAGAAGTTAGGTCTTTATTCATATGATCCACCAACGGATCTCAGTAGTCCTCCCTTATAATTCTAGAGCCCTCTGACATACCTAGCATTGTGAGGTACCTCAAAAACTGTAGGATACCACACATCTGCCTATATACAAAAAAAAACTGTGACAAGAGACATTTACAAATATAAACATAGTAGCAACTAATACAAAAGAGATAACCAATGAATGACTGGAAGTGAAAATACGGAGGGCTGAAAGACTTGAACCTATTCTTTAAACTGCAAAGATGTCTTTGTTTGTCTTCTGTTCCGAAGTATTGCAGATCCATCATCACTGCAAATATCTGTTTCTTTTCTCATATAATTGCTTCTGATCCAAGGATCCACTTTTCTGTAATTGGAGACATTGCAACCTTCCAAATTTTGTTGGCACATCATTTGTTTTTCACAGCAAATGTTCTGCGATTTTCCTTATTCTTCTATCAGCTGATGTTACAGCATTCCTAAAATATCTGCTAACTTATATCTCATCAGTGTACTTAAGCCACTTTCTGGCACCTACAGAAGCATGCATTTTAACCCAGTCACCTACATTCTCATTTAACCAGTTACTAAAAGAGAATTAGGTTTCTTACCTGTACACAATTCAAAGGAAGATCGACCAGTGTTAGAGTGCGAAGTTAATTGGTAGGCTAGCAGCCGATTCTTCATTTCTTTTTTCCATATTAGCACATTGGCTCTAGTTAATTGAATGCTTTTCTTTATGGTTTTATTGAATTTTTCCAACATCCTGTTGGTTGGGAATAATAAAGGGAACAGTTCTTATGCACAGTAGCACATTTGTAAAGGAACTATTCTATCTTTTTAGAACAACATTGATCTTCTTTTGGGCACAAATTTTCCAAAAACCCAATAACTGCACCAGAGGAGATGCCCCCTACACAGACGATTTCGGGCCAACGAGAAAAAAAGGTCTCTCACTACAATTAAATATGGAGTAGAATGTTTTTCCTCTTAAAGGTTCCATAATGTTTATTGAAATTTCTTCCTGTGGTTCATGGGGTAAATTCCAACCAACCATGAGAGCGAGACTGGTTTTGTATATCCTATCACCATCGGATCACTAATTGCACAATTGTATTCTTCTCTAAATCTCAAAATTATAATGAGGCCATCCAAAATCCTCTTTGACCCTTCATTATAGTCAACACAATTCCTAAATGATCCACTTGAGCCAATTAGATCACATGTCTAGGTAGAAAAGAACTTAGCCCCTGACTGCCACCACAATCTCCTTGTTTAAACCTCTACCTTCAATACAAAGCCTAATAGACCACTTGCTTTCCTCACCACTACCCCAGTAGAAAACCATGCTGTGGCTTCTCCTGGAGCTACCACAACAACCAACTATAGTCTTTCCAGCTCCGTTCTTACATCATCCTGCGTATTCAGAAGCATTTTGCAGGCATAAGACAGCACCAGCACAACACCGCTTTAAGTTTTAGCTCATGTATAGTTTTTTTACACAACCTAGCTTATTTATGACTAACTCAGGACATATTTTCTCAAAATTATCATTCTCTTCTGACACCTGAAATATACACACCTGTGGATTAGCATTAGCATCAAGGTAAATCTATAATCCCTTTTGATGGTGCAATTCAAAATACAGTCACCCTTCACAGCTGAATACACCTTTCCAGAAGTTATTCTCCCTCTGCACTCAAGTTCACTCCAAAAGTAACAAATCATATCTATGTTTTGCCCTCTATATCCACCAGGACTGATATCCAAATTATTTAGAGTGACTTTGTTAAAAAATGGGATCTGAATAAGCCTTGACAAACTATTCTTAGGTTTAAGAACAGATTGACCATTAGCATATTATGAATGTTATTTACTTTCACTATCTCCAGCCAATTACCATTCAATTTGTTCCCCACTTGTAGAAGCACCTCTTTATGAAGCTTCTTTACCTCCCCACCTTTCATATTCCTATCCGAGCTGCAACAACATTCAGCAAAATGGCTGTTATAACTGCATCTGCTACACATGGCTCTAATTGCAGAAAATTCCTTATTACTGGCCATGTGTTCTACCGACCACATCAATAGGATTGCCCTTTAAATGTGTTAAAACCTCCAATACTTGTCTTTACTTCAGCAGTATTCACTTTAGGTTTGACATCACACTTCGTACTAGGTACTCTTTTTAGTTTATCCACACAAAACACCATGTTTGCCATTCTTTTCACTGTTGAAAATAAATACTCCAGATGGGGAACATCTTATAACCAGAGATCTTCTCGAATGTTATCACTCTTGCAACTAAGTAAAGATTGGTCTCTAATTCACTCTTCAGACATTGCCCTAACCTTACAAGGCACAGCCAGTTTTCATAAGGATGTAACAGACTTTTACACTGTCATTGCTCTAAAATTTTACCAATGCGATGAAGATAGTGTAAATCCAACTTCTTAATAAAATCTCATACTCGTTGAGACGCACCCCTTTCGCTTGGCTGGCTTTGGGTAAATTTACAAAAAGGTGCTGACCATCTAACTCCAACGTGTGTAACAAAACAGCTAGTTTTCACTTGGTGCTCAGGTTTTCCCTCTTATACAGTAGCATAATTATGCATACGTTTTTCTGTTCTGACCACCTTAAGAGGGGATCACCAGGATGAGCCAAATAAAGGAAAGGAATTTTCACTTTGCATGCTACCCATCACCACTTATCTGATCCATGGATTGAAAACTAGATAGTTGAAAGTTATGCACTAAAGCTGCAAGAGAAGAAAAACAAATTATATATATATAAATATAGGGTGCCTGTCACCACAGAAAAAATACAGTCAGTAATTCTACCAACAGATGTATGAAATGACAGCTATTGGAAATGTATTTTTCTAGTGTGCAGTGGATGTGGATGTTTCAATTGCCAGATATAGGGCCTCAAAATTACAACATAGATGTTCAATTTGTAGTGCAGCTTCCTCTTCCGGCTGAATAAATTGTGTGTCTGTAACAGTAGGACACACACCCACACAATAATTTTGGGACTAAGAAGGGGAGTAAAACCCCATTTAAAAAGAATCCTGCAAATGTTGCGTCCCCAAATTTCCAGAAACGAGCAGCAACATATTGCAAAGCAGATTATGTAGATAAAGTCAGCGCCAAGGCCCAAAGTTTGTGTCAAGTGGGCGTAGCCAGCACTACCATCATTTTGGGTGCAACATACTAATGCTGGGTAGTCTTAATTCCACCTGATATGGCTTTCATCCACCACCAGATACTCCCTGCTCCTTTTCCTCACTCGTTCAGGTTCTTTTTTATCCTTGCCTTATCCCTTTGTCACTGCCGTTCTGTTTTTCTCTTTCTATGCTCTGAGTAAAAGTCTGAAGAGCTCAAATAAGTGTCAGTTCACAAAAGTGCCAGTGGGTGCCACCTGCAACCACCATCACTAATTAAGCACTGGGTAAAGTATTAACTTTCCCAAAGTATACTCATGTATGAAATCCAAGGCTCACTTTAGATTCACAGACCTGCAATCAACATTTTGAGCCTGTAAATTAACCTTTGGGTAAGACACGCGTTGCACTGAGTTGAAGATCAAAAAAATCCTTCTTTGGATGGTGCAAGTGTTAATTCCTTGATAACTGTTTGACAGAGGCTGAGTCGGAAAAATATTCTCAAGATAGCGCCCACGGCATGGGCTTACATCGCACTCCGATCCTTGGTTATCAACTAGATGGAGCTTGTTTGAAATTTTGAAGATGACGTATATTAAAAATGTCCAATGTTTGAATAGGACATAACCTTCAGGGATATACAGGCCACGAACAGTACCAGGTTCCACACATTTTTCAATTGTTGTCAATGAAATTTTGATGGAGGCAATACAGGATTACACGCGGGTAGATATTTGTTCACCTTATCCACCAACTGATCTCAACAGTCCTCACTTATCATTCTAGAACCCGCTGACATAATTGGCATTGGAAAGTACTGATATAAATGTAGGATACCACAATAACATAACTTTACAAAACAGAACATAACATACACTTAACTTAATACAACATAACAATATGATTACAGTTTTTGACATTGCTTAATTTGTAAAAAAAAGAAGTGCAGGTGCTGAAAATTTTGCCAAGGAGGCCATAGCTCACTTCTTCCTCCAGTGAGCCCCACTTTCAACACTCTCACTGCCTCAGTCTCTATCTTCTAACCTTGATCTGTTGTCTGTCCCCTACGTCTTTGCTCTAAGAGTCTATCTTCTAACCTCTCTATTTGTTTTCTATCATCTTTGTCACACCTGGTGTGTTTCCTTATTTCCTGCATTTCTGATTTGCCCTTTATTCATTCTACCCCTGCCCTTTTTCCTCTTCACTTTTATCCATGCTCTGCTCTCTCTCCCCTCGATCTTAGCTCTTTACGATCACTCTTCTAGCAGTGATTAGCTATGTCTCCGTTTTTTCATTTGTCTGCTTTTTTTCATCTGTCCCGTCCTCTACATCCTTTCATTCTATCTTCTCTCTTCGAAATGCTCTCTTCTTCACATCATGGCTGCTTTCTCTTTGTATCTGATTTGCTCTCCTTTTCTTCTACTTAGCTCCGTCTTATCTCTCTCTTGTGTTGTTTCTTTTGCCTCTTTACTCCTGCTCTCTCTCTTATCTATAACACTGCTGCTGCCTGTGACTCCTGTCGTCAGCCTCTACATGTCCTTGCTATTTTGAACTCTGCGTTTTCCTGTTGTCTTTCCTAAAGAAGAGGAAGATGACGTGTTTTACTTTCTTACCTACACCGAGTGCAAAAACAAAATGTACACCAAATGAAAATTCTTTTTTGCATATATTAATCAGTGCAGTATAACTGGGTTATACTGCACTGATTAGCTGCTCGAGCGCAGAAGGTGATGTCACTACTAGTGCTGCCTGTGATAAGTAGGTCCAGGGAAGGTGACGGCATTGGCATCCACTGCTCAGCTTGCTGTGACCCTGCATACTACAGCACAGGCATTATCCCCAGCCGCAATGCTGCCAATGCCGGTAAGTATGGCTGTGGTGCCTTTTGGATGCACGCACACTCAGCAATTACCATGCTGGGGTGCAGCGCACAGATTCTACAGGTGACGCCATGGCACACAAAAGTTGTGTTGGGCCACAGCCGCATCGAGCACGTTGAGGATAGCAGCAATGCAAGGCTGCAGGATATAATACTCTGGCTACACAGCAAGTGGAAAGTCCACACTTACGTTTGTTTATTCTTCCTCAAGAGCCCTCACTCCCAAGTTCCAAATGCGCTCGCGCAGCTTCCTTGCCTCAACTCCGTCTTGAGCCAGCCCCCAGCTACAATTATCCAATGGGAGGCTTAGGCTCAGGCAGTGGCATGGTGCAGCACACTCTGGGAATAGAATGTAAGACATAGTTTGTCGAATGACTTCTTGGATTTGTGATCAGCGAGATGACATCATCACTAACTTGGTGATACACAATCATGCCTGCCAGGACAGGCGTATGCTGGCCTGTCTATGAACATTTACCAGCCAGAAACCATGCAATGTATGTTATTTTTTTATTTTGAATTTGAACAATTAATATTGAGACAACAACCTGCAGGGTCAGAAATTGTAGCCCCAGCCCTGTGAAAGAAGTGCAGGTGCTGAGCACCTGAAAGCTCCTGCTCAAATTAAGCACTGTTTTTTTTAACTATTTGAGAAACATCTGCTATGCACACCTGTGTGACACTATAGTACTGATCTGAGATGACACTAATTATTATGGTTATAGATCATGCTTTCCTTTTCTCACCATGCATACTGATGAATTATATGTTTGCTAGCAATACAATTTGTGGAGTAATGTTTCTTCAAATCCTTAAAGATGATTTTCTACATGCATGTATTTGATGACTATATAAAGCACTATGTAATCCCTCTCCTTGCAACACACTCATCAGCAGGTGTAAGACAGGTAGAAAGACATTACCAAAATGAAATTCACATGTAGCAAATATGTAACTGGATTGATTTGAAGTCCACCTTTCATATACGTGAATTACATATTTTACAGTCTACAGTATACCCCATGTCATGGGGTTAACCCCATTAGCGCTAAATGACTGGAGTTACGTTTTCTACTCTAATTCATCCACTAAACTACCACTAATCCACTAGCATTACAAAATCTTGTACTGTATTGCGTTTTGGGGGTAAAAATATGCACTCCATTTTTTTCCACAAGCGCTTTCTTTTCTTTCCGCAAACACTCATTTAACACCATTATTACTGCCTAAAATCAAATTAAAAAAGGTCGGGCTTTCAATTGACATTTTTACTTGAAATGGAATTTAGTTGAAAATAGATTACAGAAAATATACTACATTGGTCACTACATATGTTGAGAATGTGCGTAAGTTAACATGTTAAATATCACCATAGTTTGGAAAAACTAAATATAAAAACATTTCTGCCAAATTTGATAACAATTTCGGTGAACATTGCCAGCTCGGAGGCAAGATAAATGCTGCAGTTTGAAGCAACATTTGAATTACGTATTTTAGTTATAAAAAAACACTTTAAGATAGAGAACTGTTTTTTAAATCAAAAAGTGGCCTATGATCGGGTGTTTGCCATATGATAAAGAAGGACACTTCAATTTTAGATTATTGCAGTAGCCCTATATACTCTTGTGGATTCCACAGATATGTCTGACTTGACTGATAAAAGTAGACACAATCCCAGGCAGGATTCTCCTTACTAAACACTTTAAATAATTAAGTGGTGGAATGTGCCCACTCCAGCTAGCTCTATGTAAGGGAACAAGGGGCATACTAATTAAAGTGGCACGGAGTTGGCTTGTAGTAACAGGGCACATTACTTTACATACTCCTATTGCTGGTACAATTTGCATCAACATTTCCAGATTCCAAAGATTGCCACGGTGCCGAGTCAATTTTGTATGGACATTTGCAATAACTTTGGTACTCACTGACCAGTTGTCACGTTTGTGGCTTCTCAGACTGCATAGGCTCCCAGACACCATAATCTCTGAAAGAGTCTTTCAATACATGTTTTGGTTCTGGCGCTCAATTTGCTCTACCCTGGACCTGGCTAACCATCAAGGTCTGCCCACAGGTTACCACCCACAGTCAAATGGTCAGGCAGAAATAGGCAATCAGAGCCTAGAGAAACATATGAGGTGCTTCTGCAATGCCACTCAAAAAAACTGGGCAGAATCCCTATCCTTAGCAAAGTTCTTGTATAAAAAAGTCTCTCCATTCTATTGCATCCAGGTCTTCCATTGTAATTTTTTCCTTCTTCCCTACTGTCTACTCCCCTTGAATCTCTCACCTGGCCTATTCCCTTTCGTGTTCCTGGGCTCCTGGCTGCTGATCATTCTCTCATCAACTCCAAAATGGCTTCACCTGGAATAGGGTTTGCAGCTGCCTTTTAAGGCAACTCTGCAGCTATTACACTTTAGGCTTTCATTCTCTTTTCTTTTTCTTTCCATCAAGGATGTTCCTGTTTTTTTCCTGACTTTCCCAATCCTTTATGTTTCCTGTCAAGTGGTGTCTGATATCATTTCCTTTTTTTCTGTTCCTTTCCCTTTTAAAAGCCTCAGTCTGGTTAGAGGGTGCGTCGCAAGAAAACCATATTCCTTTGCTCGTTTCCTCGCTCTCTCCACATGCTGATCCTGACTCTGCGCTCCAGAAGAATTCCACTTCTGGATTCTGGATTCCTGTATTTCTTCAATTCACTGAGGTCTTCATCCTTCAAGGAGTTTTTTCACAACTCAGGCTTTTTCCTTTCAATAAAGTGGCAGCTTCTCTAGGACACTTGGCTACCATATATTCCAGCATGTGGTGATGTTGTGGCTTTCAGAAACAGTCACCTGCACTTCACACAGCGAAAAACCTGAACTGGATTTTGGGTAAGTGCCCAAAACTAAACACCAGTGAAAAACAAGAATTTGCAATGCAATAGGTCTCGCGTTTGTGAGAGTTAGAGCTATTGGTGTCATAAATGACAATGGGCCCGATGTAGGTAGCCAAAAACCGGTCGGTAATGGCCGAAAATCGGTACATTCGGCCATTACCGACCGGTATAAGAGCATCAAGATGTATGTGACTTAAAACTTACCGAATCGGTAAATACCAGTCGGTAAAATACCGAATCGATATTACACGATTCGGAATATACCGAATTCATAATTACCGAATCGGTAATTAAGAAATGGTAATGTTCCGAATCGGTAAATACCGAATTCCTTTTTACCGAGTGGGTAAATAAGAAATGGTAAAAATGGCTTGTTGAGATGTAGCAAATCCCAAAAATACCGAATACCATGAAATTCGGTATTTAAGAGTCTGTATTTACCATGGATTGGAAGCAGGTGGAAACCAGGAACAGGATATGAAAGAAGGCCCCAAAATGCAACAGTGCAACCACAATGGCGGCTTTCTACATTATTGCAAGGCGGCTACGGATACAGGCAGCAGGAGAGAGGGTCTGGCTAAGGGAGGAGCAGGTGTATAGGCAGAGGATCACGCTCTTCCAACTGACTGAAGCTGAGATCCTGCAAAGGTACAGACTCCACCCCAGAACCATCCTGGACTTGATCAGGGACCTCAACCCATATCTGGAACACCCAACACCAAGAGCACTCGCCATCCCACCCCACGTGCAGGTGTTGTCCTGTCTACACCTTCTTGCTTGTGGGAGCTACCAGCACGTGATAGCTACAGAAGGTGGGGTGTCCCAGAGCTGCCTGTCACGGTTTTTCAGAAAATTTCTTGACGCCATGATGCAGAGGATGGAACACTACATTGAGTTCCCTGACAAACCTGCAGAACTAGCAAAGACTAAAACCGATTTCTATCAACCTGCACAGTTCCCGCACATCATAGGCTGTATCGATGGGACGCACATCCCACTATGCCCACCTGCAGCAACTGAACACATATATAGAAACCGGAAGTCCACACATTCAATCAATGTGCAGGTGATCTACAACGCTGGCAACATCATTACGGACATTGTAGCCAAATTTCCTGGGAGTACCCATGACTCCTACATATTCCAGAACAGTGGGATATACAGACGCCTTGTGGCTGGTGATTTTGGTGATGGTTACCTGCTAGGTAAGTATGTTTGAGACATCCTGATAGTCTATGCAGAAGGAGCAATCATGAGTATGTGACCAATCAAAATTTCATTTTCCACCCAGGTGACAGTGCATTTGAGCTCACCCCCTACCTGAACCCATCCACCAGGAGCGAAAGGTGTTACAACGTGGCACACAGAACAACACGTAGTGTGGGGAACGCACTTTTGGACTGCTGAAAAGTAGATTTAGGTGCCTACATAAGAGTGGAGGTGCACGGCAATACACGCCAATTATCTGTTGCAAGATTATTGCGACCTGTGCCATACTGCACAATCTTGCCACCAAGGAGGGCACAGAGATAAAACTAACATATCATGAGGACATAGATGATGGGACAGGACAAGCCAATCACAATGCAGCAGGAGCAGCACCAGCAACAGATGGTAGACTGCGACGCGCAGAAATCACCAACAGATACTTTTAATAGAGTGATGAAACACAGGCATGTTCAGGTCTTGAAGCACTCCCTTTAATATGCACTACTGCACTATTCAAGACCACATAAACCAAATTAAATTCACTTTTCACACTGGGTGGTCACTTCACTGTGACCTGTCCTGTGTTCATGATGAATTTTTAATGTTTGCGCTTACGCATAATGTTGTGGGAGCCACGGGGCAGGGGGTCAACCTGTGCAGTGGTGCCAGTGTCATCAGCATGGAGTCTGCTGCTCCAACAAATGTCCTGTACAGGGGTGCTGGATCCACTCCTGCTTGTGGACTCCTCTGTGTCCCCAACACACGTGTTACCAGCAGTGGCAGTCTGCTGTGTGAGCAGTACCTCCATTGCAGAGGTCACCCTCCCCATCCCCCTGGACAAGTCACTGCAGCAGTGCACAATGTCAGTCTGCATGTTCACTGACCGGCAGCATAGCAGTGTGGTCGTAGTTGCCTGCGGCTGATTGACTGATTCAGCTGCTTGACTTCGCGCCTATACCTGCGCCTTTCTGTGTGGTCACTCTCCATCCTGTCACAGAGGGAACCCATGCGAACACCCATGTCCCTCACCCCCTCTGCCATGGACTCCATTCCTTTGGCCATGGACTCCATTCCTTTTGCCATGGCGGATATCCCCCGGTCAATGTTTGACATCCTGCTGTTCAGGATGCGCACCTGTCTGTGCACTGCCATGATCCCTTTGGCCTGCATTCGCTGGACCTTAACCATAGTGGTTTCCAGACCAGCAAAGACCCCCTGCACATTCTGCCCCTCGTCTCGCTCACGAGCCCTACGGCCACGGTCACTTGCACGGCCATATCCTAATGACCCCTGTTGCCCTGTGTTGCCAGCCAGTGGTGGATTGCTAGGTCTGGGAGCCTCCACCTCTTCCTCATCAGAGCTTTCCAGGATCCTGAATGGTGGTACGTCCTGCCTCCTTGGACTCCCATGCACAGAGGACCCTGAGCTTGGTGTTGTGGCATCTGCAGGTGCTGCCGTAGTCTGTGTCTCAAACAGCAGGGGTGACAGTGGCTGTGCAGTGGTGTCTTGCTCCATTGCTGTGGGTGCATGCGTTGTGGTAGTATCCTCAGGGACAGTGCTAGGTCCTGCTGTGTCTGTGGGCTTCTCCCTCGCAGCCGTTGTTGGTACACTTGACTCCCCTCCCTGCGCTGCACTGCGCGATGACTCTCCTGTGGGCAGACATGGACAATGATCAGCTCTGTGTTTTCATCACACAAATTCCTAACACACAATTTCATATGCCTCAACTGCTTGTGTATGGGGAGTGTGGCATGGCATGCAGTGTTCAGTGTTGGCTGCTTTGATGAATGTTCCTATGACTACGACTACCATGATGCATTGCTGGTGACTACTGTCATGTGTGCTGGATTGTGAGTGAGTCACCCACATAGGGGAAGGGGCCAGGGAATGGGTGGGGTACATGTCCCTGCATCTTACCTTTCTTTCTTGCAGCTCTGGCTGAGCTGTCAGCATCCCCAATCCCGTGTATGCTCTCGGGCTCCATGGTGGATTCAACAAGCTGCTCCAGTTCAGTGAGGCTTGGTGCACGGCTCTTCCCCCCACCTGTGGCAGCAGATTCCTTCCTCTGGGTGGCGATCTTCTTTTTGGGGGTGATCCTCAGATCGTACCACCTTTTCTTGATGTCATCTATTTCAGGATGTGTGACTCCTAGGGCATTGACTTTGCTCTGGATTGCCAGCCAGGTGTTCCTCTTTACAGACTCTGCTACTTGCAGGAACTGTCTCCCAAAAAGCTGGCTGTAATGCTGCACTACCTCCTCCACCAGCACCTGGAGCTCAGTTGTGCTGAATTTCAGCTTCCTCTTTCTGTCACCTCCATCCTTTTGGGCTTCCTGGGACTCCATGGTGATGCTCTGCTGGGCTCAGTGCAGCCTGCTCCTCTGTCTCCCCTCCACCTCTCTCTACAGTTCTGATGCTCTGCACCTGCATGGATGTGGCCACCTCCAGGTACTGGGGTGTGGTACTTGCATCTGATTGGTTGCTTTCTCAGTTGCTTTGTTGTGGGGAGTGGTGGGTGTCCCTGATTGGTTCACTGGCTCACATGTCATCTATTCGAATTTTCGAGATCGGATTTTACCGATTCGGTAAATACCGATTCGGTAATCTTCGAGTCGGTGTCTCCCATTCATTCCTATGGGACTGGAGGCCAATAGGGTTGAATGGGTGTTACCGAATCGGAGATTACCGAATCGGTGATTACCGATTCGGTATTTACCGAGTGTGGATTCGGAATGTTACCGAATCTGTATTTTTTACCGATTATTTTCCTACATCTGATTTTCCGATTCATAAATACCGATTCGGTATGAATCGGTATTTAAGAACCGGTAAAAATAAATTACCTACATCGGGCCCCATGTCTTTTACCCAGGTGTTTTGGTTTGGAGGGGATAGGATGTATGTTGAGTGGCATTATGTGGGTGGATTGGAATTGTTAGGTGTGGAATTGTGTCGAGTGGAGTGGATTTGTGTATTGGAAATATGTGGCATGGTGTGTAGTGTAATTATGTGGATAGTAATTACGTGGTATTGATTGTACTGGAATTATGTGGAGGGGCAATGTGTTTCATGGAGTGTAATTATGTGAAAGGGTATTTTGTGGAGTGGTATGTAATGAGTTTAATTATGTGGTGTGCTGTTGAATTTTGTGGCATGATGCGGAATTCTTTGGTGTGGATTGAAATGTATGTGGTGTGTTGTGTAAATGTGTTGTTGAGTTGAATTATGTGGTTTCTTGTCGAATTATGTTGTGTCAATGGAAATGTGTAGAGTTGAATTGTGTGACGTGGAATTGTGTGGCATTGAGTGAAAGTATGCTGACTGGAATTCTATGGCATGGTGTGAAGTGTATTTGATTGGAATTATGTGGCATGGTGTGAAGTGTATTTGTGTGGATTGTGTTACCAAGTTTAAAAATGATGTAATATAATTACAAAGGAAGCCGGCCTTTGTTTTTTTTTTGTATTAAATTTTTATTGAGAGTTCATAAACATACAATGTAATACATAAGAAACTTTTCATTATAAATACATAAATACATAAATACCAGCATTAATAAAAATTCTCTAGCATTATGATAAAATGAGGAGCACGAACCAGCCTTCACCAAAAACACCTAGGAATTGTAGACATACATTATAGCTACGATGGAATAACAGTCATTAAACCCTTGCCGCCCTCCAGGCAGCAACTGGTGCCCACAATCTTAGACCCATTTCCCTTGTTTTAATGCCCTTTAGCTCATACAATGCTTCCTCAATATTATGTATTCCCAACATCCTACAGATCCACATTTGAAAGGTTGGTGCTTCAATATCCTTCCATGCTGCACTGATTAAGATCCTCAATACTGCTACGGCTATAAAAACTAGAGCTTCAACCTCAATGCTCAAATTCAATTTAGCATTGCACCCAATTATCAACAATGTTGGGGATAGATCAATTCTGACATCTAGCAGCCCCTCTAAAAACACCTCGACCTCAGCTTTGACAGTCTCCAATTTCTCACATCCAAAAAACATGTGTGTAATATCAGCTGGGCCTTTTCCACACCTCGGGCAGTTACTATCCGCCTTCTTCCCCCAGGCAAATAATTTTGCCGGCGTGTAATACAAGTTAAATAAGGTTTTAAAATAATGAGCCCTTAAGTTGGATGATCGCAGAAACCTTTTATCCATTACAAGGGCCCTATCAAGATCTACTTCCGGGTCCCCCAACTTTGTGGACCAGGCTGATTCCGTCTTACCCATATCATCCGATGACCCGTCTATAAATATTTTATATATTTCCCTAATTCTGTGGCCTCCCACCTTCAGATACTCCAGCAATTCACAGCTCTTTGCCAGGACAATACGAGGCCTTATTGATTTGATTCCATAAACCAGCTGTAGATACTTGAGCTCTTGACAGCCCTGTAACGAATAACGCAGCTTGAGATCTTTCAAGGGTCTACACTCGTCCTTTTCCATTATTTGCCCCAGCGTAACAATACCCTGTCTCTCCCAGTGCCGCCAAGGTCCATCCCTGCTCAGATTTGGGAAGAGTGTCGAATTCCAGAGTGGTGTAAGATGATGGTACCTGGGGATACCTAAGATTTTCTGAACAGTTGACCAAACCCGCCATACATCTTCCAATAGTTTATAGCCAAATTTCTTATAGTAGCTCTTCTGAGTTCTCCTCAATAGCACCCCTATTGCTTCACTTCCCAGTGCTAACTGGAAAATCGAGGGTATATCCTCCTGCCTAAAAGTGGGCCCCCCCGGATAGAATAGGATTGCCATATCGATAAGGAGACACGCCCAGTGATAGCTCCTAAGATCTGGCAGCCCCAACCCACCTCTTTCCTGTGGCAGTGACATATATCTGTTTGATCTCCTTATCTTACCATAATGCCACAGGAAATTCATAAATATGGCTTCAATTTCCTTAATGACCTTCTCTTCAATTTTGAAGGGGATTGCCCTGAATTTATATAGGACCTTAGGAAACATGGTCATTTTAATAACGTTAGCCCTGCCTATGATTGATAAATGAAGTGAGTCCATCCTTTGTAAATCTCTTTCCATTGAGCTCATAAGCGGTGAAAAGTTGTCCTTAATTATATTCTTGGGTTCTGCGTCTATTGTTATACCCAAGTACACTAATGAATCCACATACCTGGGATCCTGCTTGACTACATTTTTAGAGCACAATACTTGTGTTTTCCCCACATTTAGGCGATAGCCCGACAAACCACCAAACTGCCCCGTAATATTGACTAGTTCTCTCATAGCAGACTCGGGGTCATTAGTAGTAACTGCTAGGTCATCTGCGTATGCGAGAAGTTTGGTCTGGAACCCATTCGTAACTACAGGCTTAATAGCGACACTGTTCATTATTTGGGTAATTAGAGGGTCAATGTATAACGCAAAAAGGATTGGTGAGCACGGGCACCCCTGTCTCGTACCCCTTGTTATGTCTATCTTCCCAGATCTTTCCCCCATCAGCTGGATTCTTGCCGTTGGAATGGAATACATCGCCTGAATTGCCTGTCGAAATCTTGGCCCAAATCCCCTTTCCTCCAAAACCTTCCATAGAAAACTCCATCTCACGCGGTCAAAGGCCTTCTCCGCGTCGAGGAGGATCATTGCGACCCTCCCCCCACTGGCAGCCCCGATATCGAATAGAGTAATAGCTCTTCTAATATGATCCGTAGTACCCCTCCCTGGGATAAACCCATGCTACCAGGGGGAAACCAAGGTCGCAATGATCCTCCCCATGCGAGTAGCCATAATCTTTGCATAGAGTTTATTGTCGCTGTTTATCAGAGATATTGGTCTAAAAGAACCGGGATTAATCTTTGGTTTCCCTTTTTTATACAAAATCACTATATTGGTTTCCGTCCATGACTCAGGTATAACTTCGGTATTCATAACACCCTTAAACAAATCCAAAAGTATCGGAGTTGTTTCCTCCCTTAAACTCTTATAGATCTCAAGCGGCAGGGCATCGGGACCCGCAGCCTTCCCACTTGCCAGATCTTGCAGGGCCTCCAATACTTCAGCCATAGTAATATCTTGCTCCAAAGTATCTATGTGGGCCTGTTGTAACTTAGTGCCCATATCTAGCCACCTTGTATTTGGGACCCCTGCTTCCGCCTCCTCCTGTTACAATGCTTGATAATATTTCCTAAAGGCATCTAGAATTTCAGTCGCCTTGTCATGCGTTTGACCCTCATATTCTATTTGTGTGACTATATTCTTCGAAGCCACCTGCCTAATTCGTAGTGCCAGCGCTCTTCCTGCTTGTTCCCCCGTTTCATATAATCTGGTCCTCTGCGCCTGGTATTCTGCTGCCGCTTTTTTAGCCAGTTGTTTCTGAATCTCTGCTTTTATAGAGTTTACTCTTTCTAGGCTCCCAGTTGATTGTTCCCCTAGAGTTATATCCCTTCTATGTTGTTCCTCAGCTTCAATCAGCTTGCCCATCAGAAGTTCTCTTTCTTGGTTAACCCTTTTCCAAATCCGAGTAGTATAGCTGATGGTCTCCCCCCTTAATCCTGCCTTGAAACTATCCCAAACTATACCCCTGGATGCACTATACCTATTTGCATCAAAAAATGCCTGGGACCAGCTCTTCATATATCTAATATACTCCCCATCTGCTAATAATTTCCTATCGAAGGTCCAGGGCCTAGGGGTTTTTTGTGGTTTATTAATATCCATAGTTAAAACTAGCGGGTTATGGTCCGACAAAATTTTTGGGAGTTTGATGATTTTGACCCTATTTAATTGCATGGCCGAGATCATAAAATAATCAAGTTTTGTATATTTATTGAAAGGGTGCGAGAAGTACGTGAACCCTGGGTCACCTGCCTCTAGATTCCCCCATACATCAGTTAACCCATGTGACTGCATCATTGAAGTTACCGCTCTATAGATCCGTGGCTTCCTGCCTGTATAGGGGTTACCATCCAAAAAGTTAGCTGAGATGTTGAAATCCCAACATAATACTATGGGAGCTGGCCAATCCGTCAATTTCTTCTCTATACAATTAAAGACCTCCGGGTCATCTATATTGGACCCATATAACGAACATAGGGTAAATCCCAGATTCATTTCACAGATAGCCCACCTGCCCATGGCATCTGCCTTACACCGTTTGGCCCCACCTAACCCAGCCTTACTAATAATAGCCACCCCCCTTATCATAGAGGTCTGGGAAGAACAAGACAGGGTTTCATATCCTTTTAAATTTAACCAATGTTTTTTCTTCCAGGGTAAGTGGGTCTCCTGTATGCATATAATATCTAGACCTAATACACGAAGATATTGCTCGAACCTGCCCCTCTTCTTCCAATTATTTAAACCTCCTATATTAAGGGATCCAATCCTGATCTTAGGCATACCTATATATCAAACATTGGCATCTCATCAACCGATCTAGGTAAATACTAGGTGCATAATAGAAACACAATTTTTGTTTCAGAATTACAATTACGTTTATGGATACATTGACGATACAAACTCTCTTCATTTTTACGTTTTCACCCCCCTCCACCCCCTCACCCACCTCAATCCATCCTCCCCCCCCTTGTCCTTGTCCTCCCCCCCCTTAGACCACACCCCACACACCCTCCCTGGTGAGGCACGCAGACAAAGTCTGTGCATGTGATGGATGCAGCATAGCAGTGGACTCCATTAAACCTACTTAATAGCATAAACCTCAAAAACCAAATCCATACATATCTGTTAAACAAGATCAGTACATAGCTAATAGCTAGTGACCACCAAACTACCCCAAATGTATATGACCCATTGTGCAGTATCATACTACTTTCCTAACCTCTAACCTCTAAACCTACTTCTCAAAAAAAAGGAAGAAGACGCTTATTCCCAAAAAGAAAAAAATTATGCATGATTAGGTAATTAGGTTATTACTATTACTATTACTAAATAGAGTCAATTTCCGAAGAAAAATACATTGTTTTGCCCAGATAAATTACTTTAAGTTGAGCCGGATTTATGAGATAAATCTGGATTTTTTTATCATGGAAGGGCTTGATTAATTGTCGTAGCCTCCACCGTCGTTCCACCGTAGTATGGCAAAAGTCCGGTCTAACGAAGAAGGTGACCCCCTCGCCGGTTCTCCTTGCATCCGGTCTTGCTTTCTCTGCCACGGATTGTCTCAAGATGAAGTTCCCAAAGAATATCAGAATTGCCCTGGGTTTATCTCCTTCTTTCATATTCCGGCGGATCTTAAACGGTGTCCGGTGTGCCCTCTGAATTTCTAGGGCCCAATTCCAGCTGGCCAGCTCAGGAAAGGCTTGCTCAAATAGTTTAACTATGAAGGCTTTAACGTCACCCCCTTCCCGACCTTCGGGAACACCAAGGACTCTTAGGTTGTTCCTCCTAAGCCTATTCCCCAAATCTTCCAGCTTCCACTGGACATCCTGTGCTTGAGCCCCGAATGCTTCTACCTTAATAGTAGCAGCAGCGGTCTCATTTTCCGTAGCAACAACCCTTTCCTCAAGGTTCGACACCCTGTCCCCCACGTTCACAGTGGCCTTGGATAGCTTCCTGACAACACTTTTCATTTTCCTCATGGTCGCTTGTGCTTTCAAGCTGTCCTGCCTGGTTTCTTCCCGGTGTGCAATTATTTCATGGTGGATTGCTTCCAGCATTGCACGCTGGCTGGCTTCTTGACTGTCCTCATAGTTGTGTTCTTGAATTGAATTGCCTTGCAGCAGTGTCGTTGGCGAGTGGTCCCAAGCCAGCTTCATCTGCTTTTTAGATGGGGCCGTAGTTTTGACCGCCGTGGCAATCAAGTCCCCCTCTGGGTCGCTCTCCGTCTCTAGATTACTGCCATCTATGTCCGAGCTTTGCCCCTCTTCATCCTCGGACCAGTCCGCCTCCTCCGTCACCGAGACAAAGCACTCGCTTGGAGTCTTCTCCTCCTCCTTTTCTAACTCGAAAGCCATATTTGTCTGGAGGATGGCACTAGGTTGTGTGATTCCTAGTTGTACGCTATCATGATTGTTTGTACCGCTCGTGACCTTCTTTAGGGCGGGGCAGGTGTTGATGCTGGTATTGACCTCCATTAGACTATTATTTCCACTTCCAGGGTCCTCACCCTGATCATTCTCTTTGCCCCCTGACACACAGAAAGTGCCCAAGTCTTGCGCATCACCTGGCCCCCCATTCATGCCCTCAGAATCGCCAGTCATTGTTTGGCTTACCGTGGACTCCAGAGGTTCAATTTCTCCCAGTTTTTCAGCCTCTGTCTCCGACTCCAAGTCTGCCTCGACTCCTGGAGCTCTAGTCCCCTTCTCCTTGCCAGCTCGGTTAAACATATCCACAATGCTCAGATTGGCCGTGGTCATGGCCAGCCTGGTCCTGGCTGCTGGGGGTCTCATTTCCTTGGGTAGCTCCTGTGCTTTTCCTTTTCCTTTACCTTCTGCTTCGTTTTGGGCGTTAGTGCCATCCGAGTTCATTTGCACGTTTACGGTGGTATTTGTATTTCTATTTTCACCCACTTTCCTTTTGGCAGAAGCCTTCCCACCGGTATTCTGTTTCGGAGGCATCCTGCAGAGCCGCCGCCTCTCACTCAGCTTACTCCGCTTCGTAATCGCCCAGCCTGCGAGCTCCGCCTTGAGCCTGAGAACGATAGTCACTCTGTAGCCTCTAGAGCTGCTCCGCCCTTCCGCTCCGCGAACTCCGTGAGCTCCGCCCGCTGTAGCTGATGTGCCGCCGAGAAACGCCGGAGGACTGCCGACAAGTAGCTCCACCAGCGCATGGATCAGGCTGGCTGAAATCCGGTATGTCGTCTCCATCCGCTGACTACGGCTTTGGTTTCCCTTACTTACTCCTTCGTTTTTTTTTGGAGGTTTATTGAGGTTTATGTAACAAAAATCATATCGTATACAGCGTCCCTGCTACTGCTACAACTCAACCGCTAGTTGCAGCCGCCATCTTGCCTCCGGATCGGAAGAGCACTTGTGACCTACTCGGAAGCCGGCCTTTGATTGCGCTCAAATTAAAACACGCTGCTTCCGCAAAAGATTTTCGGAAATGCACAAAAGTATCTTCAATTTAAGACCCAAGCAAGAAAGAGCTGAAAACAAAATATACATGTTCAACATGAGCAGGGAAAAAAGAAAATAGTTCCAAGACCAAACACTTCACACACTGGTGGAAACTTACCAGTAGTTGGACGCTGCTCTCTGGATATTAACAAACAACAAGAAGTCTCAAATTTTTAAGCAGTTTTTGAGGGGCCCATGAGCATCTGTACATAACCCCACTGTAACCAATATTGTGATTTAATCCATTATAAAAAAACAAGCATTGGCAAAGCCAACAGGACTGGTGGTGGCTGCCAACTGCTTGGCAATACCTGTTTTGGCAAGTGTTTCAAAACTTTACTGTTGAGGAAGCTTCTGAGTCCTAACTTGATAGGGGTTCTTAATATACAAGGCCAAAACGGTGAAGTAACTTCAATTATAAGACTTTAGGTCAATTAGAAATACCTGGTGGATTCAAAAAGCTATTTAGTTTTTTCAATGCTCAATTTAAAATGTATCCACATAGTAATAAATCTGTATTAACCACTTTCCCAATAGTAAGTGGGTCTAACTTTCGCTTTACACAACTTAATATAAGCACCATACTTTAAACTACCTAAGCAATATATTACACTGCAGCATAAAATATGAGCAGTTTTATGTTTAAGGCCATGGTGACATCATTGAACTGCTGACAACCTACAGTAACAAAACAAGCACACCTATGATTAGGTTTATAAAATACTTTATTCAAGGTTGTGCTTGCATAACAATCGCACGTGTTCAGTGTTTTTCTTTCAAATGCAGTATTTACTGAAAAGCAGGTTAGTAGTTGACCTGCATCATTTCCCACAAAGAAATGTCCGTTCAGATATTAAGCTAAAAGTTTATATTGTCAAATATCAAATGTTAAAAATAAAGTCAGAAGAAATTCGGGAAATGTAAACAACTGAAGACATAAAGGTAGCCACCTTGTCTGAAACAGTAACAGGAGACAGTAAAATAGGGACTTTTGAAGAACGGATAAAAGGTGAAAAAGTACCCACGGACTAAATAACAATGACAACACTTAACTGCTGCACTAATGAGGAGACATATACAAGGTAAAATAGATTTTGAAGGGCCGATAAAGAAATCCATCCTGGCTAACCACACCACTGAGCCCTCTGTGAGTACCTTCTTGTCAACTGCCAATGTACTATTCAACCTGAATGCAGTTTAGATTTGAATCGAGCTGACCTGGAATATTCCCATTGAGGTTTATGTACAGAACCAATGTGTTGTAAAAAATAGACACCTCATAGTCTCTCTCACTCACCAACATTCCACAGCCACATCACTCACCAACATTCCACCACCACAGTCACACTTGCTGAGCAGCAAGTATAACACAATATCAACTCTTAAGGGGGAAGCATTCACCCTGTTTTGTGCACCACTTTATTGCCCCACTCCCATAAAAAGGGATTTGAAACTGGTCATGGAGCAGAAAAGAAAACCCGCACCTTCTTTCAGCTGGGGGTAGTATAAAAAGTTGCACAACTCATTACTGCTATCTCAAAAAAGTAATTTCTTATCTTGTTTTACCTGAACTTAGCAACCAGACTGCACCAGCAACAGCATTGCAATTATATACCAGAAATGTGCCCCAGAAATCAATCCTCAAAGACAGCAAGTGCATAACTAAAGCAAAAGGAAGAATCCTAATGTTCACAGTACTGGCTCTCAGTTACGACAGACATTTTGAGGTCGAGCATTCAAGACCTCTTGGAATTTCTCTTGTGGGCTTAAAGCCATCCCCTTTCTTTTGATTTGTTTGTTTCAGTGTTCTTTGAAAATCCTTGCCTGCTAGTAGTCACCCCTGCCTCCTTGTCCCTCCTTTTTCCCTTCTGTTCCTCCCACGCAGCAGGGACTAAGTACTGTCTCATTTCACTATGGTTTTTTATGTGTTCTATGAGGGACTATTTGTTTCTTGGATTCCTGGTCAGTGACTGTTTGCCTGTGTTCAGCTTCGGTGTCATAGCTGCTTACATGTAAATTTGGCATTCCTCCCTCCAACCTCATCTTAATGCCACAGTTGTGTTAATGCTGCCTCCCTTGCTGTGTCTCCCACTCTATTGATTGTATTTATTTAGTCTTTTTGCACTTTTCGTGTCCACCTTCCGTTGGGCTTCTTATTGGTAGGACATTTGTTTTGTTTTGGGCTTTCTTTTAAAAGGGATTGGACTAGTTGAAGTCCAGTCTCCCACTCCTTCTTCTGCCTGGTGCCCCCGTACCATTCCTCACTACTCCTGCCATTTAACAACAGCTGCAGACTCATAGAAGCCACCGTTGGATCTACTTTTAGGTAACTTGCAGTGAAACCACAAGTGGTGCTTATACTTAAAGAATACTTGTTTCCCACATCTCTGTTTGTTTTTTAAAATGGGGCACGCCAAAAAAGTTGTGTCGTAATTGGCTTCCATATTAGAGACAGGCATACAAAGCTGCCACATCTTTATTTTCAGGAGACTTTAACATATTTTTACTCAACGCTGTGCCCTTTTCACGAACGATGCGCTTTATCTTCTTGTATAGGTACAATAAGGTGAGACATGTTAAACTGTATTGACATTTTGAATCCAAGTTAGTTTACATATTTGCGTATTATGCTCTGCCTTTTGGAATGTTTTATTTTCCTCATCAACACAGTAACGTCCTTCTTGTTACTCCAGTCACCAGGGATGTGTTTTAGCTGAAGTTTGGGCAGCACTGCTATAAATGAAATTTACGTACAACAATGGCTGCTAAAATCTTGCTAAGACCTGGTGATGGCAATTAGTATTTCTGTAAGTAGCATCTCAGCATGTGCAGATATTACACAACAACAACAAAAACGCGCTGGTCACTATGCCGCCTATCGCTCCTGATCACGTGGGAGAGTGAGCTTCATTACTTGGGACTAGTCGACTGTTTAACAACAACTCAACACTGTTGGCCGCATTTAGTACAGAAGTAGCTCAGCACTATTCAGAACAGGTGAGTGATTCTCTTTCAGAACATTTAACCCATGTTTGAAATTAGTCTCAATTTCAAAAGTGGGTTAAACATTCTGAAAGAGAATCTAAAGCATACAGAAAAAGTGAACATGAACTCAGGTTTGCCACCTTCTCTGATTGCCAATGAGATATTTCTTCACTAAGTGCGGTCAGGTTGTCTCCTTTGTAAGAGAAAGATAGTGCCAGCTGTTGTTTGGACTACATTGAGCCCAAGTTCCCTCCATGTGAGGAGTACTTGCAGTGGGAGATACCTGCTGCTGCCCGCTTACTACTAAAAGCGGGAGTCTGCCTACAAGCCTCCTCCAGCCCAGACACTGTACCCGTGGCAGCACGCCTACTCGGAGAAGGGTTACTGCTACCAGCATGGGGGAAGCCACCATCAGGCGCCACAGCCACCCCATCCTTATTTCAGCAGAGACCCTCATGCCGGCCAGGAAGTATCAGCAACCCCTGCCACAGCAGTAAGTGCTCCTGCTGCCCCACTATGTGCCCTTGCTGCCCCAGGAACCCTTCTGTACCCTGCCCAACCGGAGTCTGCTCCACGACTGGAAGAGCAAGGAGCAGGCCGTTTTGTAGCCATAGATGAAGAAAGCATGTGAGCACGGATAAGGGCACCCCTCTGCTGGACAGATGGGACCACTGCTGGGAGACTAAGCCTGTGCCCCAGCCCACCCTATGCATCAGTTGTTTTCATTATTTCAGTTTATAAAATGTGTACCGCGGTGTTCAGAGATATGGTAATTTTAAACCTTACTACTTACGTTTCTGTAAGGATATAATCAATGGACATTGAAATCTGGCCCTGTAATCATGTCCTTAACTATTCAGGCAAAACTTTTCATTCATTTGTGAATAATAAGTGTAAACGCATTAAGGCTTTACTTAATCTTGCATTCTGTATGAATGTTTGCTTTTTCCAGGATTACTTTTTATCTTGTTTCCCATTTAGTGTTTCTCCAGAGCTGCCTGGGCTTGAACTTGGTTTCAGTCCATGCTCGGTTTAACTAAAGAGGATTGCTTGGTATCAGCAGTGACACCGCCTAGGTATTACTTGAAAATATGAAACCTACTATTCGGGATGTATTTCCATCTTATACACATACATACACAACCATTGGGCTGAGTGGGCTGTAGCCCTTACCCCGTCAGGTTCTCTGGAATGGCCTGGCTTGACTAGGGCTGTTGGCTTGACCTTTAAACAAACTGAAAGTATTCATGCAAGGACAGATACAGGCCTAATACACCTCTGCATACCTTTTATTGCTTTCCACAATCGCTGCTGCCTTCCTGTCCATGCGATCATTATATAAAGTGGCTGTTTCATGCTCATAATAAAGAGCTGTGACTCAGCTGTTTAATGTAGAGAGGTGGAAGCGGTCAAAGCTGCCACCATTATGACACCCTTTTCTACACAACAAGGGAAAACCCAAAAGGAATATCGCTAGGGTCCTTGGGCGGTTGCTTATTATACAAAACAGGGGACCCTAGTCATTTAGGATCACATGAATGATAGACGCACACTAAATATTATGTGTGTCCTTTGTCCAGCCGGACAGAACTTTATTTAGCTAGAGTGCCATATAGTGATTCAGATAATCAACATTTATATACAAGTGGGCACAACCTGTGACCCACAGAAGACAAGACAAAACAGAAATAAATTATGTAATCACCGCCAGAACCCTATTATACTGCCATCGAGCAAGAACAAAATAAGATTCAACAACCCGGAGATTGCTTCGGCCGGTTAAACGAAGACCACTTCTATTCCTTAACTCCCATTATCAGGCGACGCTCAACGCGACGAGGACGGCCATTAATCCAGACACCTGCGAGCTTGCAGAAACGGTGTCCCCGCCCTCGCTGTGCGTACCGCGCTCCTCACGAAGAGGCTCAGCTATTATGCTTTCAAGACAAACATGATACAATGTTTTTTGTCCTGATGATGATGCTTACAATTGTTTTTGCATCGAAACGTCGTCGACCTTAAAGCACCATATGTTTGTTTTATAAGTCACAAACGTTCTTAAACAATGGTTTGCTAAATATGAACCCAAGTCTGTAGAACTGAATTACTAGTACAGACCGCCTTGTGCGCCCTTACATAATTTATTTCTGTTTTGTCTTGTCTTCTGTGGGTCACAGGTTGTGCCCACTTGTATATAAATGTTGATTATCTGAATCACTATATGGCACTCTAGCTAAATAAAGTTCTGTCCGGCTGGACAAAGGACACACATAATATTTAGTGTGCGTCTATCATTCATGTGATCCTAAATGACTAGGGTCCCCTGTTTTGTATAATAACCATTATGACACCCAACACTCACCAGCAAACACGAGCAGGGGCACACAGCAACACTTTTACACCAACCAACGAGCTAGGGAAAACACCCATCAACCGGTTGTTTAAATCCAGAAGAATTCTGCCTTCTGACAAACTTTATAAAATTAGCTCTATATATTAAAATATAAAGCTTGCATTTTGATGGTGCTTTGTCCTATATTTTCCTGGTGCTGTAAAGCCATTGATATTATGCAGCGCTATTTAAACATAAAGGGCACAAAGAAAATATTTAATTTTGATATCAAGGAAAAAATAAATCCACTCTGTTTAATACACATTATAGGCAGCTGAAGATTAGATGTAATATATACAATTATTGTGCCATCTGCAGACGTCAATGCACAACCTGTAGACATGTTGGCTTCCAGTAGGGGTGTCTCTCTCAACCTTATAGCTTTCAGAGATTGATAATATGAATATCACAGAGTTAAGGGCAGCATTTACATTTACATTTACAGTGATGCAAAAGTGGAGCAGGACAAAGTCTGATTTGCATATCGCTGGTTCATTCATTCCTGCCTGAAGTCGCATGTTGCGCACAAAAAAAAGATGTCCTGGAATGTGCGATTCTGAGCAATTATTAGTAACTGAGTTTCATTCAGGCATTCCATCCATAACTTTTTTGATTTTTTCAGTGTGACACCCAAAGAGCAACGGGTACGGCCAGTCCTAGGTCCTGTGTTTATTGTGCTATAAAGCTGAACCCTATTAATGAACTAATGAAAAACATTTACAATGCAGTTAGCTCCAACTCCAACAAATGCAAGACTTGTTGCATTTCCAATGCTAGTTTTCTTATCTGAAGCAAAAAAAACTATGAAGGAAACAAGGGTGAATTACCATACCTGTACATGGGGGAAAAAATCAGCCTTTCTATGTGACCTGGTCGTAGACGCGGGATCCTGCCTTCTCGGCATCCACACAGCTGCCCTGGAGTGTAACTAAGCTCAGCGTAGCGATGCTTCTTTAAGGCCACACAGGGATTGGGAAGGGGAAATCACAGGGACCGAGAGTAAACCACCAGCCCCATGAGGTGCGATGACCCAGGAGTACAGACATCCATTTATTTGCGTCCAACAGTGTCACTGCTCACAAAATGTGAAGTAAACGAAGCACACAGGTCACTGGTGCTGATTCAGTAGCGGGAAGGTGTCTGGGTGATGCGGTCCTTTTGAGTTTGTGCAGACAGTGGCTAAAGACATATTAGACCATGTTTCCCACAGTGCAGTTTGCATGATGTCACCACCAATGTCTGAAACGACTTTTGGTTGCTGTAAAAGATGTGGCTTATGGGACTGTTAGTTTTACAGCATGTGTTGAGCTTTGTAATTCAACAGCAGTTGAACTTTATTTACCAGAAAGCAGTGAAACACCATAACCATCTGTGGGACTTCGTAAGTCTTTAATGTTCAGGCCAAGTGGCAGCTGGGGTTTATAGGTTATTGGCTTATTGGTGTACGTGTAAAACGTCAACACCTATAGCTACAGTTATTCTGACTGAGGCAAGACGGCACTTGGAGCTCAAATCTATGGACGCTGTACACACAGCAAAAGGAATATGGAAAGAAATGTAGTGACCCTTTAGGTCAGGTAAAGGCTTTGGATAATCAGGACTTTAATTGGGTGGGCCCCTCCGTGTCACATACCCGGTAGTAATTTAAACAAGCCCAATCCCCCTAAAAAGGATGCACAAAACCAAACTAATATCTTACTAGAAGAAGCCCAACTAACAGTCAACATCCAAAACGGCAAAATGGCAAAAATAATACAAGTCACGAAGGGGGAGGCACGGAGCGGGAGGCACAGAGCGGGAGGTAGCACTACCCCAACTGTGTCATTATGGTGGAAGGAAGGATGCTACATTGAAATGTAAGCAGCTATGGTGCCAAAGCTGAACACAGACAAACAGAAACAGAGCAGGAAACTAAGAAAAAAAATAGTGCCTCAAAGAACAGATAAACATAAGTTCCGGGTTGAATTGTGTGACTCTCCAACGCTTGAACTGGCAACGTCCCGAATTGGACCCACTTTTTGAAATGCTTCTCAAGTTATTAATGTGACCACGATGTAACTAGATTCAGATATATGCTTTCTGTATGTGAATGATTTATTGACTTTGCTTTCTTTTGAAATAAAATCTTATGTTAAAAAAAAGAACAGATAAACAAACATAACTTAATATTATAGTACTTAGTCCATGCTCCGTTGGAAGAATGCAAGAAAAAAGGAGGGGCCAAAAGACAGGACTGACCACTTTCAACCAAGGATTTTTAAAGGAAACTGAAACAAACAAATGAAAAGCAGTGTGTGACATTCAAGCCCACACAGAATTATACACTAAAGTATATACAAGCGGTCGAAAGTGCAACCTAATGTGACTCAATTGGTGCAAAGGTACTTTTCAAATCGGACCAATGGTTGAAATGTTGATGTAAATTTGCATAACCTTAAAACAATGTATGGAATTTGGAAATGCAGGTTTCCTTTACAAAATTACTGTATCACTGCTATCTTCTTATTATAATACCAAATGATGCAGATGTGCCAACTCGATACTAAGCAACCAAGGTTCTGAATAAGGATTGTCATTGTTCTTTATAAAGTGTAGTGGTCTGTACCACTGGCATTTTGGATAACAGTTGTCTAACGAAATATCTCAGACAAAAACAATGACGATAAAAAGATCACCAAATAATATTGCGAACACAAATGCCAACTGTATACATACTTTTGGTATGTAAAATCAAAAATGTAGTTAACAAAAATATAGAAGACCAAAATATGAGTGAGTAAAATGAGTAAAAATATAGAAATTTAGTATATTGATAAATTACATACATTAAATATATATATATAATATCTATATTCACTGAAAAAAACATAGGTTTCACGCCTGATATAGTTAGGAATTAGCATTTAAAAAACCTCAGAAATTCTCTGAAAAAACTGTAGATTTTAGGGGTGTTATAGTTAGCTGGACATTTCACTCATACAAAACCATTGAAATTCCTCTGATATAGTTAGTTGTACTAACTATATCTTGCGCGCCCGCAACCCACTGCTGATGATATCACATATTACATCATTCATGACATGGTCAGTTTGGGGGTGATTGGTCAAGCGGGGGCCGAGAAAAAAAGGGGGGTCCCAAAACGTGTTTTCCCCATGCAATTTCCCATAGGACCTTTAGCCACGGCTACAGCCCGAACGGCTGAACGGAATTACACCAAATTTGGCAGAGAGGTTGTCCATTTTGCTTATATGTTGTCAATCTGTTCAGCAAGTCATTTATATATCTATAGGTGCAGTGGATCCGCGTATCTATCCACATACTCAAAGTGCAGCCTGCACGTACCCTGCCGTGCACGAGCTCCATGCTGATTGGCGGTCAACAGTCAAAATCAGAAAGTGTTGGCAGCCATCTTGTGCCTCGGTAGAACCGAGGCACAAAACAACCAAAACAAACGCCTCAAAACGAGAAAAGGGGGCAGGGTAGACACACCCTGACCCCCTAGGCCTGCTCAGGGAGTCCCACAAGGAGCCCAAGGGCCCCCCCAAATTGTTTATGGGATTAATCGCGGGATGTGCATAGGATCCGCGCATCCCAGCGATATAAAAGAAAAATAACGCGGTCTCCCGCAGTAAATATGCTAATTTGCGCCCCGTTGTTGAAAAAATAGTGTGGGGGGTCCAAATCCCCCCACACTGCCCCAGGGACCGCCACCCCCCGGGCGTGTAATTTAATATATGCGGGGGGCTCCCGGGGCCCCCCGCAGCCCCGGGGACCGCCACCCCAGTCTTCTTCAAAATGGGTGGGAGGCTCTCAGGCTCCCCCCAGCCCCGGGAACCGCCACCACCCGGGGCTTGATTATAATGTATGCGGGGGGTTCACGGGGCCCCCCGCAGCCCCGGGGACTGCCACCCCACGGGACAAGAATTTAATGTATGAGGGGGCTCACGGGGCCCCCCATAGCCCCGGGGACCGCCACCCCCTGGGGCTTCAAACAAATGGGAGGGGGCCGCTCAGGCCCCCCCAGCCCCGGGGACCGTCACCCCCTACGGCTTCCCAAAAATGTGGGAGGGGGTCCGCGTGGCCCCCTCAGGGAGCCAAAGATGGCTCTGGGGACCGCCACCGCCCAAGGCCGGCTCCTGCAGTGTCCCGGGGTGCCTACCCCCGGGACACTGCTGTTTGCAATGGCAAGGTGGGAGCCGCGCGGCTTCCACCCTGCCATTGCAAACTGCTTTGCTTCATTGAAGCGAGAGCAGTTAAGTTGGGAAACTAATTCCTCTTCAATCCAGAGGTCCCCTAGCAGTCAACTAGCCTACCAGGTACCTACAGTAAGCGCCACGGAGCTGTGTTGCAGAGTGTTGTGAAAAGGGGCGTGGCCTCTGAATACCTGGTGGTTGTACTAACTATAACTCGCGCGCCTGCAATCCACTGCTGATGATGTCACATATTACATCATTTATGACATGGTCAGTGACATCACTGATGACATCACTGATGACATATCAAATGCCAAATGCTAATTTCTAACTATAACGTGCCTGAAACCTATTTTTTTTCAGTGAATTTCAATGTTTTTTTCAATGCTTATTTTTTTACTATAACATGCTTGAAACCTATGTTTTTTCAGTGAATTTCAATGGTTTTATAAATGCTAATGTCTAACTATGCCTACAAAGGTAGAACATGTGAAGAAAGATGAAGAAAAGCGCAGAAAGAAGCAAGACAAATACTGAAAGAGTCAACAGAAGTCCATAAAGACAAATAAAAGTGCAGGAAGATGCAAGAGATGTGCAGAAAGAAACAACAAGACATAAAGTCCTCCTGTGCACCCAACTTTTTATTGAAGGGGACTGGTGGTAACTGACTCTGACCAACCAGGACCGGAGCCAGTGCTATGGTAAAAGACACATAGAATACAATGAAAACAATTACATACACTAGGGAACACTATGCGTTGGGGTACCCCTGTGATTAGCATGACCTCCTCGTATTTGCCAGGAGTTAATGCCTGGGTCATTGCATGAGTACATGGGTACTGAGTGGATGATTAGAGTACTGCAAGGAGAGTACATGGTGAATTTATAAGTGCTTGGGTTTTGGTGGAGTGATTGAATAAGTACATGGTGCTGGCTGGGTGATTAGAGGAGTGCATGGGTAGTGACAAGGACATGGCTGGACTGCAACAGTAGTGCTGAGGGGATTGTAGCAGTGCATGTGTTAGTGCTTGGGTCATTGCATAAGTACATGGGTACTGATTGGATGATCAGAGTACTGAAAGGACAGTGCATGGTGAATTTATAGGTGCCTTAGTTTTGAAAGATTGATTGGATAAGTACATGGTGCTCGCTGGGTGATTAGAGGAGTGCATGGGTAGTGAAAGGGCGATGGTTGGACTGCATGGGTACTGCTCAGGGTATCTTAGTAGTGCATGAGTTAGTGCATGG
The DNA here is from genome assembly GCF_964261635.1 of Lissotriton helveticus. NCBI lineage: Eukaryota > Metazoa > Chordata > Amphibia > Caudata > Salamandridae > Lissotriton > Lissotriton helveticus. The sequence continues at coordinate 1,094,206,118 of NC_136059.1, forward strand.
GTAGTGACTGGATGATTAAAGTGCTGCAAGGAGAGTGCACAGTGAATTTATAAGTGCTTGGGTTTTGGTGGAGTGATTGCATAAGTACACACATGTCACATCAGGCCCCGCCCCCTACCTTCACCACTATGCAAACACACCCCCAGCGGGTGTTAAGTTGGCGAATGAATTCCCCTTGAATCCTGGGGTCCCTGGGGGCCAACTAGCCCACCAGGTACCTCCAGTAAGCTCCACAGAGCTGCGTTGCAGAGAGGACTAAAAAGGGGCATGGCCTCTCAACACCTCTCTGCAACGCAGCTACCTGGCGCATACTGGAAGTACCTGGTGGGCTAGTCCAGCCCCAGGGAGCCTCAGGATTGAAGGGGACTTAATCACCCAATTTAAATTTGCCAGAGGGTGCGATTACATACTTGCTATGTCAGGCCCCACCCGCTCCCTGCACCACTGTGGGCATGTTATAATTTGGGGGATTAATTCCCCTTGAGTCCTGATGGTTCCTGGGGGCCAACTAGCCCACCAGGTACCTCCAGTAAGCACCACAGAACTGCGTTGCAGAGAGGTGTAAAAAGGGTCTTGGCCTCTAAACACCTCTCTGCAACGCAGCTTCCTGGCGCATACTGGAGGTATCTAGTGGGCTAGTTGGCCCCCAAGGACCCTTAAGATTGAAGGGGACTTAATCCTCCAACTCAAAACGCACAACAGGGCGCGTTTGCACACTTGTCATTTTAGGGCACATCCACTCCCTGCACCACTGTGCAAACGCGCCCCCTGGTGCATTGTAAATTGGGGGATTAAATCCCCTTGAGTCCCCAGGGTCCCTGGGGTCCAACTAGTCCACCAGGTAGCTCCAGTAAGCGCCACAGAGCTGCGTTGCAGAGAGGTGTAAAAAGGAGCGTGGCCCTGGACCACCTCTCTGCAAGGCAGCCCTGTGGCACATACTGGAGGTACCTAGTGAGCTAGGTGGCTCCCAGGGACCCCCAGTACTTAAGGGGAATTAATTCCCCATCTTAAAACGCGCCATAGGGCGCGTTTGCAGAGAGTTGCTGGGAGGGGTTGGGCCTCCGCCACGATGCCTGTCTTTTTTTTAGAAGGGATGCTGTGTGGCCCGCCTCTTTTTTCTTATTTTGGGCCCTGGGGACCCCATCCCCAGGGCCTGGCACTTTAAAAAACAAACAAAATTCTAAACCGGAAGGGGGCCGCGTATTTAAGGCTATGAGGCCCCCCTCCTGAGGCCTCTATTGGCCCCAGGGACCCCATCCCCCTGGTCCTGGCCACCCTGTTTATTTATCATTGGCCCTATCCCAGGGCCGGCCTGCTCTGTTTTTTGGGTTGTTTTTTAAAGGGGAGGGGGCCGCATGGCCCCCCTCCTGGGCCACTCCTGGCCATGGGGACCCCATCCCCCGGGGTTGTCCCTCTCTCTTGGGGACCATGGGGGGAGCCCCAAAGCCCCCACGGTCCCTGCTGGCTCCCCGCCTCCTGCGGGAGCCGGCAATGCTTTTCCACATGGGGATCTGCTAACATGCAGCTCCCCATGTGGAAAAGCAATCTGGTTTGGATTTTTGAAGCGTGAGCAGGAAACGTGCTCTCAATTCCAAAATCCAAAGCAGACCTGCTGTGACAGGGCGGGAGCTGCACAGTTCCCACCCTGTCATAGCAAACAGCAGTGCCCTGGGCGTGGGCACCGTGGGACACTGCAGGAGCAAGCCTTGGGGGGTGGCAGTCACCAGGGCCATCACGGGCTCCAGGAGGGGGGGCGCACGGCCCCCCTCCCTATGTGATTAAAGCCCTGGGGAGGTAGTGGTCCCCAGGGCTCTGGGGTCCGTAAGGAACCCCTGCATTTCCATTTTAGTGCCCCAGGGAGGTGGCGGTCCCTGGGGAGAGTGGGAAGGCTCGAGCCCATCACACAAGATTCTTTTAATTTTAGAAACTAGCCCCGAGGTGGCAGTCCCCGGGGCTGCAGGGGGCCTTGTGCCCCCATGAATACTTAATAAAATCCCCAGGGGTGGCGGTCCATGGGGCTGCAGGGGGGAGGCCCCCCACACATTTAAAAAGAAGCCCTGGGGGATGGAGGTCCCCGGGGCTGCAGAGCCCCCGTGGGCCCCCACATGTATTTTTTGCAGATGCCCTCGGGACCTGGCCTCCTGCTCTTCATTTTTTTTTTAAATCAGCAGGATTTGCGGACCCAGCACGAATTTTGACAAACATTATTTTTTTTAATGCTTTTTTTGGCCCTAGGGGTCCTTGTGGGACCCCCTGAGCAGGCCTAGGGGGTCGGGGTGTTTCTACCCTGCCACCTTTTTTTTACCTTTATTTTTCTGTTTTCTTCAAGATGGCTGCCAACACTTTTTGGTTTGGAGTGTTAACAGCCAATTAGAATAAAGCTTGTGGTCGGGAGGGTTCGCAGATCCACCGCGCCTATAGATATCGATATTTGTTTTTTTCAATTTCTCAGCAACTACGGAACAGATTTACACCATTTTGTACAAGGTCGCTTTCTAAGCCAAGCAGTACCTTTTTGCCAAATTTGGTGTAATTCTGTTCAGAAATTCGGGCTGTATCCTTGGCTAATGTTTCCTATGGAAAATTGTTTTTTTACTCTTATTTTTTGAATTTCTGAGCAACTACTCAACGGATTTACACCATTTAAAAAAAGGTCGCTTTCTGATCCAAGAACTACCTTTTTTGCCAAATTTGTGTAATTTCGTTCAGCAGTTCGGGCTGTAGCCTTGGCTAAAATTTCCTATGGAAATGAACATGGGACACCCTTTTTTCTCAGCCCCCACTTGACAAATAACCCCTAAACTTCCAGGATAGGAGCTAATCTGGATGAAACATCTTTTGGGAGAATTTTGTGAAGATTCGTCAAACAACGCCAAAGTTATTAGCAAATCAAAAATGCTTTTCCTATGGAAACTAGGATCTAACTATAACTACCTACTGCCGACCGCCAGTAGGTAATATATATTAAAATATTTCTAAAAAAGAAAGATATATTTCAACAAAAAATGTATCTCTACATCAAAATAATCATAATATATAAAACAACACATTAAAAATATTAAATGTATACAAAAACATAAAAATAAAACAAAATTGTACAAAGATAATTGAAAAAAATAATTTACAATAAACTAACTTTTACAATGAAAACCAGGAATATATATTGAAATGGCTTAAAAACATCACATTAGATTTCGAGGTAAAATTCACTACTCCCACTCCAACCTGAGAAACAAGTAGTGCATGTTTTGGAGATTCGAGGGGTTAAATTGACTTTCCCTCTGCAGTGTTTGCAAATGTTGGGAAAGTGTTGAATTTTGGAGGGTTAGAATTACTATTCCCACTGCAAACAGAGCAAATGTAGGGAACGTGTTGGTCTTTGAAATAGATTTACTATTTCCACTTCAATGCAAACAAACATAAGAAAAGTGCAGGTGTCAAATTTACATTTTGAACTGCAGCATAAGTAGCGAAAGTGTTGGGCATTGAGTTACTATTCCCATGCCAATCTAAGCAACAGTATGCAAAGGGTTGGATTTTGGAGGGTTCAGATTTGTTATTCCACTTTAACATAAACAAAAAAAAATGAAAGTCTTGGATTTTGGATGGGTCATATTTACTATTCCCACTCCAGTTTAACCACATCGATGCTATGCATTTTCCCCTCCTGTGCTGAGTTTTTCTCATTCCCTTTACTCATGACGAGCTGGGCTCGTCATGAGCGTGCGAGGAGGCTACCTCATGACGAGCCCAGCTCGTCATGAGCGTGGAAGGGGTTAAGCAAAAGCAGGAAAAAATTACTTTGAAGAGGTCAAATTTACTATTCCCACTCCTATGTTAGAAAAAGTAGGGAAAGTGTTAGACTGTGGAGGGGTCAGATTTTCTAGTCTCATTCCAATCTGAAGAAGAGTAGGGGAAGTGTTGGACTTTGAAGGGGGCAAATCCACTATTCGCTCACCAACATAAACAAGAGTATGGAAAGTGTTGGTCTTTGAAGGGGTCACATTTATAATTCCTGTTCCTAGCCAAGCAACAGTAATGAAAGTGTTCGACTTTAGACTGGCATATTTATTATTCCCACTCCGAACTAAGCAAGAGTAGGCATAGGGCTGCATTTTGAAGAGGTCGGATTTACTATTACAACTCATGAAAGTTTTAAATAAAAATGTTTAATGCATACCAAAATTTGTTAAATCATATGAAATCATACATTTATTCCTTAAACATAAGACATATAAAATTAACTATAAAAAATGATCATTGTATATGAGAATTAAAGATAGTATTTTTAAAAAATAAAAACACTTCCCTCTACACTACACTATAAATCATGTTATAAAAAGTATTATTATTAAATTAATTATTACATTCAACATTTACAATTAAAACACATTAAATATGGACATTACAACTCTGCCCTTACATGAAGGAGGCATGGGAAGATGATATGGGGCTAACGTACAGATGGGTAAAATGTGAATAATAGGGACAGGCCTGGCTTTGGGGAAGTGCGACTGGTATGGTCACCCTGGGCGTGAACCGTGAAGGGGGCACTAACCTCAGGCGGGGCGTTGTTTTTATCAATAGCTTATGATTGGAGAGATGAGGGGCACTTTTGCCTGGTGGTAGTGAGAGAATCCAAGGAGGCGGTCTTGGGGTGTGTAGGTGCCATAAACGATTTCTGTACCGGGCGCCACCAGCGCTAAAGCCGGTCCTGAATATGAATGTTATTCACCTCGGGGTGCTGCGTAATGTCATAGACAACTAGAGTTGTGCTCTCCTTGCCTATTTGATGTACCTAGGAACCCCGAGGGTAATACCATCGCTGTTATCCCCATCCATGATTTTCTATTGTGTGTCTTTGATGTGCAGAGTGTCCTGTTTAGTGGAGAACAACAATAAACTAACCTTTGATATTGCTTGTTTGCCTCTGAGCCTACAAAATTACAGGAACATTCTGACAGTGCCTCAGAAATGTGATGCTCTTAAAAAGTGATTAAACTTCATTTAACGAAATAACATTTCTGGCTGCACTCCAGTGCTTATTCATCTTGATAGATCTTTACAACTCTAATTATTTTTAACAACACTAGCACACAAGTGCAGTACAGAACACTTTATTAAGAAGACGGCCATATTCCTCAACAGCTGTCAGATTTAAGAGTTCACCAAAATGGTGTCTGTGATTAAAGACCCGAACAACTACAGAGAATGTATTTGTGTTTGTGCCATTCTCCCCTCTGCTCTTAATTCAAAGAAAACAATCCGCTCCCATATTGCGAGAAATGTTGAGATATTTGCGCTACAGAAATTCCCCATCAATGTTATCCTATTTTGAGACTAACACAAGAGCCTGCTCGCATGAATGGCCCTTGAAAATAATGCCTCCTTTCATTACATTACTGATATCACGTTTTGGAGCTATTCAAATTGGCTTTAGGAATGTTATCTTTCTTGCTTAGCACACGAGTTATTCTTGGAATGCAATGGCCTTCAATTAACAATAGGCAGCTGGACACAATTTCCTCTTGGTATGTGATTGACTCTGCAGGTTATCGACGCGGTCCTGCCCACACTTCAGGAATGTATAATGTGGTATCTGAGCAGTTCTTTAGGAGTCTATTCTTATTGGTTGTGATCTAATCTACTGTACCTCATTATCTCTCTAATTGGCTCTTGAAATGGATAGAAGCATTCCTCAAAGTCCAGTGCAGTCTATGTGAGAGCACTATTGATCATTAAAAGTGTTGGGATATTTCCATGCTTTGGACCAGTCTCAGATCTCAAGAACTAAGCAATCTAAGCATCAGAGGTAGCGGACTCTAATGTAGGTGTGGGCGTAACAGGTGGAATTTTCTCTAGTGTAATTACTCATAATTGCTTCAAGATTACTTATAATTATGCAGATTTACGTGAGAAGCAGAATCCAGTATTTAGCGCAATTTTCTTAGTGCAAACTGCACCCTTGCATCCAAATGGACCCAAGGGTGCATTTTGTGCTGAGAAAAGAGCACTAAATTACAAAGGACACATCCAGCACTAGCCAGCAGGCATTCACTATCTCTTAGTTCATTGCTCCTGTGCTCCTGCAGTAGTATTTTTGCACCACATTACTCTTAATTACTCAAGCTGGTGTAATTGCATAATTTCAGTATTTTCGCATTAGAAGAGTAATGCATTTTTGCTGAAATTACTCTGATTACTCCGGCGTAATTGAAAGCTCTCCAATTTCTACTCTAATTGTTATCAAACCAACATAGCTTTCAAACACGTTATGCAAAATTAATTATTTTCTTGACAAACAAGCAAGAAGAATGAATACGAAAAAAATTCGCTTTTGAGCTTTAATGCATGTGTTAGACCTTGATTATTTCATAAACTCTGCCTCATATTTTGTTTTTGTCTGACAATAAGTCCATTCAAACAAAGCAACTTGCAAGTATTTACATTTAATATGTGCACAGAAGCCACTCCGATGACCTTAAATATTCCCCCTCTTTTGCCTTTTCAGCTGCATGAGTGCATTGTATGTTCACATTAAGCAACAAGTGGCAACTTAAACATTAGGTTATTGACTTTTTATTTACTTTTGTCCATTCGATTAGTCCTACATCCCTCAAGCCCCTGATGACACTCAAATCTCTGCCCTAAAAGTAGTGTGTAGAGGCTAGATATATTGTTAGGCAGCTCAAAACTATTTCCCTGCTGTCTGGGCTTGAGGCTAGTTTCTACAGTTTCTACATACATATAGTATAAAAAAAGGGCAGATGGGGCAGAGATTTCATTTTTGCAGGCACCAACACTTATAGAATGAAGTCTGGTTCCATCAAAGAGTTTTAGAAGGGATTGGAGAATGGACAATATCTCATATTACGTGAGGTGTATTTGAAAATGCAGTATCACATGGAAGGGTATCCTGGGGCAGTGCAGGTGTGAGATTAGCCTAGGTGTGGCCCATGCGTTAAGAGTGGTGGGGCCGGGTTGGCGGGAATTTGACAGATGTCCGCAAGGGAAAAATAAATAAATAATTACTTTTCCCGCATTGTTGTCTGTCGAACCCCCCCACCCCGCCCCACCGCTCTTACCTGCACGGGCCACTGCTGGACTATCCCTGCCTGCTGAGGCAGGGTAGGGGAGTATTCAAAAACCTAGGTCTTCAGCTTCATTTGGAATTCAAGAATGAGAATGAGGCTCTGATGTGTAGTGGAAGGTTGTTCTAGGGTTTAGGGGCGGTGTAGGGGAATGCATTAGATGTGTGCAAGAAGTAGACCGCCTGAGCGGAGGTGTCTAGATGTTTTGAGGAAGGTACACCAACTGAAGTAGACCAGTGTTATGTAGTTCTTTGAAGGTTTGTGTGAGAAGTTTTAACTGTGCTCATTTGTGTATTGGGAGCCAGTGAAGCTCCTTGAGGTGTGGTTCAATGTATGTGAAGCGTGGGAGGCTAAGTGTCAGTCTTCTGGCCAAGGTCTGGATGGTGTGTTGTTGTCTGCTAAATTGTTTGCTGATCCCAGCATAGAGAGTGTTCCTGTAGTTCAACTTGCAAGTGATGAGTCTGTGACGGTTTTGCTTGTTATGGTCAGGAGCCATTTGAAGATTTTAATCAGCATCTTCAGGGTGAGGAAGCATGAGGCTGTCATGACGCTGATTTAGAGGTCATATTGAGCTTGCTTTTGATGATGATCCAGAGGTTCTTGGGGTGGGAGGTACCGTGGGAGGAGGGTCATAGCTGAGCGGACCACCAGGTGGATCCCATGACAACAAGAACTTCCAGAACATCACAACTTCTGTCTTGTTGGTGTTGAGCTTTAGGCAGTTGGTACTCATCCAGTCGGCGACTTTGATCATGCAGGCATTGAACTTGCTCCAGGTGCTGGGGTAATTGTCTGAGAGGGGGATTATGAGCTTAGTGGCATCATCCTAGGAGAGGGCACCGATGTCAAGGGAGCAGATGATGCTAGCAAGAGGGATCATGTGTGCGTAGATAAGGCTGGATCTCGTGAGGATCCTTGTGATATTCCACAGATGAGGTTGCTGCCATTGATGCCTAATGGTCAAATAGACTAACTGGGCCCGTCCAGTCAGAAAGGAGCAGAGTCAGCAGGTGGTGATTCCTAGAACCCTGGAAAGTCTTCAGAGACTAGCACCATCAAAAGCAGAGGCACATATAGAGAGTAAGTGGTTGACCTCTCAGGCAGTGGGAGACTGTGGTGAGGCTGATACAAGCCTGCTACGCGGAAAGTAATAGCCTCAAACCTAGAGGTACGTTTCACGCTGTACAACCTGCCGAGTATTGATGGGGCGGATAATTCCTGACCTTTAGGCAAGGAACACCATTATTGAGGTAATAATTCTTCCCAAATTTTGATGAATGAGCATCCTCAGTTGACACAAATTATTTCTTTTGTAGACAACACCATATAGGTCCTGACGAATCGCAAGCCATTGCACATAGCGAGAAACATGTCGACCGTCTTTTTACTTCCTAGTCTAGTCTAGAACACGGAAACATCATTTTCCAGATAGTCTAGTCTAGCTTCACCTTTTAAGTGTAACGAGGGACCACCCGAATAAAGTAGTCTCAGGTACCCTACGCTACATTTTAACTCACATTTAAGTCTACAAACCCTCTGGCCCCATACCCACACTTCACCCATAGGCAGTTGGATTCAAAAGATCTCTGCCAAAGAGCCCCTCTCCGAGGTGAGCCCGTTGGGAATTGCACCGCCTACCCGACGAGGAGCAACGCCTATGATGAAGCATGACACCTGCAAGGGTGTGTGAGGCAAACATATCCAACATAATGGATACCCAGTGGGAGGCTAACACCCTTTAACCACCACTTTCTTCATTGACCAGTGCATCTCACCCCCCTTTTTTCTTTCTACTCGAGGAACAGCCTTGTCCACTTTTCTTGAAAATAAAACGTGGCTCAGCATCCCATTATGGAAAATAAATTAGCTGCTTGAAGAAGGATAATGTTGTGAATCATTATTGTTATCATAACAAAAGCTAATGTGAGATCTTGGTAGGAACACAAAGTCCCGGTTTGCATAGGTATATAACTATAAAGTCACTGCCCCCGGTGCCAGGAACGCTGTCCATCCGCTGTCCCACAGATAATCATCCACAGATCTTCACGCCCGACTCCCGGATGCAACAACAACTGCTGCCTCACATTGCCTCACTCCACAGTGAGATATTTTTCCTGCATCTGCTGCCAGTTCAACTCCACCCTAGGACCGGATATCATTGCAACAACCAATGCCATGCCACACCATTCCCATCAGCCGAGACCTCCCGGAACAACTCAGCTGCCTCCTGATCAACTCTAGGTCACTTTGCAAACACGTCGCCGAAGTCTGGGACACCATCTCCACCCCCTGTCCCCCGATGTGACCTTCCTTACAGGGAACTGCATCTACCCCAGACATCGCCACAGCAGCACCCATCATCTACAAGATGAAACACTCCGACTGCACCCACAGACAGAGAGGTGGAATCGCCATTGTACACAAAAAATCGGTCATCCTCACCACCACCGATACCGAGACCATGCTGATCATGAAGCAGATGAGCTTCCAGCTCCGCACAGACAAAAAACCCATTATCAAAGGTACCCTCACTTACAGACCCCCAGGACCATGAACCAACCTCAGCGACACCATCACCAAATTCATCACCCCGCTCACCATCAAATCTGAACACTACGTCTTCCTGGGAGACCTCAGCTACCACCTGGACGACCCCACTGACACCAACTCCACCGACCTCCTGGAACAAAAGGACAACATCGAGCTCAAGCAGTTGGTCACAGATGCCAAGTACAAAGCAGGACGCATGCTGGACCCCATGTTCACGTCAAGTAACAGAATCAGATTTGGCTACACCAAGAAACTCATCTGGTCGGATCACTCCTTCGCACACTTCACCATCACAGGACCTCAACGCACCACCCCTAACTGCCATGGGACCACCTTCCGCAGCTGGACCAAGGTCACCTAGCACCTATGGACTGACATTACCCTGCCCAATGTCACCACTGACCTGAACCTGGCAGTAGAGAACTTCAACTCCTAGATGAATAGTGCCGCCGACCGAGTCACCCCCAACAAACGAGCCAAAATGTACAGATCCACCAAACGAGTCAGCTGGTACACCCCTAAACTTAGCACGTCAAAATGTAAATGTAAAAAACTGGGAAGAATATGGCGAATCAGCAGTAACAACACAGACCAAGCCACCTTCAACAACTGCCACCTCCAGCTCAAAGCCACGAAAAAGGAGGACACACTGGATCGAGCCAAGAAACTGTTCACCATCGTCAGAGAGTTCACCTGGCTGGTAGCCACCGAAATGTCCTTCTCCTCCTCACAGGAACTATGCGACGCCCTTGCCGACCACTTCCACAACAAGATAGCAACCATCTACAGACAATTCGATCCCCAACTCACTGACCTCCTCAGCATCCCATCAACTACTGCTGATGACCACCGGCTCACCACATGTGAACAACTTAGTACACCAATTACAACTACTCTAATGAACGCCATCTATTCAGGAGCACCTACCTATCCATGCCCACACCTACTTTTCAACTTCGGAAGTGACAAGATCAGCAGTCATCTCACCACCATCCTCAATACCTCCATTGCCACAGTCAACTTTCCTGATGCCTGGAAACATGCCGAGGTCAGACCCCCTCCTCAAGAAACCCTCTGCAGATCCCAACTAGCTTCAGAAATACTGTTCCATCTCACTGCTCCTGTTCCCGCCCAAAGTCCTGGAGAAGGCCACCAACCTGCAACTCACAATACACCTGGAGAGAAACAACCTGCTGGACCCTTCCAAATCAGGGTTCAGAGTCAATCACAGCACTGAAACAGCCCTGATCACCACCAAAGATGACATCTGCACTCTACTGGACAGAGGAAAATCAGCCACCCTGATCCTGCTCATCCTCTCCACAGCCTTCGAAACCGTCTGCAACCACATTCTCATCAATTTACTGCGCCATATTGGCATCCTCTCCCCATGCTCTGCAAAGTCTTCAAGTGACTCCCCATCAACACTAGGAAAATGGTGATGGAGGTCCTCATCTCCAGCCAACTGGACTATGGCAATGCACTCTATGAAGACTCCACCACTGAACTCATGAAAAAAGTCCAGATGATCCAGAACGTAGCAGCCAGACTGATCCTCAATCTGCTCAAGAGGACACTTATCACCCAGCACCTAAAAGACCTCCACTGGCTTCCCATCCAGAAAAGATGCCACTTCAAGCTTCTGATCCACACATGCAAAGCCCTTAATGACTAAGGACCATCGTACATAAAGCATGGCCTGGTTCTCCCCCTACCTACCTGGAACCTCTGCTCCACTCACCACACCCTCGCACAGATACCATGAATCTGCTGTTGCCACACAGGAGGGTGATCTTTCTCCTAACTTACCGCCAAGCCCTAGAACACCCTTGCCCTCCACATCCATACTTCAACCTTGTTGACTCACTTCAGGAAGGACTCAAGAACTGGCTCTTCGACTAATATGTGCAGCACAGCACCTGGATACGCAGTGTTGGACTGGTGTTGGATATTAAGTCCAACCTTTTCCATACTGATACACCCACTGGAGTTAGAATAGTGATTTATAGTTTTCTAAGTCCAGCGCCTAAAGCAAAGTCATTGTAACGACCTGCGCGGTAAAGAAACACTTGGTTGAGTCGCGGTCAGAGTAGTGACTGACTTGTAAAGGCATGCATGGTAAATGCATGCTTGGTTTCGTCATACACCCCCTGAATGGGCCATCACTGGTAAGATTGGAGGGCAGAGCTGGGCGCAAGCCTACTTACACTTGAGTAGGCTGTGTCCTGCCTCCACACAAAGGGTTGCATACTTCCTGTAATAAATTTGGAGCCTGGGCACGGAAGGCAAGCAGCCTGTGCACTTCAAAGAGAATTTCTAAGAGCTTTTCCCACCTTCTAGAGGAAGGGCACACACCAGGTGTAAATAGTGAACCTCAGAGACAATTTCCTCAGTATACTTCTGGACCTGTGATCCTCGACCATAAAGAAGGACTGCTGTGCTGCTGAAAGGACAGTCACTATGCTGGACTGCTGTTCTGAAGGACTGCTGCCCTGCTGTGCTGCCCTATTGCGAGGGTGAGAAGGACTCGACCTGGATTTGTTGAACCCTGGACCCCAAAGTGACTCCAAGGGCTAGCTGGCTGCCTCCTGACTACAACCTCAGGGGCAGAAGGCCCCAACAACCATGAACACTTTATTTACCCAACACACTCAAACAAAATGGAAACATGGCCTGATTCGCATAGTGATTTACACAAAAGTATGATCAGTGTATGTGCACTGTGCACACCTGCCAGAATAAGTTGCTGTTCTTAAAGCATCATTCATTTATGTATGTACAGAGGTAGCCTGCCTTCAGTGTGCATAATAGTCTAAGTCAGCACACTACCTGGTTGAAAATTCGCTTCCAAAGTATAAATGTGGATGTGTTCAATTGTTGGATCTAAAGCGGGGAATCTCTCCTTGCAAAACTGAGGTGGCAATGGCAAAATAAAGAGGGGGCATTGAAAAGGCAATGCATATCCTGACACATCTACAAAAGACTCAGTCAGACACATTTAATTTAGTTTTTTATCCAGTTGTCCTCAAACCATTACTAACGCCAAGACACCCCGGGTAATCGAGCGCTTTACAAGTTGCTTAACATAACATAACAATGGTAAAATGCTCTTATTGTTACAATTTGAGGCCAATTCGATTGCCCTGGTACTCTCGGACATGTCCCCCTACTCAACCTGTGTCTTAATGGATTTGTTGATTTACATGTAATGCCTCAAATATTGACTGATGGTGAAATCTCAATAATTTTCCTAAGACAGGAGGCGCCCAGCCAAGGAGAATGAGAAAGAAATGCCTCTGCATTGCAGGACCTTGGCTGCATAGCAGGTGGATACCATTTCAGCAACTCTGGAGGATGAGGAGGTGTAAAAAAGAGAACACAGAGAAAGAGCTGATACCACTACAGAGTGCTTGACAAGACCATTAGTAACTTGCAATGGGAGTAGGGCACTGCGGGAGAGATGGTGGACGTCGACATCCCAACAGCCCAGAACACAGAGAGGCAAGTGGTGTTTAGGGAGGAGGTTACTTCAAACTGCAACCATCTCGCCCATCATTCCTCCTCTCACCACTACTACTGAAGGACTGGACTTTTAAGAACCAGCGGTGCCAGGGAACAACACCTGAAACCTTCGTAGGATACCTGTTCGGCGCACAAGTGACAGAGACACGGGACACTTCCTTCGGCGTCAAAGATCAGCGTTTATTACTGCAGGGATGCAAAAGTCATGGGAAGTACAACAGAGTGTAGGTTCCAAGAGTCTGCTTCAAATTGCAAATGTGGATCGCTCCTTTTATACACATTTTCAGCATTCAATAACGTAACGAAAAAAAAGGTTACAACTCAGTTCCCACAATAAACTTAAAAGGGCTTCATTCATGGTGTCGGAAACCCGGAACATAATCACAGTAACATTTGTCGGTTCCCAACTGTAAAAGCACATTATCCTGCTGCTATGCACATTCCACTCTAGTTGTAAAAGGACGAGAGTAAGAGACAGGAACAGGTGCAAGGAAGTCAGACAACAGAAGAAGAAGGAGTGTGGAGGTAATATCGGAAGCGCAATCCCAGGATCAAAGGATTCGAGCCGAGCTCATGCAAAGCTGAAACAATAGGCCAACGTGGGAAGATTACCCAGCTGCGGAGCCATCTGTCTCTGCCGTGTCATCCCCCAGTCTTGGGAATCACAGGGTCATGAGGCGGACATTTGCCTGTTCGCTGACTACGTGAGGGCAAGAAACAAAATGGATGCTGTATCTAAAATGGAACCCGAGGGTTCAAATGAAGAACCTGTAAATAAGACGAACCCTTCTAAGTAGCGTAGCGAAAATGCGTACACCTATTAATCTCGTCATTTACGGTTCATAGATACCACACTCGCTAGCATCGTAACGGTTCTCATTGGACCTCAGACGCTCCTTTTGCCCTCATGTAGGCAAGCACTAGTCGGAATCATAATCAATGTCGATATTCATCAGATCATTCAAGTGTTGCTGGAACATCATCTTATTCATCAATGTCTCGCCGGTAACAGATGGCCTTCTTATACACGTTGTAGCACAAAGGCCACATAAGGCAGGACCACACTGCACACAAAGACAACACGTGAACAGAAACGTCACAACAACCCCTATAATCATCAGAATTTTCCAACCCCAAGTTGACATCAGACCCCAACACCATCCTAGAAGCGTCCAATCTCCCTCGTCCACGTGTATGGACTCTGAGATTTTATGCAACTTCGAGATGGCTTGATAAACCGTTGGAGCATTATCAGGTATGAAAATGCAGCAGCTCGAATGGATGACCTTACACACACCACCTCTGTCTGCTAGTACTACGTCTAGAACCATACGGTTCTGTAGCATCATAAGCCTATCCGCTTGAAGCTCTGCTGTCAGATTACCAAGGGCGCTGGCAGTTATGTTAGCAGTTGCTTCCACTACACGAGTTAACTGTCTCAGATTCCTGCTATTGACCATAGGGCCCCAAAACGGTAGGAAACACTTAAAGAAATCTCCTGCTTCTTGACCGGCAGTATCTTCTTTACTAATGACACCTCTCACAACTCTAGTTTTGTGATAATCTGAGGCAACAGTGAAAGTCGGAGGCAAAAGATTCGCGATATAGCAGGTACCCGAGAAGTCATGTGGTAACCACGTATATGCGCGATCATAACATACAAAATAGGTACCCTTGGCAGTCAGAAAGACAGGGGAAGAGAGCATTGGTAAAACGTAAGTATCAACACAAGCACTCTTCCCAAGCTGAGCTCTCGGATTGCGACCAAGACCTTGCAGACAGAAATGACCGAGATGAGGTACGATCCAGATTGGAGATGAGCTTTTAAACTGCCTATCATTCACTGATGTACTATACTCGACCTCACTCAGATCCTTATAAGCTCGCACCTCTTCCTCTGGGATAAGTGTTGCGTCAAAAATATCTCTATTTAAATCTGCAATTGCTATCGCCAAAGACTTGTGGTACGGGCCAGGACCAAGGTCTGCAGAGCGAGGCTCTCGATGGGGGTAGGAATCTAGTGCACTACAGAACATGGTCTGGAATGCTCGAGCTGACCCCTGGGGGCTATAAGGAAGAACAAAATACGGAATACCCTTATCCATGGTATGTGGCATTAACCCACATACCCAACAATTGGTAGTGTTCATCACCAACTGATGCTGATGTAGAAGTTGAACAAAAGAATTGTTCATAAATTCCGCACGTCTGACCTGTTCATGTTGGGGCAGAAGATGAAAGGAATGTGGGGACATAGTGGAAACAGAATTTAAATCATGAGAAGGAGGAGTAGGTAAAGTAAAAGGCAGCAATGATTGAAAACCAAAATATACTCCACCCACCAGCAGCATAGAAACAGTTAGGAACAACATAAAAACCTGTAACAAAAAACATTTTTTTCGAAATGTCTTGTGCAATTTGGATCTTTACGCCACCATTTTCTCAATTTCCAACAGCTTAGAAGACTCCATCTTCTAAAAACCGTCCGTGACGTTCTTGACGCACTTCGTTCTGAGTAGCGATTATCAATCCCCAGGAGTTCCCAGAAATCGCCAAAAGTAATCGACCTAGTGTCAGATACCTGCTAAACAGGAGGAAGTACCCGCACGGCCTTACGGTTAACCCAGATGAAAAGGTTTTTAATCAAGAGTTCATTGAATTCAATATACGCTTCCTAGCTGTAAGGAAAAAGGTACACAATATATATATATATATATATATATATATATATATATATATATGTAATGTCAACAATTTTTATGGCAACAATAGAGGTGATGTAGATTCAAAAAAATTAAAAAAACAGAATTTATTAGTCTGTTAGCGCGGTCGAAGAAAGTATCGACTTATTCCGGGGCGAGTCTGCTCTTCAAACAGTGGATCAGACGGCAAAAGAGTGTTCGATTGTCCACGCAATTGTTCAGAACTTGAATTCTCCAATGCTGCTGAAAGAGGGTTAACTCCGGATGGTTCAACAGGGGTGTCGGGTCTTACTGTGTTATCTCCTACAAGCTGCGCGTCACTAAACGGCACGTAACTTAGAGGAACGTAAGTTTCAGACGAGCCGAATCCTTTTCTGATCCAACTATCTGCTGGCAATGGGAGCGGAACTTTCTTGGTGTGGGTGGCATGCACCCAATGTTTTCTCCCTTCCAGCCGAACCGCAGTCCTCGTTGCCAGCAACACCTGGTAAGGTCCCACGAACCTTGGCTCAAGATTTCGTTTTCGTTCAAAGTTGCGGGTAAGAACCCAATCACCTGGTTGGAGCCGATGACCAGGACCCTCTGTTTGTGCCGGTAGAGCCTCAAAGACCTGTTGATGAATCAAACTCAATTTAGCAGTCAGATCATAGAGATAGTCAATTAACATTGGATATTCAAGTCTGTCAAATTCTTTAGGCCTCGGAACTCCCCAAATGTTCGCAGGACGGCCGAACACAATCTCATATGGGCTGAGCCCTACTCGAGAGTGCACAGTCGCTCTGGTCGATAAGAGAGCTAAAGGCAAAGCGTCGGGCCATGATAGACCAGTCGTTGCCTGGATTTTGGCAAGTTTCAGTTTCAGAGTGCCATTATATCTTTCCACTAAACCCGCAGACTGAGGATGATTAGCACTATGAAACTTCTGATTTATGCCAAGACCACGACATACACTCTTCATTACACTTCCCACAAACTCACTTCCGTTATCTGACCACACAATCCACGGCATTCCATTCCTGGGGAAATATTCTTTGAGTAGAACCTTTGCTGTGGACAGGGCAGTATTATCCTTTATGGGGTAAGCCTCAATCCATCTGGAGAACGCATAAACTACAACCAAGACGAACATCAAATTATTGCATCTCTCCATGTGGATAAAGTCTAACTGAATAATTTCAAAGGGACATGTGGGAGGAGCAAAATGACCACGTGGAGTGGGGGTGCCCTTGCCAGGATTATACATCAAACATACCATGCAATTTTTAACCACTCTCTCCGCACATTTAGTAATTCCATCATTCTTCCATACGGGCGACAGCAACCTACATATGCCTTTCGTATTAATGTGTGATGTACCATGAGCCATAGTAACAACAGCAAGCACGTATGCATCTGGTAACATCCATCTCTGTTTTTCCAACAAATCAACCCAACATCCATTCTCGTCTAACTTTCCTGTACTTTCTTTCCACTGAGTCTTTTCCATCTCAGTAGCTTCATTCTGTATCTTCTTCACACTCTCATCTGTGTCCTCACACATACTAGTCTCCGCTGGCCATCTTACTGAACTCGCAACGTACATTCGATTTGTCAGATCTCTAGCCGTCTCCTTCCAATCTCATCCGCAAACGCATTACCGCGACCAACATCATCCGTCACCTTCCGATGCGCACTACATTTGATTATTGCCACCTCTTTAGGCAATGTAAGTGTGTCCAAAAGGTCATTCACAAGCTGTCCGTGCTGAATCTTCGTACCATGCGACGTAAAAAATCCTCTTTCTCTCCACAATCGACCAAAACTATGCGCCACACCAAAAGCATACTGGCTGTCTGTAAACACATTCACCCGCTTCCCTCTGGACAACACACACGCTCTCGTCAAGGCGATCAACTCAGCCGCTTGGGCCGAATTCTGACTCAATCTCGCAGATTCCACAACCGTACTCAATGTTACCACAGCATACGCAGTCGTCACATCACCATTTGGTAACTTAAAACATGAACCATCCACATACAAAGTACCATCGGGATCTACCAATGAAGTGTTTTTCAGGTCAATACGACCCTTCGTCTCCTCTTCAGTTCTCAAATAGCAATCATGTGGTGTTACATCACTTAGTTCCATGTCGATCGGCAACAACGTTGCTGGATTCAACACATTACACCGTTTTATCCGTATGTGACTTGCCAATAACGTCAACTCATATCCAGACAACCTTGCGCTCATCAAATGTTGAGTTTTCGTTCGGTTCAAGAGAGTGTCGACTGCATGCGGGACCATCACCATGAGCATATTATCCATGACCAGACCTGCGGACTGTCGAATGGACGCCGCAGCTGCCGCTGTTGCTCTCAAACAACTCGGCAAGGCTCTAGCTACTGGGTCTAAGGTCGAAGAAAAATATGCGCATGGACGCTGTTTGTCGCCAAATTGTTGTGTCAGAACACTCAACGCACAACCGTCCCTCTCGTGAACGGCTTATTGTAATCAGGAGTACCCAACACAGGAGCCGAACACAACGCATCACGCAATTCAACTCCCTCCCGACCGACCTACGCCTGACCCAGGACCACCTCTCCTTCAGGAAGAGGCTTAAGACCTGGCTGTTCGAGCAGTAAAGGCACCCCCCCCTCCTAGCGCCTTGAGACCCTACGGGTGAGTAGTGCGCTCTATAAATGTATTGATTGATTGATTGATTGATTGATTGATTCAGAAAAACTTTTCCGACACTCTTCCGTCCATGGCAAAGGAGATGAAACATCCTTGCACGTAAGGGCTATCAATGGTTTCGCCGACAATGAAAAATTTGGAATCCATTGTCTGCAGTTTGACGTAATACCTAGAAAGGCACGTACATCTCTCTGAGTCTTTGGCACAGTCATTCGAGCAATCGCTGCAATTCTCTCTGGGGTCAACCTTCTCCCATCCTTTGACAGTAAGTGACCTAAGTAGGTTACTTCTTGACAACAATATTGTAGCTTAGAAGGTGACACCTTGTGATGTAAGTCACATAGGTGCTGTAACAATGATACTGTAGCGGTTTTGCAAATAGCCTCTGTATCAGCTGCCACTAATAGGTCGTCAACGTATTGAACTAAGGCTGCGTCTGTCGGCAACACAAATGCATCAAGCTGACTTTTAAGTGCTTGGCTATAGATCGATGGACTCTCACAGTAGCCCTGTGGTGCGCGTTTAAATCTAAAACTGCGACCACCCAGTGAAAATCCGAATAGGTCTCTGCTTTCCTCAGCGATCGGAATACTAAAGAAAGCATTCTTTAGAACAATTACCGTGAACCAGGAGGCAGAAGCCGGAATCAGGGTCAACAAAGCCGTGATGTCAGGCACCACAGGAAACTGGGGAATCACGATTTTATTTACTTCTCGTAAATCAATTACAAAGCGGTACACAGGAGGTTTAGTTGGATCTGTGCGTTTCAAAATCGGTAACACAGGACTATTACACACATTGCCTCGAGTTTCTTCAATGACATCCTTTTCGATCAGGTCATAAATGATCGCTAATAGTGCTCGCTCACCATCAAAAGAGATACGATACTGTGGTATACGTGGGAAACGCACATTCGATTTCAACTGAACCACATAAGGTGGGATGTTCAATAAGCCTACATCATTGGGACCCGTAGCCCATAACGACGCAGGAAGGGAACTCAATTCCGGTGGGAACTTATCAATTGATAAGTACATAGGAGAGATCGCTCTCTGACCTAATGTAAGCTCCACTCCCGCAGGAGAGCAGTACAAAGTCGCATATAACCGTTTTAACAAATCCAAGCCCAAAAGATTCTCACCACAACCAGTAGATAAAATCAATGGGGCCTCTAGCTCATGAGGACCAATCGTAAGGGACAAAGGGCTAGAGACAGGATTGCTAATAGGGGCGCCGGAGAATCCAATGGAAACATTTGTTAAGCCGGACAAAGGTGCGCCAGGGAGTTTCGAATGCATGATGGAACTTTTCGTCGCACCAGTGTCTAACAGAAAAGGCTCAACTATGCCAGATGTAGCAACTGCGACGTAAGGCCCACTCTGATCAACAGGAACTGATACTACTCCCTCTCTCTGTCGGTGGCTGTCCTAGTAGTGGTTACCTGCATCAATCTCATGTTCGACGTAATAATCGTCCACATGATACTGTGCTGATTTATTGGACCTCACATTTCGTTGGTCAAAATAATTATTCACATCTGATGGGGTATGAGGGCGCTCATGATTTTGATTTTGAGGGGCACCGCGGCCTCTACCTCGGGGTGCTTGTTGAGGACCACCACGACCCCCTCGTGCCGACACACCGTTAAGCCGGTCACGCAAAGCTGGACAATCATATTTTATATGGCCCTCTCTTCTACAATATGCACACTGATTATACCCAAGCGTAGATCTAAAGTCAGAGAAGTCAGATCGTGACTGCATTCTAGTGGACTGGTCTCGTGGTCGATACTGCTGTTGCGAATCATTTTGATTCGAACGTGGAGGATATGCCTGCTGAAACAAAACCTTTGTTTTGAGCTCCTTCACTTTCTTCCTTTTCCCTATTCTCATAATATTGAGCCGTAGCTAATATCTGTGCAGTGGTTAAAACAGCCCATGCACTTTCTGAATTCTTCAATTTGTTGCATAGCTCAGGCAACAAATTTAACACAAACTTATCAACAAATAACCGTTGACCACCTTCGGTGCTCATGTCCTGACCACTATGATCGACAAATGCCTCCTCAAATCTAGTAAAGAAATCGGAGACACTCTCGTCTTTCTTTTGCTTACAAGCCGATAATTTATCCCAATTTACCTTCATCGCTGGCATGAGCGTTTTCATAAGTGTAATAATTTTCTGAGGCAGATCCGTAATTAACTGCTCAGGCTTAGCCACACCAACTTGTCGTCCATCTGCCGCTACTAGTGTAGCCCAGTCACCACCCAACTCAACTAAATGATTCTCTTGGCGAATTTTCACCCAAATCGGTTGTGGTACGACATTGCCAAACAGCATGTCGATGTCCGCAAGATTCATAATAGTAGCGTCTACCAGTTGAGACAACTCCTTATAATAACCTGCCGGATTCTTGCGTGGATCAGGTAAAGATTGTTTCACCTGCAAAACTTCTGATCGCTTCCATGGGAGGTGTATCCAAACTCTCTGAAAGTATGGCAGAATCACAGGATTAGCTTGCGGATCACCTGGCATGTATACTGGCGGAACCTCTCTCATAGGATACTGACCAGAGTTCGTTTTCTGAGTATCGGAATCGTCATCAAACGACACTCGAGAAAACACTGTGCACCGTAAGGCTAATAATCGCTCTAATGCACGTCGTACATCTCCACCTACAATCATGCCGTTCGAAAATTGACTCTGAAGTTCAGTCATATCGGGCGGTACATTATCTAAATCATCATTATACCACTCTCCTCTCAAAAAGTTACACATTTCTTCAAACACAAATCTCTGAGTGGGCTCATTAAACTGAGAAAACGTATCAAAGACCACGCGCGGCGGGTAGTTAGCAGGGTGTCTTATCCATCTACGCGCCATAGTTACCAACGTGGCACTCTCCCTTCCACCAGGGATTTGACTGCGCCTCTGAGGAGTTTCAGAGACATCGGATCGAAATAACGATCCAGAAAGTGGGGAGTAAAGAGTAGCGACAGTATTAGGGATACGATTACGAACAGAAGGAGAAAAAAGAACAGGAGCAACAACATTAGAAGTGAACGTAGGGACAGCAGAGGTAGCCGGGACGGCTGAGGTAACAGGAACAATTGACTGAGGAGGTACAGGAAAAGGAGCAGTAGGAATAGGACCAGGTGGTAGGACAAACGCAGGACCAACAACAGGCTGACCAGCAGCCGCTGGAACTACAGGAGGAACTACAGGGGCTGTAGCACCCTGTGCATAAGGAGGTGGCGATTTCATCAAATACGCTAACAGAGGATCCTCCTTCGAGTCCTCTTCTGTCTTATCAAGACTAGTTGATAATACCGGATAACATTTGTCTATCCTCATGTGATGTAGTCTAGTAGAAACTTCTATTTCTTTTTCTACTTTATCTCGCTGACATTGTTGTACAACTTGCATTATCGGGACGATACCTTCTTTACGATTCTTTTTAAGCTGTTTGATTTCTTTCTGTTTGGCCTCTTTACGCCACAACCGAAGGGAATCAAACATAGCTGGCCTAGCTTTCTTCTTAAATAATTTAGTTTCTAGATTATCTAAAATCTCCATTTCAAAACTTCCGTGTGGTGGCCAACTAAGGACACCATCCTTTCTCGTATAACGGACCCAACAGTCATTATATATAATAGGGCCCACACCATGTCGACTATAGAGCTCATATATCGGAGTTCCAACTGGAGGTATCGGACACGAGTCCTCCAATCGGGAATCCTTGTTGCAACATTTGAAGAAACCAATGAAACCACTACGGCTAGGCATCATGCACACTAACCAAGTATCAAACTTCAAGGGTTACCAAAGTACTAAATCTTCGTGAAAGACAAAACCCTCGGTTTTTGGCAATTGCAACTGTCAAATAACAACTAAGGACCAACAACTAAGCACCACAAATGCAATGGAACCATGCAAACAACTAAGCACCAACAACTAAGGACTGGGAGCGACCCACAAATACTTAACTGAGAGCTCGATGGCGTCACCAGGAAGGCCCGTCTATCGTCTCGCCATACAAAGGACTACGCCAGGCACCAAAACAGGTCGACAGTCAGAGCATCGATCCGTTGCAGCCGTCAGGAGGCGGGAATCTTCGCGGGAAAAATCTTTGGACCACTTATTTCGACAACAGGATCGATGAAGTGGGGTGCACCTTTTCCTCGGAGATTTCACACGAAGTTCCTCGCAATCGTCAGGATTTGGACCGGTACCGCTGATGTCGCCCCGCGTTGGGCGCCAACTGAAGGACTGGACTTTTAAGAACCAGCGGTGCCAGGGAACAACACCTGAAACCTTCGTAGGAGACCTGCTCGGCGCACAAGTGACAGAGACACGGGACACTTCCTTCGGCGTCAAAGATCAGCGTTTATTACTGCAGGGATGCAAAAGTCATGGGAAGTACAACAGAGTGAAGGTTCCAAGAGTCTGCTTCAAATTGCAAATGTGGATCGCTCCTTTTATACACATTTTCAGCATTCAATAACGTAACGAAAAAAAAGGTTACAACTCAGTACCCACAATAAACTTAAAAGGGCTTCATTCATGGTGTCGGAAACCCGGAACATAATCACAGTAACATTTGTCGGTTCCCAACTGTAAAAGCACATTATCCTGCTGCTATGCACATTCCACTCTAGTTGTAAAAGGACGAGAGTAAGAGACAGGAACAGGTGCAAGGAAGTCAGACAACAGAAGAAGAAGGAGTGTGGAGATAATATCGGAAGCGCAATCCCAGGATCAAAGGATTTGAGCCGAGCGCATGCAAAGCTGAAACAATAGGCCAACGTGGGAAGATTACCCAGCTGCGGAGCCATCTGTCTCTGCCGTGTCATCCCCCAGTCTTGGGAATCACAGGGTCATGAGGCGGACATTTGCCTGTTCGCTGACTACGTGAGGGCAAGAAACAAAATGGATGCCGTATCTAAAATGGAACCCGAGGGTTCAAATGAAGAACCTGTAAATAAGACGAACCCTTCTAAGTAGCGTAGCGAAAATGCGTACACCTATTAATCTCGCCATTTACGGTTCATAGATACCACACTCGCTAGCATCGTAACGGTTCTCATTGGACCTCACTATCCACCCAGCAAAACATTACCAGCCTAAGATGACAGTGACACCTGGCTTCCCTGAACCATCAGGTGCCCGCACTAGCCAGCCTCAATGTTTGTAGGCGAAACTTGTCTGGGCAACAATAACCCTAAGGGTTTTTGCTCCTCCCACCTGGTGGATATGCCATTGTTTGCTCCACAGGAGTCCTTTGCTGCCCAATTAAGGACATTGGCTTACTTGATGTCTTTGTGGGCCACTTCCATGTCAGTTCTTAACCGTCTCCCTACTTCTCCAGCTGTTGTGCTTGAGAAATCTCCCTTTAGAGCCATCACCATCATCCCTTCCACTGCATCTGCCGCTCTGCAGGAAGTGCCGGGCGCTCTCATTCTGTGTCTATGCCTGCACAGTGATACACAGTTATGCAGTGTTACACAGTCTATTATACTGCATAACACCGATGAAGACCAGAATGGTCAGGGAATGTTACCCTGAAGCCAAAATAGTACCATTTCTCTCCGTAGTATCATTTCTCCCATCATTTGTTATTTATTGAATTGTGATTATTTTGTTATTAGGGGTGGACTATTTAATTATTTAAACATTATATTTGATTAAAACGTGTATCTCCCCCCTCCAAGTTCTCCTTTTTATACCATGTCGGGCAATATTTGTGTAAGTTTGTTTGTCATTGTAATAGTTGCAAGCTACTTTGATTAAAAACCATTCTTCTATGACGTCAGAGATCAGTGATATATAGTTTATCTGCTGTAATCTGAAAAATGTGAGCATAAAGTGGTAGCTCTGAGAAGTAATACCTTTCCACCATATACTCATCTAAAGCTGTACAAAGGGTGGTCTTTCACTTTCATCTCTATAGTCTACGCTTCCCGCTTAAAGGACTTCATTCATTACATAAATTGCTACGAAATACCTAGAATCCTTAACAAAGGTGATTGATGTACCTACAAGCATTTTAATTTTTAATTTTCATTCTAAATAGTGTAGCTCAATAGAACAGTGTCTCATTATTCCTTTAGCATGAGGAAATGTAACATTTGACCAAACTTTGTCAGTTTTACCGGTTTCCGTTTTTTTTGAGAATTTGGGAAATATGCTTGCATCTCTTGCACTAGCCCGCACAAAACTGAACCAAATTACGGGTCACTTCTAAGTCCCGTGGTAACTTTGATGTCGAGAGCAAACGCTGTTTGCTCACAAAACCATATTCCCGATGTGTGCATACACACAGGATGTAACTGACAGTCGTTGACCTCTGTAAACCTATATTTACACCCACAAAATGGCTCCAATTGCACCTGACAGCTTCCCACAAAAGGATACATGCCAGGCATCAATAGTGAGTTTCCATCACTGAGGCTTTGAAAAAGGACACATTACCTTCTCTTGATTTACCAGTGCCCCAAAATCCTTCCGGTAATCCATCTGTAATGGACCATGGACATTCTGATGTTATATAGGATTAAATGTCCACGTACTTTTGATCCTAAAATACAGCTCCGAAACAAACTTGATGATAGAGTCTACCTGGAGAACAAGAAGACTACAGTGCAATAGAAACAAGGTGGAGGAAAGAGGGTAGGAGGCAACACTGAAACCCATGAAAAATAAGGGTGCAGGAGAGAAATTAAAAATAAGCACAAAGCGTACTATCTAGTACTGTACCTAAAACTGCTTTCCCTCTGCCCTGGACCATGACTTGCACTCCTGTATCAATATCTGTTCTTCAAAGCAAGTTGTTGATGTATATGCTAGAGTGACAAGCAAGGAACCTGGCCATTCGAATCCCTGTTTGATACAACATTGTCAACTATAAGTAGGAAAACCCTTCAGACAAATCTCGTTGAAATAGCACAAATTGTCCCAAAACTGATCTACAAGATGGAGTCTTTGTAGCGAGTAGGAGTTAGCAGAAAGATCAGACTGGTCAGCACAGGATTAAAATGTCCTTCTTCAGGAGCATGCAATGCATTACCACAACCATTCTGCAATCAAAGGACCAAAGTATCTTTGGATTCAGGCTAAATGTTCCCTTTAATTTATTTTTTGTGAAGAAATAAAATCTGTGTGGTCCATTATGATGTCGGGTGGATTGCCACCGCCCGACCGGCGGTGGCGATCCGCCTGACATTTTTTCCCACCCGCCCTCCATTTACCCCCCGCCATATTACAATGGCGGGGGTCACAGCGGAGACCGGAAAGACCGTCCGCCGCATTTCTGCTGGCAGGCAATCGTTCCGATTGCCTGCTGGGTGGAACTCGGGCCTGAAATCCATATCAGGCTGCCTGGCAGGGGAAACAACCTTTCCAACGCAACTTTTACAACACCCTACCATTACAACAAAACTTTTACAACGCAACATCCATTACATCGCATGGAATTTCAACGCAACCATTACAACGCATGACACTACAACGCATACCACTACAATGCATGTCATTACAACGCATACCATTACAACGCATAACATTACAACGCATAGTACCCTTACACTATCCTAACACTTACCCTACTGTTGCACCCCCTGGAGTTAGAATAGTATTTTTTACCCTGACACTATCCAACACTTACCCTACTGTTGCACCCCCCTGGAGTTAGAATAGTAATTTTTACCCCTACACTATCCAACACTTACCCTACTGTTGCACCCCCCCGGAGTTAGAATAGTAATTTTTACTCCTACACTATCCAATATTTACCATACATGCAATGTAATGTTATGCGTTGTAAATGTAGTATGCGTTGTAATGGATTGCGTTGTAAAGGTCATTTTTAGAAATTCGTTGTAATGGCATGCGTTGTAATGGAATGCGTTGTAATGGATGTTATGTTGTGAAAAATGCGTTGTAAAGGTATGCGTTTTAAAAGTATGCGTTGTAACGTCATACATCCCCTGGCAGAGAAGGCCTTTCCATGGCGGCAATGGTGGGTGGGATGTTGGGCTGCACTTGGGGAGTACCTATGGTACCCCCCTACATTGGCATGAACAAGGTGGCAGGTACCGCGCTGTGCCTGTCACGTTGTGCATGCCAATGCACAAAATGCCCATTTAACCTTGTGGCGGGTGCTGCTTGCCAGGGATTGGGGCCGCATCCTAATGGGCACAGCGGGACCGCCGCACCTCTGGCCGTTGGTCACGTTCACAATTACGGTGGCGGGCGGACACCCGCCATTTTAATGGGCCCCTTTGTGTGTACATCTGTCCTTACTATGCTCGAGTGAGTGAGAGGTCAGCCACTATGAGGTCACATTAAAGGAATATGTTCATGTATGCTAGGGTACCTCTCCCTGACAGGATTTGAACTTGGAGCAGAATAGTTTGTTATAAAGCATAATTTTCCAAGCACATTAGCTAATGTTTTTTGGATGTGTTCAATCTTATTATGACTTTATATGTGTTTTAGTTCATTCCTTAAAAAAACACAATGCGCAGTATGGGGCAATTGTTTCCAATTGGAGTGGTCGAACATTACCAGACTGTTTGAAAGAAAATTAAGCAAACAATTCCAAATTATAATTTTGCATGTTCTATATATATGTGTATATGTATATGTATGTTAACTTCCTCACTAGGAGCAGATTTAGATTTTGTTTACAAATCATAAAACAATTTTCATACATACAGAGGGTTACACTTTTCACTGCAAAATTCACATTTCAAGGGAATTGTGTATGCATAATATTATACTAACAAGATGTTATATTGGGCATGGGAAAACCAATAACATTTCAGCAATGCCTTGGAAAGTTTAGCGACACCCAGAGTTTGTGAACATTCACCTCAACCTATTCCACCTTGTAATTCACCTCAACCTATTCCACCCTGGAACCAGTCAAATTTACTATCATGGTCATGGTGTAAATAGGATGGACCAACCCCAATTAAATTTAATGAGATGCAGGGAAGGTTTTTTTTACCCACAGTTAATAAACATCTCGCCAAGAATGCAAAAAATAAAAAAGGTAATTGCTGAATTGCCTTCAGGTACACAGAAATGGTCATTCACAAACGGTTTATAGGGGTACTCCAGGAAACTTGTGACTGTGACCGGTTTCCTGGAGAGCTCCTAGAGACGTGTGTGAGTTGTAGAAATTTGGAAACATACACCCATACAAGAGCGAAAAACGAACAGAGCTCATTTATTAAATTCTATGAAACGGTGGTCCATGATTTTATTCCGGAAGCTTAGGAAACAGCGGCAGTCCTTGGTTTCCAGAAATAGTTCTACAAATGTTTTGTGAAAGCAGTTCCACATGCACGATTGTGACTGTGTACACTATATCTTGCGAATATGCCTTTGCATTATTGCATTTACATTTTTAGTTGTATTTTTTTTTTCAAAGGGGAAATCCATTTACTTGTACAGGAACCACTTCCACCAAACATCCTGCAGCCCAATTTTTTGTGTTCCTTTCCCAGCCCCACCTGTGCTTTGAGAGATGCACGCCTCTGATGCGTTCCAAGTTATGGATAAGCTTGTAAATATTAACAAACACAGGGGGGCAGATTTACAAGCCCCTCGCAACACTTTTACGCCGCCGTTGCGCCACTTTTGTGACGCAGCGGCGGCATAAGCCATGCGGCACGTTGCGACTTATTTACAACGTGACGCATCTAGACAGATGCGTCACGTTGTAAAGCCCTGCGCCACATGGAACTTGCGTCAGGTTTCATGTGGGCGTTCTGTCGCAGGGTGGGCGTTCCCTCACAGGAAAGCCCCGTGAAACTGACGCAGTGAAATCTACAAGATTTCACTGAGTCAGTTTTACGACGCTGCTGCGTCAAATCCTTACGCCTGCTTGAAGCAGGCGTAAGGAGTGAGGCACCATGTTGAGAATGGGTGGCCCCTGTGCATTGAAGGAGTTGCGTCGCGCTTGTGACGTGACTCCAGCAATGCGCCGCCCGTGTGCCTCAAGATGCGTCACACATCTGCCCCTCCTTGCACCATGGTGCGCCGCATTGTAAATGCGACGCATCTGTGGTGGCGTAAGGGGGGGATTACGTGACGCATCTGTTCTGGCGCATCCCTGCTGATTTGCAGAGATTCGCCAGAAGACGTAAATATGCCCCAGGGGATTTAGTGCTCACAAACTTTCCAGGCCATCAACACCATACAACACTCACTCCCAACTGCTGGGAAATGTATTTATGTGTAATATTACAGCAAACTGGGATCGTATGATACACAAGTATATCGCTTTATGGCTGCAAGTCATGTTTCGTGAATAACAAAAATGAATTTGTTCTTGGGAGCTATGCTTTTGACATATGGGATTTGAAATTAGATGGGCAAATTGCGGTATGAAATGGGTCCTAAAATGTATTGATACCTAATTTAAAAGAAGAATGGAGAAAAAGTACTTAAGTTTAGCATGTTCCTCAGAGTATGTCACTTGTTGCAATACAGGATGATTCTTAATCAGAGAAGATCAATGAGTTTTGCGTCACACGGACAAGCATTTCCTCATCAGCCTCAAAGAGTATTGCACATAACTCTGACAAAAAAATCAATGAAAATCAGAGTGAAGAGATTAAAGGTACATCCCTTTTCTTCTTAATTTAATTTAATTAATTTACTGAGAATTAGTTTTACTCTAAAACTATGTAAAAGGCTTTTTACTCTAAAACTATCATTAATAGACCTCGTGAGATCAATACCCTAATCTGCAACAGGAAGGTGCTACCTTTAGAAGCTGCGGCATGGAATTCTAGGTGAGCAGAAGGGAACATTGCCACGCCAGATGATTCTTCACTGTAGAAGACGTACGAGCAGAAAAAACGTGTTTGTCCTGTGTGTAATGAGCAGTCTCCTTCTGTTCAAGTCCCTGGTAGAAAAGTTGTGTGCTGCCTCTTCTGCAGGTCTGATTGCGGCAAATGCAGTGCCAGATCTTTTTGTTAGTTCATTTTATATCATCACCCTATTTTTATACGACCTATGCATTATCTAACTATATTTCTTCTAAATATTCTAACTGGCATTGCAAATGTTCAACAGGTGGGGGAGGTGAAGAACACTAGAGTGATAATGGGAACGGAGCCTAAACGTCATTTGCATACCAGGAGTTCTTTACACAAAGCTGATTTCTTGAGTTTCAGCTTTGTGTGGGGAGCAACATGTTGTCCTGGATAAACCTGTAACGAAAAAAGCCTATGCACATTAAAAACCTCTTCTTAGTTCCCTCAGTTTAATATTTTGGGGCATAAATGTCCAAAACAATGTCTGCTGTGAACCTTTCATATTTTCTACATGATACAACCATCAATGATTTTATGGGGATCATTTAAGAAAGAACAGAAGAGATACATTGTTCAGTGACCCTTTCTATGCGTAAAGTGTTCTGCTAGTGACCATTTTTTGTCACTTGACATTACTGCAGCTTGACTTACACTTCTGTAGGTATGTCAGTGGGTTTTCATTGCACACCCTGTGCTCTTAAATATTTCTTCCATTACTGTACCTATTTTACAGAAGGAAGTCCCAATTTGGGGCAGGCTCCCTGTACACTTCCATACCCCTGTAGTACAGTTTTAAGTGTGATATATCATCTTATTGTGACAGATATTTGTGCTGGTTGATGTCAGGCAGCTACAGTGTGCGTTTCCAACTTGGGTTTTGTGAATAGCAACAATTTCCTACTGACGTACAATGCAAAGATAGTCATTTCCAAGAATTCGTTTGTTAAACAAGCCCATAGAGTTTTGGCAAACATACTTGTTCGAGTCTATAGCAGGGCTGGAGGTTAGGGTGATGTTTCCTGTGTCCTACAGATACAAGCCAGTAGCCTGGCACAATCTAATGAAACACAATACAAAATTAAGTAAGAACAGTTAAATATCTACCAATCACAAGACACAGTACATCTTTAGCCTGACTCCTGGGTTGTCTTATAGAATACCAATGCTAAAACTATTGTGAGAGCAGAATATAGCTTCAAAAATATTGATGACCAAAATATCGAGAAGGTAAGTGCAAATAGGCAAGGATATACTTATTATTCTTAACTCCAACTCTACGTAGCTTGAATATATATATATATATATATATATATATATATATATATATATATATATATATATATATATATATATATATATATATATATATATGTATATATATATATATATATTAACTACTGGCGGTCGCCAGTAGGTAGTTATAGTTAGGATTGATTTCCATAGGGAAATCGCAACATTCTATTTGGAATAACTTTGGCGCCGGTTGAGCAATCAGCCTGAATTTTTCAGCAACTTTGCCTCGCGGCGCTCCGCTCCTTCCCTGAAAGTTTGGGGGGGATTTGTCAAGCAGGAGCCGAGATAAAAGGGGGGTCCCACAACGTGTTTTCCCCATGTTAATTTCCATAGGGCGGTCTGTCGCACTTTTAGCTCGAACGGCTGAATGGATTTTCACCAAACTTGGCAAAATTGTAGGGGCTGGTAGCCCGATGTGCCTTTGCTATGTCTCAAGATATGTGCTCCAAAGGATTTTGAGCAATTTAGGTTAAAAAAAATATATATATCTAGAGCCGCGCCCCGGTACGCGTACCGGGGAGCGCTCCGGGCACGCCACGCGACTTGCGCACGGCAAGCTGATTGGTTCTCGGGTGTCTGTAAACATTCAAAACAGTCCGCAGCGGCCGCCATCTTGTGTCTCGGTAGGATTGAGACACAAGAGGTGGCAAAAATCAAAGGGGGAAATGAGCAAAAGGGGGCAGGGTACACCCCCCCTGACCCCCTAGGTTTGATGTGGGGGCCATAAAAGGGTCCCGTAGGACAAAAAATAAATACATTTATTTTTAGATTTTCGCGGGGGGAGCGCCGAGTACACGTACCGGGGAGCATACCATGGAGATAAAAGAATGACAGACTTTTTTTTTTTTTAAATAGCATTTTTTTATAAATTGGAGGTAGTTCTGAAAATAACTTTTTTTTTTGTTTTTGTTGTTTTATATTTTTTATACTTTTTAAAACGATTTTATATTTTTTGGGGATTTTTTTCAGGGGAAAAACAAAAACAGTGATTCCAAAACTGCTCAACAGGAGCAAAGAAATGTGAAAATTTAGGGACGGGGAGGGCAGCGGTGTTCCTGTCTCTTTATAGCAATGAGTTCAACGCTCTGCTCCCCATAACAGAGCAGTTCCTCACACTCCACGCACAGAAATGTAATGCCTGCAAACACCGGCTGTATGTTAGGGACCATTCTTCCACGTGGTGGTCCCGAAGGTGTTGCTCCACCAGTGGAGGTGCTGCCGCCATCTGTTGGTAAATTCCGTGCCAGCTCCCTGACACTCTCCCTGGCAAAGTTGTTTGGGTGTCTTCTCTTGACATGCCTAATTAAATTGGCATATCCAAAGCTATATTTTTTTAGAGGATTGCCTCTCGATAAAATACTGCCACATATTTTGCAGGTTACTTTTGCAGCATTAACTTTTTTTTGTCCTTCAGGGATGTCATAAAATTTCCAGATGAAGTGGTTCTTTTTTTTCTGATGAGGAGGGTCCTCAGGCAAAAAACCTTCTGAATCACTGCTGGATGACTCCCTTGCAGCCATTGCTGTAAATCAGGAAAATTAGGAAAAGAAGACAATACACAGAACAGCTCTTGCTCTCTCCAAGTACAAAGCAATAGTGAGAGAAATGGGTGGGTTTCTCAACATTTTGAAAAAGAAAAGTTCTGAACCAATGAAAAGTGTTATTTTAAAGTCACATGGCTTGACGCGCTTACGCTACGCGCCCTGGGGCGCGTCCCGGGGCACGTAGCGTAAGCGCGTCGGGCGCTTACGTTGCGTGATCGTTTGCGCTTACGCGGTGCGTCATAAGACGCATCTCGCGGCTACGCGATACGTGTCTTATGATGCAAGGCGTGGCGGCTACGCGATACGTCACGATGTTGTTTTCGTTCGCGGCAATAGCTCTATCGGGACGCTCACCGGTACGCGCCCCGGGGTACGCGCCGTAACATTGCGCTTACCCGTGCGTTCACCGGTACGCGCCCCAAGAGCGCCCGGGGTGAAAAAAAAAAAATTAACATATTTATACAATATAAAATTCGTTTTAAATGTTTTCACTTTTTATACCTATAAAGATTTGCTATTAAAAAACCATTGAAATTCACTGAAAAAACCATAGGTTTCACACCAGTTATAGTCAGGAATTAGCATTAAAAAACCTATTAAATTCACTGAAAAAACCATAGGTTTCACACCAGTTATAGTTAGCTGAAAGTTTTACTCGCATAAAACCATTGAAATTCCCACGTTATAGTTAGTTGGACTCACTATAACTTGCGCGTGCAATGCACTGCTGATGACGTCACATATTACATCCCTCATGACATGGTCAGTGACATCACTCATGACATCACTGATGACACCATCCTTGTGACAAAGTGACAGAGCTCCTTTCACTGTAATGTAACCCTTGAAACAAATATTCAAAAATAGAAACTAAAATATTGAAAAAAATTGAGATACCCATACAACTTACAACAACCAATTCAATAATTCCACCATCTATATACACATGCACTAATTCACCAACAGTTCTATATAGTCACTCCTACATATACTCACTCATCATATGTAGTGATACACCTATACATCCTGTTACGCACCGACAGTCATCCAAAAGTTACTCACACACATACTCACACATGCAAATAAACTATTGAACATCCATTTATTTGCATATACAGGTATACACACACTACCACTTTACTTCTAAGGAAACTTACACATACTTACTCTCTTAAACAATCACTTATAGAAACACATACTAATTTAAATAGGAACTCTTACAATCTCTCACTCTCACATATATTCACTTATATACAACAATATTCACATATACTAGATTTAAACTTATGTAGTTACTGATAAGGAAACTAGTGAGACACTCATTCACTCAGTAACACACACATATACACAGTCATCCACCCATACAGTCCTGCACATATGCTGTCTTCAAAACACATACAAGCAGAGAGTCAGTCACTCATGCATCTATGTGCTAAGTAATACCCCCACCAAACCATATAGACACTCATAATGATATTAAAACAAACATCTAATAACCCATATACACACACATGTAGCTAATCACCAACCCATGCAGCCACTTATACACAAAGTGAAACACTAATACATATATTTGAATATTTAAACATTACTTGTTAATAGATGTATTCACTAAGATACACTTAATAAGCCAGTTAAACAATCAATTTTTTAAAAACATCAATGTAAACTCTTATTTTAACATTTATTCTTCCAGCAACTTTTACATATACATATATAACAAATATTTATTTTTTAAAAATACACACATTCACTGGATGGTCTCATCAGTGATGTCATGAGTGATGTCACTGACCATGTCATGAGTGATGTAATATGTGACGTCATCAGCAGTGCATTGCACGCGCAAGTTATAGTGAGTCCAACTAACTATAACGTGGGAATTTCAATGGTTTTATGCGAGTAAAACTTTCAGCTAACTATAACTGGTGTGAAACCTGTGGTTTTTTCAGTGAATATATATATATTGCCAATGTACAACTAAGTGGAGTTAAGTATAGAAAACTTTCATTATTCATAGAAAATTACCTTCAGCATATTTTTGTCCTTCATATGTTTGACACAATCTTTTTTGTCCTGAAAATATTTTTGACTCAATATTCTGTCCGAACAACGACTCCTGGCTGCTGCCTCCTTCTCTTTCTTAATCCCTGCATGGAAGACATTGTAGTGTGAGGAAACATATCCACTATAATGTTATATCTTTGGGCTCATAGTTTCACTTGGTGCCACTTACCTTCCACTGTTTATAAGAATCCTTGTTTAGTAAGGTTAGATTTTGAATGCTGTAAACATGCTGTTAACTAACTGTTTCTCCCCACAGGTTGATATGATTGAATAAAGCTTATTGAATTGAATTTTTATGGTCAGGTTTGGGTCGAGGGTCGTTCTTGGGCAGGAAATAGGCCTGGGCACCAAAATAAAAGTGCCCTCCATTAGTAAGTTAGATATTTAAAAAAGTGACCATGTTTGCAAATTGAGCCAATTTTCCACTTGTGAACGTATGCTGTATAAATGCACTGAAATGTATGGAAGACAGCATGGATTTGAGCTTGCTGCAAGCAATTTTGCTTTAATATCAGGGAAATCAACAGTAGAAACTGTCTCAGCCAACATTAAAACAGACTCACAAACATCCAAAAAAACAGCACACAGACTGACCTGCCAGATCTGCCAGACCAGCCCATCAGGCCAGTCTGCCTATGCTTGGGAGTATGTGTCCAGAGCTGGGGGACACTTAATTTTTTCTCACTGGGCATTGCCACTGGCCCCTCTCTGGTGCTTTGTGTTGGCATGGTGAAGGACGGCTCTCCTTCACTGCAGGGTGGAAGGCGGAGTCGGAGAGTCCAGGTCAGAGAGGCTGTGCCGTTCTAGTGCAGTGTGACTGTCTAGCAACAAGTGGAACATTACCACGTCCATCTCAAGTCCTCTGTCTAGGTCAAGTAACGAGGAGAAATGCTTTAATTTCGTCTAATTTTTTTCTCTTTGGTCTAGGTCAAGTACCACACCCAATCAGAGGACGCCCTCAGGCTTTGTCTCTCAGCAAGCATCAGAACCAACAAGTGTCCTCCCAAAATCAAGTTCATATTTTTACCTCTCATCCCACTTGGGTCCTGCTGCCCCTTTATCTGAGATCCATGGAGTCTATTTTCTTCCACTCTTGTAGCTCATGACTGGTAACAAGGAAATTTGAGCTTTCAAATTGGTGTAGTGTATTGCCTTGTCTCAATTAATGGGAATATTCTTGGAAAAATATAAGCTCATAGGTTTCCATGTGATAGCCTTAATAATAATCTTAGATATCCATGACTGAGGAATATTATTGTTAGCTCTAGGAGAAGGTGGTAGAGGAGGAGTTCCTCTACCCCATAGACAGGAACTTCTGAGACATAATTGACTGCACGTTGTGCAGAGCAGTTTCAGGGAACATTCCGAAACTGGGATGGCCCCTCCTGATGTTGAGGGGCTGTCTGCACAAACCACTCTATGGTAAGAAATCTCTACGAGGTCCTTGAAAACGTTAAAGTTTAAACTTTGAACCTCAAGGTCTCAATGGCAAGGTGTAAAGGAAAAGGAATAACCCCTGACACAAGGATACATTTGAAAGACTTAGAGACACCTTTTTGAAGAATATGTGGACCCCGCGCCCATTGCACTTTATTCTTTCAACTGAATTACTTCACTCCTCTTTGGTGTGCTAGATTGATGATTTAAGGGATCCAAAGAAGGCATCAGTAGGTCCTGGAAGTCATCTGGACCCTGAAAAAGATCTGCAAGATAACAGAGGAAGCTAAGGGCTTCTGTAGCCTGATTTCACCAGAGATTCTGCCAGGTAGGGCAAAACAGGTACACTGGGCACAATGGGTGGTTTGCTTTCTGGGCATTACCAATTGCATCCTATCCACCGAGTCCAGATGCTTCCTCCTAATTAAATGAACCCCAAGTTGGGAGAACTTATAATCTCAGAGTAACCGTCTCAAGTATGGAGCGAGATACGTGTAATCTCTGTCTTCTTGGTGCATGATGACTTGGGATGCCTACGTACTGAAAACAGTGGTGGACTACCACATTTAGGGGCTTATTTACAAGAAATTGGGGTGGACAGTGCTGTAAGGCTTCTTTCTGTGCTGTCCAATGCCAATTTGAAAGGGCAGGAATGCACCGTATTTACAAGATCTGGTGCATTCCTGTCCTTTCATCCAGCGCTGGCAAACATTTTGTATGGTGAAAGGGTGTCCGTGTTGTTGGCAGGAGGGTTTTGTGCAGGAAGGGGCACCTTCCTGCACAAAAACAATCCTAGGAGATGTTTGCCTCCTTCTTTGTGTACTGCAGAATGCAGCACACATGAAAAGAGAAAAAAATTAGACGAAATTAAAGCATTTCTCCTCGTTACGTCTGCTCTAGTGAGGCGCACTGTTTTTAAGCATTACCAGATTTATGCCATGTTGTAAATCTGAGAATGTGCTAAACTCCATGGGCATCAGGGCCAGACTGGGAACAGAAACCGATTCTGGCAAACTACTCAGCTGCCCCCCTCGCCCCCCCCCCCCCTCTCCCGAGGTGAGGGGAGTGCAGCCGAGCAGTTTGCGAGGGCCGGTTTCGGCCGATTTTGTTGCTGGGGGCCGATATTGCCGACACCCGGTAACAAAAACGGACCCCCAGGGGCCCAAAACCGGCCCCACCCTAGCGGCCTACTGGGGAAACGCCCAGTGCCCGCTATGGCCAGACCGGCCCAGATGGACATTGCATGGTAACACCCACTTCAATGCCTATGAAAAGCCTCTTTGGCTCAGACTAAGGCAAAGCAGCAACTTGTGCTGCTTTGCCGTACTCCATATCTACACGGCCATGAAAAGCCACGGGAAGTGGCTTTGCATGACCTGATAGATATGGGTCTACATACTCCACCTCCAAAGCTCCTGCAACTCAAATGTGCCACCAGGAACTTCTAAATAAGCATAAGAGTTCTAAGTTTCCCTAAAAAATGTTGATGTCCACTCGCTTTGGATTGGACTTTTCCCAGGATCAATGTGAGATGCTGGGTTCAGATGTCTCAGAGCCAGAGGTCAAATGAGTCACTTCCTCCCTCCATCTAAGATGCTTAATTTGTTCTTGGTAAAGAAGAAGAATGCTTTGCTTTTGGTAATCAACCACAAGACGGTTTAGTGTTTGATTTATAGACCTTTCAATATACGGGACTATGGGCCAGATGTAGGTAATTCTAATTTACCGATTCTTAAATACCGAATTTTACCGATTCGGTATTTATGAATCGGTAAATTAGAAGGTGGGAGATGTAGGTCAATTTTACACTTGATTTACTGAATCGGAAACAATCGGTATTTACCGATTCGGTAAATACCGAATCGGTATTGACGATTGATTCCTATGGGCTGTGAAGCCCATAGGAATCAATGGTGCATGCACACCTGAATTCGGTATTTTACCACACAATAGGATCGGGTGGTAAAATACCGACTCTTAAGGGCCTGTGGCACTCTTTGGAGTGTCACCTACAT
This sequence comes from Lissotriton helveticus, assembly GCF_964261635.1. Lineage (NCBI taxonomy): Eukaryota > Metazoa > Chordata > Amphibia > Caudata > Salamandridae > Lissotriton > Lissotriton helveticus. The sequence continues at coordinate 1,094,243,841 of NC_136059.1, forward strand.
TTGGATTTACCGAATCGGTAAAAATACCGATTCGGTATTTTACAGAATCGGTAAATTTACCGAATCGGTAAATTTACCGATTCTGTAAAATAATGGCCCCTACATGCTGAATCATAAATACCGGTCGGTAACTGCCGAAATCGGCCGTTACCGACCGGTATTTTGGCTCCTACATCTGGCCCATTAACTGCTGAGGGCTGGCCTGCTTCCAAATGACTATCTAGTCACTTTGGACCCCAAAGAAGCCTACCTGACTTTCCTCCCCTTCAGTCCTATTTCCATGTCCTTCAATTCCAAAGGCATAATCAGGTGTTCAAGTTCAGGGTTCTCCCCTTCAGCCTGTCATCAGCACTGTAGGAAGGCGAAGTATTATGTAGCGATGCTCGTTAGGCTTCATTATACAATACTCTCATAATACCCCAAGGATGGTCTTTGGATTCACAATAATACATCCTTAGCTCAGCCCTGGTAGAGTGGCAAAGGGCAGTCAGACTTTACTAGAGGAACATGTATTAGTCATATCAGAGTACCATCATGCCAGGGAGGGAGGTGCGACCTCCTTCCCATCCATGCCATTATTTATGACTCCAGAGAGAGTTCACACAGTCCTGGCAGGAGTTCAGATTCCTGTCTTGGCAGCAGCAGCAGCTACAGACTGCCATTGAAAGAACAGGAAACGCTGGGGCAGCCAGGTGGGCAACCTCTAAGGTAGCCATCAGGGTGAATGCCACATCGACCTTGACATGAGAATCATGCCAGAGGTGATGAGGCACATTGTTTGCTACCAAACATGACATATTTCAGCAGTACCATAATGGAGCTGTTGACCTCATGTATGGGCAGGTTCCAGTCAATGTTTTCTTATGGACCGCTGACCATTTAAAGTAGCCTTTGATGGAAAAAGGTCACTATAGAGACATATAAGCTTGCATTTATACACTATAAAATGAGAGCTGGAGAGCCAGGTAAACACAGGTGTGTCCCCAAATGTCTAGAGAATGGTACTCCGTTCATGGTGTGTCTTCTATATTGGCAAACAAAGTTTTGTCCCATCCTGCCATGTCTCCGCCAAACCCATGTAAGAATATCTCCAATGTGCGTGCTTTGGGAAATGTTACTATGCTGTCTGCTGAGCGTGTTTAATAAAAAGAGTTTAATAACAACAAAAAATCTTTAATAGAATGCACCCTGCCTCCTAGGCTCAGGAGGCCTTCCTTAGGGGTGACTGGAATATATTAAAAATAGTGCATTGATCTTGCTACACATTGTGAGGGCAAAGTCGAGTTCGAGCAGTTTGCACTACTCGTACAGCCTGCAATGGCAGTCATCAGTTTACTAGGGTGGCACAAACAGTTCTTCTTTAGGCCCTGATGACCCCTTTAACACCGATGCCCTGGGTATTACTGGAACCATATACATGGACTTAAAAGGGGTTAAAGTCCTTGCAAATTCACATGTATACTTTCTAGGGAGAGACCACTGGCATTGGGGAACAGGGCAGCATGCTCCAGTGCACTTTCAGAGTCATAACCATCAGTACTGGAGAAAAACAGGGTGGGGGGGGCATGACCATAGAAAAAGAGAAGTACTTTCCTACAAGCACCATAGTTCTCAACCAAGATTCCCAGGCCCGTACTGGAGTATCTCAGGACCAAGGGCCTAAGGCTCATAGTGTACTTAGATGAACTACTCTTTTTGGATCAGTTCCTGGTTTACATTGAAATGCACTTGAGGTGTGTGATCAGTCTCCTTTAAGGTCATGAATTCATCATCATTGGGACAAAAATCAGAGTTGGTTCTTCAACTGTCCTTTACATTTCTAGCTTTTGCAACAGATTCATCCCAAGCCATGGTGCACCAGGGTCCGGAAAAAAGGCTTTAAGGATCAACAGGGAACTGATGGGATCCCTCTCCAGAGACAGGATCACTTTGTGAAAGATGGCCAGATTAGTGGAGCTCTCAGCCTCTTCCGTTCAAATGATTTTCCCAGGACCTCTCCATTGTCGAGCTCTACTGAGGACAAAGGCCACCCATCTTTGGAAAGGCCTAAAGTTTTTGGAACTAATTTCCCTCTACGAGCCAGAGTTTCAGCAATGGCTATATCACATGGAGGCCTAGCTCAGAAGGGCAATTTTCTGGACTGCTCCAGATCTCATACTAGAATCAGAGGGACTGGAGTGCCCATTGTGGGGAAACCTCTAGAGATAGAGAGTGGACCAACAAAGAACTAAAATCCCTATCAATAGCCTGAGCTCCTTGCGAGGTCTTTCTTAGCAAAATGTATAGTGAGGGACAAGGTGACCTGTTGTGTTCCCCTGAGAATGGATAATAACTTGGTTGCTGTGTACATCAATGGCTCAGGAGGTAGATTATCTGCTTGGCTCGAGGAACATGATGGAGGACTGGAGTTCCAGGCATTTATGGGATTCCAGCAACTGTAAGCTGAACCCTCGAATTTTGCAAAACCTCATGGCATGAAGAAGTCAAAAAAGGGGATTTTTTATCTCTCATTTTACTCACCAACTACTGAATTATTTCAGCTGGCATCAAGATGTTGAGGCTCTTGCAGTGGACACTGTCGTCCTTCAGTGGTGGGGGATCTACTGCTAGTACACCTTCCCTCCCTTTGCCACGATTACCAGTGTAGCATCCTAAAGTGTAGAGGGGTTGACATGATCAACAGGGTCAAGACCCAAGTACTGAGACAGTTGATTTCGGAGACGTCAATTTGGAGGCTTAGATTTCCTCTCCAGTGTTACTGGCACCTTATTGGGATCCTCTAATCCTTATTCCCAAGCCTCATTAAATTGAGATGGATTGCCAGGGTCAGCTCCACCAACTGGTCTGGAGGGATCATTCCATTTTAATGGTGTAGTGAGTTTCAAAGGAAGATGGCCAATCCTCTACTTTTTGGACCAGAAAGAGGTTCTTTCCCAATAAACATGGGTAGGCAGTACCACTAAGCTACAGATATGCATGGCAATGTTGGTCCAACTGGTGTTTGGGATGAAGTATGTATCCCAAAAGAACAGGCCTTGTTCCCAAGGTAAAAGTTCTTCATAATTAACTGAAGCTGAAACAACCTAAAGGCACATTCCCTTGGAGGGACTGTCCAGCTGGGTAGCACCCACTAATCTGCAAATTATGGCAACTGGTTTGACTCTCTATCCTCCTGAGAGCTGTCAGTCTTGTAATGTCAATTTGCAGCTTAATCTCTTTAGGGCATGGTTTTAGAAAGGGCTTCTATCCAAGCAGAAACTTTCTGTGAGTTGGCTTTCCTTTCTTACCTCATTTACTGTGGGAGTGTGTTTTTTACCCTCGGATGAGGTGCTGCTTTTCATTTCCGGGTGAACCAAGTCAAATACGTGGGCAGACTCTACCTGACTTTCCTTTATAGTCCAAATCTTTGCATGGTTTGATATCTGAGAGCATACTAAATCATGATACTGGAATTACACCCCACAGGACTGAAACATCTGCTTAGTTAATTCAGGAAACCCTTCTCAGCATTGTTGTTGCAACAAGAAACAGAATATGTCTGGTGAAGGCTGGCATTGACACCTTCTATTTTAAATGTCATTCAGCTAGAGGCAATATGGCACGCAAAGCATTTTCCTTGGTAACCAGGTGGTAGCCATATTGTAGGGTGAGGACTAGTCCACAGACTCCACTTTTAAGTAGTTTATTTTAGGCTAATGTTGAAAATGGCATTTCTGGGAGTGAGCAAGCTTTTAACTCGCATATTACTAGCCCTTGGTCCTGACATAAAGAGAACAATTCTATTGCTCCGGTGATGGAAAGTTTAAATTCTGTCAAGGACATTAGGGCAAGGATTATGACACTCTGGGCCATATTTACAAGCCCCTATTGCCACCACATTGTCACTGAAAGTAATGTGATTCCAATGCGGGCCTCGCCTTACTCACAAGGCAGCGTTAATCCACTTAACTTGTCTAAATGCTGCAGTGTAAATAACGGCACAAAAGGGGGTGGTGATGGACGGAGCATCCGAACCAATCAAACCCTCACACCCAGTCAAAAGATCTGGGTTTGACCCATCACCGTTCTTTAGCCCACTCTGCCACCCCAGTTCAGACATGGCTATATGCAAATCAGTCTGACCCTGTGCCTCATGGGAACAGTCCAGCCCGAACTGCCAAGCCATGCCTTCCCTGGACCGGAAACAAGCTTCCGAGGACCGGTATCTGGCATTACAGCCATCTTCAGCCCGGCTTGCTTGAATCCAGTGGCAAAGTGAGCAAGGGACTCACGTCTGAGCATACCCTGCCACACTTATGGCGGCCAAAAGCGGTACAAAAGGGGGTGGTGATGGACGCAGCCTCCAAACCAATCAAACACTCACACCCAGTCAAAAGATCTGGGTTTGACCCATCACCGTTCTTTAGCCCACTCTGCCACCCCAGTTCAGACATGGCTATATGCAAATCAGTCTGACCCTGTGCCTCATGGGAACAGTCCAGCCCGAACTTCCAAGCCATGCCTTCCCTGGACCGGAAACAAGCTTCCGAGGACCGGTTTCTGGCATTACAGCCGTGTTCAGCCCGGCTTGCTTGAATCCAGTGGCAAAGTGAGCAAGGGACTCACGTCTGAGCATACCCTGCCACACTTATGGCGGCCAAAAGCGTTACAAAATAGGGTGGTGATGGACGGAGCATCCGAACCAATCAAAACACTCACACCCAGTCAAAAGATCTGGGTTTGACCCATCACCGTTCTTTAGCCCACTCTGCCACCCCAGTTCAGACATGGCTATATGCAAATCAGTCTGACCCTGTGCCTCATGGGAACAGTCCAGCCCGAACTGCCAAGCCATGCCTTCCCTGGACCGGAAACAAGCTTCCGAGGACCGGTTTCTGGCATTACAGCCGTCTTCAGCCCGGCTTGCTTGAATCCAGTGGCAAAGTGAGCAAGGGACTCACGTCTGAGCATACCGTGCCACACTTATGGCGGCCAAAAGCGGTACAAAAGGGGGTGGTGATGGACGGAGCATCCGAACCAATCAAACACTCACACCCAGTCAAAAGATCTGGGTTTGACCCATCACCGTTCTTTAGCCCACTCTGCCACCCCAGTTCAGACATGGCTATATGAAAATCAGTCTGACCCTGTGCCTCATGGGAACAGTCCAGCCCGAACTGCCAAGCCATGCCTTCCCTGGACCGGAAACAAGCTTCCGAGGACCGGTTTCTGGCATTACAGCCATCTTCAGCCCGGCTTGCTTGAATCCAGTGGCAAAGTGAGCAAGGGACTCACGTCTAAGCATACCCTGCCACACTTATGGCGGCCAAAAGCGGTACAAAAGGGGGTGGTGATGGACGGAGCATCCGAACCAATCAAACACTCACACCCAGTCAATTAGATCTGGGTTTGACCCATCACCGTTCTTTAGCCCACTCTGCCACCCTAGTTCAGACATGGCTATATGCAAATCAGTCTGACCCTGTGCCTCATGGGAACAGTCCATCCCGAACTGCCAAGCCATGCCTTCCCTAGACCGGAAACAAGCTTCCAAGGACCGTTTTCTGGCATTACAGCCGTCTTCCACCCGGCTTGCTTGAATCCAGTGGCAAAGTGAGCAAGGGACTCACGTCTGAGCATACCCTGCCACACTTATGGCGGCCAAAGCGGTACAAAAGGGGGTGGTGATGGACGGAGCATCCGAACCAATCAAACACTCACACCCAGTCAAAAGATCTGGGTTTGACCCATCACCGTTCTTTAGCCCACTCTGCCACCCCAGTTCAGACATGGCTATATGCAAATCAGTCTGACCCTGTGCCTCATGGGAACAGTCCAACCCGAATTGCCAAGCCATGCCTTCCCTGGACCGGAAACAAGCTTCCGAGGACCGGTTTCTGGCATTACAGCCGTCTTCAGCCCGGCTTGCTTGAATCCAGTGGCAAAGTGAGCAAGGGACTCACGTCTGAGCATACCCTGCCACACTTATGGCGGCCAAAAGCGGTACAAAAGGGGGTGGTGATGGACGGAGCATCCAAACCAATCAAACACTCACACCCAGTCAAAAGATCTGGGTTTGACCCATCACCGTTCTTTAGCCCACTCTGCCACCCCAGTTCAGACATGGCTATATGCAAATCAGTCTGACCCTGTGCCTCATGGGAACAGTCCAGCCCGAACTGCCAAGCCATGCCTTCCCTGGACCGGAAACAAGCTTCCGAGGACCGGTTTCTGGCATTACAGCCGTCTTCAGCCCGGCTTGCTTGAATCCAGTGGCAAAGTGAGCAAGGGACTCACGTCTGAGCATACCGTGCCAGACTTATGGGGGCCAAAAGCGGTACAAAAGGGGGTGGTGATGGACGGAGCATCCAAACCAATCAAACACTCACACCCAGTCAAAAGATCTGGGTTTGACCCATCACCGTTCTTTAGCCCACTCTGCCACCCCAGTTCAGACATGGCTATATGCAAATCAATCTGACCCTGTGCCTCATGGGAACAGTCCAGCCCGAACTGCCAAGCCATGCCTTCCCTGGACCAGAAACAAGCTTCCGAGGACCGGTTTCTGGCATTACAGCCATCTTCAGCCCGGCTTGCTTGAATCCAGTGGCAAAGTGAGCAAGGGACTCACGTCTGAGCATACCCTGCCACACTTATGGCGGCCAAAAGCGGTACAAAAGGGGGTGGTGATGGACGGAGCATCCGAACCAATCAAACACTCACACCCAGTCAATTAGATCTGGGTTTGACCCATCACCGTTCTTTAGCCCACTCTGCCACCCTAGTTCAGACATGGCTATATGCAAATCAGTCTGACCCTGTGCCTCATGGGAACAGTCCATCCCGAACTGCCAAGCCATGCCTTCCCTAGACCGGAAACAAGCTTCCAAGGACCGTTTTCTGGCATTACAGCCGTCTTCCACCCGGCTTGCTTGAATCCAGTGGCAAAGTGAGCAAGGGACTCACGTCTGAGCATACCCTGCCACACTTATGGCGGCCAAAGCGGTACAAAAGGGGGTGGTGATGGACGGAGCATCCGAACCAATCAAACACTCACACCCAGTCAAAAGATCTGGGTTTGACCCATCACCGTTCTTTAGCCCACTCTGCCACCCCAGTTCAGACATGGCTATATGCAAATCAGTCTGACCCTGTGCCTCATGGGAACAGTCCAACCCGAATTGCCAAGCCATGCCTTCCCTGGACCGGAAACAAGCTTCCGAGGACCGGTTTCTGGCATTACAGCCGTCTTCAGCCCGGCTTGCTTGAATCCAGTGGCAAAGTGAGCAAGGGACTCACGTCTGAGCATACCCTGCCACACTTATGGCGGCCAAAAGCGGTACAAAAGGGGGTGGTGATGGACGGAGCATCCAAACCAATCAAACACTCACACCCAGTCAAAAGATCTGGGTTTGACCCATCACCGTTCTTTAGCCCACTCTGCCACCCCAGTTCAGACATGGCTATATGCAAATCAGTCTGACCCTGTGCCTCATGGGAACAGTCCAGCCCGAACTGCCAAGCCATGCCTTCCCTGGACCGGAAACAAGCTTCCGAGGACCGGTTTCTGGCATTACAGCCGTCTTCAGCCCGGCTTGCTTTAATCCAGTGGCAAAGTGAGCAAGGGACTCATGTCTGAGCATACCCTGCCACACTTATGGCGGCCAAAAGCGGTACAAAAGGGGGTGGTGATGGACGGAGCATCCGAACCAATCAAACACTCACACCCAGTCAATTAGATATGGGTTTGACCCATCACCGTTCTTTAGCCCACTCTGCCACCCCAGTTCAGACATGGCTATATGCAAATCAGTCTGACCCTGTGCCTCATGGGAACAGTCCATCCCGAACTGCCAAACCATGCCTTCCCTGGACCGGAAACAAGCTTCCGAGGACCGGTTTCTGGCATCACAGCCGTCTTCAGCCCGGCTTGCTTTAATCCAGTGGCAAAGTGAGCAAGGGACTCACGTCTGAGCATACCGTGCCACACTTATGGCGGCCAAAAGCGGTACAAAAGGGGGTGGTGATGGACGGAGCATCCGAACCAATCAAACACTCACACCCAGTCAAAAGATCTGGGTTTGACCCATCACCGTTCTTTAGCCCACTCTGCCACCCCAGTTCAGACATGGCTATATGCAAATCAGTCTGACCCTGTGCCTCATGGGAACAGTCCAGCCCGAACTGCCAAGCCATGCCTGCCCTGGACCGGAAACAAGCTTCCGAGGACCGGTTTCTGGCATTACAGCCATCTTCAGCCCGGCTTGCTTGAATCCAGTGGCAAAGTGAGCAAGGGACTCACGTCTAAGCATACCCTGCCACACTTATGGCGGCCAAAAGCGGTACAAAAGGGGGTGGTGATGGACGGAGCATCCGAACCAATCAAACACTCACACCCAGTCAATTAGATCTGGGTTTGACCCATCACCGTTCTTTAGCCCACTCTGCCACCCTAGTTCAGACATGGCTATATGCAAATCAGTCTGACCCTGTGCCTCATGGGAACAGTCCATCCCGAACTGCCAAGCCATGCCTTCCCTAGACCGGAAACAAGCTTCCAAGGACCGTTTTCTGGCATTACAGCCGTCTTCCACTCGGCTTGCTTGAATCCAGTGGCAAAGTGAGCAAGGGACTCAAGTCTGAGCATACCCTGCCACACTTATGGCGGCCAAAGCGGTACAAAAGGGGGTGGTGATGGACGGAGCATCCGAACCAATCAAACACTCACACCCAGTCAAAAGATCTGGGTTTGACCCATCACCGTTCTTTAGCCCACTCTGCCACCCCAGTTCAGACATGGCTATATGCAAATCAGTCTGACCCTGTGCCTCATGGGAACAGTCCAACCCGAATTGCCAAGCCATGCCTTCCCTGGACCGGAAACAAGCTTCCGAGGACCGGTTTCTGGCATTACAGCCGTCTTCAGCCCGGCTTGCTTGAATCCAGTGGCAAAGTGAGCAAGGGACTCACGTCTGAGCATACCCTGCCACACTTATGGCGGCCAAAAGCGGTACAAAAGGGGGTGGTGATGGACGGAGCATCCAAACCAATCAAACACTCACACCCAGTCAAAAGATCTGGGTTTGACCCATCACCGTTCTTTAGCCCACTCTGCCACCCCAGTTCAGACATGGCTATATGCAAATCAGTCTGACCCTGTGCCTCATGGGAACAGTCCAGCCCGAACTGCCAAGCCATGCCTTCCCTGGACCGGAAACAAGCTTCCGAGGACCGGTTTCTGGCATTACATCCGTCTTCAGCCTGGCTTGCTTGAATCCAGTGGCAAAGTGAGCAAGGGACTCACGTCTGAGCATACCGTGCCAGACTTATGGGGGCCAAAAGCGGTACAAAAGGGGGTGGTGATGGACGGAGCATCTGAACCAATCAAACACTCACACCCAGTCAAAAGATCTGGGTTTGACCCATCACCGTTCTTTAGCCCACTCTGCCACCCCAGTTCAGACATGGCTATATGCAAATCAGTCTGACCCTGTGCCTCATGGGAACAGTCCAGCCCGAACTGCCAAGCCATGCCTTCCCTGGACCGGAAACAAGCTTCCGAGGACCGGTTTCTGGCATTACAGCCATCTTCAGCCCGGCTTGCTTGAATCCAGTGGCAAAGTGAGCAAGGGACTCACGTCTGAGCATACCCTGCCACACTTATGGCGGCCAAAAGCGGTACAAAAGGGGGTGGTGATGGACGGAGCATCCGAACCAATCAAACACTCACACCCAGTCAATTAGATCTGGGTTTGACCCATCACCGTTCTTTAGCCCACTCTGCCACCCTAGTTCAGACATGGCTATATGCAAATCAGTCTGACCCTGTGCCTCATGGGAACAGTCCATCCCGAACTGCCAAGCCATGCCTTCCCTAGACCGGAAACAAGCTTCCAAGGACCGTTTTCTGGCATTACAGCCGTCTTCCACCCGGCTTGCTTGAATCCAGTGGCAAAGTGAGCAAGGGACTCACGTCTGAGCATACCCTGCCACACTTATGGCGGCCAAAGCGGTACAAAAGGGGGTGGTGATGGACGGAGCATCCGAACCAATCAAACACTCACACCCAGTCAAAAGATCTGGGTTTGACCCATCACCGTTCTTTAGCCCACTCTGCCACCCCAGTTCAGACATGGCTATATGCAAATCAGTCTGACCCTGTGCCTCATGGGAACAGTCCAACCCGAATTGCCAAGCCATGCCTTCCCTGGACCGGAAACAAGCTTCCGAGGACCGGTTTCTGGCATTACAGCCGTCTTCAGCCCGGCTTGCTTGAATCCAGTGGCAAAGTGAGCAAGGGACTCACGTCTGAGCATACCCTGCCACACTTATGGCGGCCAAAAGCGGTACAAAAGGGGGTGGTGATGGACGGAGCATCCAAACCAATCAAACACTCACACCCAGTCAAAAGATCTGGGTTTGACCCATCACCGTTCTTTAGCCCACTCTGCCACCCCAGTTCAGACATGGCTATATGCAAATCAGTCTGACCCTGTGCCTCATGGGAACAGTCCAGCCCGAACTGCCAAGCCATGCCTTCCCTGGACCGGAAACAAGCTTCCGAGGACCGGTTTCTGGCATTACAGCCGTCTTCAGCCCGGCTTGCTTTAATCCAGTGGCAAAGTGAGCAAGGGACTCATGTCTGAGCATACCCTGCCACACTTATGGCGGCCAAAAGCGGTACAAAAGGGGGTGGTGATGGACGGAGCATCCGAACCAATCAAACACTCACACCCAGTCAATTAGATATGGGTTTGACCCATCACCGTTCTTTAGCCCACTCTGCCACCCCAGTTCAGACATGGCTATATGCAAATCAGTCTGACCCTGTGCCTCATGGGAACAGTCCATCCCGAACTGCCAAACCATGCCTTCCCTGGACCGGAAACAAGCTTCCGAGGACCGGTTTCTGGCATTACAGCCGTCTTCAGCCCGGCTTGCTTTAATCCAGTGGCAAAGTGAGCAAGGGACTCACGTCTGAGCATACCCTGCCACACTTATGGCGGCCAAAAGCGGTACAAAAGGGGGTGGTGATGGACGGAGCATCCGAACCAATCAAACACTCACACCCAGTCAAAAGATCTGGGTTTGACCCATCACCGTTCTTTAGCCCACTCTGCCACCCCAGTTCAGACATGGCTATATGCAAATCAGTCTGACCCTGTGCCTCATGGGAACAGTCCAGCCCGAACTGCCAAGCCATGCCTTCCCTGGACCGGAAACAAGCTTCCGAGGACCGGTTTCTGGCATTACAGCGGTCTTCAGCCCGGCTTGCTTGAATCCAGTGGCAAAGTGAGCAAGGGACTCACGTCTGAGCATACCCTGCCACACTTATGGCGGCCAAAAGCGGTACAAAAGGGGGTGGTGATGGCCGGACCATCCGAACCAATCAAACACTCACACCCAGTCAAAAGATCTGGGTTTGACCCATCACCGTTCTTTAGCCCACTCTGCCACCCCAGTTAAGACATGGATATATGCAAATCAGTCTGACCCTGTTCGTCATGGGAACAGTCCAGCCCGAACTGCCAAGCCATGCCTTCCCTGGACCGGAAACAAGCTTCCGAGGACCGGTTTATGGCATTACAGCTGTTTTCAGCCCGGCTTGCTTGAATCCAGTGGCAAAGTGAGCAAGGGACTCACGTCTATGGCAGGGTATGCTCACGTCTGAGCATACCCTGCCACACTTATGGAGGCCAAAAGCGGTACAAAAGGGGGTGGTGATGGACGGAGCATCCGAACCAATCAAACACTCACACCCAGTCAAAAGATCTGGGTTTAACCCATCACCGTTCTTTAGCCCACTCTGCCACCCCAGTTCAGACATGGCTATATGCAAATCAGTCTGACCCTGTGCCTCATGGGAACAGTCCAGCCCGAACTGCCAAGCCATGCCTTCCCTGGACCGGAAACAAGCTTCCGAGGACCGGTTTCTGGCATTACAGCCGTCTTCAGCCCGGCTTGCTTGAATCCAGTGCCAAAGTGAGCAAGGGACTCACGTCTGAGCATACCCTGCCACACTTATGGTGGCAAAAAGCGGTACCAAAGGGGGTGGTGAAGCTTGTTTCCGGTCCAGCAAAGGCATGGCTTGGCAGTTCGGGCTGGACTGTTCCCATGAGGCACAGGGTCAGACTGATTTGCATATAGCCATGTCTGAACTGGGGTGGCAGAGTGGGCTAAAGAACGGTGATGGATCAAACCCAGATCTTTTGACTGGGTGTGAGTGTTTGATTGGTTCTGATGCTCCGTCCATCACCACCCCCTTTTGTACCGCTTTGGCCACCATAAGTGTGGCAGGGTATGTTCAGACGTGAGTCCCTTGCTCACTTTGCCACTGGATTCAAGCAAGCCGGGCTGAAGACGGCTGGAATGCCAGAAACCGGTCCTCGGAAGCTTGTTTCCGGTCCAGGAAAGGCATGGCTTGGCAGTTCGGGCTGGACTGTTCCCATGAGGCACAGGGTCAGACTGATTTGCATATAGCCATGTCTGAACTGGGGTGGCAGAGTGGGCTAAAGAACGGTGATGGATCAAACCCAGATGTTTTGACTGGGTGTGAGTGTTTGATTGGTTCTGATGCTCCGTCCATCACCACCCCCTTTTGTACCGCAGTGTAAATAAGGCACCCTTTTGCGCTGCATTTATTCCTGCACATAAACAATCATTTTAACAAATGTAGTTTTGCAACTTCTATGTGTGCTGCATTAAGCAGCACACATAGAAGTTACAGAACAGTATTTAAAGATTGTTTATGTGCAGGAAGGGGGACGCTCCTGCACATAAACAATCTTCCCTTCGACATAGGCACCCTTGCACTATGGTTCAAGGGTGCCTGCATTGGTGCTAGGCATCTAAAGTTAGCGCCAGCGCAGGGGGAAACGCAGGGCTGCACCATATTCTAGTAAATATGGTGCAGCCCTGCGTTTCTAAAGTGACGCAGCGTGTTGTTAGCATTGGCTGAACAACACACTTTGTCACTTTTATGCCCCTCACACTTTCAGACTATCTTTCCAGGTACTCACACAGTTATGAAGAGAAAGTTTTGAAAGGCATATATGTATTTCTTGCGCTATGTTCGAGAGATGTTATCATAATGTATTATAGCGGAATGTTGATGCCACTTGGAATGATGGTATTTATGATGCATTTGTTGCTAGTGGTAATTTACAGCTGGTGTTATTATTTGTTGTTGGCAGGAGCGAACCAAAAACAGGAGTGAATCCCTTTCAATACCAGACTGGGTTACAACTTGCATCAATGACAGCGGAGGGGCAGCCTATGGTTATCAGGACAAAGATGGGCTGTCTCTTGTTATTAGTGGAAATGCCACTGTCACATCCTCATTTCCTATTGTAAGAGGTGTAGTGTTTTTTTCAGTAGTTCAATATTGCTTGATGCTTTATACCTTTAGTAATACTGTTGGGTTATGACTAAAGGAGGCAATATGCACATTCCTTGATGCTGTGTCTTTAATTGGATCTAGGAGAGTTTTTATTCTACATTAGAATTCACCATTAACCTATGATTTTCACAATGTTAGCTCTCCAATCCTGTATTCTAAAGGGCTGACTCTCATGTTAATGATTTCTCTGTCACTCCATGGCCCTTAGCAGTCCAATATAATTTGGTAACAATAAAGATGATGGGATTCTGATTTTCTACTTTTCAACAAAAAGACAGCGCAATACATGTACCTCTGTATAAAGAGCCCATCTCCAATTTTCATATTATAAGAAACTTGTGACGTTTTTAGTCATTTGTAATAAATAAATGGCGTAGTTTCTTAACTATAATAACTTGTTACAATTGAGGTCTGGTGTCACAATGACTGTTGTCAGCAGCCAAAGTGAAAGGCAGGAATTGAGCATAATTAAAACTGTGGTTTAAAACACAGAAAAGAAAGCAGGCTTTTCCTTCTGCTCCGTTTTTTTAGATAAACAGTGACCAGCAGAAAAGAGATATTCAAGGTAACAAGTTTATTTTTGAACATTTCTTTGCATGTTTGTACGAATTTTGAGCTCAGCATTTTTTGTATTTCACTTGTATTAAACTGATTCTAATATCATCTTATAAAAAATATTTAACTGCTTTCGGTGTGTTTAATTTTGCACCACGGAGTTTCATTCTGTGCTATCCATTTTAATGTTATAGTACAGGTCCTCAAACACCCTTTCTCTTCCATAAATATGAGAAAAACCCCAAGATGGAAAGGATGATGCTGTGACCATGTATTATACAGAATAAAGTCCACTATGCCGTATATATTATAAAGATATTGCAAGTCACCTTGGACCTCCTTGACCTTACATTGAAATTCGGCATTCTGTCTTGATCCTCTATAGGGTCAGAGCCTCCTCTGTGCTTAGCAATATCCTTATGATGTCTAACAGGAGTTATTTACCCCATATTTATTCCCAGTTTCTTATCTGCCAGCAATGTTAACTACAGTGTTGCAACTTGCACCAGAATTTTAATCAAATGTATGTCAAATATTCATGTAACAAGCTTGATTTTAAACCGCTTTGTTTAGTGTGCTCTCGAATTTGCCTACCATACTACCGTACAAATATGCTTACCAGCATTTCTCTGCCACATAACTTTGACCATATGAATTATGTTAACATCATTTATGATAGGTTTTAATCATTATTACCATAGCTGTCACGTTTTACGTGTAACAATAAAGTTCATGCCTCACAGCTTTACACAAAAAACACCTGCTCCACTGCTTTGTCAATACATGCCCTATGTCAGCTAAGGACATAAAAACGAATAAACATTAAACCATAGATGTCTGCACCAAAGGAGTCCCTAGGCAATCAATGCTTTCAATTTTTATGGCTTTTTAGGACACCTGTCATTCATCTTTGTCTTTGGTGCTAACATTTATCTTTTAGAGCCATCAAGGCTACATGTCTGGGCCAACTACTTTGATTAAAGCATGATTCCTCACAAATGTGGCTTTGAGGTCTTAACAAACTAGTTTGAAATTCGCCCGGAGATACGGCAAGGGAGAGGAACTGTAAGGTATTCTAATAACTTCTGTAAACCAGTAAGCACGTTTTATCCCTTTCTACCATCTCTACAAAAAACGGACATACCCCAGGAGGTTTTATTTCTTCTTTTTAGCGCTAAGGGAGCAGCGTGTGCCCACATGGAAATGCGCCTAAAATGTTATAAGCCTTGGACTCTGCTCTTTTAGTAGCACCAAACGTCTTCAATATGATGCTACTCTCACAAAAATCACACTCACTCACTCAGTCAGTCAATCAATGCTTTTTATTCTTTATTCGGCATAAAAAGCAGTAAAAAAAGAAGGAGATGAAAATGTATACAATCATCCACTTCTTCAGTAAGAAGAATACTTATAACATAAACATATGTATAAAACATTGAAAATTCATAATATATAGGAAATTCAAAACACATGTAATAAAACATATACCAAGTCGTCAGGGGTTCATAAAATAAAACAAATTCAGCTCTCACAATATTTCCCAATTATGTTAGCTATTCATGGAGAAATTAAAATTTGTAATAAAAGGCATCACTAGAATTCATCTAAAAATAATCCCTGCAACTCAGAAATTATGATTCGGACCTATTTCTTATTATAATGGCACTTCTTATACAATCTAAAATTGCAAAGCAAGTAGCCGGTGTCTCTAATTGCTGTAAGAATTCTATTGTAGGCTTATTGGATCTAATATTATCTTAGCGTAGAATAGAAACCAAATGCATACAATGGCGTGTAGTGTATAATTTGCAAAACAGCATAGAGTGACAGGTGCCTTCGATAGAAACATTACCACAGAGGCAAGGGGGCAACGTCTTAAACACAGTACCCTGCGGGGAGAGAGCTACAATAAAATGCACTTTGCTCAACCTTAAACATGTCAGATAAAAATGATGGCTCGAGTTTGTTATAGAAGTTAAATATAATGCCAGCCCTGGGGATATTCAGATAGAGTACTTGATTGTAGTTGACAAAAAAACAGCACTGTCCCTCCTTTGTGACAAACGATATTCCTGATTTTGATATTATATTCTGTCTTTACAACTGAGGGGCCGGTTCCGATCCATGTCAAAAACCGTACTGACCGACATGGACTGGGACTGTATTCCGACAGACGCAGACACGCGCAGTGCCACTGGTGAAGTACGATGCGTCATGTACAAAATACAAACGACTCGCACGGAGAACATACAGTCGGACCGAAACGTATGGAAAACATTGACTCGCTCGTAAACGGACCTGAAACCCTTACGACCGACACGGATAGTGATTAGTTCTGACCGACACGAGCACCCGCCGTACGACCGGCGAAGTACGATGCAATGCGTGTGAAATGAAAGCGACTCGCACGGAGCTCAAGACGGAAAACCAAAATGTACGGAACATAGGGAAGAGCAATGGAAAGAGCTCGTCGCGACCGATGCATACGCAAATGCTGCAACATAGCATAATGTGGGTCTGACCGACTCGGATTACCCGGCAATTGACGCTACAAGCGTCTGTTCCAGTAAACTGAACGTCTCTGTCATGCTCCAAATAAATCAACAGAAAAAGCCCAACAAACATTGACAAAAGCCACAAAAAAATCGAAACCCACAACTCCTCCCAATAGAGGCCTAAAATCCACACCATGATCCTTTGCAAATTCAACAGACCTGCCAGCCGAGCACACCACAACACTGCACTGAGACATACACCCACAACCCACCCACTTCACAACATTCACACCACTAGCACCTCTCAAAAAGCACACTCACAAACACCCAGCTTTACTTTTACTCACTCACTCTCACCCACACATCAATCTCCACCACCACCCATCAGCATGCCCCCAAAGAAGAATCCAAAGTTCACAAATAGTGGATTGGAAGTGATGGTCAATGACATTATCAGAGTTGAGCCACAGTTATTTGGCACTTTGGTCATCAGACCCCCTGTCCCAGAAAACAAAGATGTGGGAGAGGATTGTGAACAAGGTGAACGCACAAGCACTTTGCCTGCGCACAATGGATGACATCAGGAACAGGTGGTACGACATACGCAGGAGGGTCTAGAAGCTCATCGGCAAGGACTATGTCCTGAGCCAGTGTACTGGCGGGGCCCTCCTGCCAAACCTGTGCATTTCACTTCCTGGGAGGAGACGGTGCGGGCCATCCTCTCACCGGAGGGCATCCGTGGATTATCCGGAATACCAGAGCCTGGTGAGTACACAAACAACTAATCTAAATTGTCAGGCAATAGCAATCCACACCACAGACATTTATATCAGGGGGTCAGTGAAACCAATCACTGTTATCAAGCCACATCAATCCAAACATAAATATCCTGTGATGTGTATGCCAGTTAGATAAACACAATACCTGCAAAGTCTCAGTAATATGTAACTGTGTCAATACATGTACAAACGTACAGACAAATCCAGCAAGGATTTGGAACTACACACCAACAAACACTGTCAGCCAACTTGCTAGCACAGTTACACTCACTTCCAGGGAAGCAGAGTCCCAGGAAGGAACGCTGGGTTTGCTGGGAAGGTAGGTGTAGCCAAAAGCATGATGGGAGTCGTAATCCCAGTCAACAGTCCTCCTCCCACATGGCCCAGGAATACCACCATGCACCATCCTCACCTCACAGGGAGTGGAAAAGTACTTGCAAGATGCCTGACACTGGCCTCTGGTGTGGGGAGTACAAGGCCCTGCTGGGAGTAGTGCTCAAAAAAATACCACGCACTACTGTCTGACACTTTGAATGTGAAGTTTGACTCACTGTCAGAGAAGCATGGTTCATGATGGCCTATCTGGGATGTGGGTAAAGAGGAGGGCTAGCTCTGTCCACATCTACCAGCAGGCCCTGTCACACACACCCCTACCGCCAACACCAAACACCACACCTGGGACCAAGCCCAACCTGAGGCTCAACGTAAATCGAATTCCAAAATGCCAGACCCTGGGCCCTGGGGTGAGGTACACCAATCCATAGTGGTATCTCTGTTCAAATTCAGATAGTAACTAACACCATACCTGCAATGTAACAGGAAAGCTCACCATTCACAATTGTCAAAAAACTTCTCACAAACTCACTGCAAGGCAATGTGATCCAAACACCAGCCACTTGCAGCAGCCATCTTGTCTGCACACATTCACTACCAGGAAAGTTGAGTCATAGAAAGGAAGCATGGGTTTGCTGGGAAGGTGGGTGTAGCCAAAAACATGATGGGAGTCGTAGTCACAGTCAACAGTCCTCCTCCCACATGGCCAAGGAATACCCCCATGCATCATGCTCACCTCACAGGGAGTGGAAAATTACTGCCATGAAGGCTGACACGGAGCTCTGCTGTGGGGAGCACAAGTCCCTGCTGGGACTTGGGCTCCAACAAACAACAGGACACCACTGTCAGACAACTTGAACATGAACTTTGACTCACTGTCATGGAAGCATGGTGGCCTATCTGCTCCAGGGGGGAGGAGGAGTGTTACCTCAGACAACTCAGAACTCTCTACCTTTGGCCCTTCGCGCTAATCAGAACTATTCGCTCTTTAAAAAAGAGCTTAAGACTCACCTGTTTAAAATGTCATTTTAATTCTCTGTCTTTTTTCCTGTAGCCTCTGCCCTGCTGCATCACCCCTACGCGCCAGGATACTCCAGTAGTAATTGAGCACGCTATAAAATCCTATATGCCAAAAAGAAGGGGATTTACCTATGCCTCTATGTGCATGATTGCAACAACATTTAATGTTCATCAGAGAGAAAACCACAACAATCAGTTAACTCAGACATTTAATTTATGTAATTTACTTTTGAAGTTTTATGTGTTTCAGCTTATTTAAGACGAGAAAAAATACATCATCAACTTCACATTGAACACAACATAATTTTTGCAAGGAAAAAGCAAGAAAAAACAATATATACAATTAATGTGTGAAATAAAGTAAACCTATCAACATGATGTGCATATAAATTGTACTCAGTGATAGACAATTATCTAAAAAACAGTACAGAGTAAACACTTTCATCAAGTCAAATCAAGAATGACAATTGGGGGGGTAAGTCTTATTCGCTCCCAGCCCGACTTCCTGTCACAGTATTTACTATGACAATTCAATTTGTATGGGTACAGGAATGAAAAACCCAAAAATCTATTTGGACAAACACAATGACTTAATGCCGACGCGTTTCGAATCCCAATGTAATAATCATCGGATTCTCATCAGGGCGTGGAAATTATCCGCAGATACTGTTTAGAGAGAAAAAGAGGGAATTTAATTTAGAGAGATATAGATCTCACATAAAGGAAAGCAAAGGCTTTTTCCAATTGATGCATCTAACGATGCAGCATACCTTATGCGACCAATAGATTCTGGTCACTTAGTCTTTTATGAGAAGGTCATCATGTACCGTGGATGTCAACCTGCAATGGAGCAACATTGTCGTGATCAGTAATTACACTCTGAGTGTGGGCTGACACAACTGCATGGGTTTAGTTTTAAGCCGAGAAGTTTACCTCTAAATCTGATGCATCCGCTCAGAAATCAAGGAAGGAATGGGTGTGTTTCAATCCCTATGTTCTGTCCCTTTAAAACAATCTACAAACAGAGAAGGTTGTATAGTTTTAGCGAAAAAAGGTTAGTGAAGTTGGAACCCAAAACAATAAATGATGTGGATCGCTTACTTTTATCCATTATTTTAGCGAAGAATTGTTTCCTTGAGGTGTCCTGTAAAGGGAAACAGGCGGAAAGCTAATGATTGGCATGTCTGTGTTGTTGCCCATCAAGAAAGAAAAAACCGGCTAGCCGTCATGGGGCGTCTTACCGTGAATTCAGACCCTCGATGCGTTGTATTAACGTCTGATGTAAGGGAAGAGCAGAAATCTTGTGCCAGAATAAATCCTGAAAAGGGGAAGACCAACAGGTTAAAAAATAACCGGTAGGACCCGAATACAAGCGCGTATGTGTGCGCTACCCAAGAAGCAGGTCTCACCGTTGGTACCAATATACGCGGTGTCTTTCAAAAAAGGAGTGAGAACAACAGCTCGCCGCCGCAAGTGAAATTCAATAAGTTGTGTCAACCGGTCACATGGGACCAGGGGCCAATCAGGGTTTTGGACCATATCGCTAAGAATTATGGGATTTGTAGTTTGTGGGAACAATTTGGTTGGAAAAAGGGGGAAAAAAAGCCAATTATATTCTGGTGACTTCACTTAGCACATTTAACCCGTTATTCACACTGTTAAATTTCATAATGAGATACGCCTCCTTGCGCAGTAGTGCAGCCTCAATGTCTTGTGAATACTGTTTAGGATCAACCCATGTGAGGACTGTCTATTTAAAATCATTTTCACCATGGTTATGACTCATGAAGTGATCTACCATCGGTGCAGAAATTACCTTTTTCTTTATTCTGGATCGATGTTGTGTGATCCGTGAATTTACTGATTGACTGGTTTTGCCTATGTATACTCTGTTGCAGGGACATACCACGGCATAGATGACATTCTTAGTCCTACAATTTGTGAACATCTCATGCTTCCACGTGACCCCGTCATGGTCAAATGTGTTGCCTTCCAGGGTAGTCGAACACGATACGCAGTTGCCACACTTGTGGTGCCCGCTTATAGGTTTAAGGTTCCACTGCGAGATCAGATCGCTTTTTGGTTTAGGAATGTAGCTATCTGCTCGAATCAAATGTTGTCCAATGCTCTTACTTTTGCGCATGGCGAAAATGGGTTTCTTTAGCGGATGTGCCAAATCTTCCAATAGATGCCAATTTTTCAGAATGATGCGTTTGAACTGATTTGTGTGTGATCCATAAGTTGTGACGCACACCAGTTCATTTGATTCATTTTTTTCTTTTTTCTGAAGGAGATTCTCCCTAGGGGTGAATCTGGCACGTTTTTTCAAATGTTTGAGAAGTTTTTTCGGGTAACCCCTTTTGGCCATTTCTTTTTTTTTTTTTTTTTTTTTTTTTTTTTCAAAGGCAGAGGCAGAACAAAATACAAAGATGGAACAAGGTACAGTAATAACAAAAATAAGACAGTAATAAGGCAATAGACATCAATGACAAAATTCAAAACAAAACGTAACAAAATACTGTCACTTTAAATTGTGAACATATTTAAATTAAATCCAATTATCAATGGGAAGCCATAACTTCCTAGCAAATAACTTTTTTCTTCGTCCTTTCAGTTTATAAACTGCATTGTCCATTCGGTAAGTATCTAACAATTTACCTAGCCATTGTTCAAATGAAGGTGGGTCAGCATCTAACCATCTTGAAGTTATACAAAAGCGATAAATGGACATTCCAATGAAAAGAAAATACTCTTGATCAACAGATAAACTCTCGGGTGGAAAGTATACACCAAAGATAGTGACAGAAGGGCATAATTTGATGTTGACATTTAACAAATTAGTCAGAAAATGTTCTATCTTATTTTTATATACAGTAAGTTTAGAACAGCTAAAAAACATATGGCATGAATCAGCTGCTAAAATGCCGCACCGACTACAATTGATGCCTTTCGTAGCTTTCCATTTAACAAGTTTAGCAGGTGTATAATACAGATCCAGGGAGGCCATATAATGTTGACTTTTGAGAGAACTGTTAATTAGTACTGTGTTACTGAACTCAAATGCCCTTGCCAGATCAATCCCTACTATAGACAGTTTCCTCTCCCACTTCTGGGCTTGTTGATCCAGGTCATCGGGTAGCCTATTTATCATCAGCTGATAGATGGTGCCAATACGGGCATCCTTCCTACCACTCTCCAAAACTTCGTTAGGCTCCATTACATCACTGTAAAGCAGATTTTTCCTATCCAAAAAACTCCGAATTTGTAGGTACTTAAAAAAATCATGTCTAGAAAGACCAAATATATTTTGGAGTTCAGAGAAAGACATTAAGGTCCCAGCTGAATACAATTGCCCAATTAGTTGAATCGATCCCAAACGAAATCCAGAAGTAGGAATACTTTGAGGCATCCCTGATATTGAAATGTTACAGCGTATAGGTGTATAGAAATTATATTTAGGGATAATCCGCAAAACTTTATTCATCTGTTTCCAAGCCAAAAAAGCAGAGAACAAAATCTTAAATTTTGTTTTTTTATAATAGCTCGGCTCCGTAAATATTAATAATGATTGACGCACATAATCACCCATAAGCATTTCGAAAATGGAAGGTGCCTTACTGATTTCATTGACATGGTCATGAAATAGTAAAACTTTAATAGTTTTAAGGGTAATGGCCCAATAGTATAACCTAAAGTTCGGGAATCCTAACCCAGCACGCCCTTGCGAGAGTGTACACCACTTGATAGCTCTTCTTGACCGACGATACCCCCATAAAAATCTAGACAGCATCCTATCTATTTTATTAAAAAGAGACATGCTAAAAAATAAAGGGATAGTACGGAAAAAATAAAGAAACTTGGGGAAGATTAGCATTTTAATGACGTTAGTCCGTCCAAATAGAGATAGATGTAAGTTGTTTATCCTTTCCAAAGTCCTATTAGTAGATACAAGTAAAGGGTCCAGATTTAAACCAACAATGTCATCTATTTTGGAAGATAAAGTTACACCAAGATATGTAGCAGTAGAGTTAATTGGCAAATCCAGGGGCATACCTGTTTTAGAATGTATAATTTGAGTTTTAGAAACATTCAATTTATAGCCGGAGAATTTGCCAAATTCGCTAGCAACTTCAATTATTTTAGGTAGAGCTGTAGAGGAGTCAGAAGTTACGATGGCCACGTCGTCGGCGTATGCTAAAACTTTGTGGTCTACTTCATAGAGTCGGACAGGAGGAATACCAGGTTCTATAATTAATCTGTTCAGATAAGGCTCCCCTTTTGGCCATTTCAACGCAAAAATTTGTTGCATGTTGTTCAAAGTCAGCGATTTCCGTGCAATTTCTTCTTATTCTTAACATTTGCCCGAAAGGAAGATTTTCCTTCAAGCACTGTGGATACGAGCTTTTGAAATGAAGGATGGTATTCCTATCTGTGACTTTTTTGTGTAAGGTTGTTGTTAGGATGTCGTCGCGGACGCCTACTGTGATGTCCAAAAAAGTCATTTTACTTTTGCTAGATTCTATAGAGAAACTGATGTCTCTGTGCCTTGAGTTTAGCCAATTGTAGAACTGGTCCAGTTCCGTCTGGCTCCCCTGCCACAGGAGCCAGACGTCATCAATGTATCTAAGCCATTGGCTTATATGGCCCACAAACGGATTGTTTTTATATATGAATCTCTGTTCATATTGTGCCATATAGAGTACCGCCATCTCAGGTGCGTATGGACAGCCCATAGTGATGCCTTTTATTTGAATGAAGAACGCATTTTCGAATTTAAAGTAGTTACTGCGTAACGTGATCTCAGCTAGTGAAAGGATAAATGAGGTGGGAACCCGGTGCGGTCTTTCCCGTTGTTCAAGATATATTTCCAAGACCTGCAATGCCTCATCCTGCGGGATTTGAGTATACAGTGAGGTGACGTCAAGGGTCACCATCATCTGGGTAGCCTCATTGAATGATTGTCCCTCTATCCTGTTAATGAAATCAGTTGTGTCCCTGAGATATGACTTAACCTGCGGTAGAAAAGGTTTTAAGAAAAAATCTATGTATTTTGAGACCGGTTCAAGTGCAGAATCGCACCCCGACACAATTGGTCGGCCTGGTGGTATTTTCTCATTCTTATGAATTTTTGGTAAAAAATAAAGGACTGGCGTCCTTGGTGATTTTTTATTCAAAAATTCGAATTCCTTAGGGCCTAAGAACCCCTCCTCACGTCCTATCTTAGTAATACTTGCGATTTTGTTTTGTATGGCTTTGACAGGGTCTTCCTTGACTGGTCTGTACCAGTCTGGATTGCTGACATGCGTTGTTCCTTCCTCTAGATACATAGTGCGGGGCCATATGACAACTGCCCCGCCCTTGTCCGCTTGTTTAATTAGAATGGACGTATCCGATTTAAGATCCTGAATAGCAGATGTTAACCCTTTGGTCATGTTTTTATGTATAAAACTTTGTTGTTTTTCGAGTTTAGAGAGGGAGGAGAGGACGGCTTGTTCGAAGGCCATGACTTGTTTGGGAATGTTTTGGGTCGGAGTAAACCTGGACTTAACACTAAGCCCTGTGGTTTCCTGATTGGACATCACTTCGGCATCCGCGAAGAACACCCTCAACCTAATCTTACGACAAAAATCCAATGCCTCTAATTTCAGTTGGGTAAAGTCCGTTCTTTTGTTAGGGACAAACTTGAGGCCCAGGGATAAAAGTGTTATTTCATCCTGAGTGAGCTGTTTGTTTGAAAGATTAACTATGGCTGATTTTTCTAACTCTTGTAGGTTTTGTTGCGAGTTCGCATCTCCCATGGTTGCTTGAAGCGGACCCGTGTCTGGCCGCCTCTGCCTAAAAAAGGAGATGATACTGCAGCCCCTCGTCTTTTAGAATTGTCTTGTCGAGACTCAGACGACGAGTCAGACGATGTTGTGTCCGAAAAAGTAAGGAACCTATTCCTTGATCTGCCTTGGAATGATGTTAAGGCCCCCCTTGATTCCCCAGATGTGTAGAAATCTTCTTTGAGGAACGGATATACTTGTTCCAATTTAAACGATTTAGAGTCCCTTTCAAATTGTGCTGCTTTTACATTAAGGGCCAGATGTAGGTAATTTTAATTTACCACCTCTTAAATACCGATTCATACCGAATCGG
The DNA here is from genome assembly GCF_964261635.1 of Lissotriton helveticus. Taxonomy (NCBI): domain Eukaryota; kingdom Metazoa; phylum Chordata; class Amphibia; order Caudata; family Salamandridae; genus Lissotriton; species Lissotriton helveticus. The sequence goes on from NC_136059.1 coordinate 1,094,268,539, forward strand.
TATTTAAGAGGTGGTAAAATAGAGGGGGGGAGATGTAGGTATTTCAGATTCGGTAAATACCGAATCGTTAAGATTCGGTATTTACCGATTCTGTAAATACCGATTCGGTATTGTCCATTGATTCCTATGGGCCTTGCAGCCCATAGGAATCAATGGGCAATACCGATTCTGTAATTACAGAATCGGTAAATACCGATTTTAGCAAGGGTGCAGGGGGTGTCACTTTGACACCCTCTGGCACCCCAAAAATAGGCATGTGCGCCATGTGGCACACAGACATGCCCTAAGGGCATGTCTGTGTGTCACATGGCACAGGTGTGCATGCACACATGTGCATGCACACCTGGATTCGGTATTTTACCACCCAATTGGATTGGGTGGTAAAATACCGATTCTTAAAGCCCTGTGGCACTCTGACATGTGCCAGCTACATCTGCATTTACAGAATCGGTATTTTACCGAGTCTGTATTTACCGATTCGGTAATTTTACCGAATCGGTAAATACAGAATCGGTAAAATACCGATTCTGTAAATGCATGCCCTACATCTCAAAATCCAATTACCGGTCGGTAACGGCCGAATTCGGCCGTTACCGACCGGTAATTGGCCACCTACATCTGGCCCTAAGTGTGTTATCCTTGAAAAGCTGTATTTATTTTTCAATCTTATCTGTAAGAATCTTGGCTTCAGTTACTGTTTGATTGTCAGATATAGTCTTAATTAATTCTTCAATTTCTTTTTCTTCTTGGCTGCAGATGCGTTGGGCTGTCTCTATAGTGTGGACCATAAGGTCCCTACTACATTTGGTGTTAATCTGACTAAAACCCTTTTTGTAATCTGCATCCTCGGTGAAGATCACCGGGATGTTCTTCACCTGGAGCCCCCAGGGAATAGTCCCAGCTTTAAGATGTTTGAGCAAGAAGTGGCCGTGCAGTTCGGTTCGTATGTGTTTTTTTTGGAGACGGGTCAATTTGTCTGCCTCATTTTGTTGTTTGGCTGAGGTGCTCAAAGTTATATTAGAAAAAGGGGATGATTCGATGAGATTCTGAATATGGCTCTCCGTGAAGGACAGCGTATCTATCTCTGCCATGCTATGCAGGAGACCTGTCCCCTGCAATGAAATGAATCAATTATTTGATAAGGATGACACCCAGTGTCAGTCCCTGCCCGCTCGGGTGTAATCCCGCACTTAATTGAAGAGAAAAGGAGGGGTTTGGCCCTATGGCGAAGAGGGTAGGTAGGGCCTCTTCCCCATAGGGCCAAACCCCTCCTTTTCTCTTCAATAAAATCCTATATAACATAACATAACATATCTACAAGTAGGCCCTGTCCCACACATCCGTCCCACAAACACCAACCACCACACATGGGATTAAGCCCAACCCGACAAGCTGAGTCACAGAAAGGTAGCTTGGGTTTGATGGGAAGGTGGGTGTAGCCAAAAGCATGACATAGTCACGGACAATAGTCCTCATCCCTCAAGGCCCAGGGATACCCCCATGCACCATGCTCACCTCACAGGGATTGGAAAAGTACTTCCAAGATGGCTAACATTGAGCTCTGCTGTGGGGAGCACAAGGCCCTGCTGGTAGTAGTGCTCAAACAAACACCAGGCCCCACTGTCTGACACCTTGATTGTGAAGTATAACTCACTGTCATGGCAGCATGGTCCATGGTGGCCTATCTGGTCCAGGGGGGAGGAGGAGTGCTACCTCAGACTGCATCTACTAGCAGGCCCTGTCACACACACCCCTCCCACCAACACCAAACAACACACCTTTGTCAGCCACAGGAGTGCACTTGTGTCGCAATGACCATGTAAGACAATTAATCAATAGATGAGCTGTTCATGCACACAGCTCTACGTGCACATCAAAACGCATCAGGTTTACATGCCAATGTTCTAAACCAACATTGGCATGTGCCTGTGACAATTGAGGACAATGCAATGCACGTACACTCATCATGAAGCACAAGAGCATCTTTGATGTGTGTGTGATACGTTGATGTGTGCTAAGCCACAACATACATTGTGTGTCTCTGCCACCTACAGGGGCAGCTGGGGAAACTGTAGGTACAGAAGAAGAAGAATCCTAGTCCCAGACTCCGGTTGACCCTGAGGTTTCCAGTGGGGATGCCTCTCAGTCCTCTTCGGACGGCGATGAACGACCAGGCCCCTCCGGTGTGGAACAGCGTGCAGCACCAGCATTTGTAACATCAGCACCCCCTGCCACCACTCCTGCTACATCTGTGAACACCCAGATGACCCCTACCAACATGATCAGACAAAGTCAACAGAACACCGAGGGCACAGCAACACAGGGCACCCTGGAGGTTGTGGACAATACCACTAGTGCCAACACAGAAGGAGGCCCAGTGTCGTCTGTGCCTGCAATGGCAGGTCATGGTCGTGTGGGTAGGGGTGGTGGGAGTGGGGGCAGGCTGAGGCCACAACCTGAACATGGTGCTGCACCGCAAACTGATCCGCAGTTGGGACGCATCATATAAGCCTATCAGGAATGCACCTGAGACTTTGGCCAGGTAGTGAGGATCCTCAGGGACATTAAACAACAGCAGGCTGAACATCATGCCTAATTGGACTCCCACATGTCCCTGGGTGGAGACACACACGTACCACATGGAGTCCAAAATGGACAAATTGGATAAAGTCACTGCGGTGCATAGGGACATACTGACATGCCTCCGCCAGATTGCAAACAACATGTCCACACCTCCCTGTGTGCCCACTACATCTGTTGGCACAACATCTGCAACTGCCACAGGGAGGGGCGAGGACTCTTGTGGAGAGTCCATGAACCGCCGCAGCCTGCACCTGAGGGTCCCCCAATAAAGAAGAAGAGGGGTCATCCAAAGAAGGACAAGTGAGAGCTGGCTGGCCATGCACATCCCCCAGGAAGTGAACACCTGCTCCTGATATCACCCATTGTGTGAAAACCATTCACCTTGTTGAATGTCACCCAACTCTCCCACATGTGATGGAGAGGCTAAGTTGGAACAATCAATCCAATGACTGTGGACTTTACTCAGGAAAATTAATCTACAAACACTACCAACTCCTCTGTGAACTCTGGATTTCTTTTGCACTGTACAGCACTTACTACAACATATACCATTCGCACACATGTATGTAGATAAATTCTTAATCACACAATAGTTGCTTCTGTTGTAAATTAAACTGGATTTGTCCCATAGACATGACACAATGCTGAAGAAAGACTGTGCATGGAAACTACTATAGCAATGTAAACACAGTCATGTGAGTCATGTTGATGTGAGACATATGAGAGATAGACACTACTAGGTCAACACAACACTAACTCACTATGCCCATCATACTCATTGCCTCAAACATTGTGAGCTGAAAATACACAGAAATACAGATGCTGTGGAAATCAGGCCACAGGTATAGTATGCCAAAGATTGTCAGATGTGTGGATACAGAGGAAGCACATCACAAAGTGGTGCACACCTTTATTACACATACACATTAAGTGAACTGAGTAACAGATGCAAGGTATCCTCACATGACAGTAAGCACAAAGTAACCTAGAGGGCTAGAAATGCCAGTACTGTGGGGTGTGGGATGATGCATCCAGGTTCCATTAAAGCTTTTACCCTGTAACCAGATCGTGTTTTTTGTAGGTCACATGTCACCAGTCAACAGCCAAAGGACCCTGTGAAGGACAGACATACAACAGAATTGAAATCACTAAATGACTGCATACATCTACAAAACACATTACATACACAATTCCCAAGAGTTGTGAAAACAATCCATGAATCATATATACACTATTCGGGAAAACATACTAACTCGAAGGACACATAAATGCAACAATCATGTCAATTAGCATCCAGCCACACGTATGCACCCACATTGCACCACAAAAACACATATCAGGCAAGGGAAAAATGTAACACAAAAAGATGCTGGACGGAATGTTGAACATTGTCAAATATTAACCCCCAATCACAGATCTGGGTTTAATCCATCGTTATTTTGCTCATCACCCTACCCCAGTTCAGACATAGCCATATGCAAATCAGTCTTGACCCTGAGTCTCATGGGAACAGTCCAGACCGAACTGCCAGGCCATGTCTTCCCTGGACTGGAATCAAGAATCCTAGGACCGGTTTTGGGCTTTCAGCCCTCATCAGCCAGGATAGCTTGACTCCAGTGGCATAGTGACCCATGTCTGGGCATACCCTTCCCACTTAGGGTGAAAATGCAACACAAAAAGATGATGAACAGAATGTTGAACATTGACAAACATTCACCCCAATCACAAATCTGGATTTAATCCATTGTTATTTTTCTCACCACACCACCGCAGTTCAAGGGAAAAATGCACACAACCCATCACTGCATACTCACAATTATGAGAAAAAGTTGTTGATAAGCTGAGCCTGGACACCCCAGTCACCCTCATCATCACTCGCAACTTCACCCAGGCCTGGATCCCCGCCTGCTGGCGGTTGATGGTCGTCATCATCTTTGATGAGAGGCAACGCCTCCCTCACTGTCATGTTGTGTAGCATGCAACAAACAATCAATATCTTGCACACGTTTTCAGGTGCATATTGGAGGGCCCCTCCTGTCCGGTCCAGCAGCGGAATCTGCTTTTCAGGATTCTAAATGTCCGCTCTATCGCTCGCCTGGTCCGCCCATGTGCTTCATTGTAACGTAGCTGCGCTGGTGTAACTGGGTTTCTAAGAGGTGTCAGCAACCACGGCATGTTGGTGTCTCCTGAGTCACCTACATACAAGCAAACAAACATGTCATAGGTCAGGAAATTGTGTTAAATTACAAAATACAAAAAAAACACAAGGTAAACAGAGATTACACACTGACAAGCCAGGCACGTTGGTTCTGCAGCTGTGACATCATCTGGGGGATCCTGCTATTCCTCACGATGTAGGCGTTGTATGCAGAACCAGGGAAACGGGCACAGACATGAGATATTGTCATGACCGGAAGACATACCACCAGGGCATTTATGGAGTGGAAATGTTTCCTGTTTCTGTATGTCTGCTCATGTGCGTGTGGTGGTACCAATGCCACATGTGTACCATCAATTGAGCCTATGACATTTGGCATCCTTCCCAGTACATAGAAGTCACCCTTTATGCCAGGCATTTGTTGTGGAGTTGGAAATTTGATGTATCTGTTCAGATTACACAACATTACCATCAAAACATCACGTAGCACACGGCTGAACATGGTATGTGACATCCCACCAGCACCAGCCACAGTGTATTGGAAGGTTCCTGTGGCAATGAAATGTTGGGCTGTCATCACCTTCACCTTGGGGGTCAGTGCAGTAGAATACGCTGGTCCAGGTTGTAAATGTGGGGACAACAGCTCAGCCAAATCCTCAATCAGTGGTCCTGTGAAGCGGTAACGTCAGATGCAGCCACGTTCAGCTATGTTTACAAGGTCTGGGAAGGGTCTGTAGACATTTGCCCTCCTGCAGTATATAGGGAATCAAAGAAAGATTGTAAGTTCCCCTACATATGTGGCAATTACCATGCTGAATGACACATGCTACATCATATCAACACACAGCTGCGTAAGGTGTGTGCCATTCAGCATGAACACATATGCCAGCTATGTGCCCCTCACCTAACATTTCAGCTCCACATGGTGATACAACAAGTGGTATGCTATGCTGTTGTCAATCTATGGGCTCTGTCACAGTACATCAGAACAAATGTCACATACCAAACACACACCTCAGTGACTAGTGAGGATAGATGTGTTGTCAAAATGACAGGTTTTTGTAAGTTACACACACAGGGATCATGTATTGCCACATGGACCCAGTCATTATGTAACGTCTGATGTACATGTACCAACACAACCCTTAAACACCCATGATGTGCTAACAGGCTTGTTTGCAGGGCAGACATGGATGTCTTGGACACACAGACATAACAGCAAATCACATGCCCAAAGTCAGATGGATGTTGGGAAGGATTCAAATCTCCCAAATACAAATAGGTCCATGTGGGTAGCACTATACGCAAATACTCAGGATGTATCCCACAGTGCTAGTTCAGGAACACCCTGTAACACACAGTACATATCATGTGCAATTTAGGATGTATGTAACATGTCATGAGACTATGTGCCCCTGTAACTTTGCCCAGGCCATGGGTGTTGATCAGCAAAGTTCTCATTACAGTAGTGAGGGGCATCACACACAATGCCTTTTAGTCACCATGTAACATGGCACATCCTGGTAGTGTGTGCCACAACGTGCAACATCAATTATGTACCCACACATGTAATGAATCCTGAAATCTGATTACATGTACTGTGTGTCAGGCTGTCAGTGTGTTATAGAGCACCTGAGTCCCTACCCAAATTATTAGGTTGGCATTCTTTGACCATTGACTGGAATGGTGACATACGCAAGTGTGTTTTCAATAGACTAGTCGGACACTTAGGGACCAAGACATACACACGCATTGGACATTGAATGTAATGGTGACATATGCGGGTGTGTTTTCAAAAGACGCGTCGGACACTTAGGGACCAAGGCGTACGCAGCATGGGAAATTGAATGTAATGGTGACATGCGCGGCTGTGTATTCAAAAGACGCGTCGGACACTTAGGGACCAAGGCGTATGCACGCATTGTACATTGAATGTAATGGTGACATGCCTGGGTGTGTTTTGAAAAGACACGTCCGACACTTAGGGACCAAGGCGTACGCTCTCATTGGCTATTGACTGTCATGGAGACGAACACATGTTTGCTACGTTTATGACTCGTGTGCACACAGATTCAGTTGGCTCACTGCAACAATGTTTTGAATTCAATGGTGTCATGATGCAGAGTATTTGAACAATGCGGAAGGAGTGTCCGATGCATTCAAGGGCATGGATTGGGCAATTTCGAATAATGCAAACGACTCTGACCTATCTCTTTGGCAGCATCAAACAGATTCTGCCTCAGCAGCACAGATATCTGTCTGTCCCCCAGAGACTTCTCCTGCCTGCACTACATGCTACAGGATTGGATCTCAGAACCCCACTGCTGCTGTCTCTGCATCCTCTGTGTCCTGCAATGGCACGTACTGTGGAGAGAGGACCATCATTCACAGAGGAGCAGAACCAGTCCCTGTTGGACAGCCTCCTTCCACAGTACTGCAGGCTGTATGGGAAATCAGGGAAGCAGGTGAGTGTAGAGTCCACTGCCTTTTCAATTGCACATGTTTTCTGACTGGCGCTACTAGCATTGTGTGATCTCCAAGGGCAAGCATGCACACTGAGTAAGTTTAAGTCTGAGAATGTAGATGCAAGTACTGTACTTGTACAGTAATGAAAATGTGTATATTAGCATGCTTGGCTTTTCCAGGCACTGTTTCATGTTGTGAATTCAGGCTTGCACACAGGACAACTGCCCATGGCCATAGTTGCACTACCTGTATACATCATATGCACTGCTAATTACAACATGTATGTCCAGCTGTGTGATAGAGAACCCTGGTGCATGTGTAGTAATGGTGTCTCACTGTGTCATCCTCACAGGTGTCTGCCCATTACAAAAATGAAATTTGGCAGGCCATCGTCCGGGCAGTAAGATCGGTGGGGGTCTTCAAACGCCGCATCTGCCACTGCCAGAAGAGGTGGCAGGACCTTGTGGTTGGACCCGGTGGATAGCAGGAGTCCAGCTGAAGCTGTCGCCTCCTCGCAGGAGGGGTGGACGGACGCTGGACCCTGACCCCCCACATGCTCCGGATTCTGCTGTTGCTCTTCCCAGACCCGGATGGGCAGTTGAAGACCAGACAGCAGCAAGGAGGGGGTGAGTCCCTGCCTTTTTGGTGTATTGTGTATGACCTGCAGTTTGCACTCCTTCAGCCTTGTTATACTCCCACAGTTTGTCTGTTTGCTCAGACAAGTACCATGTGGCTAAATTTTGTGAGGTCACATTCTCATCTGATGACCAGGAGTGTCCCGTCCCCTCTTTGACATGTGTCACTTGGGTAGTGTGTATTTGCTGTTGTCCAATGTAATGTTAAGAGCCACATCTGCAACAGGGGCATTGAATTGATCGCCATGGGTGAGGCTATTGTGTGACATGTGTCAGCATATTGACTGATAAATGACCTGTGCTCTGTGTGTGGTCCATATACATGCACAAATTGCTGTTGTAGGTCAGCATAGGAGTGTAAGGTATTGACTACACACTCATGCAGCAGGTATGACCAATGTTGTGGACTCAAACACATGATGTGTATGAGTGTAACAAATGTTCAGTCACATGCATAGTGCTCCTGGTAATCCAATGTATCACATGGCCCATCGACAGGTATGCCTACTCCATCATCTGAGATACTCTGGCCTCCTAATCTTGGGTGTGAGCCAACACTTTGCCCATTGCAAATGTATTTCTAATGTGTCTGACTTTGTGTGATGGTGGACTGGCATAGCTTTTTGTAGTTCTGAAGTCTGCTACATGTTTGTCATGGACAGACATCTAACATGTGGCTAGTGGATCTGCACACAGGGCAAAACATATGTGTGTAGACACTCAACTGTGCATAATGGTGGGTTGAACAGATATCTGTTAGCAGCCTTACTATGTTCCTATGAGGCCCTTATGTGTTCAGGTATACTGAGTTGTTAACTCACAAAGTGAAATCTGTCATTTTAATTAAATGCCATTATCAGTTTCTCTCAAATGTGTGTAGAATGTGGTGACCATGTATACATGACCACTACCGAAGTTCCATTGACAGTGCAAACATGAGTGTGGCACGGTGCTGACTGTGGAGTCGGCATGCACTGCCCCTGGGACAGGAGTCAGTACTGGCTGAGTGGCCAGACAGGCTTGTGGCCTTGTGTTTCACTCGAAAATCTGGAGAATGCAGTAATGTAACTTGTCTGTTGTCCTGTATCCACACTGTTGTAGCTTTGCCTTTCAAGACATGATGCCATCATGGTGCCTGGGAAAGGAAGTATGTTCATCATATCAACAATGAGTTTGAACATCACAAATGCTGTCCAAAATGCAGAGTCAGTAGCCTGAGATGAAAAATGTGTGTAATAACACATGACAGTAACCATCATTGCAGATCGGACAACTGAGTATTCAGGAAATGCCTGCCCATGTGATGACTGACATCATCCATACTATGGAGTGATGGGTCCATTGCCAACATGTGTACGCAAAGCATGGTTTACTGGCAGACTGCTAAGTGCCAGGTTCACATATGTGTTGTCAATTTAGCTGTGGCTTTTAAATGATGCCAGGGCTTGCACAGTGATGTGTTGCATTTCAGGTCATGTGTCCAGTAGATACACGTGACTGATGTGATTCTGTTTCCCCTCCTTGTTCGCAGCATCATGAGCAGATACTGGAGGGGACAGCTCCATGGACCGAGAGGAAGCGCAGAGCCAGACTGGCTCCAATGTGGAGGAGTCGGAGGGACCCAGAGGCACAGAGGGTGAGGGGAGCCACAATGAGGGCCAGTCAGCAGCAAGTACCTCAGCTGAAGACCGCTCCAGCTCCAGTGAGGACTCCCTTGTGGAGGTGGGTGTGACAACACTACAGACCACAGATAGGAAGTCTGTTCCCGCCACCACCATCATCTTCACCCATCCAGTTGCTCCCATTCCTTATGTCCATGAAGCCTCCCGTGTTAGCGAGCATGTCTCCTTCAGTCCAGGCACCACACCCCCTGCCTCTCTCTCCCCTGCTGCACTGAGTGTAGAGTCTGTGGACTTGCTGAAACAAATCCCTGTGGGTCAGACATCAATGCTGAATGTCCTCCATGCTCACACTGGTCTATTGACACATTTGGTGTCATTCATGGAGGGCATCTCAGCAACTATGTCTGCCCAACAGCGGATAAGTCAGTCCATGGCCTCATCACTGACGGCAGCAGTGTTCCTCCTCCAAAAGTCCCTCACCCCACCTACCTGTGCCCCATCCACAATCCCCACTGCCCTACCGGACCAACACACACTCCCACGGGCACCTGCACGCACAACAACAGACACAAGCAGCACATGGCAAGGTCAGCCAAAACAAAAACGCACAAGCATGCACACTCAGGGGACTGATGACACACACTCAAGGGTTAGGGTACAGACATATAGACAGGCATCCACAACCACTCTGCAGTCCTCAGATACCTCTCCCTCCAAAATCCCTTCCCTTGACTCACCTGCAACACCCCTTTCACAGAAGCTCTTCCTCTGTGAGCTTGGCCTCTTCCCACAGATAAATCAGGTCCACCTCACAAGGGGAAGAGGAAGCAAACACACCTAGAGGGCAGACCCTCCACCCCCACACACCTTCGCCCAAGAGCAGGGACACTGAGGCCCCCACCTGCAAATCCCCCAGTACCAGGAACAGCAAGACCCCATCCCAAACCCGCACTCCTACCACACTGTCTCCGTCATCCAGCACCCAGGCCACCACTCCTTGGGTTCCCAAGCCACACCCTGCCCCAGGTTCACCCACCCACAGGTACAACATCCCCAAATTGATTAGGCCTCTTTCAACATGCACTTCCACCCCAACCTCACCCCCTCAGCCTGTTGCTACCACTGCTGTGGAGACCGTGTCCCCCCATCTGACCCTCACACTTCATTTGAGCCAAAGACAACCCCTTTGGAGATTGGCACTGCAGTGGAGACCCCATCCTCTCCGTCTGACTTGGGTGACGGCACCCACTGTATCAGACACATCCACTGCAGTTGCCACTGACACTCCTGCACCCACCGCACCTACCCTGCCCCATACTGCAATTCCCTTATCCTGTCCCTGTGGTGCCTGGACTGCCCCTATGTATGCCCCTCCAAGGGGAGATGTCCCTGGCTGTAGCAGTGCAGGCAAGCAATGTTCGATGGGTAGTGATATGTCACACAAAACTGGACAATTGCAATGGACTGGTCATCGGCCTTTGGACTGATCATCGTATCAAACAGTTAATTTTTTAATAGCTGAATAAAGCTAAAGTTTGTTTGTTGCTAATTTTGCATTTAATGTACTTGATGTTGATGGTGAGTGTCATTAAGTTGCTGTTGCTATTGTGTTTGTTGAAAATAAGTGATTTGGTGATTGGATGGACTGCATTGGTCCGTGGCATATTTCTCCTATTACAGTATGTAGCCATGTCATCCTTTGCTGCAAATTGAGGTAGCCACGATCCCAATTACTTGGCACAGTGTGTGTCACCTTCTTTTCACAACTGTACATATTTGGCTTACACTGTTGCACATATGTTGGACTCTGATTTGTGCACATTGAATTTTTTGCAGACTGTGGGTCCATCTACACTGGACATGCAGATTGTCACATCAACGCTGAATAAGTGATGTGTGTCTTCAGTGCAACTTGCTAGACATGTGTTTTGATGTTGTGCAGATGACTTAAGAGTCACTCCTGTACACAGGTTGATGTGACAAGAGCTTTCAGGGTGTCATAATTGGTGTCTCAGTGACCAAGTTTTATGCTGACATGACTCAGCCCTGGACAGACAACGTTTGACACAGCTGACCTTACACATGAGTGGAATCACCTCCTGACAGTGTGTTCTTCTGTGACAGAGTAGTGATAGGAATTGCCCCCTCATGAGTAGAGACTGCTGGTTGTGATGGGCATCCATCCCCCTATGGGGTGTGCAGTGTTTGTAGTGATAGGCATCCCCCCTATAGGTTGAGGCTGCTGGCAGTGATCGCCATCCCCAACTCCATTGGGCTGCACATCGGTGCTAGTGATAGCCATTCACCCGCTATGGGTTCAGTGATGCTGGTAGTGTTAGACATTGGTTAAGGCTGCTTGTAGTGATAGGCAACCAACCCTCTATAGGTTGAGACTACTGGCAGTTATAGCTATCTACCCCCTATGGCTGTCGTACTTACTGTCTGCGGGGTACGTGTCAATTCCTGTTGTTGTTTGGGTCTTAGACGTACAGTACAGGGACGATATGCGCGATTGGATACATGTTTTGTTCATCTCGTAGCTGTGGATCGTGTTGTGATGCAATTTGATGCAGAGAGACTGCAGTTCCAGATGCTGGAACGTGCTGTAAGTGGCGGCCGGTTTGGCGCGTAGGAAGTACGCATTGCACTTGCCCGGCCGGAAACTGCTGTGTAAATGCTTCCGGATGACTCCTTTTCAGCTTTTCTGGTTCCGGCTCGTACAGAAACTGTTGCTTGATTCAGAGCGTACGTGTTGTTTGGGATTTGGGCACATTTGCGCATCGTACTGCATCGTTTAGACGGAACGGCTCCCGGAATGAGTAGGTCGGAAGGTAACGTTACAGACAGCTCTCGGAGGGCTGTCCGACCAGGATCAGAATCGGCCCCTGAAAGTTATGTTCTGGGGGTTGCCAAACAATTCTGGGAATAAATAAAACATTTTCTTTAGGTAGTTAAACCATGGAATTTGGTGCAGGTTATCAAGCAACAAACAGACCTAAACAAAATCTCTCACCAGGCCTGCATCCAACTTACCTCAGCAGTTGATTAATAGAATCAAGGGTGTTCTCCTTTTTTGTAAGAGTTTAATTAAACAGGAGAACAAGTCCAATTGTATCTTCCAAATCAGTCAAGCTAGCTCTTCATGGCAAATAAAGGATGTAGTTCTCCTTGGGAGCGACAGTAATCTACAGCAACAGCTGTTTTCCATGCACTGGAGAATGTCCAAGTTACTGTAAGCCCAAACGCCTACCATGTATGATCCTACAGGGATACACTTGCTCTTGCAAATGTATACTAGTTCTTTAATTCGCTTTTCTTGTAATCTATGAGTAAATCGAAACACTCATGCACAACTACGGGGAGAAAGTCAGTCTGTTGGTATGGCAAGAGAAACCTTAAATGCTCCAAAGAAACTGCTCACCAGGTTTAAATAGCTTGCCCAATACCTGTCATGAGAGAAGTCTCCATCAGCCCACCCATTTGGCGGAGCTTCGTCATCTGGAAGACTATGAGAGGAAGGTCAGATGTAGCCAATGTTGCTCCAAGGCTAACATGAATAGAAACTTGACCTCATACTCCCAATGATCTCAGCCACAGTGATTGTTCAAGATATGAGACAACTGATGGAGTGCAGTGCAAGTGATAAACGTGTGCAAGATAAAAATGACTAAAAGGACAAAAAATAAGTTTATTAGGTATTGTCCCAATGCCATAAAATAAAAACCGCCTGATAGTATGGAACTAATTTACTATCTCCTGGCAAAGAGTGAGGTCGACATGTTTCAGCAGTATGGCTAACTAGCCCGGCTTTCTTCAGGACCTACTAGATGTTGAAATGCTACTGCAGGAAAAAAACAATTAGTGAAATGTGTTGTACATGTAGATTTTCATGTAAGAAAATGAATAGATCAGTGGTATATTACCACCCTACCAGACATGAATGTGTGTATGTAGGTAAGAGCTATCTCTTCATTCCTAAAACAAAAAGAGTTTGTCACAAGAGGGTCAAACTTACAGTGGTAAACAAAAGTAGTCAGAGCATAGAGGTTAAAAAGTCAATCAAACTATTATGTATTGTAATTGACTGTGCCAATTCATTACGTAACTTTAATTAGGCAATTATTTCTTCAGAACAAGTAAGTACTCACCCAACTTGCTGTGGGAGTATCGAAACACTGCCTTGATTGTTTTACTAAATCGTTGGTTTCTCAGAGTTAACAGAGAGATCCAGGTAAGAAAATAATTAAATAAAATCCCCAAATAGTTAAAAGTCTTAGTTCTAGCTAATTGTGTGCCCCCCAACCAGTAACACTTACATTATGTCTTAGCCAGACAACACGTCGTAACAAATGAATTTGTAACATTGACCTGAGGGTCCAAGCTTGCCACAAAATCTAAAACAAATCCAATAAATGTTGAAGACCATTAACTGTTAAGGAAATAAGAACTGCGGTGTCAGCATACAATAGGATGGGTATTAGAAACGTTCCCATCTAAGTCATGTCTTTACCCTTCTTCAATAAACATCTACTAACATTACTTATATATATATATATATATATATATATATATATATATATATATATATATATATATATATATATATATATATATATATATATATATATATATATATATATATATCCATTCAATGCAGGCACTCTAAATTGAGGGAGACCACAAGGAGCAACTTCGTTCAGGATTTTAATGGCAGCCTGCAAGCACAAGGTAGATCAGCAGCACCTCTCCCATATTGTGAACGCCGGACGCGTTTCGGGACTTGCTCCCTTCATCTGCGGCGTGTGATGAAAGCAACTGCTGGCACGTAATGTCTCTGCGCACATTGAAGTACTGCCTGCCTCACGGGCGTGGCTGGATCCCAATGCATCCTGGATATTGTAGTGCGCTATTACTTCACCCCAGTGGGTGTGCAAACAGTTCCAAAATGAAATCAAAATTCTTTCCCCAGTGGGTGGAGGGGGAAGCTAGCTGTCACCCAGTGCGCCGCTTTGTGGATGCCTTCCTGGTGAGCGGGCGTCGTCCTGCACGACCACCGGCTCACCCTCCTTTCCTGTGTTTCCAAACACCATCAGGCACAAGGGCAGGATCCATTGTTCTATGGCGGGTCCTCCTCGCGACCGGAGCTGGCCGCAAAAATCCATTCAATGCAGGCACTCTAAATTGAGGGAGACCACAAGGAGCAACTTCGTTCAGGATTTTAATGGCAGCCTGCAAGCACAAGGTAGATCAGCAGCACCTCTCCCATATTGTGAACGCCGGACGCGTTTCGGGACTTGCTCCCTTCATCTGCGGCGTGTGATGAAAGCAACTGCTGGCACGTAATGTCTCTGCGCACATTGAAGTACTGCCTGCCTCACGGGCGTGGCTGGATCCCAATGCATCCTGGATATTGTAGTGCGCTATTACTTCACCCCAGTGGGTGTGCAAACAGTTCCAAAATAAAATCAAAATTCTTTCCCCAGTGGGTGGAGGGGGAAGCTGGCTGTCACCCAGTGCGCCGCTTTGTGGATGCCTTCCTGGTGAGCGGGCGTCGTCCTGCACGACCACCGGCTCACCCTCCTTTCCTGTGTTTCCAAACACCATCAGGCACAAGGGCAGGATCCATTGTTCTATGGCGGGTCCTCCTCGCGACCGGAGCTGGCCGCAAAAATCCATTCAATGCAGGCACTCTAAATTGAGGGAGACCACAAGGAGCAACTTCGTTCAGGATTTTAATGGCAGCCTGCAAGCACAAGGTAGATCAGCAGCACCTCTCCCATATTGTGAACGCCGGACGCGTTTCGGGACTTGCTCCCTTCATCTGCGGCGTGTGATGAAAGCAACTGCTGGCACGTAATGTCTCTGCGCACATTGAAGTACTGCCTGCCTCACGGGCGTGGCTGGATCCCAATGCATCCTGGATATTGTAGTGCGCTATTACTTCACCCCAGTGGGTGTGCAAACAGTTCCAAAATAAAATCAAAATTCTTTCCCCAGTGGGTGGAAGGGGAAGCTGGCTGTCACCCAGTGCGCCGCTTTGTGGATGCCTTCCTGGTGAGCGGGCGTCGTCCTGCACGACCACCGGCTCACCCTCCTTTCCTGTGTTTCCAAACACCATCAGGCACAAGGGCAGGATCCATTGTTCTATGGCGGGTCCTCCTCGCGACCGGAGCTGGCCGCAAAAATCCATTCAATGCAGGCACTCTAAATTGAGGGAGACCACAAGGAGCAACGTCGTTCAGGATTTTAATGGCAGCCTGCAAGCACAAGGTAGATCAGCAGCACCTCTCCCATATTGTGAACGCCGGACGCGTTTCGGGACTTGCTCCCTTCATCTGCGGCGTGTGATGAAAGCAACTGCTGGCACGTAATGTCTCTGCGCACATTGAAGTACTGCCTGCCTCACGGGCGTGGCTGGATCCCAATGCATCCTGGATATTGTAGTGCGCTATTACTTCACCCCAGTGGGTGTGCAAACAGTTCCAAAATAAAATCAAAATTCTAAACAAATCCAATAAATGTTGAAGACCATTAACTGTTAAGGAAATAAGAACTGCGGTGTCAGCATACAATAGGATGGGTATTAGAAACGTTCCCATCTAAGTCATGTCTTTACCCTTCTTCAATAAACATCTACTAACATTACTTATATATATGTATATATATATATATATATATATTCACTGAAAAAACCATAGGTTATAGACCATATATAGTTAGGAATTAGCATTTAAAAAACCTTATTTTACTCACACAAAACCATTGAAATTCCATATATAGTTAGTTGCACTAACTATATATCGCGCACCTGCAATCCACTGCTGATGATGTCACATATTACATCATTCATGACATGGTCAGTGACATCACTGATGACATCACTGATGACATCTCAAATGACATCACTGATGACATCACTGATGACATCTCATTTGACATCAATGACCACATCACTGATGATATCATTCATATGACAATACAATGCATCTCCTCACATTTTAATATAACCTCTGTTTCACCCAGTGTTAAATACAGAATATAATTTTTGAAACCATTGACACACCAATACTAGTTACTACATACGCACTCACTGATTCCTACGTCTACACACACCTTCACTCATTCACCCATACTATCATTCATACATACAATCACTCATCTTTACAACACTATCATATGCACTCATACACCTATACAGACACTCACAGTCTGCCACTCATCCATGGAGTTACTCACACACCTAGTCAGTCCTGTAAAGAATCAATGACACTTCCATTTTCTTGTCTATACAGTTAAACATAGAGCACCTTACATTTTCAAACATATACTAACACATACTTACCTTGTTATACAATCATTGATACAAGTACACATTGATCTGCACAGAGTCACACACCTCCCAGCCAGCCACACACACACTCAGTCTCCCATACAAATACTTGGACAATCAATCAGTAACCCATATAGTTAATTATATAGCTACTGATCAAAACATGCAGCAGTTTACAGAACAACAGACATAATGATGCACAAATTAAGACACTTTAGTCACTAACCCATGCACTCAGTGAGACACATTTAATCACTCACTCATGCATTCAGTCATGCACCTACTAAATCCTTTGTCCAGACACTTATACTTCCACTCATTCTTCAATATGTAAGACACATTTTAACTTTACAGAAACATACAGTCACTGGATGTTGTCATCAGTGATGTCATCAGTGATGTCATTTGAGATGTCATCAGTGATGTCACTGACCATGTCATGAATGATGTAATATGTGACATCATCAGCAGTGGATTGCAGGTGCGCGATATATAGTTAGTGCAACTAACTATATATGGAATTTCAATGGTTTTGTGTGAGTAAAATAAGGTTTTTTAAATGCTAATTCCTAACTATATATGGTCTATAACCTATGGTTTTTTCAGTGAATTTTCAAGGTTTTGTAAATGCTAATTCCTAACTATATATGGTCTATAACCTATGGTTTTTTCAGTGAATTTCAATGGTTTTTTAATAGCAAATATCATAAGCTGTCGAATGTCAAGTACGTGGTAAGTGAAAACATTTTCGTGTTTATGCACACTGATCTGCTTTGAATGGTGCCCCCCCCCCCTCATTTCTATTAGGAGTACTCTCTCTTTGCAGATAGTGAAAGGTAGTTAACGCAGGTCTTTGCCCCCATTGTAATCCGTCGTGCCTGCTTCTCTCTCCATTTGATTCATTGTTATCCAAGTATTTACTGTTTTAGAATTAGTTCTCTTCGGTTCATTCTCTATTTACAAACAAACACAGAGTCGCAATACTCTGTTTAGTCTTTGCAGATAACGAAAAATCGTGTAAAAAAAAAGAAAAGGAATCGAGCAAAATCAGTAGGCCACTAATAGGATCTCTTTTTGACCTCGCTAAAATAGAAACATTAGGAACAACCCCTCATGACAAATACAAAACTAGTGAGATGAACTGAACTCCACACAATGATGGCTGCAAAACAGCTCGGCTCCGCCACCCACCCCGCCCAAAATAACGATAAAGAACGGCTGCCATGATTGGTTGCGGAATGACCACGACGGAGCTACGAAATGGTGCTGCTCTCATGCTAACCCCAGCTTCAGTCTGAAACATCCAGAAACACTGTAGACTACCAATTCGATCAGTTCCGGTAGCGCCCCAATGTAACCCGGTAGAGAAGAACTAGCCCTCCCCTCTTTGACTGATGGTTCTTGTTGCCTGTCCCTTCTGTTGTCATTTAACAGAACTATTTAGCCTGCTGAAAGGGGTTGTGTTCCGACCGCTGGTTGGTGGAGACATTTTGACTATATTCTGTACCTGCGTTGTCGCGTAATGCGTCATATGACGCGCCGCGTTAGCGCATCCGGAAGTCATCCGGGGCGCGCAGCGCGTAACGTAAGCATAACAAGTCATGTGACTTGTTAATAAAACTTTTCATTGGTTCATTTTACTTTTCTTATTGTAATGATGAAAGGCTTGGTCATATGACCTAAAAATTACGCTTTTCATTACTTCCGAACATTATTTTTTCTTAAATATATGTTATAATGTTCCAGGCTAATGTACTTTCCCGGAAATTTTACAACTGTCCTGCAAGTAAAATATATTCTTTTTTCGAGAAAAAGAGCGTTTCTTCGTCCCATGACGGAGCCGTTGAGCAAAAGAGGGTCGACCTGCTGTCTTAGTCGCCGATACGCCTGAATATGAGATTCTTATCGATCACTTTATGTTGCAGGAATAGAAAACACAACAGCCCTTGACCATTTATCTTTACTGCGTTCCTTCGTATTATACCTTTTACCCTTCATGTAATTGGTCTGCTTTATTTCACTTGCCTTTTAATGATTCTAAAACAGTGACTATTATTAAAAACTTTACCAATGTATATACTACTACCATGTTTTCTTTTAAAAACCTTTATTGTGAAAATTTCATTATACAAATACGAGCCTATAACCACGTGGGCCGGCCACGGAGCAAACTGTAATCGTATATGATGAATAGACATTTACACTGTAGAGGAACGTAACGGGCGGGCCATTAGGTTGCAAGAACTAAGGTGTCTAACAGTTACGGAATCGGTGGACGTACATTTTATAATTAAAATACGACAGGGCCAGTTACAATAAAATTATCTAGATATACATTTGCGGGCAAGTACCATGGGTGACGTTAATTCGAACTTTCAACAGTACAGTAATCAATAACACATCAGAACTTAATATCAATAGGGATGTCGAAATATTCAATCAATTCTCGGCCCCGCCCGCCATGTGCTTCAAAACTGCATACGTATCTCGTGATTTCAAGGTTCTGCAACCAGTACACAACAAGGAGTTACGAGTCCCATTTATTCTGGCGCCATTTTGGGCGAGGACGGGCAGGTCCAGGATATAGTCAAAATGTCTCTACCAACCATCGACTATGATGATGTTCATATGCTGTATTTATTAGAGTAACACTCATCTGTCCACATGAAATTAATTTGCCACAATCTAAACATGTCATTTTAATCTTTCCAAAGTTCTTCTAAATATTTGGGACCGTTTCCCTTGCCTCTGAAGCTCTCAGTGCCACTTCTTTGATGAATGTACTAGCAGGTCACGGGTTCTCCTCCAAATCTCTCTTTTATGCAGCACTATAATTAATTGGTGCCACCTCTCCATATGACGATGCATGGTATAGTTACCACAACTATATTTTTTTTCGGTTCCTCTGGAGAGTTCATCGTGGCAGATGAAGCGTGTAACGTACCGGGCATTTACCTTTTTTTGCATGTACAGGAAAGGAAAAAAAAATCGAGCGTCCGAGTTCTAAGGTGTCCCAGGGCCATTTTAGTGGACCAGGCCCAAATCCAAAGAACAGGCCGCCATTTTGAGAGTCCTGTTGCAGCCGCCTGTCGCTGTAGCATCAAGAGCAGCCGAAACTCAGCTGAATGGCAACTGAAACGGTAAAGGGGCGCCCCACTACAGCAGACGAGCCAGGCCCAAATCCAAAGAACAGCTATCTCACAGGCTAATGGGGCGACCCACGCCGAGTTTCAGCATTGTAGGATGACCACACAAGTACAGCAACTTGCTAGACATCACCTCGGTGCCATCCGGATCTCGGCGCCCCACTGCAGATGAAGTGCCTCTCAACTATGAAACCACCACGGTGACATCCGGATCTTGGCGCGTTGTGCTGCCTTCGGCCTATTCGCACATCGGTCCGCTACTGACGCCATCTCACAGGCTAATGGGGCGACCCACGCCGAGTTTCAGCATTGTAGGATGACCACACCAGTACAGCAACTTGCTAGACATCACCTCGGTGCCATCCGGATCTCGGCGCCCCACTGCAGATGAAGTGCCTCTCAACTATGAAACCACCACGGTGACATCCGGATCTTGGCGCGTTGTGCTGCCTTCGGCCTATTCGCACATCGGTCCGCTACTGACGCCATCTCACAGGCTAATGGGGCGACCCACGCCGAGTTTCAGCATTGTAGGATGACCACACCAGTACAGCAACTTGCTAGACATCACCTCGGTGCCATCCGGATCTCGGCGCCCCACTGCAGATGAAGTGCCTCTCAACTATGAAACCACCACGGTGACATCCGGATCTTGGCGCGTTGTGCTGCCTTCGGCCTATTCGCACATCGGTCCGCTACTGACGCCATCTCACAGGCTAATGGGGTGACCCACGCCGAGTTTCAGCATTGTAGGATGACCACACCAACTTGCTAGACATCACCTCAGTGCCATCCGAATCTTGGCATCTCAACGCCTAGTGGTATCTTCCATACAAAAAATATTGTTACGCTGCCTTTGGCCCCATTCGCACATCAGTCCGCAACTTAGACATCACCTCGGTGCCATCCGGATCTTGGCATCTCAGCGCCTTGTGGTGTCAGTCAGAAAATATTGTTGTGCTGCCTTCGGCCTATTCGCACATCGGTCCGCTACTGACGCCATCTCACAGGCCAACGGGGCGCCCCACGCCGACTTTCAGCATTGTAGGATGGCCACACCAGTGCGGCAACTTGCTACACACCACCTCGGTGCCATCCGGATCTTGGCATCTCAGCGCCTTGTGGTGTCTTCTACACCGGAAATATAGTAGAAAATATTGTTGCGCTGCCTTTGGCCCCATTCACACATCAGTCCGCTACTGACACCATCTCACAGGCCAACGGGGTGCCCCACGCCGACTTTCAACATTGTAGGATGGCCACAGAAGTGCGACAACTTACTAGACACCACCTCGGTGCCATCCGGATCTTGGCGCGTTGTGCTGCCTTCGGCCTATTCGCACATCGGTCCGCTACTGACGCAAACTCACAGGCCAACGGGGCGCCCCACGCCGACTTTCAGCATTGTAGGATGGCCACACCAGTGCGGCAACTTCCTACACACCACCTCGGTGCCATCCGGATCTTGGCGCGTAGTGAAGCTGCAGCAGCTGCAAATAAGCTTCAGACAGTGTTACAACCGCTGCTCAGAACTCTCAACTATGACACCACCTCGGTGCCATCCGGATCTTGGCGCGTTGTATTGCCTTCGGCCTATTCGCACATCGGTCCGCTACTGACGCCGCCTCACGTGCCAACGTATTTTCTCCGCATTTTATACCCTATGCCGCATAACAGGTCATGTGACTTGTTTATAAAACTTTTCATTGGTTCATTTTACTTTTGGTTTCCTAATGATGGAAGGCTTGATCATATGACCTAAAAACAACACTTTTCATTGGATGAAAACTTTTTTTTTCCCCCAAACGATGAAAGCCCCACCTTGTTTCTGGATGTTTCAGACTGAAGCTGGCGTCAGCATGAAAGCACCACCATCTCGTAGCTCAGTCGTGGTCATTCCGCGAGCAATCATGGCAGCCGCTCCCCACCAGAAGCCTGCAGGAGTCGGAGCCCCCAAAACTTTTGATGAATTCTCAAGGCGGAGGGGACGCTTTCGAGAATGGGGTCCAAGACCTAGCAGACAAGCGTCCGATTTCCAAGGTGTCCCAGGGCCATTTCAGTGGACCAGGCCCAAAAAGGAAACAGCCTGCCGCCATTTTGAGAGTCCTGTGACAGCCGCCTATCGCTGCACCGCAAGAGTGGGCGCAACTCAGCTGAATTGCGGCTTTTGACACAGTGGACCAAAAGCGGACGGAATGGCAACTGAAACGGTAAAGGGGCGCCCCACTAAAACAGATGAGACTCCACCTGGAGAGGCCCGTTCACGCCGCCTCCCCCGGGGCGCTCCACGCCGTTATTCGGAGCAGCATTGTAGGATACCAAAACCAGTGCGGCAACTTACTGGACATCACCTTGGTGCCATCGTTCTGCTGCCTTGGAACTATTCGCACAACAGTTTGCTACTGATGACCCACCCCCCGCGACGCCCCACGCCGTTATTTGCTGGGTGGCAACTTACTAGACATCACTTTCGTGTCATCTAGATTTCGGCGCGTTCTGCTGCCTTGGAACTATTCGCACAACAGTTTGCTACTGATCACCCACCCCCCGCGACGCCCCACGCCGGAAATCTGGACGTTGTGCTGCGTTGGGACTATTCGCACAGCCGACCGCTACTTCGTTGTTTTTCTCTAAAAATGTTTATATGTTATTACTATTTTTGTTTTCTTGTATATATTTATAAATTATTAAAGTTTTATAATCTTACTACTTTGTCGGAGTGCTATATATTTTTAATGTGACACATAATTGTAAAAACTTTGATGTACAAAGAGTCATCCCTGGAATCTTCCGCTTCACGCTCGGTCCCCTCCCCAATCACAATACAGGATGGTTTTCAGATAATAGCAACGCTTCTGCTGTGACGGATCTCATCGAGTGTGGGCCTTGATCTACTATAACTCCTTTGAAGACGGGTGATTCTTTACAGCTGTGGCCATAAACTACATCTGCAGGGCTAGCTGATAGCCTAGGACCGGCCTGGACAATCGGACACAGAGGAAAAGGAGTGTCAGAGGGTGCGGTAGTGAATAGGGCGAAAGGGAGGTGTCGGGCGGGCACAGGGTGTGATTCTCAGGGAAGAACAGCGCAGATGGGGGGAGGTTTATTACCCATGCATAAAACAGAGAGCGGGGGTGACCACTGCCTGGGGGAGATGCTTGCGAGGGTGGGGAGCCATGCTAAGGATCGACAGCGTGCACAGAGTGGATCTGGTCAAGGCATCTAAAATGGCTGCCGTGCACGACAAAAGTGTGGCATTTGAAAAAAGACAAGATGGCGCACACAATGTTTTTCAACAATTCCTGATTTCCTTCGAATCGAACGTTAACAGACGTTGGGGCATATTACCAAAGTTAAGCGATATTTATCCCTAACGATGCATTGCAAAGATTTTTTTACCGTCAGAAATTATCGCAGATAAACCTTGCTATTATCAAGGTTTATCGCAAATACGATAAAAAACGAGCGCAATGCATTAATATCGCTGAAAACTCCGCGATATTCATGCATTACCGAGCTAATGCTCTTAGCCATGTTATCCACCTCCCATTGGATAACATGGCTAAGAACTGCTCAGGGCAGCTGTTACTTTTTGGAGATATTCGCGCTTATCTCGAATATTTCCAAAAGTTGATAATAGGAGATAGCGATGTTAGCGACTGTTTCCAGTCGCTAACATCTTGGCATGCCCACTTTGCATGTCATTAGTGATAAATATCACTCACATGCAAAGTGGGACCCAAGATGGTCGCTATCTCCTACTAGCCGTCGCTAACTGGTGTTAGCAACAGCTAGGTAATACACATATAATTTTATCTCCGCGAAGCGGAGCGCTGTTACAGATATATATCTTGTTTTTGAACGTTAATTTCTCAAAATGCACTGAAGCACATATATTGAGACATAGCAAAGGCACATCGGGCTACCAGTCCCTAATATTTTACCAAGTTTCGTGCAAATCCATTCAGCCGTTCGATTATTATTATTATTTTTTTTTTTTGCCCCGCGGGGCCCTTTTAAAACCTCCACATCAAACCTAGGGGGTCAGCGAGGATCTACTATGCCCCCTTATGGTCATCAGCCGTTCGATTATTATTATTATTTTTTTTTTTTGCCCCGCGGGGCCCTTTTAAAACCTCCACATCAAACCTAGGGGGTCAGCGAGGATCTACTATGCCCCCTTATGGTCATTTGCCCCTTCGCTTTGGCCTCCTCTTGTCTCTCGATCCTACCGAGAGACAAGATGGCGGCCGCTACGTACTGTTTGGAATGTTTACAGACACCGGAGAGCCAATCAGCTTCGCTTCGCAAAGCTCCGTAACGCGAAAAGTACGCGAAGCGGTGCGCTGTTACAGATATATATCTTTTTTTGAACGTTAATTTCTCAAAATCCACTGAAGCACATATATTGAGACCTAGCAAAGGCACATCGGGCTACCAGTCCCTACAATTTTGCCAAGTTTCGTGCAAATCCATTCAGCCGTTCGATTATTATTATTATTATTTTTTTTTGCCCCGCGGGGCCCTTTTAAAACCTCCACATCAAACCTAGGGGGTCAGCGAGGATCTACTATGCCCCCTTATAGTTATTTCCCCCTTTGTTTTGACCTCCTCTTGTCTCTCGATCCTACCGAGAGACAAGATGGCGGCCGCTACGGACTGTTTGGAATGTTGACAGACGCCGGAGAACCAATCAGCTTCGCTTCACAAAGCTCCGTTGCGCGAAAAGTCCGCGAACCAGAGCGCTAACCGGTCCGCTGTTACAGATATATATCTTTTTTTAAACGTTAATTTCTCAAAATCCACTGGAGCACATATATTGAGACCTACAAAAGGCACATCGGGCTACCAGTCCCTACAATTTTGCCAAGTTTCGTGCAAATCCATTCAGCCGTTCGGGCTAAAAGTGAGGCCAACCGCCCTATGGAAAACTCAATGTTAAAAACACGTTTTGGGACCCCCCTTTTTTCTCGGCCCCCACTGGACGAACCCCCCCCAAATTTTCAAGGGCTGCTCAGAAACAAAATGTGCCATTTTCCTGAAAATTTCAGCCGATTCCGTCCACAAACGCCAAAGTTATTAGACATAGAATTTTCAAAAAACCCATAGAGAAAAAATCCTAACTATATATACCTACTGGCGACCGCCAGTAGGTAATATATATATATATATTTAAAAAAAATGGAAGGGTGTCACGATTCCCTCCTTGCCATACACCTCTGTGTGTTCTGATTAATAGGGTAGTTTCACCTGAAGGCCCATATGGACCTTCACTGAGGTTTCCCAGTGGATGCCATTTATCATGATTAACAGTTCTTTTTCCAGCCCTAATTGTTCTATTATCTCCCATAATTTCATGTAATTTACCATGATGAATGCAATAGAAAGGTCCATAAAGGCCAGATGTAGAGATCCCTTCTTTTCTAGAATTTATTTACCAACTAAGGGGTCGATTATGATATAATTCGGAAAGCATTCTGACCGAATGGGTTTCGGGGAGTCCGACCGACTGATTACGAATGTTCCGAATATGATTCAGTTGGACTCCCATTGACTTCAATAGGAGCCTGCCACACTGTGCATTGTTGGAAGGAAGGGTCCCTTGGGTACACCCACGGGCTCCAATCAAAAGGCTCTGGGTGAAGGAGGGAATGCCACGGACCCCCAAAGCCAGATTCCGACAGCTGATCCATGTCGGAACAACCGTTTCAGAAAAGCTGTCTGAATCTGACATCGTAATCGCTCGGTCGGAAACGCGGACCGTTGACCTGTACTAGTTGGCTCTGAACAACTCGGTTCCTCCAAATGCCATTCGGAAATAACTCGGTAAGTCCGAGTGCTTTGCGAACATCGTAATCAGTCATTTGGAAAGCTTTCTGAATCGGTTGGAAAGATGGGTTCCAAATCACATTCGGCAGACCAGAACCCGATTTGGAGCCATTCCGAACAATATTGTAATCAACCCCTAAAAAGTACAAATTGAAATATTGTTCAACAGTACCAATCCCAGAACAGAAACCAAACTGAATTTCTAATAAAATCTTGTTTTCATCTGCCCAGGCTTCCAAGTGAGACAAAATAACCCATCCAAAAATGTTAGCACTTGAGTCCATTTAAGAAATTGGCCGATAACAACTCTGCAAACTCATACCCCATTCCTAAAAATACGGACTATTGCTGATTCCCTCCACAAACCCGGTAAGTGGGCCAACTATCTCAGCTCTTATTGCAAAGTTAATAAAGGGGCCCATAGAGAAGTATTTGTCTTAAAAATACTACTGGAGCTCCATCAATATCCGGGCCTTTTCCTGCAGTACTACAATGTATTGCCTAGGCCATTTCCTCAACCCCTATTGTATCACAAAAGGCTTGTCATTCTGGAACAAACAAAGGCCCTTCACCCTCTGATGCTGAAAGACAAATGACTACCTCTTCTGCTGGAAAAATGACATAAAATGATTCCCCAATACTCAGCAGACTCCACCCTAAGCAATGCATGATCTGAGAAGAAAGAGCGATTAACAAGCTCCTAAAATCTCGTGGTGTCCCTTGCCCTCCCTACTTCTATTAAGTCTTCCCATGCCTTACACCTTAGCTCCTTCTTACATACTTCCAGTATGTGCTTATGTATATGGTGTGCAAGCTTTGTCTTCTGAGGAAATCTTGGGATCAAATGAATGGCTGATTTTAACTGTTTATGGACTGCCAAACAAGTAGCATCAAACCATCTACACGGTTTGGCCTCAAAGGGATCTGGCTTATATGATAACATTTTTGAAGTAGCAAAGCATATGTTTTTTTATGCTTTCTTATATACAACACAGGTCAAACTCATAAGACAACCATTAAAAAGGCATCCTAATTCTCAGTAATAGGTTTGCTAATAAAAATGTCTGGGTCCACCTTATCCAGTTGCACCTTTATGCCTTCAGACTTAGAGTACACAGGGGTGAGGAACTTTCTCAATGAGCCTGCTGTAGTCATAATTATATTCCAGAATGCAGTTAGGGGTTTATGATGACTACTACAATGACTAATTATTTCAAACGCTATAAAAAAAACTAACAGAGATCAGATGATGCCAATATGAAATCAGTGGTATGCAGACAAAATATCGAAATTTAAATATCGATATACAATAATATCGATGTTCAAATATCGAAGGGACATAATATAGAAGGTAAGTAATATCGATAGATTTTAATATCGATATTAGTAATATCAATGTTTTAAATATCGATGTTAATAATTTCGATGTTACTAATATCGATTTTTATATAATTGTTTTGTATATTATTATGTGTTTATTATGTTTTTAATTTATTTTTATGTAATTTAATTAATTTTTGTATTTTAGTACTGTAGCGGGTTGTGGGTTAATAGGGGAATAGGGTGGGAAGTAATTTAATGATACTAAATTAATTATTAATTATTAGGAATTATAAATTGTTTTTAATTAATTGGTAATTAATTTTAATTAATTGATTAATTGATAATTATGTTCTGAAGCGGGTTGTGGGATAATAGGGGAATAGGGTGGGAAGTAATTTAATTATACTAAATTAATTATTAATTAGCAGGAGTTATAAATTGATTTTAATTAATTGGTAATTAATTTTTATTAATTGATTAATTGTAATTAAGTAGTAATGTTTTTAAATTAATTATTTTGTTAATTATATAATTGTTAATTAATTATTAATTGGTAATTAAATACTATTAAATGGTTTTTTAATCATTTTTTACCTAATTATTGCTAATCATGTTTTTAATAATTATGTATTGGTATTTGGAAATGGTTTATATTTATTTAATAGTTACACTTTTTATTATTTATTTATAAGTATGTTATTTTTACCTCTACGCTATCCAACACTTTCCCTACTGTTGCACTCTCTGGAGTTGGAATAGTAATAGTTACCCCTACGCTATCCAACACTTTCCTTACTGTTGCACTCTCTGGAGTTGGAATAGTAATTGTTAACCCTACGCTATCCGACCCTTTCCCTACTGTTGCACTCTGTGGAGTGGGAATAGTAATTGTTACCCCTACGCTATCTTACAGTTTCTCTACTGTTGCACTCTCTGGAGTGGGAATAGTAATTGTTACCCCTACGATATCCAACAATTTCCCTACTGTTGCACTCTCTGGAGTTGGAATAGTAATTGTTTCCCCTACGCTATCCAACACTTTCCCTACTGTTGCACTCTTTGGAGTGGGAATAGTAATTTTTACCCCTAAGCTATCCAACATTTACTTACTTTTTAAAATTTGTTTTACATGTTTATTAATTGTTATTTATATTATTATTTTATTTATATAAATTTATTTGTAATTTATTATATTTTCATTTATTTATAAGTCATTAAAATAATTTTTTAGAGTTATTATTAATGAAGTATATACTATGTATTATATCTTTATTATTATTTTGTTATTATTACATAATTTATTAATTTTAAATATTATAATATATTTTTAACTATGTTTATTACATTTATAAGTGTTATTTTATTAATATTACATTTTTTTTCGTTAAAAAAACGATATTTTTGACTTCTATAATTTTGTTTCGATATTTTTGTACTTACGTTGTTAGAGATAGGATGTCGATATTGTTGCAATCGATATTTTTTTGCGATATTTTTGTATGTAGATATTTTTGTATTCGATATTTTGTCATAGATTCGAAATCAATATTACTCTCTTTCACATTCCTGTTAAAATTAGGGATTTGTGAAACTGGCATTTAATTTTAAAAAGTTAGGTCATTCTACATTATTGATCTATTCAAAGATCCTCCATATGCTAAATGGGAAAAATTGGACGATTCATTATTTTTCAGGTCGTTAAAACCACAGGCACATTAACCACTAAGCTAACAAATTGAAATATTTAAATCTCCTGCCTATATTATGAAAAAGGTTTGAGATCTATTTCTACAGTTTTTTTCTAAAAAAACATCTAATTGATCTATTAGATGGCTGTACTGTGACTACAAAATTTATAGTAATACTGCATCACTAAAATATTAAAAGAAGTTTGGAGGGAGACCAAAGTGACCAAAAAATATAGTGAGGACCAGCCTACCTCTGTTTGATGCAGGGTAGTTTTAACTTAAATGAATGTAGACAGTCCTCCCTTTGCCCTACCGGCTCATGAGAGAGTAGCATACTGAAATAAACTATAAAAACAATCAGTATGAAAATCCTTCCTTATCCATGTCTCTTCGCACCAAATAATATCAAAGTTGCGGAAAGAAGATAACCAATCTAGGTTTGATATTTTGATATGAGCAGCTGAAATATTCCAAGATGCAAAGGTCAAACACTTGTCTGACCTAGTAGGAGAGGGTGGAAGGTGTGCATCCCCATTAGTGGAAGCAAGGTGCAAGATTTCAGATCCGGCACATATCGCTGGAGCTGCTACAGTATTAAACTGGACAGCAATACTTGGGCATGGTAGTCAACTATTTGTATTAAGCCCCTGGCTTCAGGTGATTTGCTATCAGAGCATTAAAAAGAATATCAGTGCCCTCTTGTGTCTCTTGTCCCAGATCAGAAAATAAAGGAAGAATGGATGTCATCTAGTTGGTCCATAGAAATACTCCAAAGGACGCACTTGGATACCATCCCGAATCATAGTCAATTGTGATAAAATGTGTAAAAGATACCTTACTAATATTGGATCCTCAAAATTCACCACAACACAATCTCCTTTAGTGCCCTTCTTTTGTGGACCAGTCCAGACCACCCTTCCGACTAAAAGAATCTTATTATAGAATTCATCATGGCAGCACAATTTTGAACATAACCAGTACACCACCTTGCGTTTTGATGAAAGAAACGTCCTCCTTTGATTCAGGCATAACTTTTGGTACATCTTCCACGACAATAACATAAGAGAGGCAGTCTAATGGTAAACCTAAGGTGCCACTGCAGTGCCTTCATGTCCCTCAATCAGTTCCAATTCCTGTTTGGGTTGTGCATTGACCCTCAGATTAAGTAGGGGCATGATAGGCAACTCCATGGTGAGGATTCTCAGTACTTTCATAAGAAGCTTCGATTGTGAGCATTGAGACAAATTATGAAGTTTCAGTTTGACATGGTCGACTAAGGACCTCTTTATGGCTTGGTAGTGATGAGTGCTTCCTGGCCACTGATTGATCTACTATGGCTGACAGCTTAGAATAGCTTTTGGGACAGAAATTAGTCGGGATTACTTCAACCTTTTGTAGGAACTGGGTACATATTTCCATAACCTATTTTTGAATGTCCTTCAATACCTCATGTCCAGCGAAGTCCAAAGTGCCCAGACGGTAGAAGTTGAAGTGATGTCTGAATTGAATCGTGTCCCACAGCAAATCTAGGGACCCACCCACAGGTAAGCCCTTAAATACCCTAAGGAAAGTGTTAGGACAATTCAGGGAACCCTCCCGGGGAAGGTCTGGTCAGTGGGGAGGTTAGACCCATGTCCTTTGTCCAGTTTTGTGCCAGAGCGGGAGCCAACTGCTCCGAGGACTGGTTTGAACTGGACTATGTATGGGGACACCAAATGTGTTCATCATGCAGACTGAGTGGCACTGGCAAGCTCACCCACCATTCCCCAATACACTAAATCCTATCTGGGAGGTGGTCACACCTCCCTGTGACAGGTTACCTATTGTTCTGCCTTCCCCTGCTCCAGATTGGCTCAGCAGCAGGAGGGCAGAATCGTGTCTCTGGTCGGCAGCAACCATTTTGTGCTGTCCGACTTTAGAAGACTGGTACCGGGAACAAAGAGAGCCTAACGGAGGGCTCTTCCAGTGCTTGTGCTCATACCTTCCACACCGTTTACAGTGTGGGCGGTGTGATTCCAACATGTTTAATACCAAACATGGTAGGATTCGATTAAGCCAGTTTCGAGATGGTTATTATGTAATTACGAGGTGCCCCTCTATATGGTATATGGCTACTCCACTTACAACCTGGGAAAATGGACTCCGTAGGCTGTAGGGGTGTCCTGCTCATGTAGGTGCACTCTCTCACTTAGAAACCAAGCACCCTGCCTTCAGGATTGTAAAGGGGTGACTTATAGGTTTTAAGTGCATTGACCCTAGATAGAGAAAACCTATATCTTTCATGAGTGGTGCTAGCACCAACTTACACAGGCTGCAATGGCAGGCCTGTAGTCACAGTTTGAATGGTCTCCCATGGGAGGCATAACACATGCATCAGCCCATGGGAGATCTCTGGGGTACCTATACACTGGCTACCATAGTACCCATATGCTAAGGACTGATAAAGGTACCCCAGTATCCAATCTGGGATGTATCTAAGTCCTGCACATGAAAATGTAAGGGCGAAAGCAGAGAGACTGGGTTCTTTATTAGCGGGATCCCAGTCAGACTAGTCAAAAACAACTTAACACCAGGAAAAAAGAGGGGTTAACCATCAAAGTAGATCATAGAAGGATTTTCAATTATGCCTCTTGGTTCCAATGGCAGGGGATATGATTGCCACTGGAGTGCATCAATTCTCTCTTCAACAGTCTCTATTTCAGGTGGTATTGCATCCATAACAGAGTTTAAATAGTTAGTAATCGAGGCAGCTGACCGGGACACTTCTTTTTTTTTAAGTTCAAGAAAAATTTTATTAGATATTGAGAAGAGAGAAAACCAGGTGTCAAAACAAAGCACAATGTGGTATCAAGGTAAAGACTCTAAGCAGAATAATACAATCATACAAATGCAAGCATTGTAATAAAAGAAAGTAATCTAGGTACAAGATGAGAGAGAGGGAGAAGGCAAAGAGAAAGCATGTTAAACATAAAATATGAAAAGCATGAGAACATTGGAAAGCATTAAAACAAAATGGTACAGTGGAGGATAAGTGGAATGTATCGAGCGATTAAGGAGGTTTAGGAACTTCCTGTTGTGGAGGGTGAAACAAACGTTTACTACATGAGTCCAAATAGAGTGTAACAGGAGTCCATAAGTCCATGCGTTTAGTAGCCATACATGCCGGGAAAACATAAGCAGTATCGAGTCTATGGTTATGGCAGACATTAAACCACCACGCCTTAAAGGAAATTTTTGAGAAATCTTTCCAGTTAGCCGTTATTTGTTGGAAGGCAGCGGCAAGTAATAGGTCAACAATCTGAGGTTTCAGATCGACGTCATCCCAACAAGGGGAGAGGCTACCCATAAAAACATGTGTGTGGGAAAAAGGGATAGAAGTGTGGAAAATTAAATTAATTTGAGCCCAGACCTGTAGCCAAAAATTACAAACATGAGTGCATAAAAATAACATATGAAATAAATTAGCTTGTGGTGACGAACAGGACCAGCATGTGTGGGGAGTATTAGGAAAGCGTTTGTGAAGGTCAGAGGGTGTAAAGAGGAGTCTATTATAAATAAAAAACAAAGTTTGGGTGAGGGTTGCTGCTCTGGAAGATTTGCGGAGTTTGATCCAGATTTTGTCCCAAAAGGAAACCGGCCAAGAGATAGACAAATCATGCTCCCAGGACTCTTCCACTTTAGATTTAGGTCTAGGAGTCTCACCAGCGTGAAGGTATTTGTAAATAGCAGCAGCTTTTGGTGTAGTGCGTAAGAAGGAATGAAGTGTGGAAGTGGGAGTGGATGAAGCAGGAGGAGGACCAGGCTGGGAGAGGTCGTTGTATTTCATTAGGACTGTGTCTTTAAGTAATTGGTATTTGCGTGCGAAGGAAGTGGGTAGGTCATAGAGGGAGCGAAGGGTGTCAAAAGATAAGAAAGAGGATTGAGAAAAAAGTTGGGAGATCCACTGAAGACCTCGGGAATGCCAAGTTTTCCAAAAAAAGGGTCTATCACGTATAAGTAAGGACGTGTTATGCCATATGGGGGAAGAGAGGAAATCAGCAATGGTGGTAGGAGGTGAGTAAGTGAAGGAGAGGAGTAATTTAGTGGTGAACTTGTGAATCGGAGTAGAGATAGAAGTGGGTTTGCGAGAGAAGGAGAGGTATTCAGCGAAGGAGAAGGGAGAAAGAAGGAGGCGTTCAAATTTGGCCCATAGAGGACATGGGGTGTCAGGGTCTTGTAACCAAAAAGAGGCTTGCCTCAACTGGAACGCCTTGTGGTAGGCGGGGAAGTCAGGAAAGTTAACCCCACCTTCTGACTTAGGGCGAATCAGACGTTGTAGAGACATTCGTGGCTTCTTTTTATTCCAAAGAAAGGACACCAGAATAGAGTTGATCTTTTTGAAAAATGTGGAGGGGACAGGGACCGGAATATTGGAGAGAGTATAGAGAACAATGGGAGACAACATCATTTTAATAGTATCAAGGCGACCCCACCAGGATAGGTAAAGGGGGTGCCATTTGGATGTGAGATCCGTTAATTTTTGAATGCATTTGGACATGCATAGGGAAACAGTGTCTGGGATGGTAGGGGTAATATGCATTCCAAGGTACTTGATATTAGAAGGTTTCCATGTGAAATTAGAGGCGGCAAAATCAGGTTTGAATGTGAATTTAGTCAAGGGGAGGATCTCGCACTTGTCGTTATTGAGTTTATAGCCAGATATTTGGGAGTACGCACGGACTTCGCTGAGAAAGGGAGGGATGGAAACGGAGGGGTTGGAGACAAATAGCAAAATGTCATCTGCATAGGCAGCTAATTTGATGTGGGAATCTAACAATTGGAAACCATGGATGGAGGGATTTTGACGGAGTTTGGAGAGGAAGGGTTCTAAGGCCAGATTAAAGAGAAAGGGAGATAAGGGACATCCTTGGCGAACACCTCTTTTTAAATCAAAAAAGGAAGAGATTTGGCCGTTGGCGCAAACCGCTGCACGTGGGTTAGAGTACAGTAGTGAAATTAATGATATAAAAACAGGACCGAAACCAAACCAACGGAGGGTGTGAAAAAGATAAGTCCATTCGACCCTATCAAACGCCTTTTCAGCATCCAGGGCAATGGCTGCAAGGGGATGGGGTAAAAGGCGAGATTTAGAAAGAATATTGAAGAGGAGTCTGGTGTTATCAGTAATAAAACGACCTTTGACAAAGCCCGACTGTTCCTCACCCAAGAGGTCTGGAAGAAGAAGGTCGAGACGTGCCGCAAGGGACTTTGCAAAAATTTTATAGTCAATATTGACCAAGGAGATTGGTCTGTAGTTTTTGCAGTATTGAGGATCCTTCCCCTCCTTGGGTATGAGGCAGATATGGGCGTCTGAAAAAGAGCCGGAGGAGGAACCCAGGGAAAGGAAGGTGTCAATAAGGGAATGGAGTCTAGGTATGAGGAGTTTTGAAAAGTGGAGAAAAAATTCTACTGTAAAGCCATCCGGCCCAGGGGCCTTGTCTTTCTGAAGGGTGTGAAGCGCTTTGAGTAGCTCTTGTTGAGATATATCAAGTTCTAAGTGAGAGAGGACAAGTGGAAAGTGAGATGGCTTTTGAATGGAGGAGAAAAATGTGTCTAGAGAGTGAGAAGAAGGCTGAGTTTCAGAAGAGTACAAGGTCTTGTAGAAGGTAGAGAATTCAGTGAGGATGTCAGCGTCAGTGTGTTTGAGATTTGAGTTGGCGTCGTAGATTGATTCAATATTTAATTTATTGTGTTTGACTTTGAGATAATTGGCTAAGATCTTGCCTGCCTTATTTTTGCCTCCATAGAACTTGGCACTAGATTTTAATAAGTACAAAGATGCATCATCCGTAGATTTTTTGTTAAATTTCATCTTAGCGTTGACCAGGGCGGTTAGAGTTTGCTGTGAGCGGGAAGTAAAATAAGAATGCTCCAATTTCTTAATATCCAAAAGAATAGCTTTGGTAAAGTCGCGGGCAGCTTTACGTTTTTTAGCAACAAAGCAAATGATGAAATCTCTTGCCGCCGCTTTAAAGGCATCCCAAATGGTGTGTTTAGGGACAGGGGAATTATCGTTTAGGGAGAAAAATTCATTGGAGAAGGAAGTGAAGGAGGTGGTGAATGTAGGGTCCAGCAGGAGAGAATTGTTGAAACGCCATCGTTTAGGGCCTGTTGATTTGGGTAAGATGTCCAATTGAACTAATGTGGGGGCATGGTCAGAAAGTAAAATTGGACCAATTTCCGCATGAGTGAGAGTTTGGGCGATGTTGTGGGTAACAAAAACGTAATCAATTCGGGATTGGGAGTGGTGGCAAGGAGAGTAAAAAGTAAATTCCTGGAGTTCTGGATTACAAAGGCGCCAGGCGTCTGTGAGTTTATGTTGGGAAATGGCATGGGAGAAGGATTTATGAGATTTGTTAGGAATGAAGTGTGCTCTGGAGTTCCTATCTAGGAAGGGGTCCAGGGGCTGATTGCAATCTCCTGCCAGTATAAAATTGTCATCAATGAATCTGGTGATGTGCTGGGAAAATGAGTGCCAAAAAGTGGGATCACCAGTGGTAGGGGCATAAACATTCAGGAGAGAAATTGGAACATTCTTGATAGAGAGTTTGGCATATACCCATCGGCCCTCGGCATCTGATTCTTGAACAAGCAGGGAATGAGAAAGAGCTTTGTGACATAAAATAGCAACACCATTGCGTTTACCGTCCCCAGGCGAGTAGTAAACATCGCCTACCCAACTTCTTTTCAGTTTAACAGATTCCTCAGCAGATAAATGAGTTTCTTGTAAAAAAGCAATATCCACATTCAAACGTGCAAGGTGAGATAGGATTCTTTGCCGTTTGATGGGGGAATTAACGCCCTTAACATTCCATGTAATTACTTTCAGAGACATATCAAATAAGAAAGGAGGAAAATGTCATGAGATAGAAAAAAGATGCAAGAGGAACCCAAAGGAAGAAGAAAATCAAAGAAAGTAGGAAAGGCAGTAAAAGGCAATGCATTGAAATGAGAAAAAGAAGGGTGATGAAATAGAAAATAGAGCGGAGAAGAGAAAGATAGAATCAATTGATATAAGAAATATGAGAAGGTAGACCGTGAAGTAGCAAGAATGATAGGAAGGAATTGATAGTAGGAGAGTTGTCGAGAAATAAGAAAGGAAGACACCTGTGGAATAAAGGAAACTAGTGAACTTGAAAGGAAGAAAATCAGAAGAATAAAAGAGTCGGTGAAAATCAGCGTAGTACAATAAAGAGTAAAAGGATGAGTAAAGAAGAAATAGGATGAGGAAAAGGAAAGTAGAAGCGAGTTGCGTAGAGAAGAGGATAAAGTAGTCCAAGAAGTAGTCAGAGTGATAGGTAGAAGAAAGAGATAGAAGAGTATTCGAAAACCAAAAAAGAGAGACACCTGTGAAACAGATAAAATTGGGGAACTTAAAAATGAAAAAGATACAAGGAGGAAAGTGAACATCCGGGAGGAAAGGGAAAACATACTTACGAAGGGTAGAGATGGGGAGGGTTGATCACCAGGGGAAGGATACGCGAGGAGATGGATGAGGGGGGAGCACCAGGCAAAGGAAGCAAGCGTCCAATGCAAACGAACCAACAGGTCGGGGGAAGGACGCCATACATAGTGTAAAACCTGCAAGGAAAAGGGAGGGAAAACAGTAATGAATGAGACGAATGAGAGAAGGTGAGAACAAGACAATATTGAGTAGCAAAAGGGTATGTAAATAGGCGGCAGTGAACAATACTAATTAACGAACAAAGATAGAAGAAAAACGATGGGGAGGGAGGGGAAGGGCAGGAGAACAGGAGAACAGAAGCCGCCGGAAAACGTGGCAAAAAACAGACAAAAATACATTCAACAATGCACGACAAGCATGCAGATTGATTGAAACTTCAATGCTTTATCCCGCAAAAATCATGGCGGGAAAGGTGACGAGGAGCTGGAAAAGTCCATATCAGAGGCCTGAGTTGCATTCAAAAAGCTTCGAAGGCGAACAGGATCTTCATATGTCGTAGTTTTGTTGTTGTAGGTCACTCTGAATAGACAAGGGTGGAAAAGACCGTATCTGGCTCCAATGGCACGAGGTTCTGGTCGCATGTCCAAAAAGGCCTTGCGGCGAGTAGCTGTGGCTCTTGCATAATCCTGTGCAAAGAAAAGATTGGAGCCTGACCATTGCAAACGAGGTGAGGCACGAGCCGCTGAGATAACTTTGAGGAGGTCAGTATATTCTAAGAAGTACATGATGACACCTCTTGGTCGCGAAGAAGGAGATGAAGTAGAAGGGAGGCGGCCCAACCGGTGTGCACGCTGGATGTTAAGCGTAGTATCCTCAGGTAGATGAAGAAGCTTGGGCAGAAATGATTTGAAGAAGGCAATAGGATCAGTCCCCTCACAATTCTCCGCCAGGCCGTAGAGACGAAGATTGTTGCGCCTGTTACGGTTCTCCAATTCTTCAACCTGCTTTTGAAGAGAAGAAATTTGAGACTGCATGTATGGTACCTTGGAGGATGATTCCTGTAGAGCAGTTAGGGAATGTTCTACTGTAGTCACTCTGGCATCCATCTGAGACCAGTTGTCAGTAAGAACCTGCAATTTAGAATTAGTTTCTTCCATGAAGGGTCTGAGAGCGCGTATTTCTTCCAATAATAGCTCCATGGAAACAGCCGATGTGGACCCCGTTGGCGATGGAGGATCTTTTTTGAGGCGTTTCGTCGTGACCTTCCCTGGAGGCTTGATGGGCCGCTCCGTATTAGACTGCGACATTTGAGTGATAAGTCCTTGAGAGGCCTCGAGGTGCGCCAGTGCAGAAAAGACTTTGGAATTTTTAATGAAGACACGACGTGGAGGTTTGGAGGTGCGCGAGAATGCCTTCTTTTCCATAAAGATGGAGAACAATATTAACTACTACTAGTCCAGAGGCAGTAAAGAGTATACTTTGGAGCTTCTAACTGAAGAATTGCGTAGGATGCAAGTATGCCATGGAGTGAGGAAAAATGGGTGAAACAGCACCAAGTCCCTAATTGGAGGAGTTAAGACATTGATGACGAAAGCAGAGAGGTATCCTGGTGATGAAATATAGAGAAATGGTACCTTATGGAGCAAAGGAGGACCATCAAGAGGAAGACATCATGAATGCAATAGGAGCAAGTAAAGGAGAACGTAGAAAAAACCGTGCTCAAAACTGCCCCAAATTGTAAATAGCGCTAAACATGTGAACATGAGAAAAAGCAGCGCATTTGGCATAGAATGAAATCAGTCTGAATGCAGCTGCAGGGTACCTGAGATAGAAGTCCATTTGCTGAAAATGGCCGCCAAATAGAAAAAAAAACGTGAGTTAAATTTGCCAAAATCCGTTGAGAGGCAGCTTATGGCACACGCAGGCAGCAGTGAAGCATATATGTGAAAAACAGCTCACCATGAAGAGTTGGCATTGCGTAGGGCTTCGTGGCAAAGTCGCATTATTGTAGAGCGGGAGCGCCGCAGTCCGCGCTGAGGTAACACAAGATGGCGGGCGCGACTTTCACTCAGCCGCGTCCGCTAGGAAATCAGCAAAAACGGCCATTCCGTCGCTCGAAAGGGACCGTAGCTAAGAGCCCTTTGTCCGCTGCAGTCTCCGGTCGCGGAAAGTCGGCCTTGCAAGTGCAGATTTGATGGTGGAAGCGGCGAAAACCCCTATCGACCGGGAGCGCTTACATCTGCGCTGCCGTCCTCGCCGGGCGCCAAGCCACGCCCCGACCGGGACACTTCTGCTTTGTTTGTTTTAGGTGCTATAGTCTTAATTTTAACCGCATTTGACATACGAGAGGAAATATAAAGTCCTACATCATTAAAGCATTGACAGCAGGCCAATTAAAGAAGGACCAAGATGGGTGGCCCAGACCAGCCTCCTCGTGGCTCTTACAGGTGCAGATGGGCCCGCTCTTGACTCGGTCTTCACTCGTACATGCGTCCAGGCATGGGAGAGAAAGGTGCCTTGTGAGCACCTTGAATGCAAGCTCTGCCTCCTGGCCACAATGATTCTTGGTGCACATGGTCCTGGCCCCTGGCCCCAGATGAGGTCTGATAGATGTAGCCTTCCACACACATTCACTTACTCATTCATTTACTCTTTCTCAAATATAGCTTTACAGAAAGTGGTTCCTTTCACAAGGATAAAGGGGCTTTGACACATCCCCTTGCCGTGTGTGTTTGCAAAAGTACATATACTATCATTTATTTGGAAATTTGCCTAATACCTATGTATAACTATAAATTCCATCAAATGGTAGTCTGTTTAACCTCATGGGTGTTGACATGAGCTCCCCCTCAACAGTGCTGTAAAACAGGTATAGTTGACGTCGAGGTTACATCAAAGAACCAAGCACGGGAAGAGCTGCTTTTTCTTGCTTCTCCAGTGGCTCTCCCTCGAGCACACTCCCCAAAGCCTGTGAAAAGGTCTCTTCTGCTCTATTCAAGGGGTGGGGTGGCATATTGCAACTGATGCAATACGGTCACATCACCTGCAGGACCAGACACTCAGGAACTCACTTACTGGTTTCCCCGTGGCACGGAGAAGGTGGGAAAGAACCCTGGACTCTACTCATGAGGAAGTGACACAAAATGTAGGTAGCACATTGGAAAGGTGATTCTCTCTGCTTTCCGGTGATGTCTCTCCAGTCCTGTAAAGGGCCAGGCGATTGTAATAGGATGCAATCGCCTGGCGCATCCACTAAACACGAGGGCTAACTAGTGGATTAAGTGGTGGGGGCTGTCAAAAAGGCATGAGCTGTTACACCACCCATTACATTTTAAAGTGTTTCTGGCTCCATCCTTCTTCCGGAAACAACAAGAATGCATTCATCTCAGATCAATGCATTCTTCGTGTTTCTGGAGGAAGGTAGGTGTATTTTTTTCTTCCTTATCCTTTGGGTCCAGGAATGTGCCAGGGCACACAAAAAAATGTAAAATATATATGTATTTTGTGGCCAATCATGGGAACAGTTGAGAAAGGACATGGTATATGGATGCCAGACATGGCCTGGCACAGAAAGAGACATGCTTTTGCTCACGTTTTTAAAATTACCTTTGCGGTATGAACACAGTTATCTGGCCCGTAAAGAATTCACACCTATCTGAGCAAGTGCTTCATTTAGGGGTAGTTTCTACTACTGCCTTGCCCTGGGATACCTCTACCACTGCCTCTGCTACTCCTGACCTCAGGAGTCAGGAAGAAAGCAGCAGAATTAGAAGGAAAATAGGGATCTAACTCCCTGTTTACTTCCTGCAGTTTATCCTTCTAGCAACTGAGCTGCAAAGAGGAACCTGTTGTGTGTCATTCCTTTGACTTTCACTCACTTGAAGGAGAAACTGGAACTAGTTACCATTTTTATATATCAGGCCTACCACCTGTGTCATGAAACAATATAGGTGAGGTACAGACCTACGTAAGACACGCTCATATTTGTCTACTCATCCCTAGTTATCACCACATCAAAGGTCAATAAGTACCACAAACTGGTGAAATGAGACATTCCTGACATAGTATAAGCAGCTTAGGCCAAGTATTTGCCATGTAAAACTACCAAACACAAAGATACAGGAATTTTGCATAGTATGGGAGACATCATGTATTTGTGCTTGCTGCAGGCAAATGTTTGTGGTCATGTCAGGTAAATCAATGGTAAGATCTGGCCCATCCGACTTTACCACGACCCTACAAACAGCCTAAACACCTGCCCCCTCACCGATCAGTTGGATTAGCCCTTTTGACACTGCCAGTTTGCCTGATAGGCCTGTCTGATCCTGCTCACTTCCAATAGCAGCCAATCAATAAAGCCTTATAGCACGCCGTAGAGGGCTATATCGGCTATTAAAGGCCCTCTCCAGCGTTAAAGGCCCGAGCCGAAAGCGAGGGCCTTTAACAAGGGAGAGGGACTTTAATAGCCGGAGTAGCCCAGCAACGAAGGGCTATAAGGCTATTAGAACATTCTGCGACTAGAGGGCAGAATGTTCTAACAAAAAAAAAAACAAAGCCATATGGGAGCGTGAGGGGATTGGAATCCCCTCAGGCTCCCTGAAGCCTTTGTTCACAGCCAGAGCTGTGAACAAAGAAACATTGGAATGTTGGAACTCCAGGCTTATACCAGCCATTATAAGCCCGGAGCACTCCATTATTTTCAATGACGCTCCCAACATTCCAATGTTCTAATAAGTGATACAGATCTTAGTACATCTTCCTGCAGCTCCAAAAAGTATGTGCATTTTCAGGGTGGTGTGTTACAGTACTGTTTCGTGCTGCATATAATCCTTGTTTAGTGGATACTGCGAAATGAGTTCCTTCCAGGAAGTAAGACTGTGGGTGAGAGTACATCACTGGGCGCAACATTTCACACTGTACTTCATCATACATTCCCTGATACGTTTGCTTTATCCAGATGGTATGTTTCCCTATTGCTTTATGCCATATATGACCCATGTTTAGTGGATACTGTGAACTGAGTTCCCTCCACATGGTCATGTTGTGGGTGGAACTTCATCACTGTGTGCACAATTTCATGTTTTACTTCAACCCACATTACCTAAAAGTGTTTGCTTTTTCCAAGTGGTATGTTACAGTAATGTTTCAACAGTTGTCCCTTGTACTGCCAATACTGTGAAGTTGCTGCCTCCATGTGTTTATATTGGGGCACACATTAAAAGCGTCGAGGTGGAAGACAATGTGAGTTTCTCATGTTGCCTGTAAGGGTGTCATAAATGGATTTAGACTGCATGCTTAGATCAGGATACAGTGTTTAATTTTGTTCGTTTTTACTTCGTTTTATTGTGTAGTCTGTATATTATCTGCTCTTTTTTAATCATTTTTCTTGTGTGCCCTTTGTAACATGGCATGATTCACATTTTTACACTACTACTTTAGAGAAGCCTGGTTGCTCTTTTTGATCAAATAATAGTGGTGCTTTACTTGAGCAGATATTTGTAATTGTGGCTTGTTGTGGGCGTTTCGCATTTAGATATTTTGCTGCCAATTCACAGACATGGCTTCACGTATGATATCTGTTCCTGCAGCAATGGAGCTGATACTGGAAACCAGTTCAGATGCAGGATTGAGATACTAAGACAGCATCAGATGTTGAGGGTGGAGATGCGTCTGGCAGTGAATTCTCTATTAAGAGGAAATCTCAGAAGAATCTGATATCTCTGATGACGGTGAAACATTGGTTGCTGCTGACTCAGGGTCTTAGTCTGTTGAGAATGAAGTTGAAGCTTCATGGATAAGGGTACTTCAAGCTTACCCACAGTCTGGTAGTTACCCTTGTGCCTGCTGGATCAGGATTGGAGGATCGGCCTATGTTGATTGCTCCGAATGGGTCCAACCTGTTCTATAGCCCTTTACTGGAGTTGCTGGTTGTTCTGTTGACATAGACAATGTCACCCCAATAGAATTATCCAGTCTAGTTGTAGATGACGTTTTCTCTAAAAGGTGGTTATAGCAAATCTCGATGCAAAACAGATTTTGATGGAGAACAGAGACAGATTATTGCCCCATTCCAAAGTGCACCATTGGACGAAAACCCATGTCCAACAATTGAGGATGTGTTAGGGCCTTACAATCCAGATGGAGATTATTTACAAGCCATCTGTGTCCTTTTACTGGTCTCCTGGCCCACTGTGGTGTACACCGTTGTTCCCTGCTGTAGTGAGCAGAAGTCTTTGTTTGCTTCTTCAGTCCATGCTGCATTTCAGGGGTGATGCTCTGATCATCTGTTCAAAGTTCAGCCAGAGCTGGTACATTTTCCCGGGCAGTTTATAGAAATGTATACACCTGAACAGAACATCATTATAGATGAATCCCTGGAGATATTCAAGGGACTGCTGCTGTGTAAGTAGAAGTTCAAAACAAGAGAGAATGACATGGTATCAACTTGTACCTACTATGTGAAAACTCTACTGACAATGCCTATAGTCCACTAGCCTGCACTGGGATGCTCTCTAGTATCTCATTAACTTTTTGCCACGAGCCTTTAGCTGCAAGTGAGAAAACTGTATGTTATCTTGTGGTTCCCTTATTGAACAAGGAGCACAACTTGTATCTAGATAAGTTCTATACTGCAGATTTATTTTTCAGCAGTGGTGCTGGAACAACTTTCACAGTGAGTACCAGCGGTGTCAGTTCACAAAAATTACGGGAATTTTAAAAATCCCAACAATTCTGAATAAACAGGCATCAACACTGGGGGGAAACCCTTTAAGCTCAAGTGTTTGTGAGGGAGGGTAAGTGGATAGCGCAGATGTGATATTTAGAGATAATACTCACAAAAACATTGCCCTGTGATGCATTCAGAAACACATTATTTCTAAACATCTAAGTAAAATGGGGTAAAAAGGCGTTTGGTA
Source organism: Lissotriton helveticus (assembly GCF_964261635.1). NCBI lineage: Eukaryota > Metazoa > Chordata > Amphibia > Caudata > Salamandridae > Lissotriton > Lissotriton helveticus. Next base: position 1,094,311,680 of record NC_136059.1, read on the forward strand.
TTGTATGGTCTTTTACGGAAAGTACCTTCCCCATTGAAAGTGTGTCGAGGTGATGACAATAATACATCTCTGGCACGTCTGACAACCAGCCAGGTCATAATATTTTTTGCTAATCATGATGGTCTCTGTTAGACATTGTGTTGTTGGTTGGCTAGGGTGTCAACAACAGTCACAATCCTTTGCAGGTGATTGACAAAAGGTCACCAAGTTAACCTGTTCTTAACCCTGGATAGCTTGGCACAAAAAGCAGCCAGCCCTAACGTAGAGGCATGGTGTAAAGTATTTATATAGCACACAAATAGAAATAAAATAAACAAACAACACAAGAAAATTCACAAACCAATTTAGAAAACTAGAGTACATTTTAATAAATTATTTGACACAAAAACTACAAAAATGCAATCAGTGGAACCATAGTTATGAATTTTGTTTTTTAAAGATTTTTTAAAAATGGTCAGTGAAAATAGCACCAAAAAAGCACAGAGCCCCAACTATGGATATCTGGAGCACAGGTTGGCTACAGTCACCAGGATAGGCCTGCTAAAGTTTTACCTTCTCAAGTCCCATTTGCCATGGAGGGGGCTGCTAGGAGCAGGGAGAACATCATGGGAGGCTGTCGATTTAGCGCAAAGAGTAGTCCAGGCATCGTAGCTGACGTTTCTGCTGCTTTGTGTTGGTGGTCCCCATGAGCAGTTGATGCTGTAGATAGAGTGGTGGGGCTGACGGAGGTTAGCGCTGAATCAGGGAGCAAGCAGCAAAGTCATGGTGTAATCGAGCCTGTTCATGTTTGTGAAGAGTCTAAAAACTTGATTTCAGCTTTCTGAGCCACACTAACTGTGCCACAACTAGGGCGCCACTTTGGGGTCAGGAACACACTTCAGCTGGGTTTGGGTGATGGTGTAGAGTGCTGGGAAGTTTTCTTTATGTCCCTGAGGCTCAGATCAGAAGGCCAGCAGACTAGCTCTTGGAGGTACTGTGCTAGCCCTGGTTCAAGATGAAGTTTCTGGTCCAGTTCTTCTTCCAAGGCAAGAGAGCAACAGGGCAGAAAGGCAGCAACACAGCACTGCAGCAGCAGGTCAGTAGTGCAGCAGAGTGGCAGTCCTTTTAGCAGCACAGCAATCCTTCTTCCTAGCAGAGTAGCCTCAGGTCCAGAAGTGTACTAAAGAGTTGGTGCCTGAGGTACTACATTTATACCATGGTGACCTGCTCCTGGAAGGTGTTAGAAGCCTTTAAACAGTGGCTTTGAAGTGCATGGAATTGTATGCCTCCTCTACCTGGCTCCAAGCTGGCTGCATTAATAATGTGATGTCGTTAAGCCCTTTGTATGAAGTCAGAGCACAGGCTATTCAGGTGGAAGGGGGGCTGTGCTCAATTCTACCTGTTGCAGACTCTGTCGTTCCTCAAGACTAGCACAATGAATTACAGAGGTCCACCTTCAGGCACCACCACGTCCGCTTGCTATGATAGCACAAGTTGTTGGAATGGCAATGTGAGGGAAAGGGTGTTACAGAGGGAATAGCAGGGAAAGGCGTCTGAAACAAAATGTCAACAATGGTTGGAATTTTGTTTGGACTATCCTCATCTAAATATGTTTATATATGGGGTCTCAGTGCACCATTACCTGTGAGAGTAAGCCTTCTTTGTGTATGAATAGTTGGCAACATTGAAAACCATAAGAGATAAAGTACACAGTTTAATTCCTGCATCTATTACTCCCTTCAGACAATCACTGCGTTCTTGATAAAATAAAGATACTTCATTCATAACATCATATACCATAAAACCATTCTGGAAGATCTTGTCTGTTTGTATAGTTTTGATCTGAAAGCAGATGTCAAACAGAGTTCAATCACAAGATGTTTTGGCACGATTTATACATGAGGCTTATTGGTGAAATTCTCAAACAGTTCTATTTTCCTTGCTTTTCTCAGTCTCTGGTTTAAAACAATATCACTCCTCTCAGGACCTCCTTCGCGAGAGCACTCAGGACAAATTAAAGTCTCAAAAGTGACATACCAGCGCTGCATTCTTATCAGGGAGGATTGAAGTCTTACATGAGCGATATCTCAAGTGCAGCATGCTTAGCTGCGAGACCCGTCAGGTCTAAGAAGTGCTTTCTTGCTGCGGGCTAAACAAAGACAATGAGTCTTCGCAATCCCCTGCCAATCACCGCCCCAGTCTCGGGTTCCAAAGCAGCTGGAGATGCACCAGATGCTCACAAGAGATGCATCAGCTGTTTTGTCCTTGTGTGGGCCACCATGAGGGAACCGGCTTTAGGCGCAGCAACAAGAATAATGAGCATGCAGTGCTGGGTGGGGCGGGGCTGCTTTTACAGCATTGCCCCTCACAAAATGGCTGCCGCTCAAAGTGTGTTGGGACATGTAGTCTCTGTAGAATCGTGCAGTCCCTGCCAATCCCCCAGCAAAAAAAACACTAGGGCGATATTGTATGGCTGCTTCACATAGTTTGACATGAACGAAGCTCACCAGGCGCAAACAGTTCCGCATGCATGAAGCACACCAGGTGTACATAAGGTACAATGAGCCCTATGAAGGCAATGTAGCCAATCTTGTCCTCCTATGCCATTGACATGAGTCCTACCACATAATGTGTGCCTCGTAGAATAGCAAGTGGTCATTCGCATGGCCCTAAAGGCGCCCAACAATGCCAGAACAGCAACCCCCATCCTTCCAGCAGATGGCGCATTGAGGCACACCTAATCCCTCTAGTGTGTGACTGTCTTAGGAAGAATTCTGTCATGTGATCCAGGCCAAGCTACAGGCACAAAAAGGCTAAGGACAGAAAAATGCCAAATTGTTAAAAGTGGCATTTCTAAAATTGTAATAAAAAACCTGACTTTACCATTAAATTGTGCTTTTCGCTACAATTCTTCGAAAGTCACCAAACATGACATAGCTTCCAGCACCCAATTGGAAAATGCAGCTTATTAAATAAAGAATCCACAATGTTATCCCATGGGATGGATAGACCTCAGAGTAGTGAAAAACGAATTTGGGAGATTTTCACTACCAGGACATGTAAAACTTAAAAGTACATGCACAACCTTTTAATGACACAGCACCTTGCCCTATGGGCTACCTACGGCCTACTTTAGGGGTAAATTATATGTAGTAAAAAGGGAGTTTAAGGCTTGGCAAGGGTGTTTTAATTCCTAGTCGACATAGTAATTTTAAACTACAATCAGGCTGTAATGGCAGACAGGGGGCATGTTTCAAGGTGCTTCTTAAGTGCTTGGACAATACGTGCTGCAGGCCCACTATGAGCATTTACTTTACAGGCCCTCATACCACTCAACAAGTAATTTAATGATAAAGTAAATATGCAAATTGGGTAAAGGCCAATGTAACCATGTTTTAGGGGAGGAGCACAAGCACTTTAGCACTGGTTAGCAGTGGTAAAGTACACAGAGTCCTAAGGCCCACAAAAATAAGTGCAGCAAAAATGGAGGTGAGGCAAAACGTTTGTGGGAAGACCTTCCTAAGGCTGACAGGTCTAACAGTTTCGTTTTATATTCTGTGTGGTTGGTGTTACTAGTAATGTGTGAACCAGATGTGCTATTTTCATTTTATATTTTATCATTAAAATATCTCTATTCTTGACAAAATCTATTATACTCATACCTATATTTGATAATTCATAGATAAGACAGTGACTGTTGTTTAAATTATATATAAACCGAGCTAATATTTATAATACCCTAAAACAGTAAGTTGCCTGTCATTCAGAGATCTGGCACCAATAATACCCAGAGTCGCTCACTGCTCTGTTCAATATATTTGTACTCTCACTCAGAGCTCTGATGTGATAGAAGGTAGATTTGCATAAGAGCTTTGCTTTTTATTACATTTTTATCTTCACTCTAGCTAGTTCGCACATATTAAAAAACCTGTTCTTAATAATACACCAGAGAACTTCTGTGTATATCACTGACAGTAACTCAGAGACTTACCTGGATAAATGACTCACTCATGGGTCTGCTTCGTATAATACTAAACTCAAGAGAAATTCATTGGATAATATAAACTTGCACAAGTTTCTGCTTCTTATGATTACAAGTCTCACTCAGAGCTCTAATACGGACTGCCTCAACTCTCTGCTTTTTGCAATACTCAGACAAATGACAGCTATATTGATGATAATCTAGATTTATACGGAGATACATTTTTGATAATACCTCTACTCTGTATACTACTCTTGATAATATACAAATGCACACAGGGCTCTGTTCTTAATACCAAAAAGTTCAACGAAGAGTTACTCAGCGCAAGCAGATTTTGAAGCTGTTACCTTACGTCCCGTGTTGGCAGAGAGAGGATGGTACCAACAAAGCAGAGTTTGCATCACTTTGGCAGTTAATACTTATAAAAGTGAGCAAAGCCTTCTTTGAGCCTGTCCTTCAAATATATCTGCAAAGAAAGCGCTTCCTACAATTGCCACCTTTAGCGGCAGGCTGCCAATATGCGTAGGTAGAAGACTATTTGCCCTGCAAAGATGAGCTAAATCTGGTGTGTTTAAGTGTTTGGTCTTAGAACTATTTTCTTTGTTCCCTGCTCATGTCGAATGTTTGTAGCCTGCTCAACAAACCACTCCATTGCTAAAGTAAACTCGGGAGGAGCCTCTTTAACCGTTGTGCACAACATTGATGTCAAACGTTTAATAAATAAATATCTTCATTGCAGATTTTATTTTCAGTAAGAAAAATTAAACAGTCACTGAAGGCACCCACTGATATGGCAGGGATCCTTCATGCCAACCCTCCCCCAGAATCAGTGGGGATTCCGAGCGCTTGTATTTCCTCCCACCAGAAGATGCTAAACATCCAACTTCTTTGTTCTACAGACTGTAACAACTATCAATCAAAAAGTGAAGAGAAAGAGGGTGAAAATTTCATGACAGTGCAACCCCAGAACTTGAGCATTTCCTTTTCTTGCCTTCTCACTGCTTCCACGATCGGAAGCGTTTCATTTGCTTGTCCATAAGCCCACCCCTCACCCCCTCCACCAGAGCGAGCGGGATGCAGCCCTCATTCGCATTCACGCATTGTCTGTGTATGTTCTCTCTTGTGTTTCCTCAGTCTCGGCTGGGATTTTTTTTCAACTGTTAGCGTTTTTCTTTCTATTTTAGTCTTCAACTCAACTTAGCTGCGTAGCTTTCTACTTTTATTTGTCGCCCTATGAACTAAGAACTATGGCAGTGCCATGGTTACACATGTACTGGAGGTGGTTGCACATGAAGACTCATGGGTAAGGTAAACATATGACGCATTGCCAATGGAGACCTCACGTTTCAGTCTTAAGCATGCCCCCCAAACCCAATGCATTCTGGGAGTTGCAGTTTTGGTTCGCCTCAATTACCAAATTGGATTCCTCTTCACACATGTCCAAGAGAGTGAGCTTGTACTCTGGAGGTGGCTAAAACACAGTCCAGTGCAATTCGAAATCTGCCCGGCAGAAGCGTGCATAAGCCAGTTAGCTTCCTATTGACTCCTCAAATTGTCCTCATTAGGCTGTCGGCACATGCCCTTTGAAAACCTTTCGCATTAACCTTCCCCTATTGGTTTTTTAAACAGTACTGCCTCAATTGTGACCCCCATTCAGGTATTCCGGCGCAGCATTGGGGATGTTGGTAGTGAAGGGTGTGTCATTAGTGTCGTCTTCCTGTTACATTTCAGATGCATTGAGGTGCACTGTTTTGCCCCCAAACCCCATGATTATAATGAATTTTAGGAACCATAAATACAGGCCTTGGGGGGTTTCAGGCACATGCTTGTGTTGAGCTAGAGCCAAGCGGAGTCCCTGCCACTGTTAGGACTCCCTATTTAATTGCCAGATGTGCCATCCGCCCAAGTTAAGATGCAGATATTGGGATTTCTGGTCTTGTTTTAAGGTCTAGTGTTAGCCAAAACCTTTTGATTTTACTAAAATTATATGAGTAATATACTTAATAATAGGTGCTTTCACTCAGCCCTCTTCATCCCACTACAGCACAGAGCAATGGGTCAGCCCATGCCACACCTGTTGGCTTTGCCAGTGCTTTTTTTCTTCCTCCCACCTACCTCTTCCTCACTCATGTGCAACCTAACCAAAATCCCTCTGTATCTTTACTTGCCACAGCCCTCCCTTGTTGGGTGTTGCATGTTGGCATTTATGAGTTAGTGATACGAAATCTGGACATATCTTTTAGTGATTGGAAATTGCACCAAATCTCTGCCTCACCCTGTAATCATGCCTTTATTTCCAGTAAACTCTTAGTTAGTGAGCATTTTGCTTGCCAGGATCTACACCTGATCTTATCATGTTCTGAATCACCAAGTGTGCCAATGCTGGGTGTAATCTTGCAATATTGGAATCCGATTATTTCTGCCTGTAGCTGCTTGTATTATCTGTCCGCCTTTGGAAATCCTCCACTTTCGTGCCACTTCCCCATTAAAATTTCCAATCAGCTACCTTGTTAGGTCTAGTCTGGACAGCGTATGCGCTGCTCTGTGAGGCATGTTGTATTCAGTCTATGGGCTTCCCAACACGCCCAGCGCTTTTGGCTGGTTAGCCTGCCTTTTGAAATTCCTTTACTGTGGTTAGTCAATAGTGCCCATCTGTTCCACCTTTGGGTGCTTGGTTCCAACCCAGGAGACATCACAAATTGATCTTTTTGGTTGGCCATCTGTTGCCTCTTTGCCTTCACCCCCTTGCTCCCATCAATGCTGCCATCCTTCCTGCACATCTGTTGCCTCCTCACTCTCACTCCCTCCCTCTCATCATTGCTGCCGTCTTTCAACAAATAGGGTATTTCATCTTACACCTAAATACCATAGAACAACATCTTGTTGTTTAAATGTCACACACATGCCTAGTTTTTATTATGTACATCTTGGAATGTGCTAATGCAGGAGCGCTCCTTTGCTATGGCGGAGGAGTGTCACCCTACTGCTTTCTCGCAGTGAGAGAAGCCAAAACATAAAATTGTAATAACTTTAAATTATTACCATTTTATGTTTGCTTTATAAGTGGGTGGGGCTGCTCTGCTCTCCGGGCAGGGGAGGGGAGGGGAGGAGCGGTTTGCCCACTCCTGAGTGCACAATGACTGGGGAACATCCTTTTCAGCGCAACTTTTACCACGCAGTGCCTTTACGACGCAACTATTACAACGCATGTCATTACAACGCATAGCGCTGGGGGCGCTCTAGGATAGGGAATAGATTTAATTTACTATCCAACACCTTCCCTACTATCCATGGGGACTGGAGTTGGAATAGTAAATTAAACTATTCCCTATCCAGCACCCCTTAACGCTATGCGTTGTAACAGCATGCGTTGCAAAAACTGTGATGTAAAGGCATGCGTGGTAAAACCATGCGTTGTAATGTCATACATCCGCAAAGACTGTTTGGCCATCCCTCCCGGGCCGCCCAATCCAGTCATGTGCACTATGCCCTTCTCCATGCAGGCTGCAATGCAGCCTGCATGGAGAGCATCCCCACCCTACTAGCCCCTAGCTGGGCGCCGTCCCGACCAATCACAATGCTGCATGCAGCGTTGTGATTGGCTTAGGGGAGGGAGCCTGGCTGCCTGCTGCCTATTCCTGTCAGAGACAGGAGAGCAGGAAGGGAGAAGACGCGAGACCTGGCGGAATGGTAGGTTTTAATAGGTTTTTTAAACAATTTGACACCCCTCCCCATTGGACCCCCACCTCCCCATGCGACCGCTCCCCCCCACATCCGACCCCACCCAGGAGCCATGCTGGCTGCTACTGTGCTAATGTACAACTTTTGGCAACTTTATTATTCAGCAGCTCCAAGTGCTGCTGCTCCTGACCACTAAATGTGACATTTAACTCTCCGAAAGTGGGTGGGGCTGCTCGTCAGCCGTATTCCACTACACAGGACCGGAGAGCGAGCACCAAGGCAAGCAGGTAGGAGACTCAAAAAATCACACGGAAATCCTGTTGTGAATGCATAAGTAGCTCAGAGAGGCTCTTTCACTTTGCTGTGGCTTCAGAACTTTCTTTGCAAATAGTCGAATTTCTTCTGCACGGATCCTGCTGCTTTAATGCTACTTTCTTCTTTAAAGGGTGGCTTTTTTATTAAAGGCAGAGACCTGGCAGCCTATCTGCTGTGGTTTCTAGGCTGTGAGGGCAGGCTCTGCTTCCGGGTCTACAGAACTTCTTGAGGCTGAAGAACTGACCTGCCCACCTGTAGGAGCAGCCGTCCCCTCCCCACCCCTACTCCCGGGCATTCCTATCAGGTGCTGGAAAACAGCCTTCATTCCGTGAGTAATGTTTATAACGGTAATTTAGGATGTATACAGCACCTTCTGCTTCGAAAGACTCACAGCATCACCATGCTATTGATAAAGTAAAAAGACTGATAATTAGCATTACTAGAACAGCCCAGATTCTATCAACTTCATAAGGTTAAACAGCAGTTCGAACTTACTGAGACTTAAATTTGTGACTTGCAGATTTCATGCAAATAACAAGCACTTGCACATTACTCACTGCATTATATTTTCAGCCTTGTACATCTATATACAGATGCAATGCCAAGCAAAGAACTGGCCATACTGGTCCAGCCCTCACCAAAATGGAAGCTCTTCATTTAGTGTGATTTCAGTGTTTACAGTGTTATTCATTTACCATTAAAAGGTAGTATTCATTTAGTATGCATGAAGACTAAGTAGTATGCCCACAAGCCAAAATATGCTAATGAGGGAATACTAGTTCTACTCAACTACCCTTCAAATACATGATGAACACTTCAATTGATTGCTAAAAGAAAACTAGTAGTATTCTAGAAGAATAGTATTTGAAGCTTAGTAGTATTCTGTTAGTGTTTATCTGCAGCTCTTGTGCTATTTCAACAGCAAAATGAAGGCTAGTCTCATTGATTGTGACCACTATTTGAAGACTAGTGGTATTCTTTGTGAGCAATATCTGAATACTAACGGACCACTATTTGAAGACTAGTGGTATTCTTTGTGAGCAATATATGAATACTAACGGACCACTATTTGAAGACTAGTGGTATTCTTTGTGAGCAATATATGAATACTAACGGACCACTATTTGAAGACTAGTGGTATTCTTTGTGAGCAATATCTGAATACTACCATCCACTATTTGAAGACTAGTGGTATTCTTTGTGAGCAATATCTGAATACTAACGGCAATGATTGTGAAGACTCAAGTAAGGCTAGTAGAATTTAAAGTGAATGTTAATTGAACACTAGTCACATTCACTCTGATTAATTTATAGTAATGCGATTGATTTGATTGCTTGGACAGGGCTTCTCTTAATGATGCCTTATGGGCCTTTCAGACTAAATTTTATTTGTTACATGTTTTCGGAGTGAATTATTATCATCTGCCTGTTACAAACTCATTAGTCATACATTCAGTAAACATTTTATGATGTGTACCTGGAACATGTGTTTGTTTTCAGACTACCCAGAAGGAAAAATTGTGCAAAATTGAATTAGTCGCCAGACAAAAGCTTAACTGTTCTAACTCCTCCTGTGTTGATTTTCCCACCTGCTTGGGTCTATACTCTGCCATTAGGCAGGAATTTTGTCTTTGTAAACGCCCTTTCCAACGCCCATTTTCCTCGGGTCTGTAGTCTGCCATTAGGCAGTTTGTTATTGCACACCAGGGGGGGGAAGTAATAGGCCGTTTTGTTATATGCTCCTGGGGAGTCTGTTACGTTGGAATTTTAGAATTCCAAGGGCCCACTTCTGTTAGGCAGACTGCCCATTAATATTTTTCCTGCACCTGGGCTGTTGGGTCCTGGGCTGTAGCCCTATTTAAACGCAGGCTCTGCTTGCCCAAAGTGTAGGCTGACACCCAGCACCCCATATCTGACCTCCGAATTACACACTTACCTTTTGAAGGGTCTTTCTGCCTGGTGTCATGGATTCCTATCAGGAGACTTACCAGGATGACCAGTGGGAGGAGGATCCCCTTAACGCCCTCCCATGGGATGATTCCTTTTATGACCAGTGGACAATTCCATAGTCGCGGAGGCATTGGCGCCGTGAGAGGATCGCCTGACACATAAGATTGATAAGGCTTGTGAGCTATTGGCTAAAGCTGCGCTATTTGTGCCAAACCCTACACCAGGGAATGCCATGACAGATGCTCAGCCACCACCTTTTTAAGCAACCCAGAGACTCGGGCGTCGACACTGATGCGTTCAGTTGCCTTAAGCAGGCATTCCTGGCCAGTTCTCAGTCGCCCACAACCCCTGTTGCAGCAACCCCTGCTGCAGCATCACCTGCTACCCAGGGGGCGGATGATCAGGGTGGAGCGGATGATCAAGGGGACACTGCGCTATATAAAACTTTATCAATAAAAAAATATTAACCTTATCTCCAGTAAGTCCCACACAGCGAGATTGCTAAGAGGTCTTCAGAGGCCATGTCCCCTTTCTCCACCACTCCGCAAACACGGCTCCTGGCACACTACTGGTTGGGGATGAAGCCCACTTTACTCCTGAGGGACCTTTGGAGGCTAGGAAGCCCTCCTTGTACCTCCTGTAAGTCCTACACAGCGGGACTCCTGAGACCTGGTTGGAGGCCCATCCACCTTTCTCCACCACTCTGCAAATGCAATTACTGCTTAAAAAACTAGAGACATTCGCTGAACAAAATAAAGGTTACAGTGGCGTTATAGCTAGGAAACGGAGATTGGAAAAACGTTAGCAGTTCAAAGAAAAAACCAAAGGTCACAGGGACGTTTTAGCTAGGCTCAGGTTTCACTTGAACAAAACCAGTGAAATTCAGCTGTTATAGTTAGCTGAGCTAACTATAACTTACGCCCCCCAATGCACCACCTATGACCTCATGTATTACATCACTCATGACATGGTCAGTGACATCACTGATGACATGATCCACAAAATCACTAATGCATCCACTCACATCCCCACAGAACCTTTCATACACCCACTCCCACATGATAATTCACAAACCCATTTACAGACCGAAACCACTACTTACACACCCACTCACAAATTCATATATCTACACACACAGCCACGCATACACCCACTCATTCATACAGTCACTAATATATTCACTCATACACCCATATTATCCCCCACACACTGGGTTAGTCAGCTGTAGAGCTACTGACACTTACTCACTCACCCATACAGTCAATCACACAGCCACTTACTCACCCATACAATTACACCCCCCACTTCATATGCATACAGATACTAACAGGGACTCACTCACATACAGTTGCTGACACAAGCACACACTCACCCATACAGCCACTTACATACCCCACTGCTCCCCTATACTGCCCTTTACATACCCAGGTACTCACCCATATACCACTGGCACATCCATTCACTCACCCACACAGCCATACACACACTCACCCATACAGCCCCTCACACATGCATTCACTAACCCATACAGCTACTGACTCACCCACTCATTCATCAGTACAGGCACTCACACACGCCCTCACCCAGATAGGTACTCAGACAACTAATCAATCGCCCATACAGCCACTCATGTACCCACTCACACACCCATACAACCACTTAGACACCAGCTGACAGACTTATACAATCAATCACACACTCACTGAATCATCCAGACAGGCACTCATACACCCAGCGATTCAACATATACACCTTGGTATTTATATTTAACACTTAAACTCTATAAAAATAGTCAGTCACTGGATGATGTCATGAGTGATGTCAGTGATGTCATGAGTGATGTAATATGTGAGGTCATAAGCAGTGTGTATATATATATATATATATATATATATATATATATATATATATATAAGAATCCACAATCCTGAAGCGCCGAACAGCAACAGCAAACGGACACAGCCAGGTACAGACCACAAACCAAGGGTTTAGAGAGAAATGTTGTGCTTTATTCCATCAATGGGGATGGCGGCATGACGCGTTTCGTCCGGGAAACCCGGACTTGATCACACACAAACATACATACACACAATTAGCTATAGAGGCTTTCAGCCAACCCTCTCATCAATTGGTCTATTATTGTGTCATTGCCATTTTTCATCCATCCACTGCAGCATACAGCTTGGGACAGGACAGTGAGCCAAGCTATTGGCTAACTTTACTCCGTGTGATGGCATTCTTCCCCCTCACAAGAAGTAAATCCACACACAAAGTAGTGCCCTTAAGAGTCAGTGACGACTATGGCAAAGTGTCCTTTTGAGATCAAAAATATTTTTGCTTTCAGACATTTTTTTTTAAAATATGGATGTGCGGCTGATAGGTTCCACATCAATAAAGATTTGCAAAAACTGTGAGAAAACAAACAATAAAAGCCAAAACGCCTATTAGCTTTGCCATTGTTGGTTTTATATTCTAGAACATTCAAACCCAGTCAAGATCACAAAATGTACTCATACAGCTAAATACATGTACATATTTCAAGATCAAAATGAGGGTGACGTCAGTATACAACTGGAAACATTATCAGCATGTCACACAGTTGAGGGGCAGTCAGGTAGTGATGGTAGGCCTGGCAAGTATTTTTTTAAGGAATGGCGCCAGTGCAAGGCACACGAGATTCTGCCCAGCCTGTCACTTTTTGGTCTCACTGTGACTGTTGGTGAGCAGTAGCGTCATCCTGAGAGAGTGTATCTACTTTTTGTGGTCTATGCTGGTTGGGTGAGGGAGGCAAGTTGAAATTTTCTTCAGTTGCTATGTTCACTGTCTGGAGAAGACTGCATGATGCGGTTTCCCAGGAGTCTGAGTGAGAACTTGATTGGGCAGCTGAATCTTGAACAAACAGTACTGGGTGATACCAGTACTGCACAAAAATGTAAAAGCCATCTCCACAGTGAATAAGCCAACTTTTACTAATATACCAGACCTGGATTACAGTGTGCAAAAACTCTCAAATGGAGGTGTAAGGAACAGCGGAAACAGAGGTGGAAACCATGAAAGGTAGTTGCAAGATTGACAAGCATTTGAAATGCAATAGGTCTCGCATTTACGACAGTCTGAGCTATTGACATTGTAAATGATAATGCCTTTACTTATGTGTTCAGAAAACCTGGAAAGTACAAAGTGGGTAACAAAACAAAACACATAACTAAAAGGCAAGACCAATTGCATTGCAAATGCTTCTTTTGGAAGTTTCTCAATTTCTTTGTAAACTGATGCCATGACTTGGTACTCTTTACTTTTGGACCTCATTCTAACCCTGCACAGGTAGTTACATGGGCCATCTTACAGGTGTTTTAGGGTCCTTAGCGCACGACAAAGAAGCCACAATTGTTAAACATCACAATAAAGGCACAGTCCAGCATCTGCCTCTTCCAAATAATGCAGGGGGAATTAAAGAGCTAGAATGGTAAGAACAAGAGGAGAAACATCATGTCCACCAGGACCTTCCCTCAGAGATTGCAATTCAAACGGCGACTGGCAAAATGCATTTTTTATGATTTCCGCACAAATATAGGCAATTCAAATACCTTGTTGCCGCGCTAGAATACGAGTGAAGGAAGCACGGAGGTATTTTGAATTAAGGTCAATGAGTATTATGGAGAATTTTCCCGTCTTCAGGCTAGTATAGATTACGTTGTTAGGCGACCTTTGATAGATCTTAACATGGGCTCTAAAGATATGCACATTTACGAACAGTGAATTGAGCTGCTGTATCTCTTTTACTTCTTAGTAAATTAAAAGTTATGTTTGTGTGGTGCAAATAGAGGCCCAGCGCATAGGAATAGAAAGTGAGAAATGAAAAAAGTGTTTGTTACTCAGTATGTGTTTCTAATGGCAGTGAGGTTGCATAGTTATTCCCAGTTTTTATGTATTTTCCAATGCATAGTAAATGTCTTTGTGAATGTTCTTTTTGAAACGTTTTTGTTATAAGTGGATATGAACAATATCAGACGTTGAATACTAGTGAGAACCGAACATGAGCAATTATCCGAGAGTATACTCTGCAAGAGATAGCTACAATGAGAGACGCCTGCCCATGAAGCACAGCATGGTATGAGGGTGCTGTTGAGTCTGAAGGGGCTATGAGACACTTCCTGACTTCTTTTTTTTAAGTTCAAGAAGAATTTTATTAATCATAAAATATGGCAGCAATACACAAAAAAGCAAGAAAAATGAGGGGAAAAAGGGGAGGGGAATGGGAAACAAAAAAGAATAATCAGGGTATACTTTACAAGAGATTAAATAGCAAAAGACTTATCATGGGCAATAAGAATAAAAAGAAGGGATACAATAATTATACATCAGAAACAAGTGCGAATGAGGACAAAGCAGATAATTGTGCAGAAAAATAAAGGAAATGAAAAGGGTATCAGGGGGGTTTGGGAACCTCCTGCTGAGCAGGTTGCGGGCAAAAAGAACGAGTCACACAATTATCCAAATACAATGTAACAGGAAGCCATAAGTCTGCACGTTTGGTTGCCAATTGGGCAGGAAAAACAAAAGCAGTATCAAGCCTGTGATTATGACAAACATTGTACCACCATGCTTTAAAAGAAATGTCAGAAGAAGTCTTCCAATTAATAGTAATCTGTTGGAACGCAACCGCCAAAAGCAAATCAACAATGGGAAAATGTAGGTCAGTCCCCTTCCAACAGGGAGAGAGGCTCCCTAGAAAAAGATGAGCATGAGACAAGGGAATACATGTATGGAAAATTACATTAATTTGAGCCCAAACCTGCAACCAAAAAGCATGTACATGTTTACAAAGAAATAGCATATGAAACAGAGTAGCGTGAGGTAAGGAACAAAACCAGCAGACATCTGAAACAGTAGAGAACCGTTTGTTAAGGGTAAAAGGAGTATGGAGCAATCTGTTGGACGCTGCTCTAGACGTTTTACGAACCTTTGTCCATATCTTGTCCCACAGGGATATTGGCCAAGACACAGCAAGGTCCTGTTCTCACTGCTCCTCTACCCTAGACTTAGGTCTAGTAGATGTATGAGCATGAAGATGCTTGTAAATAATGGAAGCTTTCGGAGTAGTATGCAGGAGAGAGTGAAGTCGGAGAGCAGGATCCGGAGAAATGGAGGGGGATGGTACCTGCATGAGTCGTGTGTAGACCTTCATGACCGCTGCTTTAAGTAAGAGGTATTAGGGAGCAAAGGATAAGGGCAAATGAAAGGAGGAACAAAGAGTGTGAAAAGGCAGAAAGGTGGAGTGTGAAAACAACTGGGAAATCCAGAGCAATCCTCTGGTCCTCCAGGATTTCCAGTAAAAGGGTCTTATATGAATTAAAAGATACTTGTAATGCCAAATGGCGGACGAGAGAAAATCAGCAATAGTCGTAGGGGGAGGAGGATTGGAGGATAAAAGGAGCTTGACAGTATATTTATGAATGGGAGTGGGAATCGAAAAGGGTTTACGTGGGAAAGAGAAATACTCAGCGAAGGAAAATGGAGAAAGGAAAAGGCGCTCAACCTTAGTCCAGAAGGGGCAAGGAGAGGCGGGGTCTTGGAGCCAAACGGAAGCTTGGCGGAACAAAAAGGCTTTTTGATAAGCTGGAAAGTCCGGAAAATTGACTCCACCTTCAGAAGTAGGGCAAATTAGTCTGGCAAGGGACATTCTGGGTTTCTTGTTATGCCATAAGAAGGAGGACAGGACCGAATAAACTTTCTTAAAGAATTTGGCTGGGATGGAAACAGGGATATTAGAGATTGTGTAGAGAATTATAGGGGACAACATCATCTTAATGGTGTCGAGATGACCCCACCAAGACAGATATAGAGGAAGCCATCTAGCTGTAAGGTCGGATATTTTCTGAGAGCATTTGGTCAAACAGAGGGAAACGGTGTCTGAGATGGAGGGGGTAATGTGCAAGCCTAAATATTTTATATGGGAGGGACTCCAGGCAAAGTTGGAAGCACTGAAGTCAGGTTTAAAGGTAAACTTCGTCAAGGGTAAAATCTCACACTTGTCATTGTTGAGCTTATATTTAGAGTAATTCCGCACTTCCTCTAGGAAAGCAGGAATGGAGTCCGTGGGATTAGAAATGAAGCGTAAGATATCATCTGCAAAGGCAGCAAGTTTAATGGAAGATTCCGCCATCTGAAAGCCATGTATGTTGGGATTCTGGCGAAGCTTGGACAAAAAGGGCTCTAAAGCAAGATTGAAAAGAAAAGGTGAAAGGGGGCAGCCTTGGCGAACACCTCTACCAAGAGCAAAGTAAGAGGAGAGCTGGCCATTCGCATAGACCGCAGCACGTGGGTGGGAGTACAACAGTGAGACTAGGGAAGTGAATTTAGGGCCAAAGCCAAACCATCTGAGTGTGGAAAGATATGGCCATTCGACCCTATCAAATACCTTCTCGGCGTCCAGGGCGATCGCTGCAAGGGAATGCTGGAGGTGGGATGACTTCGACAATATATTGAATAAAAGTCTGGTATTGTCAGTAATGTATCGACCCTTAACAAAACCAGACTGCTCTTCGCCCAAGAGGTCAGGAAGTAAATGGTCCAACCTTATCGCCAACGCCTTAGCGAAGATTTTGTAGTCAATGTTGACAAGGGAAATGGGTCTGTAATTTTTGCAATGCTTCGCATCCTTTCCTTCCTTGGGTATTAAACAAATATGTGCGACAGAAAAGGTTCCTGAGGAATTACCTAAATCAGCAAAGGTGGTGAGGAGAGAATGTAGTTTCGGGATTAACAAGTTGGAAAAGTGGAGATAAAATTCAACGGTAAAACCATCTGGTCCAGGGGCTTTATTAAGTTTGAGATGCTGGAGTGCGGTAATCAGTTCCTTCTGCGGAATGTCATTCTCCAAGGAGGAAAGATCAAGAGGGAAGTGTGCAGGCTTTTGGATAGTAGAGAAGAAATGCGTGAGGGAATGAATAGAGGGTTGGGTTTCGGAGGTGTATAGGGTTTTGTAGAAGCGGGAGAACTCAGTAAGGATGTCAGCGTCCTTGTGCTGTAAGTTAGAATTGGTGTCATAAATAGATTCAATGTTCAGTCTATTGTGTTTGACCTTCAAATAATTGGCAAGAATTTTCCCAGCTTTGTTTCTCCCACCATAAAACTTAGCACTAGACTTTAGCAAGTATAAGGAGGCATCTTCTGTAGACTTCTCATTAAATTTAATCTTGGCAGCGACAAGAGCCGTCAGACTATCTTTTGAATGTGAGGTGAAGTAGACATGTTCCAATCTCTTAATGTCACAGAGGAGATGTTTAGTGTATAGGCGTGCAGTCCTATGCTTCTTTGCGACATAGCCAATAATAAAGTTGCGCGCTGCTGCCTTAAACCCATCCCAAATGGTGTGTTTCGGGAGGGAGGAGATATCATTGAACAGGAAAAATTCATCAAAAAAGGCAGTGAAGGAAGCAGTGAATTTGGGATCTGGTATTGTTAAAGCGCCACCTCTTGGGCCCATCAATCTTAGGAAGCACGTCAACGCTGATTACAACAGGGGTATGATCCGAAAGCAAAATCGGACCAATTTCAGCAGCAGAGAGTGTTTGAGCAAGAGTATGAGAAACAAAAATATAATCGATCCGCGACTGGGATCGGTGAGACGGTGAGTAAAAAGCGAACTCCCGCAAGGTCGGATTACACAATCGCCAGGAATCGACAAGCTTATGCTGGGAGATGGCTTGAGTAAAAAGTCTGTCCGATTTATTGGGAACGTAAGTGGCATCGGAATTCATATCAATAAAAGGATCTAGGGGATGATTGCAATCTCCAGCTAGAATAAAATGGTCGTCCATAAATTGGGTGATACCTTGAGAGAACTCAGCCCAAAAAAGAGGTTCGCCATTGGTGGGAGCATAGACATTAAGGAGGGAGATTGGAACACCTCTAAGCGATAGTCTGACATGTGTCCATCTGCCATTAGTATCTGATTCTTGGGAAATAATTGTAAGAGGGAGAGATTTACGACATAAAATTGCTACACCATTACGTTTACCATCACTTTGTGAATAAAAAACCTCACCCACCTAACCTCTCTTTTCGCAGATTCTATGTCGGAGAGGTGGGTTTCCTGAAGGAACGCAACATCAACATTCAACTTGGCAAGTTGTGACAAAATGCGTTGACGCTTAATTGGAGAGTTTATACCCTTAACATTCCACGATACTATGGTCAATGACATACTAAAAACAATAATCCATAAAATACATCGTAAACATAATTAGAATAAAGACCCATGAATAAGGATGGACAAAAAGAAGGTGGATATAGAATAGAGACTAAGAGAGGAAAGAGAAAGAAGAAATTGGTGAAAGCGAAAGAGTTTGCAGAAAGAGAGAGCAAAATAGAAACTAGAGAGAGGCTCAGGAAGGTTAAAGTAGGAAGAGAGAGAATATGAAGACAGATACAACCTGAGAAGAAAGAAGGTATGGTTTCAGCACAAACAGGGAAGCTGAAACATAAGAGGAAGGGTAAGAAATAAAAAATACAAAATAATAGGAGGAAACAGAGGATAAACATACCTACAAAAGGAGAGGACGAGAAGGAGTCAGGGGGGAAGGAACCACATAGGCAAGGCAACACATCCGAGGCAAGCTGGGCAGGAAGCTAGGGAGACAACATCAGACGGAAAAGGGTTCCTGTGGAAATAAAAAGGAAAGACACGAGAACGAGTTATAAACACGAGAACGAGTTATAAACATAAGTCAAAAGAGAACAGGTAACAATTAACAACAATGCAACTTAGGGGGAGTAACAGTCAAGAATAAAACGAAATAGAAAGGCAAAACATGACCAAAACATGAGCATCATAACAACAAGAAAAGGCAGGACAACAACTCAGCCAGGATGAGAAGATTAAGGTCCAGAGGAATCCATGGCGGTAGCTTTGTGTGCATCGATGAAGCTCTGCAGTCGTACTGGATCTTCATAGGTAGTTGTCTTGTTGTTGTAGGTGACCTTAAACAGGCAAGGATGATACAAGCCATAACGAGCACCCATGGAGCGAAGGACGTCTCTCATGCCTAGGAAAGCCTTTTGACGATTGGCAGTCACCTTTGCGTAGTCCTGAGCTCAGAACAAAGAGGAGCCAGACCATGTTAATTTTGGAGAGGCCTTGGCAGCCGCAAGAACCTTCAGAAGATCAGTATAATCCAGAAAATAAAGGATGACACCTCTTGGTCTTTGTGACATGGAAGCAGATGTAGGTAAGCAACCTAGTCGATGAGCACGCTGAATGTTAAGAGTTGTACCCTCTGGTAGGTGAAGCAATGTAGGAAGGAAGGACTTGAAGAAAGTGATGGAGTCCGAGCCCTCAAGACCTTCCACCAGGCCATAAAGGCGGATGTTGTTCCTCCTATTCCTATTTTCCAACTCCTCCACCTGCTTCTGAAGGGCGTCCACCTGTGAGGTTAGATGGGAGACCTTGGTGTGAGTTTCCTGAAATGAGACAATGGATTGTTCGACGGAAGAAACTCTTGTTTCAATTTGTGACCAATTGTCCGTAAGAGCCTGAAGCTTGACATTAGTTTCCTCCATGAAGGGACGCAAGGTCCCGATTTCCTCCAAGAAAGGGCAAAAAGATCTTATCTCTTTTATCAAGAGTTCCATTGAGACAGGCGTAGACTGTTTGAGGAGTGAAGGAGGATCTTATTTTAGTCTTTTGGTGTTAGATTTCCCCAGTGTAGACTGAGGAGGTTCCATGGCACAGTCAGAGCCAGACGAAGTGAGAGAGTCCTCCAATTTAGAAAAAGCTGAAAATACTTTAGAGTTTTTCACAAATGCCACCTTTGTCGGCATTTTGGAAGGTAGACGCGACATAGATTTAAGTCGTCCCATAAGAAACAGATGAGAATGGAACAAACTACGCAGCGTGCGATATCAACGCTGCATGGTGGACATGGATACAAGGAGGCATGAGAGAGCTGCAAAAGGAACCTCTGGAGAAAGGAGGTAGGCAGTATGGTCGTTGAGAGGAATCACGTGTTGAAAATGTCAGGCATAGAGTGAAAATGGGCAACTGACAGGAAAGAGTCCGAGACCAGCAGATGAAAATTGTGGTACTACACAGAGTATGAGGACGCCATTAATGGGTGCATCTTCATAAGTAAACGTGCACAGTTAAACACAAAAAAACGCATAATGGAGGTGAAAAACGGCTCCTAGGCAGAAAGATGTGCAAGGTACCATGAAGCTGAAGAGAAGAAAATAGTACTCCTGAAGGCATCAGAATCATAATCTACGCAGACGCCAAATAAGAGCTTACCACCATGCGTAGAGCCGCAGACATCACATATCATAACACCGCAAGGTCAGAGACATCGGTGGCTAATGACAAGTGAACAAGAAGCTGTGACTACTGGTGCATAAACTCGCATGCAATCCTCCAGAAAAGAGCAGGATAATATTGATGGAAGCATAAAAGGGCGAGTAAAAATGAACAATGAGGCAACGATAAGTCCCCTCACATTAGAAGCGGCGAGCCAGATATAAACCAAGGGATAAATCTTGATAGCTCCCCGTACCTCAATATCCAGTAAGGTGAATGTAGGTTAAGTGGCAGGGCAGAAGCGTGACGTCAGAGTATAAGACCGAGTAGCAAATCACCCAGTTAAAAAACAACTGACAGCCAATGCTCTGCAATAGTTTATGAAGAAAAGGCAGCTGCCCTTGATCCCAGACACGTCTACACCATACCGGTAAAAACGACGTGAAGGAATGTCAGAAGCCTCACACAACGGTGGTCGGAAGTGTAGGAATAAATCAGCTGGTCACGTTGAAACTGAGGTAAGGAGATAACTTGTAGGCCGTAGAGAGAAACATGTGGAAAATCCAGAAGGGAGGCGAAGGCTGTCTCAGAAAGAACCACATGAGGCGGCAGGGAAGGCTAGAAGGGCGCGACGTCACAAAATGGCGGCCGCGCCGGTACCTGAAGTGGAGCTGTGCATTACGGCAAATTCCTCAGTCCCAGGGCATCTCAGTGAAGATTGAGCGGTCGCGCCAACATCCAGGGGTGTTCCGACGCTGGTGGAAGCCTTCCAGCAGAAAAAGAGGAGCTGTTGGTGGTACGTCTCATGAAGCTTCAGCAGAGCCTCACACGGGCGCCGCCATTGCCATCGGGTGCCAAGCCACGCCCCCCCCCGCTTCCTGACTTCTACTAAACAATCCAATGGGCGTGTGGCGCAAGGAACAAGCCGAACGTGGTTTTGTTTTTAAATAAGTGATTTTGCCAAATTCATCCGCACCCTAGCTTCGGGACAACCTTGTGGAGAACGCCTACAGGGAAAACAGAAATCGGCATAGTGTTTAGGTTACAAACTGTTTTTAGATTCCCTGAGAACCGGCCTCAGAGAGATTTGTGGATTCATCTCAATCCCCTAAAAATCTCTTCGGGCACTTTAGACCTAATACCAGTTTGCGTCAAAACATTCTGAAAGAAATTGTTATTTACGCACTGAAAAGTTAAATGGAGAGCGTCAATTGTGAGTCACATGACCGGACATTTTTATGAGCGCTGAAGCTGTTGTTGCCTCGAGCAGCAGGGTGTTGCTGTCCCCCAAAAAAGTGCATATCAATATCCCTGGCTTCTCTCTTGTTCTTTGTTTCAATATGGCTAACTTTTTGCAGACTTGACAGGCATGAACCCTACCTTCGCATGCGGGAGTGTTGGGCTCACGTTTTGCATCATTAATCACGCACAAGAAGTGAAACTTCTTTGCAGCGCCACAGCGCCAAGTCTGTCTAATTTTTGCCTTGAAATGCGGCGTATGGCGAAGTAAACTTATGTCATTGGTGGCACACAATGGTCCAGCACACTAACAGATAGCAATATCAAGTATTTCAAAATTAATAACTGTTTTCCAGATTGATGGAAACAATGATTCAGTGGAGTTTGTAGATCATTCTTTATTTCTTTTCTTCAAATAAAAAGCTCTTGCCGTAGCCGATGGGACCATCCATGCCGAAACTGTGGCGCTGACGAGAAAACTTTCAAGGTTCACAATTTTGAGCCAATACATAATTGTGGGAGCAGGAATTGATACGGCATCCTCACCCAAATCCAGGGCGCCGGAGCGCGACACCTATAACAAAGGGATCCTTGTTACTTACACTAAGAGGTGTTGCCAAGGTTCACGGACACTTCAAGGTGAAATGAAAAATTGGAAATAATACAACTGAACAAACAGGGAGACTAGGAGTAGGATTACGAAACCGCTTGGTCCACTGGGGCACCGACTGAGGAACCCTCACACGCTACGGACAACTGCCCACGGCTATCTCTTTCTCTTTTTTCGTAACTTTGGAGGATCCACGTACGCGTTACCGGATGTACTTTTATCTCGCCCTGAAGAAACTCCCTGGTAGGAAGTGAAACACGTTGGCTGATTGTTTTGCTAATTACAGTTTGACTGTTTTTTTAAAAAGAATGAACTTTACTAAATAAAGGACTTTTCTTACATATCAAATTCTACATCTTTCTTGGACTTTTTATATGTGCGCCCCCACATAAGCTAACAAACTACCCATGATCTGGGAAACACAGCGACGCCAATTAGCAGCTGACGTCGAGGGTGGCTGCACATAAACTTACAAATATCTGGAACTGGGTTCAAGGTGCGGCATCGTAGGGTCCGCTGCTACAATTTTTGTGTACATCGGTTGTCAATATATATATATATCCCTTTCAGTGCTCAACTTGTTTCTGCCCATTAACGGTTCCCAACAGGGGTTCCAGGGCATTCGTCAGGACCCAAAATCATAGTCACTCTGTAAACAGTGTAAAAAAATATTAAACATAAATTATACTGGCCAGGCAGAGGTCCACCATTGTCAGAGTTGTAGGTAAAACGAAGTCCACCTCTAGCCACTAGGCATGACCAGAAACGTCCAACCGATCCCGTTGATGCAGAAAAGTCATGAATGTTCCGGCAAGGGTGGGACATCCATGACTTTTCTGCACTAGACTTCAGACCTCTGCCTGGCCATTATAATTTATATTTGGTATTTTTTACATTGTTTACTGAGTGACAATGATTTTGATTCTTGAGAAATGCCCTGGATTCCCAGTTGGTGACCGTTGACGGGCAGAAACATGTTGACAGCTGAGAGGGGGGTATATATATATATATATATATATATATATATATATATATATATATATATATATATATATATATATATATATATATATATATATATATATATATATATATATATATATATATATATATATATATATATACATATATGCAAAGTTCACAAGTTACCCAAGGCGGGGCGCACTCCCTAATCAGCACTCTCCAAGTAGAGGGTGAACCAGGCACAGCCGGCGTCCACAGAGCCTGACGCGTTTCGGGCATCTGCCCTTCCTCATAGGCTCTCTGCTCCCCAAATGACCACCATCGACAAGAGCACCAGTATTTCTCCCATCTTTATTAGGCACTACAGATCAGGTGAGTCTACAAAATCAAAGTGCAATCTGGGACTGGTAGTCCTTCACGCTAAAACCCCAGTGGGCTCGGTGGCAGTCATCCGGCAAAATAGTCCATAATCACGGGTGTGTCTTGATGTAAACCCTCGTTCAAATCTTGTGCCGAAAGATCAAACCACTGAATCAACCCTCAGCAGTGGAACCGCCCGATTCAGCGGCGGTGCGCCCCCGGCTGGATCAGCCGTAATATGCAAAGTTCACAAGTTACCCAAGGTGGGGCGCACTCCCTAATCAGCACTCTCCAAGTAGAGGGAGAACCAGGCACAGCCGGCGTCCGCAGAGCCTGACGCGTTTCGGGCATCCGCCCTTCCTCATAGGCTCTCTGCTCCCCAAATGACCACCATCGAGAAGAGCACCAGTATTTCTCCCATCTTTATTAGGCACTACAGATCAGGTGAGTCTGCAAAATCAAAGTGCAATCTGGGACTGGTAGTCCTTCACGCTAAAACGCCAGTGGGCTCGGTGGTAGTCATCCGGCAAAATAGTCCATAATCACGGGTGTGTCTTGATGTAAACCCTCGTTCAAATCTTGTGCCGAAAGATCAAACCACTGAATCAACCCTCAGCAGTGGAACCGCCCGATTCAGCGGCGGTGCGCCCCCGGCTGGATCAGCCGTAATATGCAAAGTTCACAAGTTACCCAAGGTGGGGCGCACTCCCTAATCAGCACTCTCCAAGTAGAGGGAGAACCAGGCACAGCCGGCGTCCGCAGAGTCTGACGCGTTTCGGGCATCGGGTATCCGCCCTTCCTCATAGGCACTCTGCTATTGTTTACGGACTACCAGTCCCATAATGCTTTGCTAAGAGGTTACTCACCTGAAAGTGATTGATGCAATAATAAAATGGGGAATACGACTGGTATCTGTTTGCTGGCATTCATTTTGGAGCAGAAAGCCTTTGAGAAAGGGAGGATTCCTGAAACGCGTCAGGCTCTGCTAACACCGGTGGCGATTGGTCCTCCCCCATTTGCTGAACGTGCTGATTGTGAGTGCGCCCCGCGCTTTGGGTGAACTGTGGACCTTAATATATAGATCATGTGATCAAGCCTTTTTTGGAGGCGAAACGCGTCATGGCAGATTGCTGGCACGATTTTGCACGAATAAAGCACTAAGGATCTCAGCACGAAATGGTGGTTTCACTCTACGTTATTTGGTCTCCGCGGGAATAGGGGACATGGTGAATGGCGTTTTCCTGCATATATATATATATATATATATATATTACGAACACCGGAATCCCTCAGTCCTCGGGATACACCATTAACGAGAGCACACAGAGCCAGTATCTCGTGGTTCAGCCAAATTTATTCGGATTTCTCTGCGAAAACAATAAGCTCACAAACGCGTTTCGGCGTTCCCGCCTTCGTCAGTGTGAGCGCGCGTTTGGTAATTCACCATTTTTAAACACCACCACAGTGATCATCTATCACGTGTCAATTAATCAACAACACAAAGGAAGGCACATCAGGTTCGCCGGAATTTTCACGGCGGCCATCTTATAGTGGTAAAGCAAAGCAATATATACAGCCAAATTATAGCATCATATGACAATCAAATTATTCATGTGTTAGATTCCACTTATTTACAAGTCAATTCAAAAAGTAATTTAAATTCATTCATTCTCTTTGAATACTTTTCGACTCATGATATGCATTATATTATATGTCTCACATAAGTGAATTAAATGCACCTTAGGTGCCTTCTCAGCTTATATAGAACCATGCATCGGTATAATCAGGAAAGGTTCACACACGAGGTTTTCTCCATGCGTAACCTGCACCGTTATCCTGCCCTGAATGGGCTACAAATCATAAAAAATTCATTCAGAAAAATACATTTCACAGTGTAATGGGGAGAAGTAGACATTCCTCAGTTTAACATGCATCACATCCAGGATCCAAAATTTCAAGAAAACAACACCTAGAGTAGGGTGGGGTGATTAGATGTGTGTCCACATCTCCTCCTCATTATTCATCCCACCCGGGGCCTTGGTCTGAAGCTGGATAATGAATCTTGATTCCAAGGTCCTCAATTTCTTCACCCAATTGCCCCCTCTCTCTGTTCTGACCAACTGATCCAGTATAAAATATGTCAGTAAATTACTGTTGCTATGGTGTTTCTGCTCGAAATGGCGAGCTACAGGATAATTGGGGTCTTTCGTTGTGATAGCCCTCATGTGCTCCAAGACCCTCAATTTCGTAGCTTTTATGGTACTGCCTATGTATTTCAGTCCACAAGGACAGATCAAGCAGTACACTGTGTAGTCAGAGTTACAGTTAAGTAATTTGGTGATCTTACTCTTGGTTTTCTTTCCTGGAATGTGATATTCCTTCACTTTCTGAGAATTTTTACAGGCCTTACACTTCATACAGGGATAGAAGCCAGAAACAGCACTTTTTTTCTTTCTCTTTTTCTCATAATGGCTATTCACCAAGAAATCTTTAAAGGAATTTCCCTTCCTATAGGTGACAAGGGGATAGTCAGATACAAATTTACCAATTACAGGGTCTGCTTTCAGAATCCTCCAGTTCTTCCTTAATATATTAAAAATTTCTGGGGATTTATCTGAAAAGTCCGTGATTAGTCGGATCTTAGAATCTCGAGGTTTGACCGTATCCCTTAATAGGTCGCTCCTCTCAAATTGGTCGCTTCTCATTTCGGCTCTATCTAAAATCCCTTGCCCATAGCCTCTCTGTTTGAATCTCTCTCGTGCCTGTTCCTTTGCTACTCCGAACTCCTGTGTGGTGGAGCAGTTGCGTTTCAAACGCAATAGCTCCCCCAGGGGAATGTTGTTAATGACACTGCGCGGATGGTAGCTCTGTGAGTGTAGTATAGAATTACCCGCAGTGGGTTTTCTATATACCGCAGTTTGTATGGATTTGTTCTCCACATAGACCCGAAGGTCCAGGTAGAATACCTCACTCTTGCTAATATTACTGGTGAATTGTAAATTCAAACTGTTCTTATTTAAGTCAGCAATATATCTCTCAGCTTCCGACTGTGGACCACGCCACACCAAAAAGAGATCATCGATGTAGCGGGTCCACAGAACGATGTTATTCATCCACTTTTCATTTTCCCCCGCCCAGGCCACGTGCTTCTCCCACCAGCCCACGAATAAATTCGCGTAGCTGGGGGCGAAGCACGTGCCCATCGCGGTCCCCTGCAATTGTAGATACAATTTACCTGCAAACAAAAAAATATTGTTACGCAAGCAGAAGTTCGTGAATTCAATCAGCATATTGTTATGGCTTCGAAATTTGATCGGTCTATTGTCCAAAAAACTCCTCATTGCCAGTAAACCATCCTCATGCCTAATGGAAGTGTACAGACTGGCAATGTCTAATGTTATTAGGACCATGTCCTCTTCCCATTCGACACCCTGTATAATTCTGAGAAAGTCTTTCGTATCTTTAAGATACGAGCTAAGATCTTTGACAAATGGGGCAATGAAAGTATCGATGTAACTAGAGGTTCTTTCTAACAAACTCTCTTTCGCAGACACTATCGGTCTACCAGGAGGCCAAATCTTGCTCTTGTGAACCTTCGGTAAATGATAAAATGTTGCAATTTGTGGATGTTCACATTTGAGATTTTCCCAGTCCTTTAAATCCAATATTCCTTCATCTTTCCATTTTCCAATCATATCATGGAAGGTCTTGATACTCTCAGTGTATTTCTCTCTTTTGATCTCAATATAGTGCTCTTTCTTTTTCAATTGTGAGAGTGCCTCATCCTCATATTGAGTACGATTCAGTATAACAATGTTCCCACCTTTGTCGCTGGGTTTGAAGACGATATTGTCATCTTCCCTTAAGTTCTGAATGGTGGCCCAATCCTCCTTGCTCAGATTCCTCCTTTTCCAATTGAATGGTTCAGACTGTAAACATTTCAATTCTTCAATAACTATTTCTTGAAAAGTGTCTATTCCATCATGGGGTGTTCGTGGGTTTATCTTCGATTTGATCGTCATCTCACTCTTACAACCCTGTTGGATTATTCCACATTCTTGCAATGTTTGTGTGGGTTGTATCTCCCAGTCCTGGGAATGACTAGTTTCAATCAGAGTTTGTGCCACAGCTATGGCTTGAAAATCTTTGCCAGTTAATGTTGCGAGTGGGTCACTGTCACCAACTGCACCTACTACATCTTTGGTGTCGGTCTTGGGATTTAGAGTATGTATTTTATGTAACTTCATCTTCCTGATAAACCTGAATAAGTCAATCCGTGTCTGAGTGTAATCGTACATTGGGGTAGGACAAAAAGATAATCCTAATTGCAATAAACCCTCCTCCTTCGACGTTAGTGCGCGATCTGACAAGTTGATGATGGTGTTGGTTTTTGGAAGTGTCGAGATCATTTCCAATTCTTGCCTCGGGCACTCCTTGTCACTACGAGGGTGGATCTGCCTTGTACTCCCCCGCTTACCCCTCCTCGTTTTCCTTTTGGGGTTCTTGGTGGGTGAGTGGTGGCCGCAGGTCGTTGTCTGAGCCCCCTTATCACTTCGTACTCCTCGAAAAAAGGATCAGCCTCTGGGGTTGCTCCAGTTGTTGTAGGAGGATCCTCACCTCCTTCCGCACCCTTTATCGACTCGTCGCCTGAGACTTCTGATTCCTCAGTGCTTACTGGGGTTCGATTTCTTGATCTCTCTTGTTGGAGTGTTTTTCTAGGGGCGTCGTACTTTCGCGCAAATGTCAGAATTCTTCCATTCAAGTAATCTTTCTCGTCGCGAATGAATTTCGATTGCTTCCTCAATTTAATTGTGTTCTCATAATCGATCAATCGTTTCTTCATCAGATCTCGTAACTCCTCACATATATATATATATACATGTATATTGCACCAACTCCTTCGTGAACTTCTTCGTGAAAAGAACGAAAGAACCGAGCCCAAACTCCGTTTTGCATGTGAAAGGGTTTATTCAATCATAAATCGGCAATCCTGCCCGACGCATTTCGGAGCCCAGATCCTTGATCACAGCTCCCAGCATACACTAGATAGAGTTAGTAAGGCAGCAGGATCAAATGTTGTTCAAGTGAGCGCTGAGATTGCCATGCAAAGGGGGGCGTGTGTAGCAGCTGGTGACCCCATAATTACCAGTGTCCGAGGCTCCCTCAGGTCCCCAACGTCCAAGCGCCAAGCAATGGAACAAACCGGGCCGTGAAGCGGGAGGGAATCAACCCGCCTCCCCATGAAGTCATGGGCTGCCACTGATAGTGGCCACTTGCTTGGCCAGTTGCTGAGGCGGTCCTGGGAACAATCAATACCTTGATTTGAACACTCTTTGCCAGCAAAGTCTCTGGATGCTCGAAGGACAGATCCTTGTACCGCGCTCCTGGCAGATGCAGAAATATCACCACTCGACCACTTGCATTTGAAGTAATCCAAGGACCCAGCGGGGAACATTGAGGGAGCCCTTTATTCACAGGTTGATACAGCAGAATGCATTTCGGCAGTCTCGCCTTCCTCAGATGCTGTTTAACACCGGATGTCACCTCCTCTAACCTTTGAATAAGCGTGGGTGCTCCCATTCGTGGGAGTTCAGCTGGTCCTGTTGCGGTCCGGTCAACTGCAGTCTAATGTACGATGACAGCTCCCAGCGTACACTAGATAGAGTTAGTAAGGCAGCCAAGAAGCCAAGATACATGAGCAAGCATAACACCAAAACCTACTGACGACAACGTGAGACACTTAGGGGCATATTTTTGACAAAATGTCGGAGCGCAGAACTGTGCCAAATTTGTCAGCTCACCCGCTGACATTTTCAAAATGTAGGGATGTGTTCTATACACAAGATGGTGGTGCACCCCTTTGTTTTCCCTAGTGCTGGCACTAGATTTAGCTGCCTAGCGCCAACACAGGCACCTTTGCACCATAGTGCAGGGGGGCTCCCGTTGCAGGGAATGATTGTTTATGTGCAGGAAGGTACCACTTCCTGCTTATAAATAATCATTAAAGGCAATTTGTTACTTTTATGTGTTCCTCAAAAAGAATAGAATAAGAAAATCATCAATATTTAATGATTGTTTATGTGCAGGATGTGACACCTTCCTGCACATAATCAATCTTTAATGGCACGTTGCTCTTTCTATTTGTGCTTCAGAATGCAGCACAGATAGAAAAAGCAAAAACAAGGAGAAATAAAAGTATTTCTCCTCATTTCACCGTTCTAACACCTGCTCTTGCTTTTGCAGCTGCCTCAGATTTACACCCCTTGCAAATCTAAGGCAGCGTCGAAAGCAATGGGTGTTGTGGTATAATGCCCACAGCAACACCCATTGCATGCCCATTTCAAGCTTAGTGATGCATGTGGCCTTATTTACAAGGTGGCGTTAAGCCACAAAAAGTGACTTATCGCCGCTTTGTAAATATGGAGAACAGTATATCCTCACCAAAATGTCACTAAAAGTGAAGTTCTGGTGGTGATATCCCCTTGTAAATATGCCCCTGAGTTTCAGACCAGTGGTTTCCAGATCTCAAGCTCACATTTTACGTGGCTGCATGGCAGCACTGACTGGGTTACTGTTTGAATAATAATTACAACGCTGCCATACTGGCCATAACTGTGTGTGGTGTGAGAATTACAAGTCCTCTGCTGGTTTAGTGCACACCACTATCCATTCTGCCTCCTGTAGTTTAAATGTCTCCATTCAAAGTACAAGACTGCGAGCACCAGAATGTAAATAATGTGGGATAAAAGCACAAAGAGCTGTCATCTGGCACCATGTCACTCGGGGTACACTCAGTCAGTCCTGCTTGTTAACCAGAACCCCAAGCATGCTGGGACTTGTATTTTTAACTTATGATTTTAAGAATGAATCATCGCTAGGCACAGAATGCTGAGTTCTGTTGATTGAAAAACGAGGATTGGCAGCAAGTCATGCTGGTGAAAACGAGCCAGTGGACAGAAAATGCAATACTGCCTAATCCTCTCACTCATGCGACAAGTTGTGCTCTTTAGTAAACCTCTGCATTGTGATGAACTAGAACTATAGTCTCTCAGTGGCCTGCACATGCCTGCAGCAATTTTGTTAACCAATCCTATCCAAAAATTCTTTATTTCGGCCTTTTAGACCATAAAAGATACAATAAAACCATTCAGCATAAAAACATCCACATACAATAAAAAGACGCTAATGTACATTTCTTAAAAAATCATTTTCTAAGAGAAACTGGATGAGGGTAGGAGTTGACATTACAATTCATATTAGTGTTAATCTTTTACTAATTTTCTCCTTATCTGCCACATAGCCATTATAAACTTTGCAACTGCAAAGACTATGTGGGGTGGTACTTGTTTTCAGAATTCTATATGAATGTAGGTGGTCCCTTATGCCCAAATTCCTACATAATGGCGCTAGCCAATATTTCCTTGGTCTATTGTAAGCTGGGCAGAAAAACAGGACGTGAATCTCCTCCTCATCGTGATTACTACACCCTGGACAGATTTTATTGGCCCTCATTGTCCATTTACAAGTAAAGGTTTTGATGGGCAGGGTGCCTAACCTCCATTGGATAAACAGTTTCCTTGATAAAATGGGTAAAATGATGTCCATAAAATCTTCGAATTGATAAGAATTTTTGGAGTCCAAGAATTGTTCCGTTAAAATGCCATTATTGGGTGCGCACACCAGAGAAACTAGACTTTTCTCCCTGGATATTTCAACCAATCTTTTGCGAGGGACCCTTTGACAGCCTTGTTCAGGAGACTCCCATAGCTCGGGGAGTCCCAGACGGTACAATTCTCTCTTTATAAAGGCCAGCCACGGGATGCTATCACGCTGGTTCAGATTTATTACATGAATAAGGTCTTGCCTATAATGTACAAGCTCGCCGGTGGTCCATAGCCTGTGCCAAAATCTTAACGGTTTTAGTTCCAAGTCCTCGCCTATCGAGGGGAGACCCACATCTAATCTTAAGGGGAGCAGGGGTGTGCCACGGGGGAGGGCCAGGAGACGCCTGAGGAAGTTGTTTTCTACTCTAACAAGTTCTGGCCCAGCTTTATACCCCCATAACTCACTACCATAAGAAGCAGCCGCTTTTGCTTGGGTTTTATACATCTCTACAGCCGGGCTGATGGGTTTGAAGGTGGAAGTGTTTGCAACCCTCAAAATCGCCCCCGACAATTGGGACAACTTTAACCGGGATCTAGCTATCTGGGGGGCCCAAGATAAGTTCTCATGTAGGGTTACCCCCAGATACTGGAACGTTTTTACCCTTTCCAGTCTTGCAGAACCCAGTGTTGGATTTGGTCTGGTTTTGGGGGAGGGGTTGAATATCATGAATTTGGTCTTTTCTGTATTGATCTCTAGACCATGTTGTCTACAGAAAAGACCAAACCCATCTAATATCCGTTGGATCCCCATCGGGGTTTTGGAAAGCAGGAGGGTATCGTCGGCAAACATGATAGCCGGTACCCTCCTGCCTGCCAACAAGGGAGCGTCATTGTGTGTGACATTGTCGAGATGGAATATGACACTGTTAACGAAAAGGCAAAACAGGGTTGGCGCCAAAACGCAACCCTGTCTTACCCCTCTTAGAACCGGAAACCTAGACGACAATGCTCCATCCCTCCCACACCTAACCTGAGCAAAGTTGCTGTCATGGAGCCTAATTATGGCATGTAGTAGATGGGTAGGAACACCCAGCTCCTTTAGGACCTCCCATAGTTTCTTGCGGGGAACCTGATCAAAGGCGGACCTCAGGTCCACGAACACCATGTACAGCCTCCCTCCCTCTATCCTCACAGTTTTCCAGTAGAGGAGAACAAGACGGAAAATCTGATCCATGGTGGACGCGTTTTTCCTGAAGCCCGCCTGAAGAGGACTCAGGATTTCGTTTTTCTGCATCCAGTCTAGAAGGTGGTCCAGAAGAAGACGAGAGTATAATTTTTAGGGAACATCTATAAGGCTGATCGGCCTGTAGTTGGCTGGGAGCAGAGGAGAGCCCTTTTTGAAGATAGGTACTATTTCTGCCCCAGCCAAGTACAGGGGATCTCCATACCTCCCGCGATGGAATTAAAGAGGATAAGGAGGTACGGACCCCAGATCTCTGGATGATGTCTAAAAAGGTCTCCAGGCAATCTGTCGAGTCCCGGGGCCTTCCCCAACGCCAGTCTCTCTATTGCACTAACTACCTCACCCAGAGTAAATTCTAGTCCAACTACAGGGTCAGGTAAGATATCAGTGTCCACATCATTAGCAAATTCAGGGGTATCTTGGTACAATTTGCTAAAGTGGGCTTCCAAGACGGGAGCTGCTATGTTTGGCTCCACTGCAGTTTTTAGTTCTCCTGAGCCGGTATTAACCAAGGACCAAAATTTTCTAGAATCCCTCGCTTCTAGTGCTAGGGAAAGGTCCTGCCATCTGTTCCAATCCCAATCAGATTTTGCTTGTTCCATGGCTTCCCTGTATTTCCGCCTGAGCTTAGCTACCTTACCCTTATTAGTACCTGCTTTTATTGCGGCTATTATCTCTGTCTTTATGTTTTTACAGGAGGAATTGTACCAAGTTGAGGTTCGAGTCTTTTTCTTCCTCGGCACTGCAACCGGGTAAAAGACCTCTGCTAGGGTCCCCACTAGGTCTATATGGATTTGGGCAAGTTTCTCGTTAAAATCTGGGGGTCTAGGCTGGTTGATTAATCCGTCCATTTCATTTAGCTTCGGAAGTGCTAATTCATAAATTTTCCTTATACTCTCTTTTGAATTTACCAAATTCCCCCATCTTACCCTACGTCTGTTGGAACTAAGAACCAGATTCCCTGGGTCTTCGCTGGAATCGGTGGATAATGACCCAGCAGCAGGTGAGGGGTGCACCATATCTAATAGGAGTGCGTTATGATCACTATCTGTTCTTTCAATAACCCTAAAATCCTGTACCTTGGACCACAGGCCTGTGTCTACAAAAATGTAGTCCAGGCGCGATTCATGGTCCTTTCTATTGAAGGTGCATGATGAAGGGGTGTGAGAAGGAGTACGCCCATTACAAGCCCTTAGCGCAACATTTAGTGTTATGGACATAATTTGCACTGCGAGAGGGGACCAAGATTTCGGATGAGGCGACTGACATGGCGGGACCCCCCAGTAATCGTCTTCATCAGTTAGGGCACCCTCCTTCAGACCTTCCAAGGTTTCAAAATGACAATTAAAATCTCCGCCCATCACTATCTTACAGTCATTGGGGAGTTGACCCAGGAATGACGCAAGATCGTCAAGTGTAAGAGATTCCATGGACGCACTAACTGGGCAAGAGTAGACGTTAATGATTGCCAATTGAAGGCATTAGGCCATTTAAGTAGAACACACTGTATGACCTGCGAAAAAGTAGGTACATTCTCCGCATTACACCCAATATGACTGACTACCCAGACCGCCAACCCACCTGAAGGCCTCCCTTTACCACTTCACTTAGCTTTAATTTCAAAGATTGCATATCCTGCTCTACACAGGGGTTCCCTGGCCCAGGTCTCTTGAAAGAGACAAATGTCGCTGCTGCCTACTAAGGAATCCCAGTCATTTGTAACTAGTTTATTGGCAATACCCGCCACATTCCAGGAGAGGACCTTCAAGGTTCCAGCTGGGGTCTTTGATCCCAACCCCCTGGTTACCTCAGGTACAGTGTCCAACGGTGCAACTTCAGGCCCTTGCAGTGTTGTTACCAAGGTGGATGGAACTAAGGGTGCTAAATTAGGATCAGGTGGGCTCGGAAGTAAGTTTTTCGATTGGCCCCGGGGGCTGGTAGAGATTAAGCCCTCCCGGGGGATACATCAGGGTCTCGAATGGTGGTATCGATTGCGCCCCTCCCTGTCCCCTTCAAGGCAACTGAATCTGTTGGGATGTACATAGTTGCCGTGAACAGGAATATCATTGCGCGTGGGCCTGTATCTTGACCCATCTCCTTCTGATGTTCACGCCTAAAATCAGATATGTGAGATTGGGTGGCCAGTCTATTTCTGTTCAAGCAGCCCGATCTTGGAACGCCCTGCCGCTCTCTTTGCGAGCATCAGCCACTCTGACAGAATTTAAGAAGGGGTTAAAAACCTACCTTTTCAAACTCAGTATCTAGTTGCTTTTCTTCTCCCTCTGGTTTGGCTCTGTTGTAGTTCACATATCGCGCCAGGATACTCTGTAGTAGCAGAGCGCGTTATAAAATATTTTATACATACATACATACATACATACATCAACAGCAAAACCCACCCTTGTCCAACCATCGTCCCTCCTCATAGTCAAGTCTCTTACATTAGGGTAGAAGAAGGACAGAGGGACCAATTCTATCGATGTGTTTCCAGATCTCCCAAGCCAGTTACAAATGTACGTAGCAACCTGTGGACTCCTAAAGCTTACAATTATACAATCCCCCACACTTTTCTTAACAGTGTGCCCAACCCATGGGACCCTTCTAACCATAAGTACTTCCCCTCTGAGGTTAGGTGGTAAGGGCCTTTGAACATTTAACCAGCTAATAACTTTGTTGCGTAGGGAATCATAAGATTCCTCCACGTTGCTGGAAAGCTCCGGTACCCCCATCAGAATCACAGTATAGACCGCCGCTTCAGGGGGCAGATTAACTGCTTTTCGTCGGTTGAAGGAGCTAGCTGACCAATTTGGGCAGCTAGCTATTTCATTATATGGTTTTTTCTGTCCAGATGAACTGGCCGAAGCAGGAGGCTTCGACCTCCTGGCAGTTAGTACCGGTGGCAGTTGCCTTGGAAGGGGTACAGGGGCAGGTTGTATTGGGGGAGGGACTGTGATGGTATTCTCCCGGGAAGGAGCTATTGATAGAATAGGAGCCGCAGTAGCTATAGCAGTAGGGGAGGGAGAAATCCCAACATTAGCCCCGTTAGCTCTGTGTATGCGTACTCGCAACCCTTGCTGGTCGCCACCGCTACCACTTGATCTTTCTAAAGCTAAAAGTCTGGCCTCAATAGAGTCTAGTTTCAGGGAGAGAGGATCCAGAAGATTTTTGAAAATATCAGTAAGTGAGCAGATGATATGCTCTGAGGTGTTAGAAGGACCCTCTCCAAAGAAAAATGGGCCGGTGTGCGTGAGTATAGGGTTGGAGATGAGTGGTAAAGGACTCGCCGTTTCCATGACGTTCCCTATGACTGAAGATCCGGGTGCGTCCGTACAATCTTTGGTAGTGTTCGTTGTGCGGTCAACTTTAGCCCTTTTGGCACCTTTCGGCACCTTTCGGCTTCCCAGATCTTTTCCTTTTCGGTACAACAACTTCTCTATCACCCATATGTTCTATTACCGTCAAACTGTCCCCCAGAGCCCTAGGAGAGACTAACTCTACAATAGGGGAAGATTCCACCTCATCGGTGATGAGTACTGAGTCTCTATCCCTATGTGAGTTAGATGGTGTCCTTAGCTGTTGTAGAACAGACTCTATGGTTTGATCAATACTGTCCATAAGTGATAAGTGCGTGGCATCAAGCAATAGTGATGGTCTAACATTGGATAAAGACCCCGGAGAAGCCAGGTGCGAGCTTTCTATACCTTCAGCAATTTGCTTTTCTAACACTGTGAGACCCTTATTTACCACTGTATTAGCCCTTGCAAGAAAGTTGTCCAAAGTACCTGAGACCATGGAAGCAGCCTTGCTTCTTGTTTCTCTTGTAGCCATTGTATAGAGTCCAAACCTCTAGGTAGCCAAGCGGGCAGGTACAGAAAACCTGAGAAGCGAATCGTTAGGGGGGTGGCCCGGTCCGGTCTCTGCTGTTCTCTAACGGCCTTAAACAGCCCGCCCTTTGCCCGGGCTTAGCCCGGCGCACGCCAGCGCGCGTTCCGCGATGCGCGACCAAGGGAGTGATCTTATACCCTATTACCCCCAGGGGCGTGGCCAAACGGGAAGAGTCACCAGGTGCGGCTGGTCAGCACGCCGCTTGGGGTCCTGGGACTCGCAGTCCCGCTGCTGCGCCGGGTCTTCTCCGCCCACGTAAATCCTGCAACCAAGTTCCTCCACAGATAAGGGACAAACACTCCTTTCAACTCCCCACAACTTCGAGCGGCACCCGCGAGTCGCGGTCTTGAGCGCCCAGAGGGAGGGGCGCGGCCAAACGGGAAGAATCACCAGGTGCGGCTGGTCAGCACGCCGCTTGGGGTCCTGGGACTCGCAGTTCCGCCCACGTAAATCCTGCAACCAAGTTCCTCCACAGATAAGGGACAAACACTCCTCTCAGCTCCCCACAACTTCGAGTGTTAACCTTCTCAGCTATCTTACGGTATGGCAAGATGATGTTTGCCAGATGGTTCCATGTCACCAAGGAGCCAGTGCTCCAGTAGTGGACTTTCATTTAACAACTCAATGCATTCTGGGAGTTGTACTGTCTCTAGGTTCATTCCAGCTGAGCCAATTCTTAAGTATGGCTCGTTTAGGCTAAGTGCCCGAGCTACAAAGGCTGACTTTCAGCATAGATTCATTCTCACTCATTTGTATGGCTGGTGATATCTAAGGGCCCGTGTGAACGCCTACAAAAGGCAACTCAGTGCAGCTCCAGTCCTCTCAGTTGCATATGGCTGGTTATGTCTAAAGGCTCATGTTAACTGCTCAAAGGCTGACGTTCAGGACAGCTTCATTCCTCCCCGATGCGCATGGCTGCTTACTTCTAAGGTTCCATGTTAACTATTTCGAAGGTTAACTTTTATAGCAGCTTCACTCCTCTCTGGTGCATATGGCTGGTTATGTCTAAGATGATGACCCGTATTCTACTAATATGTCCTGTGAATGACCCCTTGATACGATTTGGAATACCACTGACAACCAACTTGCCAATAGAAACTTTCATTTATTGTCCTATAAGTGCAGGAATTCTTCTGCTCTTTCGCAGACTTCCGAGTTTCTCATTGGCAAAGATTTCATGTCAAGACCAGAAGAAGACAGCATTTTGCATAACCTTTAATTGCCAGCAGCGCAGCACTTTAAAGCATATCTTAAGCATACCTAAAGTTTCAGAATTAAACTCCACTACAGTCCATATAAACCAGAACACAGCAGTCCTCCAGTCAGTTATCTGCTAGCACTTGTTTTAATTGCTATATATAGTATTATTATTTTTATGATTGATTATTTTTTAGCTTGCATTGTTTTAATTTATGTTATATGATTTAAATATATTTAGATGTGTTATTGGTTTTATCCCCATTTATGGGAATCATTTAGAATGTGCATAATTTACTTACTTACTTACTTAAGGATACGAATTCTGGTGAGGTAGGTAAAATGTTAAAATAAATATGTATATTGTTTTTTTCATGATTAGAAAGTACGTAGGCTAAACGATAACAGAAGTGAAAAAATTTCAAACGTAAACACGTTTGCATGTCCCTCGTGCTTTGTCGGTTTTTTAAATATCGAGAAGTGGAAGTGCTTCATGATTTCGTGCTCGAGAACTCATGGAAAACAAGCCCTCGACGGCAACAGTAGCTCATTGATGTTGCGCGTTGGGTATGCACTAGCGTCACTGAATAGGGTGCAGCCATCTTGAGCATAAGGGTTGCTTGCAGAACACTTCTCTCGGCAAACCAGGGAATTGTAAGCCAAGTGTGACTACTTTTACATTTTTTTTAAAGTGAAAAGAGGTGAATGCCTTACGCATTGACGTCGTGTCTGCGTGTGGCAAGTTTAGCATACAGGGCTGCCATTTTCGGCAAACGTGTCAGTTGAAGAGATTTTTATTGTTACAAACAGTTACAAATGGTTAGGTTTGAGAAGACGAGCTTAGCACTGAGAGTTGTATAAAAAAACAAAGATATTTGAGTCTGAGGTAGATTTTAGGGAGCGAGTAAAAAGAATGTATTTTTAAGCCAAGAACTAGAGGGAGTCGCTTTGAACCAATATGAGTGAAGGGGGCGTATCCATGGATGTGGAATCAAAAATTAGCTAGCATTCGCGCCAAGAATTTTCAATTCTATTAAGGACACGGAGGCGAGGATTATGCTTCTCTTTCTTATATTTGCTGCTCACAGCAGCCAATGAAAAACGTTTTGTATGCAAATAAAACTACATTTCCCATGATGCTTGTACATACATCACATCCTGTATAGCCCCATAAGAGCTGCTGTACCCTGTGTCTCCTCCTCTTTCTTTGCTCGAACATATACAGTCCACACATTAATAAATCCAGTCCATTCCACGGAATATGAGTCTCAATAAACATCCTTCAACATGGAGAACCATCGTCAAACTGGAAAGATTACGTCTTCTAAGCCAGAAGAACACCTGCTCCTTCTTCTTTACTCTTAGCTGAAAGGAATGAGACAGGAAAAACCCGTAACTTCTGCTGATACAGAATATCAAGTACATGCGGGTGGGTAATTATTACCAATACTGAAATTAACCGGGTGGGATAATCCTCGCCTCCGTGTCCTTAATAGAATTGAAAATTCTTGGCGCGAATGCTAGCTAATTTTTGATTCTATTACAGGACCGGAGGCTTCGGATCATGCTAGTTTAACGCTTATTAACACAACTACAGTCTTAAATCTCCCACCGGTACATAATACACTGTTTAAATAGAGTCTGAGAAACTCCATCAGAAGAATTAAAACTTGCACAACAATGGGAATTATCAAAACAAGAATGATAAGTATTGTACTTGAGCAAACTGCGTCTCCAGTGCTTAATTTGTAAAATATTAAGTGCCGGGGCTGAAAGTTTTGCTCAGAAGCCGCCGTCACCAGAGCTGCAGAATGTCGTGGCGCTGAATACCGAGGCGACGAAGGCTTGAGCGCCCATGGTATATCTTTAACCCACCACCAGACACTCCCTGCCCCTCCTTCTCATTCCTGCTCATGTGTTGTCCTCTCTGCTTCCTCCCTTTGTCACTGTTCCATCTTTTTCATCGTCCTCCCCTTTTGAGCTTTTCTATATTTGTTCTGGGTTAAAGTGTGATGCGGAAAAATAAGAGGCAGTGCCCAACACTAAGTTCTGGTAGCCCCACCTGCAACCACCAGCTCAAAGTAAGCAGTGATCCAGAGTTAGAGCATGGATTCCACTAGCCCTGGTCAAACAAGGAAAATGGCTCTTTGCAGCGCCTCGGGGTGATGATGGGTGACAGAAGGTCCCCAGGGCGCTGGTAGTGTAAATGATGGGTGTTACCTCTGCCACTGACCATCCTCGTAGCTCTTAATTAGTGCACACTGACTGGAAGGTCATATTCAGTCGCCGAATTGGCATCCTCCCATTTCGTTCAATATGCTTTTTTTGTTTTTTACTTTCAGCAGCTTCGCACACGTTTATTGCATACAGCACTGTCAGTTAAATAGACAGTGAAACACAGACATGCAGCAACTAACACACAACCCGAAGGGGCACCTTCAGGATTACAAGGCTCGCACCCCACCCCTCTACTGTGTGGGCTGCGGGGGTTTACTTTACATCCCTGATGTGACATTGAATATTTTGCAAGCTGACAGTCCTGTACACTCTCACTCATCTTTAATTTCTCTAGTGGGACTCCTTAGTTTATACTCAACCAGATAAGATACTGAACACACCGAGCGAGCATCATGCCTGGCTATCGTCGTCCATCTGCCTGTTTTATTGCTGCCTCTGTTGCTTTACAAAAGGCACCACGCACAAACACGTGTTTACAATAACAAAAGTATTCATCATACAGCTAAAAATACAATTTGGCCTCAACGTTTATAATATGAAATCAATGTGTCCACTTTCTGTTTCTGACCAACCGACACCGTCCAATAAGTTACCTACATTTTGAATCCTTCCTCCCCAGGACCCCCCCCCCCTTTAGGTAATTACTGCTTCAGAGCTTGAAATTGGAGCGTAATAGCGTATGATTAGAAAGCTGCCCATCATGCCCCCTTATCATTAAAATGAAACATATATTCGGAATCGGCACCCCAACTCGCCCCCCCCTCCCATTCCCCCCTTCCTTCATCCACCGGAATAAAACAAAGTAAATGTGGGAGCAGCTCAGTCAGCTGACCGACCGAGTCAGCTTAACTTAAAACTTTAAGTGCTTCTGTGGTGCTTTGCTTAACTTAATTTGTAGCTTCTTCTAGACTTCTTACCTTTATTCGTCGTGGTGGGACCGGTCGGCACAGCTTCACACTGCACTGCGTGCTGCTCAGTTGTTGTAACTTTGCTGCCTGCCTGCTGCAGCTTGCTACCAGGGCCAGGCCGCAGTCTGCAGTGCACACACAGTACTGGCTGCAGTGCACTCAGTGCCATGACGCGACGTCACGCCACCACTCAGGCACCACTGCACCAGACCCCCGTCACGCCAGTTGCACAGCAGGCAGCAGCAGCAGTGCACACAGCCGAGGTCTGCCCTCGCCCCTTCGGCTTCATGAGCTTGGTCGTTGCGTTGGTCGGGTCGGGCCGGGCTAACTTAATGTGGACAGTCAGTGACTACTCGAGTGGACTAGTCGTGGCGTGCGTGGGGAGCTGCCGCCGTCGTAACTGCGCAGCGCGGTTATGCTGGGGCGTGGCTGAGGGCAGGCAGTGCCAATGTGAAAAAAAACATCTGCGCGCGCTACCGCGTGCACAGCCCCCGGCCAGCCCCTACCCCCACCAGAACCTCCAGGCTCCATCCCGGCCCGGGCCCCACCAACTGAACTTCCGGGGCGCGCCCACCGAGTCACTGGCAAAGTCAAACAGAAACTCTCAACAACTCCATAATGAAGAAATACGAAACTTCACACATATTTAATTATATATATATATTGCATTTAATATTCAATTTTATTTGTTGGTATATTTATCATTAATTTTAGGGCACTTCGAGGTCATATTTCCAGCATTACCGATGATGTTGTGGAGTGAACTTCAACTTAATCAGGGCAATAAATATTCTCTCATTGTAGGAGTACAATTTTGGTGGAATGATCGGTCGAAATATGTTTCAGGCTCAACGGTAATTAATTATATTTCTAAGTAGCGTCAGTCGTTAAACTTTGCACTGCGTGCGCATTATGCGGCGGCGGTGACTGACTGAGACTCTCTGAGCAGCAGTGAGCAAAGCAATTTCAGGCATTAAATGGCGTTGTCAGTGACTCCGTGTGGGACAGCCTGGGTATGATAATGTAGTCAGTTAGACACGACCAGACAGACGAGTAACTAGTGGGAGCACCGGAGCAGGCAGGCAGCGCACAGTGCAAGAGTGCAGTCAGTGCAGTGTGAAGAAGACCGACGCCGCGGCCGCGCCGGTGAGTATTGACATCTTCTCTGTTCTCTCTCTGACTGTGCACACGCAAGCATGCTGCAGGGGCCGGGCGGGCCTGTGTGGCTGGCTGCCGCTGCACAGAGTGTGTGTGAGACAGAGAGAGAGTACACCAACAGAGAGAGTACAATCAGTCAATAAAGAAGGTTATTTACATGATCATCAATGTGGGTGTGTGCAGATTCATAGACCCGGCCCTGACATTTAAGTGCCGGTGCTAAGCACCGGATAGCACCGGCACAAATTAAGCACTGTGCGTCTCACAATTGGTTCTAACACCCATTCCGGCCAAAGGCCCTCAACCATCGGCTGTAATAGCCTCGTACTCACATATAAAATGTCAATAATCATCAACAATCATATGAACATATACGCGAAAACCTCAGATAGTAAATCCGAGAATCATCGTTGTAAGCCATGAAGCATGTGAAGAAACACCCATAAAGTGCATTATCTCGAATTCGTGTGACAAGGCCCTGACCACATGCAGTTCAGACCTCGCTGACAGAGCAACTTCCTATAGTATATACTATACCTGTAAAACGCGGGCTTGCCTCGCCATAGGAACACCCGAAGGTGGAATGCTTCGTAACACAGCCTGACAATATTTAATGTCCAGTTGACATACTATTATATGTCTGGTAATAAAAAGGAAATCACGAGAATTAGTCGGGTTTGGAATATTTACGCCCCCAAAAAGAAAAACCCGACGCAAGTTCAGCAACCTGTCCTGAACCGAGAATGAGCCGTAGAAAAACGGCCAAAATGGACGCTATAAGGTGAACGTTACTGAAGTCCCCGTACATTATTTGGTAAATAATTCACAAGAAGAAAAATCAGTCCTCACAAAGCCGCCAAATGGCGTACATATCAACAAAGCGACCCTCTATGGCCGAAACGTATGTCGGGAGTGGAAGGACCCAGAAATACGAAATGCACGCATTCGAAAACCAGGAAAGTATTGTAGATACCAGAAACTTGATCGTAAATAAAGCAAAGTCGGAATACATACACCTAGGGAAAACTGTACTTACCACATTGCCATGTGTCAAACCCAGACCCGTGATAACTAAACAGCAACGATGAATCTGCGGGCCGTAGCTCCCTGGTGAACCATAAAGGCATCTGCCTTGATCTACATGAGTGCTACTATATGAGAAAAGGGAAAATTGTAAGGTAAGGCGGTAAACCGAGCCGGCCTCCGCCGACCCAAGGGGCATTGGAATTTCAAAATGGAGTCCGCCCTGCACGAAAGTTGCGACCCAGTCGCCGGAAATACAAGGAAACCGGATGGAACAATCCTTTACTGTCATGTAGGCTAAGGAGGTATACCGCAACAACCTAAATATGAAAGTGTCGGCAGAATGGCCTGAGTCCAGGAACTAGTCCACTAAGAAGATGACCTATATGCCCATATCCGCTGATCGTTCTCGCAGTCGAGATATTGTGCATGCTGAACAGTAAGCCTCCAGAGGCGTGCACGATAAAGAGCCCGAATAACTGAAGGATCGGAAAAAACTGTTTGAATGACGGTGCCCAACACACCGCTACCGTGGCACTCACATGAAGGGAAACTCTTGCACTGATACCATCGGAAAGTCATCCTCGCATTGTAGATTGGGTTGTACAACCACTGAGTCGCGTAGGATTGAGATAAACCAGGAAACCTAAACTTAGAGCCACAAATGTATGAAGGTTATAACCGGGCTATTCCAGCACATCAATCCGATGTCTGGAATGTGAGGCAAAGGCCTGTTAAGATAGACCTATCCATACATATATGTATCCAATTAACTTGAAAGGTAAAATAACTCGGTACTCAGAGGGTACTAGAGAGCTGAGAGCTTGGGATAACCTATACCTCGCATCAACCATTAGAACCGCTACCGGAACAACTGCCATTGTAGGGAAGGAGGAGAGCACCAGAAGCTGCGGAAAAACGATGGAAAAAGAACCGACCAACTAGTATGAATGTGACCACAAGCAAAAACCGTCTACCCTGTATACACTCAACGATAATAAATCCGTCCCATAGGGATCTGTCGCAAAAGGCCTACCTGGATCTGGCGTCCTGGTGTCCAATCTTATGAAAGGCTTTGCGCCTCTCGGACGATCTGGCGCAAATGGCGTCATACCGACGCCTATCGCCGATCGTGGCTGACTACGACATTGATTTGCAGCCTGTCAAATCTGGGAATCCCTTTCTGAGACGACTAGAAAAAAGAAGCCTGGCGACGCCGTCAGGCAATTCCTCAGCTATACCCAAAAAGGGGGGTCGCAACGCCCTAGGCTAAATCCCGTCACATGCGCGCGGCTGCCTTACGTGTTGGCGAAAAGGAAATACGAAATAAAAATAATAAATAAAAATAATAAAGATAATAAGTACATAGACAAAAACAATATCATGCTCAAGGATTTGTGGTAGCAGAACGAAAATGGGCGTCAATCAAGCCCTGTCACCCTGAGTTAGGTAACGTCATACTCGAGGCCCTGTTGACCACACAAGAACGGGAAGAACCTGGGTGTCAACATAATTAGGTCAGGAGGCTCTTGCGCTCCTATCGGTTAGTTGTCATCCTCCAATATATATAAATATATATATACATATATATCCCATCATCACCCTCAAGGGATATCCGTATTCAATATATATAGTAGTGCAAAGCACAGCTCAATGGAGGAGTAGAGGGGGAGCCAACCCTGTGCACACTAATAACAGAGAAATGAGTAATCTAGCGGCTCCTCAGCAAAGCTGTAGTCACAATACCAGCCCAAAGGGCGTCGGAGTCATTGTAAAATACAAGGAGCGTGTGCGCACTCCGAGGGCCAGCCTATTGTTAAAACCTGGCGGCTACTAGGAAATCTGCTCAGGTAAAGCAGGAGGCACTGAGACCTCGAAACAAAACAAACTGGGGACGCGTGCGACGTGCGTAGGCCAAATCGCCCAAATGTAGCCCAATTTGGGATACGCACACCGGAGCGTTATGACTCCATAACCGCACTCGGCTACTAGGGAAAGCCTTTGGCGGGGAAGCGCGAGACCGCGCAGTGATCAGCAAAACCCTATGGAAGTAACCGGAGTAATGTTAATTCAGAAAACCTCAATCACCGAAATCCATGATTTGAACACCTACATTTTTGAGTAATAATGTATACCTTAACCACTGTCTCACAGTGACTCTCTTTTAATCCTGCCAACAACAGCACGACATCTCCGCCCCCGTGGGAGCGACCTTATTCTGGGCCAGAGTGGCATAATCAAATAGCGTTATCACGCAC
The DNA here is from genome assembly GCF_964261635.1 of Lissotriton helveticus. Taxonomy (NCBI): domain Eukaryota; kingdom Metazoa; phylum Chordata; class Amphibia; order Caudata; family Salamandridae; genus Lissotriton; species Lissotriton helveticus. Next base: position 1,094,356,567 of record NC_136059.1, read on the forward strand.
ACACAAGCCAGTGCAGCATTAATATTGAGAATAAATAAATAAATAAAAATTCCGAAGCCTAAATTTTATGAATTCAAATTTAAATATAAAGTGAAATTAAACTACAAATTTGTAACTTCTAAAAACACAATCAGGGTAACCAGGGTTTCGAACCCTGAGCCTTTAGGATAGGAGTCCAAGACCTTGCCCCTAGGCTACATTAACTCAATGACGTTGTTGAGCGCATAAACATGAGGGGAGCCTGTGGCCTATAAACCTGCATAATCAAATAGCGTTATCACGCACACACAAGCCAGTGCAGCATTAATATTGAGAATAAATAAATAAATAAAAATTCCGAAGCCTAAATTTTATGAATTCAAATTGAAATATAAAGTGGAATTAAACTACAAATTTGTAACTTCCAAAAACACAACCAGGGTTTGAACCCAGAGCCTTCAGGATAGAAGTCCAAGACCTTGCCCCTAGACCACATTGACTCAATTACGTTATTAAGCTCATAAACATGAGGGGAGCCTGTGGCCTATAAACCTGCAAATCTAAGCTGCCGAGGACAGCGCGGTACTTTGAGACCGGCAAGAAGTGAAAGTAATCCTGGTCAGGTCACTCGGGTTAAAGTGTTTCACCGCTCCCGGCGGGGAGCGCACTGCTTTGCTAAACTGCTCCTAGCAGGGGCCTTTTGAGCGATTAATCGTCACCATGACCTCTGGTGAAGAGAGGATCAGTCGTGTTAATTTATTCACTGCTCCCAGCGGGAGCGCGAACCTGAAAAGGAAGATTACTCGGTAAACAGCGCGATGAACGCGCAGCCTTAAATAAGAATGGAGGGGGGCAGGGGCGTGGGGGAAGTCACAACCCACGGTTAGGGTGACCAGATTCTCAAAACAAAAAACGGGGACAGGTCATAGACATAGAAGTAGGACTACAGTTCGCAGTAACCATCGACATAAAAGTAGGACTATTTGACAGCTGTCATAGACATCAAAAGAGACTGCCATGACAGCTCCCTCCACAGACCAAGATGAAGCATTACAGACGACAAATCAGAGGTCTTTTATTACTACTCGTAAGTCCCCTTGTGACGACCAAAATTCATAAACTTAGACTTTTGGTCTAAGGTTACCATTGTGAATCATGCCCAAAGTACTGACGCTGTTAAGACCAAGTGCAAATCAGCTTGAAGTGCATATTGACACTGCACTCTAGCACTAAGCAGTGAGCCCGTCATGTGGACATCCCCATTCTGCTGGCTTACAAGGCCAAACTCAAGTTGAATTTGGGCAGGAGAGGTGTGGCGAGGCAAACGGAACGGCTGCTTGTAGAGCTTAAGATTGTACAGAATGAGTGACTCCATCGTATTGCCTCTTGGCCACACACACACACACACAGACTTGAACATAGCGGCCATCAGTGACACGTACACACAACATGCATGGCACAGCACCTTTCACAGGCCGGCTGATGTAACATGATTTCTCTGTGCTGGCCTAGATGCTCACTTGGCACTGGTTACTAATGCCACTACACATGTTCTATCATCTCCCACATAATTGCTTATTAGTAGTTCAAGGCTGCCGGTCGCGCTGGACCTGACCAAGCAAGTGTGTGCTTCACAGGGCCTGAGGCTGGCTTGCCCAAAATGCTAGGGGGGGGGGGGGCCTGCTCCTGTCTGCCCCAGTCAGTTTTTACTTGACTCACTGTGGCGCGCCGACAGCTCAACTGTGCTTTACTTGGATGATAATAGGAAATTAAATTAAGATCTTACAAGAGGCTTGTAGGTGTCTCTCGAAGGTAGTGCTCGTGTTTGTGAAGGTGGCTGATACCCAGATGTATACCTGTGGTACATGACTGCTAGCTGAACTGAAGTTGAAGTTCATTAAAACAAACTAATTATTGGAGCATGTGGATGGAAAATAGAGCAGGACGTTTATTTTGTATATTAACTAATTTGTACTGAGCGGCCTCAAGTTGAACAGGCCATTGAACTTGGAAACAGATGTCTAAGTGTTGAGAGAGACTCGTTTGTAAAATATAAACAGTGCAGCGCACTAGTGGTTGGCTATACCTGAGACTTCTCTGCGCCTCAAGGTGCTTTGCTGCTGCTGAAACATTTTTTGTTGCTCAAATTTAATTTAATGTAATATATTTCCCTCTCTTCATTGCTTGATTTTGCTCGCTAAAAAGTGTCACTCGTAGTCATTCAAATGTCACTCATAATTACATTGAAAATATGAAAATGTCACACATACGCAATATAAAACCTTGGCAGCCATGGCTGCGTAGTCCTGCTCGCTAAGGACTTACCTCTGGTTTTCGGAACATGAGTGTTTGCAATGTCTAATTCGGCCGGAACATTACAGATGAAGATAATAAACAACACTCGGGCAAGAAAGTAATTTATACCTTCTTGGATATGCAGTTTCCATCACCAAGTTTGATTCTAACCCATAGGTGTCGCTGCGTTCTACAAAAAGAAGGGAAATCCCTAGAGAAAGTGTCTCTCTTCAAAGGATTTCCCTTCCTGCTACAACGCTCAGCTCACCTAAGTAACATCACGTTAGGCAAAGAGAGCATGCGAGCGTATGCTCAACCGAAACATCAATAAAAAACCGGGACATTTCTATGTTTACCCCGGACACTCTTTAAAAACCCGGACATTTCATTGATTTGGAGAGAAGTGTCGGGACACGGGGACACTTCTCCAAAAACGGGGACCGTCCGGGGAAAACCGGGACGTCTGGTCACCCTACCCACGGTGCGATATGCGCATACAAGTGCCAAACAGCAAATTAAACGTAGTACGATCTACGTGCAACCATAAGCACAACAATGACAATCTCAATAATTAACAATCAACGTGCAATAGTAGACAAATGCATCATCATCATATTATAGATCTCGAGCACTTAACTTCCTGCGTGAGCAGCAAAGAAAGAGGAGGAGACACAGGGTACAGTAGCTCTTATGGGGCTATACAGGATGTGATGTATGTACAAGCATCATGGGAAATGTAGTTTTATTTGCATACAAAACGTTTTTCATTGGCTGCTGTGAGTAGCAAATATAAGAAAGAGAAGCATAATCCGAAGCCTCCGGTCCTGTAATAGAATCAAACAGTGATTAGGTTACGAAATTGGTACAAGAAGAGGTAAGGACTTCGGTTGAGGACATTTTGGGAACAGATGTTTCTGATGAGGAGTTTTGGTCATTAGAGGAGTACGAGAACGAACAAGCTAGAAGCATGTCAGGGAAAAGGAAAATGAAGAGGAAGAACGTAAAGAGGGAAGATAATAGGTTTGCAGCCTGGCAGAAAGCATGTTCTTGGTACCACACAAAGAGAAGATGCAAAGCTCAGCACAAAAGAGGATGTCCCTAGTGGTACACATTAGAATCAGGAAGGACCTGATGATGATAATTCATACAGCCATGACGTTGAGAATTTTGATGAATTTGTATTAGACAATTTGGATACTAACGTTTGGGATCGGGATTATAAGGAAGACAAGATCAGGAAAGAGAAAGGATTAGTAAAAGACCCTCAGGGCATTGATATGTTAAGTCCAGATTTAATTAGGCACCCAAGAAGTGCAGACTGGTGGCCACTTGCGCATGTTGCAGAATTTATAGAGATGTGGATCAAAAAGTCTTTCGAAAAGGAAGCTAAGTCTGTGATGCGGGCAGAGCATTCTCACCCAGTACTAAATATTAAAGCTTGTTGCGACTTCAGATTTATATCCGGATCGGATTTGTTTTTTATTCAAGATGGGTCGTGTTCCCAGGAAGGGATTGGAAAGGGCACTTAAATAGTGTAAGTATCGTTTGCTGGACGTTATTGTTCTACTTGCAAGGATTTTGGATATGGCTAAAGAAGCCAAAACAAGCTCAGTCTCTGGTCTCAAAGAGCTGTGTTTTTCCTTGGGAACACAAAGCCAGCCATTATGGTGGAAAGATATAAAGCAGTCCTCATGCGCATTAGTCCTAAATTAGGGAATTTTGCTAGAAGGGAACCTAGTGAAAATCCAAAGGATTATTTATTTGGTGACGGACTAGAGAAAGGAGTGGGAAAATACGTGCCCACCTTCACTGGCCTTGATAAGGAATAGAGTTCCCTTAGGAACATTTTTGTGGGACTTTTTTGACAGGGCTGGTGCAAGGGGAGGTTTCTCCAGCTGATTTAATACAAGGTCCCAATGTCAATCTTTTGGAAGGCCATCTTTTAGAGGGTTCCAGCCAGCAACTGGATTTTATCCTCAAAGAGGAAGAGGTGCAGAGGATGTGAACCCAGACTCATTTTGGACAAGGAAATCAAGGTAGGTATGAGGATGATTCCTGGTTTTTGCCCAGAAAAGGTAAGACAAGATTTAAAAAAAATCTGCAAAACTGGAGGAAAATAACAAAGGATCAATGTGTTCTACAGGCAATTCAGGGTTGTTCTATAGAATTAAGGGAATTGCCTATTCAAGAGATAGAGCCAAAAGAGTTGATTTTTCAAAAGGAACAACAGGAGCTGGAAAGCACGGAGGTTCAAGGTATGTTGAAGAAAGAAGCAATAGAGGAAGTAGAATCGGGATGCGTGGGATATGTGAGCAGGTTGTTTTAAGTAACAAAAAGGACAAAGGTTGGTGTCCTGTGATAAATTGATGAGTTTAAATTGGTACCTAGTTTACAGACATTTCAAAATGGAAGGTATTCATCCATATGAGATTACTTGGAGATAAACAATTGGTTGGTAAAATTGGATCAAAGGATGCTTATTTTACCATACCAAAAGCAGACAAGAGTTGCAGTTTTCTGCAATGCAGATGGAAGGGAGTTCTTTATCAGTTTGTCTGCCTTCCATTTGGCCTTGTGTCGGTGCTTTGGTGTTTTACAAAAGTGTTTAGGCCAGTGACCTCATATCTCAGAGAGGGAGGAGTTTGTATGATTATGTACCTCAATGATTTATTATTGATGTCACAGAATCAGGAGTAGTTGAGGAATCATTTGTCCTTAGTTCAACAGTTTCTGGAGTCTCTGTTTTTTTTGTTAATTTGGAAAAGTCAGTTCTGGAACCATGGCATGATTTGAAGTTTCTTGGTTTCCAGGTGAATACTTTGTGAGCAGATTTGCGTTTGCCAGAAAGGAAGGTTGTGAAAATAAAGACAGAGGTGAAACAGATTCTGAAGAAGGAATTTCTTTCCTTGTGAGCTTTCGCAAAGATAATAGGTTTGTTTTATTCTTCAAATCAGGAGGTTTTTCAGGGACTGTTCATTACAGAGGTTTGCAGAGGTTGAAGGCGGAAAGTCTAAGGAAGGGTTTCTGGTATGGAGATCTGGTGCAGAGTTCTGTCAAAGCACAGGAAGGGTTTGTTTGGTGGGTGGAGAATTTAGAAGCATGGAATGGCAGAGCAATTTTTGGAATATGTCCAGATTTTGTTGTTAAGACGAGTGCAAGTCTTTCTGGCAGGGGGGACCTGTATGGAACAGGAAGACATAGTTGGCAGGTGCTCATTAAGGGAAAGTCAGAGCAATATAAATGGTTTAGAGATAAAGGCAGGTCTTTTTGCGTTGCAGAGTTTTGGAAAAAAATTGAGAATTGCAATTTTCTACTGTAAAAGGACCATGTATCAGCAGTTCGTTAAATAAATTGTTTGGGTGGAAGCAAATCTAATAATGCTAATAATGTGACTCAGGTAGCAGCGAAGATATGGAGTTTTTGTCTGGAACAGAAAAAAAGGTTTGCAGGTGTAGTATCTTCCAGGTCTGTACAATGTAGAAGCAGCTTGGAATTCATGGTATCTCCAAGATTACAGTGACTGGAAGTTGAGTGTGAATCTGTTCAAAAGAATTCAAAGTATTTGGCGTCCCTTGGAGGTAGATCTGTTTGCCTCCAGATTGACTTTCCAGTTGCCTTGATATTTCAGCTGGAGAGCAGATCCTCAAGCGAAGGCAGTGGATGCTTTTCAGCAGGAGTGAATCAATCTTCAGGGTTATGCTTTTCCACCATTTTCAGTGATACAGAGGGTACTGTTATCGGTGAGGAGGCAGAAATGACAGATTGTTCTCATAACTCCATTTTGGACAGTACAACCTTGGTTTCCGGGTTTGCTGGAGTTGGTAGCAGAAGAAACTTATTTAATTCCTATGTCAGAGGAGATGTTAATAGGTCTAGGTGGAGAGATCTATCCGTTGGTTATAGAGGGTTCCTTGAACCTTTTTATCTTGAAGATTACATGCAAGGTTATCAGTTTGAAGGTCTTTCAGAACAAGCTCAGGAGTTGCTCAAGTAATCTTGGGCATCTGGAACAAGGAAGAAATACATTGGAGTGTGGAGATAATGGGTTGGTTGGTGCTTGGAGAGGGATGTGGATCCTGTGAAGACATCTCCCATAGTTTTTTTCTAATTATGTATCACATTTGTTTGAGAAGGGTCTTTCCTATAGGACTATTAATTGTTATAGGTTGGTGGTAGCAGCAGAACATGCCCAGTTGACGGATTTTCAATAGGAAGGCATGTTTTGGTTTATAGACTGGTGAAGACTATAAAGTTAAGGAGACCACCTAAACCTAAATATACTTATTTATGGGATGTGAATTTGGTTTTGAAAAGTTGGCCTTTAACTCTTTTTTAACCTTAGGGCAGTTGAGTAGCAAGGTTTCAACACTTTTATGGCTAATCTCTTTCAGAAGGGTATCAGATGTTTGTGCTTTGGAAGTAAGTAACAGATTTTATAAACAATGTCATTGTCGATTTTTTCCTCTACATTTGATGACCAGCCGCAATTTTGTGTTGTACGATGTTTAAAGGAGTATGAGAGTAGAATGGCTGAGTACAGAAAGAAAGGAGTAAATAAGTTATTGATTTTGTATGTTAGGCCTTTTAACCAGTGAGTGCTGCGACTAGTGCTCGTTGGTGAGATGATGTAAATCAGAATCTGGAGTGGATATGTGTAGGTTTGGAGTGCATTCAGTAAGAGGGGCGATGACAAGTAAGGTGTTTGAGTCTGCAGGTTACTTAGAAAAGATACTGAAGGTGACAGACTGTCTAATGCTGGTGTTTTTGCAAGATTTTATGTTAAGCCTACAGAACATGTTTCAGCAGTGGTAGTATCACAGCTTTGAACATGCATAAAACTAGCCTCCGGTCTTGACATGAAATGTAGGTTCTCCTTGTTTAAATGATTAGAGAATCTGGATTTCATTAAAGACACGGAGAATAGCATTATCCCACCCTCCCTTCCCAGGTAGGTTTAAAAAAAAAGAAAAATAGAAGGGCGGTGAAGGCTTGGTGTTGAAGCTCCTGCATCATTTAAGACGTAAAGATATATTTTTGGGGTATTATGATTTGCATTAATTGCAGTATTTATTCGCTGTTATTCTGTCTTTATAAAATAAAGAATCCTAACAGATGGAAAATGAAAGCAGGCAAGAAGACAGTTGAAAAAGGCTAAATGGTTTTCGTATTACTTTGGTAAAAGTTCAGGAACATCCTTGGAGGAGCTAAAAGAGGAAGATGGCTGCTGTGTTCTGGTTTATATGGCTGTAGTGGAGTTCTAATTCTGGAATTTTAGGTGCGCTTAAGATGTGTTTGAAAGTGCTGCAGTTTGGAGTGGCAATAAAAGATTATGCATAATGCTAGTCTTCATGTCTTTAATGTAATCTATATTCTCTTATCATATAAACTAGGATAATCTACATTCTACTCATAATATTTTGGTTCTTGCTGCCATACCTTAATTTTATTATGATCATCTTTTTGCGCAGTTTACACAAATTCTTCACCACATGACACTTAGCACTCATTTGATTTGTTTCAATTGTATGTGTATGCTGCATGTGAATATATATGATCTGAGAATTTTCTATCTAAATTCATTTTTTGGTCATATCCTTTTAGATGATTTGTTAATTTCTCTAATGATTCCTAATAGGAAGGTCCACTGGAATTGTGCGACAGGAGAGGGACAAATTCTGTTACGACATTAAGTAAATTAAGCTGCAAGAAAAGGCAAATTACGCAGAATAATACAGCACTTATTTCTGATAGCATTAGTTAATTAATGTTTCATTTTTAGGTCTAGCTTAGGCAGCGCATGTGCTGTCTCTCGAGATCTGCTGTGATGTACTCTCTGGGCTAACATCCCGGCCATGCATTTTCTTTCTCTCATTTTGATTATTCTTTAAAAAGTCTTCCTCACTAAAGGTCGATCCTTCTTTGTCACGCATTGCTTGGATGTGTATTCTCCCAGGGAGAAGCACCTAACTTCCTGTCCCATTATGCATTAGTGTTTATTTTCTGGGACTCTTTTTTTTATTCCAGCTGCTCCGCTTCGAGCCTAGGTGCGGTATGTTGTTTGTGCCTCAGCGTGGCATTGTCTCTAATCAAAGTTTGTTTACTATATTTTAAAATGCTTTAATAACACACACGTTTTATTGTGCTGAATATAAATTAAAAATGTCTGTTAGTTGCTCTGCTCCGAGCTCCGTTGTGGTATGTTGTTTTTGTCCCTGCATGGCATTGTCTGCAAGCAGACTTTGTTTTAAAATCCGTCGCAAATGCAGTTTTTTATTGTGCTTAATATGAATACATAAATGTTAAGCACAATGCATTCTAAACCCGCACACACCTTTTATTGTTAATAGAAGGAAAACATCTTTTTAAATGCTTCGGGAAGAGTGTGTGCACTTTAGAACAATAAACGGATAGGTTTCTAAAGCGCACTTGCTTTCTGAAGCGTTTTAGCAAAGTTTTGTTTTCTAGCGATAATGCAGAGTATGTGAGTGTTTAAAATGTTTTTATTTAATTTAACTGTTGAAATGAGCATTGTCTTTGACTTTTCTTTTCTGTATTTACAAGGGCACACACAGGGGCGGATTGACACTGCGGGCATTCGGGAATCGGCCGAAGGGCCGCTGTTTCAGTGCCCTCTCTGGGCCGTTTTTTTTCTCCCCTTTCCCAGTCCACCGAGAGTGCTCTCTGCTGTCTGCTCTCCGTCGACTGGGAAATGGGAGAAAAACAAGTTTGAGCTATTGGCATTTTAAATGACAACGCCTTTTATTTATGTTTTGGGTTTTGAAACATAAATAAAACGCTTTGGCATTTACAATGCCAATAGCTTAAACTTGCGTAAAAGCGAGACCTATTGCATTGCAAATGCTTGTTTACTTTTAGACAAGAGGGTCCAAACCAGTCATTAAATATACTTCCTGTGCATTTTACATGTCTTCATAATTCGAAACAGGAAGAAAGCATGGCGGCGGAAAGAATGACATTTTGTAACTTTGAGTTGGTCTGAAAATGTGTTAATTCTATACCAAAAATACCCCACTACGTTTCCTAATTGCATTAGAAACCTTGTATGAAAATGCCAGTGGAGCAAGCAGGTTGGCTCTAACAAAATGTAAACGACGCCCAAATCAAAATCTACTTTTGAATTACTTAGAAAACATAACAAGCTTACACACGGCGGAAGCAAAGTTATCGAGGTAAAGCTATGTAAAGGAAGGGTGCAATCTATAACACCTCGAACGATTAGTTTAAAACAAAATAAGGTAAACACTGTATATCACTGTATTCATGTACATTTTGGCAACTGAACGCAAAACATACAAGCTGCAGAAGGCTTGCGTATTTATGTTTGAGTTTAGGCGTACATAAAATGTTACGTTAAAGATTTAAATTGCATCTTAATCCATTCAAACAAAGTATGAAGCCGTAATTAAATATAATATGTATATATATATATATATGTATATATATATATATACATATATATATGTGTCACTCTAAACACTTAATCAGGCGAGGTTTGTGAAATTACATCAACTTGAATCCGCATTAACATATTTTAAGCAGCTGAAGTCAAACTTAATTTTCACAAACTGCCTGTGTGCCACGGTACTAATTAAAAAAACAAAAACAAAAAGCAACACTATCTGGTCTTTTGATGACTACAGCAAAGAAAGCGATTCCTACCACAGACGTCCCGGGAGGGGTGGATATCAACCCAGTATCAGGGAAGTTTCAAATCTGCTCGCCTCTTGTAAATCTTTTTATAAACTGTCATCAAGAAAATGTAGAGTTAAATCATCCCCATCACCTCCATTGTCATCTTGTAGTAGGGGCAAACTTTGTTAAGAGTCAGAACCGAAAAGCTGATGGAGCATCAAAGGATGGAGCTGTAGTAGAGAGAGTATTTTTCTGAATCAGACTGTGCGTAAACTAGATGCGTTGGAGGGAGTCAGAAGACAACCTTAGTCAGTGATCGAGACAGATTCGGCATAGGGTTGGACACCAGAACTGGCAGATGATCCCCTTACAGTGACAGTGATGTTTGGACTGGCATCGAAGGTGTAGGTCTTGGAGCCAGAATAGAAGCTGGCAACGGAAAAGGTGTGAACCCAAGGTGGGTTTCCAGGGTCTAATGGCAAAGAGGACCGATCTGCCAGTGGCAAGTCGGCTGGAGGCCCAAGGATTTTTGGGGCGCATATGAATGACCTAGGGAGCAGGAACAGTGCTAGAAATATGCAGCATGTCCTCCTTAAAGGCCTTGCCCTGTTGCGGTGCCATTGAGGGCAGGGAAAACTTGGGGTGCACCAGGATCAACTGTGGGATCGGCTAGCTTGGAGATCGGGAGCGAGATTGAGTGGCACCTTGATGCTCCTGCAACTTCTTGTTAGGTAAGGAGTTATGGGGTTGAGTCCTGCTTTGCCTTCTTGTGTTCTTCTTCTATTTTGACTTCAACTGAAGGAATGACCTCAGAGAACCTGTCCCCTAGGGAATAATCTAAGGTGAGGAATGTATGGTTATAAGTTTCCATCAAAAATTTAAAAAAAATGCTACCTTTGATTTTTGCCATTACAACAGTACTGACCACCACAAAAAATAAATTAAGCAAAATTATGGATGATAACAGTTTGCAATATAGTGTTAAATTGTACAATGCAAACTAATGTTTCCCAGGAATTGTAGATAATCCTGGTCCAGAAATGAGTAGGTCAAAGAAAATAGACATCATACCAGTGTTCGTCTGGCCTATAGGGCAATGAGGCAATGCCCACAGGGCTAATCTGATCGGTCGGTGTGTGAGTCATTTTTCTGGCAGCTTGGGGGCCTGTTTTATGGTCTGGTAGGCTGTTTCTTTACTATTAATGTCCCTGATATTACATCAAACATTGCCTGCAGCAAAATCAAATCCATGCAAACTTCCAAAGCTTGCAAAACACTTATACAGCGTGTCTTTCCAACTTCAAAACTGCCCCGATTTTCAAACACGGTCCACTTATTAGCTACCTTATTTACTAATCAGGGCACTTTTATTTTGTTGCCTGGGTGCATTTTCTGTCCCAGTCTGACCATGAGTCATACAAAAAAACAGGAATGCCCCTTCACATCCCCATTTTAAAAATGCTTATGGTAGCATCTCCTCAGAGGATCGCCACCTTAAAGTGGTTGAGGTGCTTCTGTGTCTCAGTGACCTGGAGAGCTATGCTGGCGGGGGCTTAGTTTCCTGGCAGGGTCACCCAAGACGGACAGGTCAAAGGGTAGATTCCAGATGAAACGCAATCCACTGGCCCTCCAGGTTGGGGATAAGATTAACAACCTTGTCTCATAACAAGCATTTATGAAAGAACCAGACACAAGAACCACCAAATCTTCTGGGCTGAAGGGCCTTTCAGAGTCTCTTCATGAAACATAAATGATTGACAGTTTTCAAAGAATAAACTACTGGCAAGATGGAGGACGTTCTGAGTGCCAAGTACAGCAAGAAGTGATGGTCCGTCAAAGCTGCCCTACATTCCTGTCGGCATTAGGGGCAGTAAGTAAAGGTTTATGACAGCAGTGTCATTACACAACATTACATACTGCCAGCCAGATGTGTGCTTGCACTGTTGAAAACTCAGCTTATCGACGTTCTTAATCATAACAAAAAAGGGCTGCTTCAAGCAATGCCTTACTCCAACGGACTTGTGTGCTCCGCTCACGGTTTCGCGCATTCTTTATGGCCGTTGTAGTTCAGTAATTGGCGGGCTTCAGTGACGAAGTACAGTTTGATGTTTAGACTTACAATTATGCTGTGTGATTAACCTCCAGGAAAAAGAAAGCCGGGTTAAAAAATAGATGGCTGATCTTCAGTTCAGTAAGTAGCCTAACCTGTAACAAATCGCCAAAATCTGTTTGTAAGAAGAGGGTGATGAAAACGGCCATGCAGAGTCATTATTCGTCCTAAATGAAGATCGCTTATCCCAACAAAAAGACGTTGGCATGGCCTGACAGAGAATGAGGAGGAGTAATACTGAGCCACTTCATCATGGTGTTAAATGTTGTCTAGACACTTTGTTTCAAGAGTAACAGTAGAAACAACAGTTACAATCCAAACCTAAACTAACACTGGCATGGGAAATCGGTTTTACGGTTATACTCAAGTACAGAGAGCATTTAAAAATACCTGCTCCAGTGAAAATAAAAATTAAAAATGCATTGCGATGTGTTCCACAGCTGCACTAGCAATCATGCATGCTGATAATAATAGTAACATATAAAAAACAAATCCCCGCCGGGCCGCCGCGCTGCCCGCGACGACCCGGAAGCGGTTGGGAAGCCGGCCAATCCCAGCGCGGCCCCAACCGGAAGTCCCGCCCCATCGCGGCGAGAGACAGAGAGAGCTGCCCGAGGAGCCACGAAGGCTCCGCATTGAGTCCCGGTCCCGAGATGGGGGACCGGGTGAAGAGCGGGCGGGCGCATGGGGAAGGCGGGGCTCTCATGTGGTGAGAGACCCCCGCAAAGCGCTACCGCCGCCCGAGATGCAGATCCGCCGCCGAGCACCGCCAGAACAGGTGAGTGTGTTGAGTGAGAGGAGGGGTGAGTGGGGGTGGGGTGTACGCGTCTGTGTGTCTCTGTTTGAGTGTGTTTGTGCGTGCATCTGTCTGTCTGTGTGCGCGTGTGTATGTTTAAGGGGGGGTGCGTGTGTGTATATGCAGTGTGTGTATGGCTTTCTTTGTGCGCATGCGTGAGTGACGACGTGCGCGCTCACGAGGTCGAATCTCGGCCTGCAAATGCGCGTGGCACTTTGCTGTCCTCATTCACCGAAAAGTAACTACATAAGTTGTCTCGCATAGACAGCAAAAGCTTCGCTTTTGCTTACGTCTAGCGAGACCTAAAAACGGCCCACAGCACAGAGGCAGAAATGAAAGCCCTTCACTGTGCAGGCCATACAGCGATTATCAGCTGTGGCCTCTACTGCACCCCCTGCCCTGCAAAGCAATCACGCTGAGGGTGGCTGGGGAGGGGTGATTGTTTACAAGAATCGGCCTCCCTGGGGGCCAGGTGTTTCTCAGGCCTTTTGAGCCATTTTCACCATGGCCCCCCTGTGGCCACGCCGCCAGGGAAACAGTGATAGTCTTAACACCTCGCCCACAGCCCCTCACATTCAGGGCACAGTGGGCGAGGAAGAATGGGTCTGGCTGTGGGGGCCAGGTGATGTTTTGAAAGCGCACAATCTTCAACTTAGCCCTCCCCCCCCCCCCACCCCGTGCAAGAGTTTAAAAAAAAAAAAGGGTTATAGTTCTTTCTCGGTGTCATCATTTTAGAAATGATGATTTTTCAATATTACATTCAAGGAAGTCATGGTTGCAGCTTTTCTATTTTATGCAACTAACAACCATTGACAAAACCTATAGTTCTGGCTTGTTGTAGGTGTAACATTACTTGCTGTGTTATATATCTGAACGCAATGACTGAAGCAGCAAAATACCAGTCGGGCGGCACACTATGCTAAGCACAGATTTGTAGCTTAGGTGTTTTAAGCTACGCCCATAATTACATTGAACACCCTCTTTGGAGAGACCCCTCAGTTTTGTCATCCCACTTAAAGCCCTGGAAAAAACACCATGTCACAGACACCTCAGGGCCTGGCATTGTGCATCATGCATGACTCATGACTTCCAAGGTTTCAGATTGACTATGTGCAGGAGCATCTTGAACGCCTCCCTTTGCTTTAGGAACTACAGCGAGGGGTGAGTTCCTGATGAGTCTCTTCTGTCTGCAACTCTGCGTACAAAGGCTCAGCTCACAATTATTGTGAAAAGGTGGGTGAGAGAGTAAGTGAAGGGATGGCTGGATGGATCAGTGAAAGGGTGAATGGATGAATAAAAGGGTGAATGGATGGATGATGAGAGAGAATGGATGGATGGATGAGTGAAATGATGGATGGATTGATTAATTGATAAGTGAAAGTGTGAATGGATGAACAGATGTGTGAAAGGGTGGCCGTAAGGATGGATGAGTGAGTGAAAGGGAGGGTACATGGGCAAAAGATTGGATAGATAAGTGAAGGAGTGAAAGGATGGATGAGAGAAAAGATGGATGGATGATTGAAAAGATGGATGAGTGATAGGGTCAATGGATGGATGCATGAGTGGATGAGTAGATGGGTAGTTTGGTGGATGGAAGGATGGATGGATGGCTAAGTGAAAGGGTCGATGGAGAGAGGAAGGGAGAATGGATGGCTGAAAGGGTGAATAGGTGGAAGGATGAGTGACTTGGTGGATGGATAAGAAAGTGAAAGGATGTCTGGATGGGTGAGAGGGCAAATGGCTAGATGGATGAGTGAAGAGATGGATTGGGTGAAAGGGTGGATGGAGAGAAAAAGTGAGGATGGATGTGTGGATGACTGAAAGGGTGAATGTGTCTAAGGGTGAGTGACTGGGTGGATGGATGAGTAAGTGAAAGGGTGGCTGGATGGGTGAAAGAGTGGATGAATGGGTGGATAATGGGTGGATGAGTAAAAGGGTGGATGGAGGGATGGATGAGTGAAATGATGGATGGAAGAATACATGATGGATAGGTTTGCAAATGGTTGAATATGTTTGGATCTGGATTAGCGGCATCTTATGTTTGCCACTTTACATCTCACAATGACTATCCAAGCAGATCTTCCCGACCATTTCTCTCACCAAACATGCCTGCTCAGAACCATGAATTGTAAACAAAATATCAGACTGGACAACCCAGTGCTGTAACCATATATATAGATTATTATCATATGAAATATCACAAAAAGACCTGCACAGTTGATCAAAGCTGCGTGCATACTGAAAAACCGTGAAGTACACGATTGGTTCAACCTGATATAAACTTATTTTGACTACTGCTTAAATAGTTGTCTATTTACTTACTTACATAATGCGCAACCTCCTCTGATGGGTCTGTAAAACGTACCTTTTGTCCAGAAGGTTTGTTCTAAATTTTAACCCTTTGTCCTGAATTTTTACACTCCCCATCCTGAATTTGCACCCATGCCAGTTGGTCACCCTAGTCCTGACACTCCCATACAGAACTACAGAGTGTTCACCCTGCCTTTTCTATTTGGTTACTCTTGTAACCAGATGCACCACACTGCCAAGCTCTAACTTAAGAGGGGCCATCTAATCCCCTTGGCATCCCACTCTCCACAGGGCTGACCAAAGTAGGCTGAGTAAAGCAGTACTCAAAGCTACATCGAGTGCGCCTCAATTGTCATCCCACCGAATCCAGAAATTACTGCACTAGACTCAGTGCAGTAGGTCTTCCTCAAAGGTTTACTGGACTTGCCACATCCAGCACCCAGAAATGCAATGTGTTGCTAGCCGATCCCTTCCTCTGAAGCAAGAAGGAACCGGTAGGAACCATTTTGTTTACCATTTCTTTGCACAATTTACTGATTCATTTGTGTGCCAGTTAATAATGTAACTTTATTTTAAAGGCCTCATCCAAAATGCAGACAAGGGGCATATTTCTCTATATGCCAAAAATATTAATTAGTAAGTTTTGGTTAGTTTTTGTTTGTAGTGTGTTGGTCTGACTGCACTCTATTTTAGGTCCTAGGCCAGAATGTGGCAACATGTTTGTGTGTTGATTTGAGGACATGTCTAAGATTTTGTGTAATGTAATTTCTCAAAAGAGAGCTGTTTAGCCTCATTCTATGCTAGGCCTTGTTCGAGGCCTAAGCAAAATTTGCAAACTTGGCACTTCTTTCTCTGTGCAGAAGAATTAACTTTTCTAGCATGTTCAGGTTATAATTCCTTTTTGCAGATTTTATATCATTTTCATGGTTAATTGAGTAATCCTCAGTCTCCTCATGGCCCAGACTTGAAGGCAGCAACAGATGTGAATAAAACTGTGTTTTTTGTATATAGACATCACTTGCTGGCTGTGAAATAAATTTATGACTAGATTGTACAGATACATTTTTTCAGCATTCTTTACACCCCAGACTGCCTTTTCCTCATTTGTGAATTCTTACTTTTGTTATTACATGTTCTGTTCCCAGAGATTCCAGTCTTACCCTTTCTCCTTGACTTTGTACTAGATTTCTGATTTATGTGGTGATTAGCTGGTTGGGAAAGAGTATCTAACAACCTTGTGCAGGGCATTAAGACTACATGTAAGTATTTAGTTATCAGACCTGCAGTGCTCCTAGTCTAAACCAATGTTACTTGCTCTGTAAGCTTTAAAAGGCTTAATTTACTAAATATTTCTCTACGAATTAGACCTCAAAGAGTAACCAAATAGTGTTTCATGAAAGGGCACGCCCCTTGAATGTGGGCCACACCCCTTAACTGTAGGCCACGCCCCTTAAATGTATGCCACGCTCCTTGAACGTGGGCCACTTTTTTCGTCAGTGCCAGGGCCAAATTGTGATCCCAATCTGACCCTGGGCACACATGCTACCTTATCCATAATAAAGAACGCTTTTGAAATGCTTCGAAAATACACGCTTGTTATTAAAGGCTTCCTTTTCCTTTATTCTCTGTAATGTCCACCCGGCCCTGACTTGGTGAGTCCGCTCTTCTTGACTATTCTTTGCAGGGTGACTTTTACCTCCAAACCAGTCAGGCCCCGTACACTGCCCTGTCTAATCACCACTTGAGGTCGGTCGGGTGAAAGTCTCAGATCTTCTTCCAAGGCTTGGTGCCAGCCACGCTTCTTCAGAATGGAAGCACAAATGTTACGTGCCACGTCCCTGGTGCCCAAAACCACTGCAGGCTAAGCTGCATCCCATACCACATGATGCAGAGAATACACATACACTCTACTGCATCCTTCAAAATAGAAGTGAAATCTCTTCTCAGGGCTAAGTTCACTTGAGCCGTGGTTACTATGTCTATACGATTTTATTCTTGATCTATATGGAACTATATATTATTTACTACTTACCTATGTATCTTTGATGTTGTTACTTTACTATGCTTGATTTGTATGGAACTATATGTTAACCATATGCCTTTGTTCTCTTCGATATTTACCCTGTAAAGCGCTCTGATACCCGCAAGGGTCTTGTACGCGCTATATAAATCAAATAAATAAATAAATGTATGCAATGCATTCATTTAATAATATAGCACAGCATACCCAAGTGCAGCTTCAGAAGGGTGACCAGGCAACCCAGAGTTTTGCCAATTCAGAGTGTGACTCTGCCAGATTCATAATGCATTTTCATGTGCAACACTTCATGCCCCGCTTATGCCGTTTCTAGGAGCTGTGATTAACATGTGATACTATTGCCCAGTTTACTGATACTCAGTTAACCAACCACAGAAGGACAGACTTCTCAGTTGCCCTTTTTCAGCAAGCAGATTTGTGACTGCATATCAATACACATGTCAACAGCAGTTATCTGGTAATACTTACAAATTGGCAGTGGAGCAGCAAACAGTCTAACATAACAGCCTTAACTAAAAAGTATCATTCTTTGAGCTGTAATCTAATGGGTGTGGAGAGAGGGGTAGTAGTGGTGGTAGGGTGCAACCCTCAAGCCCATGAATAACTTGTTCCCGTTGCATGGTACGATCAGGACAATCGCTTGCATTTACATATGTTTGTACACAGTCAGACAGAGCAGAACTGGTGACTGTAATGTTCCAATTCAATATAAAAATCTTCACAATTCATGTCGCTGGCCTTGCTTGCAAGAGGCCTTGCCAAGGGCAATTTCTGGGGCATTTGAGTGGTCTGTCCATTTACGCACACACTGTCTTTCTAAAACCCACCTCTATTCGTCCATTTCCCAAGCAGATGTATGCATATATAGATATGTACCTAAGAGGTATTAAAGATAGGTGACATGCTTGCACTATATTTGCTATAATGCTTGTTAAAGTGACTAGTTTATTTTGAAAAACCATGAACGATCTACACATGTACAAATGACCCTAGCTGAATTTGGAATGTTGTTTTCACAAATGTATAGCTTTCTGGTTTCACCCATGGGTTTCGCACTTGATTCCTCCACAAACTGAAAGTAGGTTGAAACCACCAACAAAATGGGATACATGACCGACCAGTTATAAAAATGCAAACATTGTGGTGAAAAATTGGTTTTCTTTCACAGCTCTACATGTTCCTGAAAGCTGCACAGATTGTGGTCTTAAGGCAGCAAACCTTATTAGGGGAAAAAAGACACTTTCTAGAACAGCACTTTTTCCCCATCTTTCCAACAAAAACCTGCAGCTGCTGATAGGGGATTTTTTTACTTTGGGTATGGTAAACAGAGTGCCATGACTAACAGGGTTGTGGACACAGCTAAGATAACTACATTTTTAAGGCATTTCACTTTCACTGGAACAGAAGACCTCACAGTGTTTGAAAAAGCCTACTGCCCTGTCGTGGCATGCCCTTCACTTTGGGCAGAAAAGACAAAAAAAGCACTACCCTGCAATTGCTTCATCACCCACACCACAAAGCTAAAAATAAGAAAATCAAGGGAAACATTGCACTACCATCCTCATGCTTTTGCCTCTGTGTAGGGCGTATAAAAGAACAGTTTGGGTGGGAAACTTCCATTATGCTGCAAGTTTGGTAAAAAAATTCTCAATTCCCATTTGGCTTACATCTATAGTAAGGTTATTAGCAGATCACTTTAACGACATTTTGGCCAGGTCTTGCTTATGTTAGGTAAGCATTTTGGAAGCAAGTACTCTCTGTTGACACATTTTTATTCACTGCATATGTCTTATCTTGCAGCTTGAGAGTAAAATGGGGGTTCTGAAACATTCTGAAGGACGAGGGCTGCTTTCCTTAACCCATGGGCTACCGTGACGAAATGCAGCGTTGGAAAAGCTATGGCAGGCTAGGTAGATATCCAAAGACTAGCAGAAAATAACATGGCATTGTTAAGCTGTTTTATGAAATGCTAGCCCTCTTCTACATACTCTCTTTTTTGTTTGGCTGTTCTAAAGCTCTATTAATGATAATAATTGCTTCCATTTTACAAACTAGTATTAGTGTGTAATAAAGAGGTGTAGGATACCATGCATCTGTGTCTCTGCATTCTCCTGACTGACCCATCCTGTGGAATAGCCCACAGGTAAGTCAGTGTGTTCCCTGAAGGTTCTGTCCACTCTACTGACTCATTGGCTCTCTACAAGAGTATGGGCCAAGAGGATCTACCAGAATGACCGCAATCTATTCTTGCTCACAGATCAACACCCAGCTGCCACCCTTGTCTGCATGACATTGTCAAGCCACAGTTACTTGTGTCTCCATGCAAAGACAAACAAGAGAGGGGTCTATTAGCAACCCTGGTGAAGGTTCTACAAATGCAGAATCAATGACCTGGACATATCACCAATAGGAAGGTCACCAGCACCTGGAAATAAATAATGAATCTTGACCAAACATTCAAATCTTGAATCTTGAAAGATGTCTCCAAATCCAGATCTGTGCAAGGTGATATAGCAAGATGAGGTGAAGAGAGAGACGTGAATCAAGAAAAACAAAAATTGATTCTGAATCGTCCTTAAAGATAAATGTCAAATAAAAAGGCAAGAGACACATGGCAATAACTATTGATAGCGAATATGCTATCCACTTTTAGGAAAGAAAGGGGCAGTCAGTAGGTGACTAGTTTAAACAATCACCTATTAACAGTCTCACCGGCAGTGGGATCTAAGAACCCCTTTTAAGGCTCTCTACCTGTTGATCTCCAATAACATTTGACCTGTATATGCCTCATTACAATTGTTACAGATTTTCAGAGCTGCAGGATTTAGAAACCAACCTATGTAAAATAAAACTGATATCCATTTTAGTATTTAAAAGCAATTTCTCCCATTCTCACAGAAAATCAATCTTACTGGTGCTCCACTCCCTATTCACCAACTACGTTGAGGACTTCCAAGTTGTAACTACATTCCCAAGTCTCCTGGCAACTGCATTTTAGCCCAAAAACCTGAGTCTACATCAGCAGCCTCTTCAAATATTTGTAGTACACTCAAGAGTAATACCTGGGACCAAAGAAAAAGGTAAAAATCATGCTGCATCTCGAGGGCCTTGACTTCACACTAAAAGTGGGACTGCATCAATCCCCATTATTGCAGAATCTCAGCTTCCCATGAAAGAAACGTTCACTTAAATAAGAAAATGTATGTTTCCTATAATACACCTGGTAAATCAACAGAGACAATATTATTGTTAACTATTCTTTAAACTATTCCTGAAATGTCAGTCAGCAAATGGGATTTATTAGTAAGTACCACTTGAGTTTCCTTTGTAAAGAGATTAATGCATTGTGAGAATTAAGCTGATGGGTTCTTGGATTGGGAGAGTATGTGCACACAGGTCTCATCTGACAATGTATCTAATAAAGCATTGCGACAACAGAATATAATCCATTATGGATAATTTTTGATGTTGTGAATATTGGAAACTATACTTCCAATAGTCAACTGAATGCCAATCATCATTAGTGTAAGAACTTCAGTAGCAGCAAACCTGTGGTGGTGGTACATGCCATATGACTTATCCCAAATGGAATCACTTTTTTAAGAATGTCACAACAAACATCCCAAATACTCAGGTGACTTTCTGTTTGGAACATTAATAAAAATGGGGTGACCCACAAAAATTCAAAGGACCTTGGTATCAATTGGTACAGACAAAAATTGGTTGTTATAATTAATGACACAAATATTTCTCTTCATGCGATTAAATCCTGCAATGGAAAACAAAAAGAAAGAGAGAACAATAGCCCAAAATAATTAAACAAACCAAAATAACCACAGGTGTGTTTAGAGCTGATCAAACAATTTCATATTTGTTTCAGCAAGAGCTCTCATTGATTTATGAACACAATTATACATGTAATGAGGCGTTTACTACCAAGTAGCGTGCAAGAGAAGTGATAAAGTGAGTGCTCGTGTGAAAAAGGACCAAGAGGGTCCGAGAAAGTGATGGGAACACAACGATTACTTTGATCTAGTAACAATTCCAAGGTTTAGAAATCCTTAGCATATGAAATGGGCATGCCCTATATCTGTCTGTCAGACATTATTCCTTGTTCTGCCGTGTCACAGTGGGAATTCATCTGTGACCTTGATTGGGGGAAGGGGGTACCAAGGGTGCAAGCCCGAAGGGGGGATTATCGTCGATGTTTTGACCCAAATGCGTGTAGGGTGAGTAAATGCATTGTGAGAATTAAGCTGATGGGTTCCTGGATTGGGAGAGTATGTGCACACAGGTCTCATCTGACAATGTATCTAATAAAGCATTGAGACAACAGAATATAATCTATTATGGATAATTTTTGATGTTGTGAATATTGGAAACTATACTTCCATTAGTCAACTGAATGCCAATCATCCATTAGTGTAAGAACTTCAGTAGCAGCAAACCTGTGGTGGTGGTACATGCCATAAGACTTATCCCAAATTGAATCACTTTTTTAAGAATGTCACAGCAAACATCCCAAAAAATCAGGTGACTTTCTGTTTGGACCAGAATGAGTTAGCTAGCATGGTAACATGCTCATCTAAATGTATCTCTAACACCAAATAAAGTTAAATGTGTACAGAAAAAGTATTCTTTAATTGGTCTTTTAGTAAGTAAGCAATACGTGTAATGTTCCATTCGTTGAAATTCTGACAAAACAGAACAATTTGTGTGATTTTTTAGATCATACAATAAAAAAGAAATGTCATGCATGAAGGAAAAATTTTCAATCAAACATGCACATTTAATCTTGTAAGTAGAGTTGTAGTAGCGATAGTGGGATTGTCTAAATGTTCAATTTATTGAAATTGACTTCCTTAATACTTATCCTTATGCACGATAGCCTTTGGCATTTGGTTTTAAACGCGAGGAACTAACTAGGTGTCTTGAAAGGTAACAACAGCAAGTGGCTGTAAAATCAGATGACATGAAGAGTCTCTTCAGGCATAGAAATATCTGAATTATTGGCTTATGGGAGGAGGCTAAATCAGGCAAAATGGACAACTCCATTAGTTTCTCAAATACTGATAAATAATTCTTATAGTTGTTTATCCTCTCCTCAATCACCCAAATGTGTCACATACGCCCTTACCAAGCTCCAGAATCTGAGAACCTTGATCACTATTCTATGCATATGCTATGATTCAAAGCTGCTCTGCTTTCATACAAAGAGCAACTGACCTGCCAACAGTGGGGAAACCTTTCTTGTTTAATATCCAGCCCTTGTATGTGATGAAGCAACACTGGAATCTGTGATTACATCTGTAAAGAGGGTGACACAACTTTACATCTGAGGATAAACATCCACCGGAAGATCCTGAATTTGACCTATTTGCATGAAATGGCTTTCATCTGCTCCCAATTTTGCAATATATTTTATTTACTTCAGTTATACATCACATAGCCCCACAAGCAAGTGATCATGGGTGCTGTAACTAGGAGCACCTCTAATGCGATCAAATCTCAGCAGGTGAATGCCATGAATGGTTTACTGCATTGGGACTTATGGGCCTTCAGAGCAAGTTTCTTTAAGAGCAGATCATTAGTGTGTTTTTACAACATTTGCAAAGCTTCTTTACCTTTTTGATGATTAAACATTCCTCGTCAGTGGCCTTAATAAAGAGATTTGCTTCTTGACAGCTCTGACCAGAAAAATAAAGGGAAATAAGGACAGACAATGGCAGTAGTGGGAGAGCGCAAACCTTTCAGGAACACAGGTGTTAGTAAAATGTTGTGTGCTTCTGGTGTCTGAGAGGTATTTTCTGGCTACAATTGTGGAGCATTAAGCCTGCACATGTTAAGAGCAGAGGTACACGCATCCTGAAGAACTGCTTTTAATAGTGATGGAGTAATAAATCAATCAATATAAACTTTATTCGGTGTATAAATAAACCATAAAAGTGTACACACTTATAAAAATACATAAAAGCCAACAAAATGCAATCGTAGGATACATAAAAGCCAGTGATACAGTGCCACCAAATACATTTCAAGGAACACAAATAATGATATAAAACCTATTTCGCCCACACAAACTCAAACCAGATCCTAAGATTAAAAGAATAAAAAGCATTGTGACTGGCTCGGTTACTCAAAGTGCATAGTGCCTCGTGATCGCACAGCTGAGCAGAGGAATAAGTTTCCACAGAAATGGGTCTCTTCATCTGAAAGCTGTTGAAGATAATGGTAGGCCAGAACACAATACCAAAAATGTCTGCATTTTAGAAAATTAACTAAATGTCTCTTGGTGTAAATCTTATCAAAATCACAAAAAAAGAGGCAGTGTAGCATCGATTTTCTAGAAGCATTATTATTTGGGCATACTCTCCTTTCTAACTTCTGCTGATATCCAAGCAGAATGCAAAGGGAATATTTACTCATCCCGGCTCTAAACTGGAACAATAATGAACGCACCCAGTATCCTCTAGTATTTCATAATTAACTAGTAGGGGAAGTTTCGGATTTAGGTGCAAATAACTTACAACTGATGTTTTCAAACATTCAGTGTTTTCCCTATATACTTTTACCTGGACTAGCAATAACGCTTGTAATTGCTTTCTGTCATTAACATCACACAATGCCCTATCAGTAAAAATCTGAGCTGAGCCAATCTCTTCAAAGAATTTTTTGACATCCGCCAGCCATGGAATTGAGAGACCCTTGTGATGGAGTAGTGTTGCTCAGTTGAATGGGACTTACAGCTTAACATACTCACCCAACTACTACTCCAGCAACAGAAAAAGGTTTTGGGGCCAGTATTATTCCGAGCATCTCTGAAAATTCAGAGGTAGAAACAAATATGTCCAATTTCTTGTACTGTTGAATCTGGTCCATCAAGATTAACAGCAGTTGCTGTTACATACATTACCTCTTCCCTACTACCTTTATTTTGTGTTGCCTATACAAAGAGACAGGCAAGTTTGCAACTCACCAATAATGAACTTTGTAAAGTAATTTTGCACCATGTTACATCAAATTTTGGGCCCTCTGAAAAACTTTGAAAATGGCAGATCTGGCATTAGTATTACTGACTCACTTATCCAAATGATCCAGCTGGGGCAGATTTACATGGAACTGATGTATCTGTACAGGTGTGTCAGTTTCCCTGCGCCTCCATGCGAAACCCTTGCTCCATAATGGATGTGCCGTATTTACAATATGGCGCACCATGGCACAAGGATGAGACAGATGTGGCGTAAATGGGCCGCAAAGTGGCGCATTGTTTACGCCGCTGCTATGTGACAAAAAGTGACGTAACGGCAGCACAAAAGTGTTGCAAGGGGCTTGTAAATCTGCCCCATTGGTTCTGTCCATTGTGTCTGCTATAAACCCCTGGCAGCAGGAGTCACCGGAGGACTTTTTAGACATTACCAAGAGGGGTGAGATATCACTGGCAAAGCTTTTGATCACCTTTTAAAATGTCTTCAGTTGTGCACAGGGGAGCAAATATCCAGTTACATGATTAGCAGACACTGTTTCCATACTGCACCATTTCTGGCAATGTTACCATGAAGTGATTGGTTGTCTCCAAAATATCTACTAACTAATTACGAACATATTGATCATCCAGCAGTTAGTGAATTTTCTTCCTGTACATATACTGGCTGATAAAAGTTGGCCCTACTTGTGGTCTGGTTTACAGTATCTGGAGTACTGTATATCGTAAATATGGCAACATTGAAATACCATAATACTGCATTCTGTTGTATGTAAGCTGTTCAGTGTCTATAGGGAGCATCATGGGCATACGCTGAGGAAAACCTCATCAGAGTGTGATCCACATATTGTTACACCTTGTTTACATAATAACAGTCTGTGAAGACTAAACCCTATAGAATACATTGGCAAGATATTTGAAGGCCTTGCGCATAAAATTCATCCATTGTTGGTATTTAAATTAAAGCAGGCTGAAATAAGAGATGTATTTTAGACTTAGTGCTGTATGAGTCTTGAGAAAGATCCTATTGGGATGAAACCTCTCACTGACAAAATTGGCTGTAATTAATAATTTTTAGATATATTTCTTCCGATTGATAGAACAATAAAGCTGTGTACACCAAACCAATTTCACAACTTTTTTAAATACTTTAGCTCATGGACTATTGTTAGTGTGAAAAGGACTCAAATTATAAGAGATTGCTGAGTGCACACAAATTGACAGAATAAGCATTTGTATCTAATACATTGTGGCGTAACTTGAGGTCTGTAAAGGCTGGCCCTAAGAGATTGCACCAACACTGGCTATTACGTTTGAGTCTGTATATAGACTGGCAAGATTTAAGAGTGTAAGCTACTGTTGTTAATCATTTGATGAGAAATAAGCGATGTAAATTAATTTTGTTCTCATTCTTTTATTTTTCACTTTCATCAAAATAGTTTTATGCCCTTTGTCTCTACAGTTAGATGGATAACCCAGCAATATCAAAGATGAGATTGCAGGTGTTTCCCACTAACCAAGTCAAAGACTGCTCAGTCTGCAGTGGGAAGTTGGCCTCTCAAACCTCCTTTACTCTCCACAGGCTTAGTTACACCTAAAATATCCTCCTCCACACCACACAAACATTATGGGGCTGATTATGATGTCAGGCGGAATCACTTCCACCCAACACCTACTCGGTCATGGTACCAACCAACACCCAGTCAGCGGTTTCGACCACCCCATTAGGATTCGAACTAACACTATTCGATTGCATGCCTATATTTTGCTACGGGAGCATGCATTACGCCGATACACTAGCCGTAATGCATGCTCCCATAGTGAAATGGGGGGTGCGGTTCATCCCTGCACCCTGTGGCAGGCACCTAAGGTGCCTGCCACAGCGGGCAGGGGTCAACAGGGGTGCCCCCAATGAGGCCCTGCTGGGGGCCCCCAAATATGCTCTCCGACATGGTTTACATGTCGGACCAGCCGGTATGGAAACCATTTCGGAACCATCATCGTAATCTCAAGGGCGGAAAGGCCCGCTCTTGAGATTACTACCCGTATTCCGACTGGCAAACGGGCTCTCAGAGCATGTCGGATGCAAGCCGAAATGACCGGTCGGTTTCCTTTCCGACCTCCTCCTTTGTAATGAGGGGGCCCGAAAGTAAACCGAGTGGCCCATTACGATGCGGCTCATAAAGGCTCTGCCCTACGATCTGCATTTACGAGCCGCATATTTATCGGCCACTATATATATTTCTCTTGACAACTTCTCCATTCACCTGTCAAGATCAATATTGTCTTTTGTCAATGGCATTCCTTCTGATGCTGTAGTCTGATGGCACACATATTTTTTGGTCTGTAAAAAGCGCATATTACCATAGTCCCTGGCACCGGAGAGAAATACCTTGTGTGTGGATATACTCGTTGTGAAAGGGAAGCATGCAGTAACACACAGTGAAGTCAGCCAATGGCTGAAGGGGATTGAACCACCGACCCATGAGGGTATATATCTTTATTGTATGAATAATTAAAATCTTTACAAAAATAGCAGAAAGTGCATGTTTAGAAAAGATTCTAATAAAGTACATAAAATCAGAATAAAACGACATGTTTAAAATACAGAGATAAGGTAAAAAACACAGCACAGGCAATTGTTGTCAAATGAGGAAAGTGCTAAAACTGCTCCAAGGCATCATATTCCTTTCGAAAATGAGTGTTAACATATGTATGATTAAAAATACAGGTGTAAATGGTACCAACTGTCAATAGTGCATGAAGCCTAATTCATACTAGTGTCACTTCTCTGGCTAAACGTATGAGCATTCCAGCAGCAGCATAAAACTTCCTGATTAATGCCAGCTCCATCGGGACAGTGAAGGTATAGATGTATCTTAGAGCCTCCTTGCATGATCTAACACCATGGCGTATGAACATAGTTCTTAGGTACAGGCGCCTTTGGGTCAACAAAGCTGGACAACAGCAAATAACATGTTACGCAAATTCTGTGGGGTGTTGACACAGACAACAGCCGTTGCCACTAGGTGACCAGCTTTTCCAGTGGGCTCTATAGTCTTGGATGGGCAAGGTTAAGAGCCTCACTCTCATAACATTTTGAAGGGCTTGCCTTCTGAGACCTGCTTTTAAATAGGGCTGACATGTAGTGCTTTCATGTGAAGTACTTAGACCTTCAGCACCTAAGACTGATCTAATCCATTCAAGATATTGTTGCCTCGAGATGCTCTTACCACACTTTTTTAGCAGGACCTTTAAGCTGTACTTTGTAAGTAGTGTGTCTGGGGAAAGTTAGAATTTTAGTCCCAATGTTTGTTTTGCAATCAAGAGATACCTCGCCCAGCGACTGTTGTTATCTGAGAAGATCACCTGTAGTGCCGCCCTGATAGTGCCCGGGCAAGCGTTGTTCACATTATGTTGGAGTTTGACTATGTCTTTTTTGCATTTCATGTCCATTGCTGTGATGTTACACTCCAAACGGATCAGTGAACGCCTAGTCGTGTAAGGGAGCTTAAATAAAATTCTGTACGCCATTATACATAGGCCTTCCATTTTTTTAGTCAACAGACCAGGGAAGGGAAGGTGGCCATAGCTCAGTGTGGGTATTAGCTTGGCTTTGATAACTCGTCGAATCCCCTCCGTCAAGTGACTTACAAGCTTGTGGTGTAGTTTGCACAAGCCACATGTTAGCTTAGCTGCTTTTGTCTCCAGTGCTTTGACCTGCTGTGCTGGTCTGCAGGAATCCGAAAATTGCACTCCTAAGTAAGTGTACTTATTGGTCGTGTTTATCCTTAGAGGACCCAGCTGCCATGCCAAAGTATGTTTTTTTGGCTTGTGGCCAGAGATCAGTACTTTAGTCTTTGATGCGTTGGCTACGAGCTTGTTTTCAGTGTTGTATTTATGTAGCACCTCTAAAGCCCTATTCATGCCAATTCTTGTATGGTCCAACAAAACGAGATCGTCCGCTTACTGCATAATTGGCAGTCTGAGGTGACTCAATTTTGGAGGGAAGATGCTGGATTTTAGCAATGCTTCTCCCAAGTCAGCAGTATATTAAATAAACAGGGTAGGGGCAATCACGCAGCCCTGTTTTAGCCCACTGTTTGTGTGGATCTTGGGAGTTGCACGTGTACTAGTAACCTTTACTCGCACCCACGTGCCAGTGTAGAGTGCTAGAATTGCCACAAGCAGTTTCCTTGGTATTCCCCACGTGGCTAATTTTGCCCACAGGATGTTTCGATCAACTCCATCAAAGGTGGCGCTGTAGTCCCATGATGCATGCTGGAATGAGTGTATGAAAGATTTGAATGACACAACAGACAAATAGATGAAGTCTGGTTGAAAATCCATATAACTGTGTTTTACAGATAATTTTAGTAAACGGAAAAGGGTTTGACTAACACAACCAAACATCAAATTAAGCTATGTTCAGCCCTCTGGTTGCTTGATACAAAGCTGTCAAGCTTAACTTAGAGGCAATGTATAAAACATTTACGTAGCACTTCAAACTGTAATAAATTGAAAACACTACACACAAAAAATCAAACACCAATTTAAATAAATAGAATAAAAGGTAATAAAATATATCTGATAAAAATGACAACAATTCAATTAGTAGAACCAGAGACATGCACTTTTCAATGTTTAGAGAAAAATAGTGCCTAGAGCACCAAGCACAAACTGTAGCTATCTGGTTACACTGGAGAGGGACAAAGTCACAAGTTAAGGCCGACTACGATGAAAAGTGGGGTGGCTACAGAGACCAAGTTAGGCCCAGTAAATAAGGTACCTTATGCCCTTCGTGTGTGGTCTGCGCATTCTTGCTTTGTGAGTTTTTGTGTCGTCCAGCGTTTGTTCCAGTGAAGCTGTGTGGTGAGGCTTTGAGGGGCTTTGCGTCGCTCTGTGGTGAGGCTCCAGTGAGCTGTGCAGCAATGCTTGGTTGGGCTTTGCATTGCTCAGTATCTGTTCCAATGAAGCTGACAGTTGTGCAGCGATGCTCTAGGGCCTTTGCATTGGTTCCGATGAGGCTGGCAGCTGGGCGGTCAGGCTTTGCGGGCTTTGTGTCAGTTCCGACGGGGCAGCAACTGGACTGGCAGAGCACCTTCACTCCAGACCCATTTTCAGTACTCCAGGACTCGGGTGGCACCACTTGGGGGGAAGGACTCCTTGCAGTGACAGCCCAGGTGCAGGGTTGAAGGTGGTTGGAGCTTTTCTGTCCCTGAGGTTCTGATCAGGAGGTAGTAAACTAGTCCTTGTAGTCACTCTGGTCCTTATTTCAAGATGCAGACCCAGCACTTCTAGCTCAGGCAGTAAGGCAGCAGAGAAACAGAGCACCAGAGTAACAGTCCTTCTTGCAACAGATCAGCACAGCAGTCCTTCTGAGTCTTCCACGTGTCCAATTGTGTACTCAAGAGTTAGTTCTGAGGGGCCAATATTTATCCTTGGGGCCACCTTTGAAGGAGATGTTTCTAGAGGGTTCCACCCACAGAGGTGTTTGAAATGTCCTCCTTCCATACCCTGGCCCCAGCTTATGTGCGAGCACAAAAGAACAGTGTGAAGCCTGTTATGAGTATACTGAGGCAGAGCCTATGTGATGTGCTTTTTTAATAGGTGACTGATCTGCTCCCTATTAAGTCCGAGATGACCCATCCTGCCAACACCTATTATCGCTTATTCTCCCTGCTGAGAGCAATACACAAAGACCAACTGCCAGCTAAGCCATGTGACCCATAATACAGGTTGTAGCCACCTAATAGTTTGGATAGGAAAATGCCAATTTTCTAAAAGTGGCATTTTTAGAATTGTGACTTAAAATCTGACTTCACCTTTAAAGAGGGTTTTAAAATACAATTCTTTAGAGACCAAACTTGACCTTCCTACCTGCTCCCAATTAAAAGTTATCACTTATTGAATGCAATAATTTAAATGTTATCTATCATATAGGAGAGGCAGCTGTAAAAAAAGAATGTAAGCGTTTTTCACTACAATGACATGTAAAAGTTAAACAATTGTGTCCAACAATTTAATTACACTGCACCCTGTCCTATGGGCTGTTTAGGGCATACTCTAGGGGTGACTTATATGTATTAAAAAGGATGGTTTAGGCCTGACAGAAGGTTTACTTTGACAGGTCAAATGGCAGTTTGAAACTGTACACACAGGCTGTGATGGCATGCCTGAGACATGTTTAACAGGCAAAGTAAGTGGGTGGCACAATCAGTGCTTCAGGCCCACTAGTAGTATTTACATTACAGGCGCTGGGTACATGAGGTACCTGTTTACTAGCAAATTAAATGTGCCAATTGGGTGTAAGCCAATTTCGACTTGATAAAAGGACAGAGCCCAAGCACTTTAGCACTGGTTAGCAGTGGTAAAGTGTGCAGAGTCCTAAGAGCCAAAACAGACGGGTCAGAAAACAGGAGGGTGAAGGCAAAAATGTTTGGGGATGACCCTGCAGAGAAAGTAAAGTCCAACAGGTTGAACAGATAAAGATAAAGACAGAACGACTGATAGATAGATAGATAGATAGATAGATAGATAGATAGATAGATAGATAGATAGATAGATAGATAGATAGATAGATAGATAGATAGATAGATAGATAGATAGATAGATAGATAGATAGATAGATAGATAGATAGATAGAGACACTGAAATAGAAGCCACCATTTTGATTAGTGACAAAATAGTTACGTCTATACAAGCATGACATACAAGAGCACTGAAAGCAAACTAGAAAGCCATATATGTAGCATATACAGGCTACATTGGTTTAGAAGTTTACTGTTTTGATTGTAATGATTTTTTATTAATCAAGTAATAAAGATCTTATTATTATTATTAAAGTAAAAAGTTTACTGTGGTCCTCGATTACAATACCCACCAGCATGACATAAAGGATTGCAGATATAAATGCACTGTATTGCCTGGATAATAAAAAGGGGTTAGTTTTATAAAGAACAGCTTCAAATGGAGACATTCTGCTATTTTGTGAGATAGCAGTAGTGAGATAAACAAAGGTCACTCTAAAAGGAATTTGCTTTAGCAGGAGACAACTAATAACTTTGTAGGGTGCCCTGTGCTCTAATCAAAAGAGTTGTGCTATCATATCAGGCTTTAACTCCTTCGGAGAGCCGTCATGAGTCACGGTAGGCATGTTCTCATGACGGCCGGGAGCCGTCAGAACGTTGCCGCTCCGCCAATGCACTGTTAATTCCCCGCCTGTGCGGGAGAACTACTCAGTGGGCGGAGTTCTGACAGCTCCCGGCAGTCATGAGCACACGCCCACCGTGATTTATGACTGCCGGGAGCCTTCATCAGTACCGCAGCACCACGTCCAACCCTGCCCCCCCTTGCACCGCGGCAGAATTCGCACCACAGCGAAGGGGTTAAACACAAAGGCAACACTAAAGTAATAATAAAATAAAAACAAAAACACTGGTACCGAAGGGAACTACTTTGTGTGCAATGTGTTCCTTGCGAAAGAGCACATGCAGTCATTCAAAGTGAATTTAACCTGTGGGTGAAATAGGCTGACCCATTGTCCCATACTGGATGCTGTAGTGGGCGGAAGAAAAATGAGAATGGCACAATAACTGACCAATGGATAAAGAGAGCTAGCTGAAAGCCCCTTTAAGTAGGTATATTACACATATAATTTAGGAAATTTCCAATGTACTTGGCTAATGGCAGACCTAAAAATAGATCTTGTTGCTCATAGATGGACCTTTCATAAAGTTCTGACTTATTGTCTATTTTTTTAATCTTTTTGTTGGATTCTTAAGATCTTATTCACAAACATACATTCCATTGTAAACACACATTGATGATAGAATGCACCTTTTTTCAAACCTGCCAGGAACTGATGAAGAGATTCCTAACATGCACAAACTCATTCACTTGGGCAGAGATCTCTGCCACGGATGTTGATAGGTCCACAGTCGTAAATCCTAATCATGGGTTAAAAGCATGCATTCCAAGGCATGTACATTGTTGGCCATTCTAAACTCGGATCTAACCCTTTCCCACCTTGGGACTGGTTGGAGATTTACTCCAGCTCAGGGCTGGAGTAACTCCTCTGCCAGGGCAGTCAGAGGAACAGAGCCCCCTCCCCCCTCCCCCCCCCCATATATTCGAGGGCTGTAGGAGAAAAGTGTTATCAGCATAATGCTTCTTTTGGCCAGAGCCTGGAGCCCCTGCTGCTATCACTTGAGGCACCCCTAGGGGAACCCGCCCCCCAGTTTGAAGACCCCTGCTCTATTCCATCCTAGGAAAGAGAAACACATAATCACGGTACAAATCCTGCAGAAATTAGGACATCAATTTCGTTTAAGGGTCACCACCTTCATAATCTTGGCCATAAAACGGACTATCTCTGAGAGGTAAGTTTAAAGTTTCTAATGAGTTAAAAAAAAACTGCGTTCTGTCAGACTGAGCCCGTGATATATTAAAACAGCTGGCGGTGTTTCCCTAAAGCTGTGCATGGCAGCCAAGTAATCCACGTGTAAATCCTCTCGTGAGAATTCTTAAAGGGGAAGAGCATTAAACGCAATTCACCCCCACTCCCCACTCACATTTCTGAAATCGTGCTTCTTATAGTATATCACACACAACACACCTGATTAATTTATCACATATTGCGCCCGTACCTTGGATCCAAAGCGCGCGAACGGGGTGTCAGGAGCGTGCCAGACTGAATGTCACACAATGGGAGACTCTGCGCCCTTTGACGCTTTAATGCTGCCATTATGTACCGGTGTATCGGGGGATACAAGGTGTAGCGAGCAGACCTCGATGAGCTAATCAGTAAAATGTGTCTGAGGAAAAACGCGGCGTTCAAGCGCGCAGGGTGCAGCAGGCCTCCTTAACAGTTTATTCCAGAGCACACAGAGTCTGCCATTCGACTCTCACTTGGGAAATTCGAGCGAGCGGCTTTGGGAAGGTAACGTGCTTTGGCAAGAAAGAGGTTTTGAAATGAATGCAGTTGTGAGCTTTCCTGAAGCAACATATGCTTCTACTAAGCCGCATTGTTCCTTCCTTTCACGGGCTGAGATTTGAAATCACGGCTGTACCTTATGTTTTTCAAAGATCGCAAGACGAACTTGGCTTGGTGAGCAGTGCTGCGGTACAACATTTTTAAGCGTGGCGGGAGGCTGCGCTGCTTGGTGGCTGGAGCTAACGACCTTGAAACTGGCGGACGAGGTTCCAATCCCGGCCTCAGTCCAACATCCTGTGATTCTGGGCAAATCATTCCAGACCCCAGTGCACAAGGGAAAAAAATGTGTAACCTCTGGTTCTGGTACAAAGCGCTTTAATGCCCGTGCGATAGGTTCGCGCTATACAATAAAAACAAAAAATGGCGGATAACAGCAAGCAGTGGCGTATGAGTGCGGGGAAGGAAGAGCACGTTACAAATCTGGCTTTAAATCAAAAATACGGAAGACCGTGAAAAATGCCTCTGTTTATCATTAAGGTTCATCGAACAGTTTCTATTGTTTAGGCCAGCGAGTTATGAATGCTAATGTACTGTACGAAAGCGCCTGCAGTAAATCCGAGGCGGTGTTCTATAACGGGCGCATTGTAAAACCCGAAACGTTTCCCTCCTTCCTTGTGGCAAATAATATTTCGTTAAAGCTGGGGCTGCGTATAAAAAATGTCTTCGGTAATTAAGAGTGGCCTTGAAACACAAAGAGCTGCATTTATTTCCTCTGTTCACGAGGGATGCGAGACTCGTACGCCAACAGGTCGGGCATGTCTCCAGTTGCTCTGCATTCTTATATTTCTTAGGTTTTGTTATTCTTCGGGAATGTACTTTTTTTAAATATCAGGTAAATTAATTCCAGTTAATAAAACTAGATCCATCAACGTTATGCAACTTAGGGCGTGCCAAGACAGGAGAGAAAGCCTGAGCAATGCATTTCAAGAGTAACCACAGAACCATCATCGAGCAGGGAATCTTTATGATGTTTTATAATCTTCAGTAAAAGGTGAACATCAATCTGTAATTGGTGTATGGATTTCTACATTAAAAGTAAGTCTGTGAGAGGCAGCAGATGTCAGTTTTAACATTGCTCAAAATCAAACTGAAGTTCAAGGATGCTCCCTAATTTCTTAACGAGGTGGGCTAGTTTTGCAAAATAATGTTTCCACCAAGCAAAATTTGGCAACGTGACCCTACATTTCTTGCTAGTTGTAAATTTACAAAGTTCCAAATGACTTCCAAATCCCGGTTGAGGGGCACCGTGCGAGTCTGGGGCTAAAAGGACATTTTTTACAGACTTGGGTGGGTTTACTTAATTATTTCACCATTTGTTTTAAGTTTAGCCATACTGTAGAACATTCGAACAAGTTGAGTTAGCTTCAGTTATAAACCCCCATATTGATGAAGCCAACTCCCTTCACCTTCCCCTTTGCACCCTGGGTATTGTAGCAAAAGGTATATAAGGTATATATACTTTTCTCGAAGGTAACACAACGTAGGGCAACCTAGAGTCCCGGATTTACCATGCAAACCCTGGTTAGTGCTTCATCGTCTGTGTTTTCTATGTAGTTTAACACTGGAAATTATGTAATTCATGTTCACCTGAGTAGATGCAACATTGTAGGCAAGTCCTACTTCTATGTTTATAGAATGTCCTAGTTTATGATTTCCAAAATATGGTTACCCCACAAAAGGGCAGGTGTTGGCATCAGCAGTAAGCGGTGAAGAGAGCTTCATCTATAAAATGTACAGCTATTCACAAAGATATCTGAAGCAACAGGGGAACACTACAGTTTTCACAGAGAGAGACGTCATAGTTTAGTGTACAAGGTCATCACGTCCTGAAAAACTGTTAACATTTTTAGAAAATTGACAGCGCTTTTGCCCAAAGTACCCTGCTGGAAAATAACAATAAAGAGACCATATAATGTAAACCGGTGGAATTTGTGAGAAGTGGCTCATTAACTAAAAATAATGATCATGCCAGAAAATTGTCCAAAAGGGAAAAATATTTAAGAGTTCTTTTGCACAAGCCTAGTTAGATACCTGTATAGTTCTGTACATAAGCAAGTGCTTATGGAGGGAGGTGGGTTAACAAGGAGGGGTTACAAGCTAGAAAGGAGTATGTTGGAGATGAATAGTATAACAGAGAGGGTATAATTGATTTTGAGCAACTTAGGAAAGAGGGAACATAAGGGGGGCTAAATTAATAATAATATATTTTAATATAGTTCTTCGTATCACATTTCTGCTATTTATAAGTGCTTACCCAAATTATTGGTACTCAAATAAAACTTAGTAGGGGGCAACATTTTAATTTCATTTGCAAAGTTTTGATGAGTTTAGAATCTTCACAATCTGCAAAAATGTTGCAAATCCTGAAAAACTTCACTTGCACAGGAATGCGTTGACTAGAACTATTGGCAGGAATTGTGAGACAGGTAACTGATTACATGACTGGCAATTCCCAGCCATACGTGGCAAGTCTGGGTATATTGGGAAGGTCTGCCAAGGAAGTCTGAGGCATTTTGATGGGTGGAAAGAGGTACCACTTGCTGGGTGGTAAATTGAAAATGGAAGCAAATTCATTTGACCTCCAAAGTTTAGTGATCTGAGGCAGATCAGAGGGTTCTCAAGGAACTTCATCTACCATTTTGGACAGGAAGAAATGGCACGTTCATATTATCTGAGAGATGGAAGCATGCGGGCAGTCATGTGACTAACTCTGCATGGCTGTCTAGGATGAGACTGACCCTGGTAGGATTGCCTGCATGGGGTTCTAAGTTTTCCTTTAGGGCAGAAAAAAAAGTGCTGCTTGCTGACTGAGACCAAGAGTGCAGTAGTGATCACATGTCTGGAACCACACAGCCTTCAGAGGGGGAGTCGGATACTGGAGCAGTCTGTATGAGATTGAACTTTGCCTTTCTGGTGTAAAACAGTGCTATTTCCTGATTAACTGTGATTTTGTGTGTGGGGTGGGCAATGATATGGCACAGTCTTCCTAGGTAAGCTTTAGGAGTGCGATAAAAGGCACTGAAAAAGAGAAATTCCACCATAATTAGGATCACTAGACCAGGCCAACAACCCATACATGTACAGTTTACACAGCTGCTGGCACCATAGCTACTTAACCCGCCGTTCCACCTTTAGTCCCACAGCAACCTATGGCTTTTAACATTTATAAATCTACCCACTCTTTCTTTTGAGAACTAGATGTTTGTTCAGTTTGCATGCTCAACACTCACTGGCCCTCTTCCTTTCAAATGAACAGGACGTCAACATCCTCTATGTACGTTAGTAGCACTTCACTTACCATGGTTTGTGGCCTCACAATATAACCTTAGAGTTCTCCGTAGGGTCTCTACCAGCTATAAAAGGCCCGCTCCAGCATCGGCTCGTGGGAAATCTGTTGGAGTCTACTTACATGCCACAAAAATCAGCCACGGACGGTAGTGGGAGTACCGGCCTTTTAAAGTCAGTAATCCATACATTACTACCCCCCACCCTTCCCCTCCCCTCTCCACGCCACCGCCCGGCCGGTACTCCCACTACCGGCCGTGGCTGACAAAAATGCACCTCCTGTCCCTTCACTTGCACCTTTACAAAATATAAAAAGTAGGCCTCACAGATATTAAACAATAAACAATAAATTCTCGATACTGTACCAATAAACAACAGATTATCTGATGACTACACGCCCAATGTTACTGGTTTGCATTGTTGGTATACAGCTCAAGAGTGAGGTGAGACAATGTCGAGATGTATCAATGACACCATATTGTATTCATGTACCTGTTATTAACTTTCTGATTATGTGCTATACGGTGAGCATGTTTAATAAAATGAATTACAAAAAAAAGAATATTTGATGACTGATGAGTCAGCCAGCTAAATGAATATCAATCTATATCAACATGAAACCCATAGCCTTGCTCTTAATACTCCGTTAAAAGACAACCCCCAATTTTAGCCTTTTTTTCTATGGAAGAGCAGCCCCAAACTTTAGTACACAACTATCAAGGTGCTAGTCCAATCTCTCCTAGATATTCTATGGCAGCATGATAAGGGCAAGCACAATTCAGACCCTTGAAAAAAACAAGTTTTAAAGAACAGGATATTTACTAGATCACACAAATATCATACTATACCCATTCTGCAAGATCAACTGTTGAGGCATTTAAATGCAAGGGGTTTCTTCAAGATTAATTACATAAACTGCACAACTATATCCTAAAGTCTTCAAGTCTCTCTTTTTCTGTCCAACAACGATATCACATTTTTTTCCATTGTAGTTCTTGATCATTGCATTTGATTATACATATCTGTATCCTTACCTCCTCAAGCATTAAATTAACGAGATTGGCTTATGTTTTTAGATGAAGCGGAGTTCTTATTATTGTCATTGGATCTTGCAAGCCAACATGCCATGTGTAAATAATTTTCAGTGCTATTTCATATTTTTATATTTTATTTTACAAGTAGAGTTACACTTTCTACTCGGGTGAAAACAGAGACCTCATACATTTTCCTTTTTTTCAGACCTCGAAGATTTGATAGATGGATCTCGCCATGTGAAAGTTTGCATTAGGGAAGCACAGACTATTTTTTAATTAGTTTTATTTGAATCAAACATTGACTAGAAAGAACAGTTTGGTCCAAATCAAACTTCTCGAAATGTCAAGCTAAGTTTTTGAAGTTGCAAAGTCAACATGAGAACTGCCCAACCTGACAAACTTGTAATTTAGTAACTTTTTCAATTTTCACTTAAAATGCAAGAGCATTGGCTCTCCTGTTGGTGACTAAAGGTTGCTGTCAAAATATGAGCCCATTGGCAGGTGTAGGCTCTGTGTCCCAGCCACACAGTTCTCTTTTGGGTAAAAATTATTCTTACTGTTAGGAGAGTGCAATAAAGTAGTTAAAGATGGACGAGGGTAAGGACAAGCCATACTCTCTGTAAAATACATTACAATGTCTTTCTGCAAGCACCATATAACCTATTGTATTGTACAAAACCATAGTAAAGAAATCGCGTTTCCAAAGGCCATTGCAAAGCAAGTATTATTTACAATCAATTTACTCTCAAATGAGTAATTTTGAGTCCTAAATATGCCCAAGCACCAGATAGATTTCAAATGCTTTAATGTTCCTGCATGCAGTAGAAAATTGATATAAGTAAGATGTATTCACAAGAGGGATTCATAACACTTCATGTGTGTGATAGGTGGCCCTCCTCTACGCGATCCCACAGATTTGCAAAGCATACACTCATTTGTATTGAAGATTTTTTGCTTTGGCGTCACCATTAAAATCTCTAAAAGTGAGTGATATTATTGAAATTCCATAAAAATATAATATACATTCAGTACCTATTAAAAAAATTGGTTATGTTCTCCTCCGCTTTTTTACTCTTTCCTGTGAGCATGTGAAGCTCATTTGGTCTTGTATGGAAAGATGGAACCACAGTTTGAGCTGTTGCTGAGTAAGAAGGAGAGTTTAGGTATCAGAAACCACAAAAACAGTTTTAGGAAAGATCGCTGCAGCCTCCAGTCTTTTCCTGTCATGCCTTGCAATGTACCCAAGTGCCCTCTTCACTACTACTCACACCAAGGTCTTTATTACAAGTGCTCTGGTTTTTAACAGTCCCTGTGCAAACACGTGTCTGCCAAGGGGTCAGAATTACTAGTTGTGCAAAATATACTACATTTAATTCTGCACCTCGCAGGACATTGAACAGATGCAACCTGCTAAAATTTAAAGGGGGAACAAGATCTGGTCATAGTCAGAACATGAGGATTTTAGGCAAAACTCAAAATGGGTACTATTTATTGCACCCGATATATCCCAAATCCATTAGTATTAGATTTTATCTGGTGCAATAAATATTACATCTCACAATAGAACATTCATATTTCAATGGCTAAGCGAGTTGTGGGAGTCGCACACAGTAAAATAAAGATTAAGAGGCAGCTGAAAGACATCAGGAGTGGAACATATATGAAAGAGAGGATAGTGCTGCATGAATGGGCACTCCTAAAATCATGCTTAGTTCCCTATCCAAGTCAACTCCAACTAAAATAGAACACATAAGCAAACCAAATCTGTTCTTATTTTGTTTGGCATAATAATCGAGACTACATTAACAAATGCTTACAAAAAGGGTATTTATAATGCGTACAAATAAATTAGCCCATATTTTGCGGTAGAACAATCATAAATACATAAATATTCTTAAGAAATGTATTTGCTAACCATATAAATAACTCAGAACATTGCTTGTTTGACATTAATATCAGCAATTAAATTAATTCAAATAGATATACATATAATAAATATAGTCGAAAAATATCAAATGCATGGTAAAAATGTAGCAATATTATTTTTTCTTTAACAATGATCATAAATACAATCTGAAAGAAAAAGAGGCAGGAGGATTGAAAGTGAAAGACAGATAATTGACAATTCTGAAGGAAACAGAGAAACCTTCACATTACAAGAGAGCAATACAAGACCTTGGTCCACCTACTCTGTTGCCTGGAGCAATGAGTCTCACTTCACATTGCTTGTACCTGAGATTGTGGCCTATTGACCCATGCCTCCCACAAGAGATTAAGTCCCTCCACAGGCACACATTTGATAAATGCCACTGAGTTCATTTTTTGGGCCACCACAGTACCATTTTTTATCAGAAGCCATAAGTAGGTAGTTAGGGTTTGGCAATCTGTTGTTTTTAACCCCATAGAGGGAGAGAGACTGTGGAACCACAGATTTGCTGCCTGTAAAGCCTTCAATGGCCCTGCTAGCAGTCAGTTATTGCTGGCATCTCATTGCCACAGAGCAGCCTATATTACTGCATCAAAGTCTTGTCCTATTAAGGATGGCTCGCTCAAAGCAAACTTTCCCAGCTCAAGACTGTGACATAGAAGACCCAGGCAGGGAAATCATCAATATTCCATATGTGCAGGGAGAAAACAAAAAAGTGGAAAGGAGGCCTCCACCAATTGAGCTACCTGGAGCGCCAGCTACCTCATTAAGTAATATGATGCATCTGTGGTACATATAGGTTCTCTCCTACTTGTTGGCTAAGCAATTTGAGCTAGTGGGCTCTCTGTACCTACTTCTTCTGTCTGTTTGATTGTGTGGGGAAATGTGTAAAGTGGCCTGAAGCCCTGTCAGGAACAGGAGAGGAGAAAATGAAGTCTGTCCAGGGTTGGATCTCTCCTTGTGTTGGGCTAAGCCAGATGGTGGATTCGGTGTTGCTGGATGGCCCACCTGCTTCGATTTGCACATAGAGTACTGCATGATTAACTGGTACCATCAGTCATGTTTATGTTTCAGATAGCTATTTCCATGTAAATGTTTTATTTGGGCAGAGCAACCAAATTGAAAAGGACGTCTTTGTCCTTCATAAATGTCAACCTTCTTGTATGCCGTATTTGTGGCAGATAGCTTTACAAACATGTTTTCAAATTATAAAGGCAATGTTTGAGGTGGAAAGCTTCCTATTGTGTGGGCGAGCTTGTGTGGGATACCTGCTCAGGTGCTATTCAAATCTAGGCATTGATTATTGCAGATATCTCCTGATAGGATTTTTGCCATGTAAAAAAAAAGCCTCATAATTTTTCTCTCTTGTATCTTGCTTTACCAGTTTACATTACCAAAGTATTTTTGTTCATGCCCGAACTACCAAATAATAAACCCATATATATATATATATATAAAATATATGCACATTATTTCAGCGACAGCACCCACTGGGGTTTCATTTTGGTACGGACTGCAAATACCATGGTGCAATGCATCAACACGCCCAGGAGGGCGGGAGAACTCGTTGTCAGGGCGGGGCTCTGTTTAATAAACGCAGGTGTTCTGAACCAAGCTTGTCGTTGTCTTACCTGTGCTGGGCTCTAGATGAAGGATAACTCCGAAACGCGTCAACCCACAACAAATGTTTTGTTGAGAACAGTTGCCTGCTGCAAACCTCGCTGGAAGGGAAAGGTTGTCGTGAGGGCTTTCTCTAGGAGGGTAACCTTGAAGTTTGGATATATATATATATATATATATATATATATATATATATATATATATATATATATATATATATATATATATATATATATATATATATATATATATATATATATAAATATATATATATATATATATATATTCAGCTCTGAAAAACCCCCTCCCCCGCCAGGGAAGGAAGCGGCCGCACTCGCGTGGAGGTTTTCAAATAATGTTTATTGCACAAACAGCAGGACGCGTTTCGGCAGACGTGCCTTTTTCCCCTGTGTCAACCTGATTTACAAGAGTTGCCGCCATATAAAGCTATCAAGCAAATAGTTACACATTTTTTCTGTGAGTTCATTAACATGAAAGACGGACAACAACATCATTGTATCTTTGGCGGCCATCTTAAAGTGGTTTTCTTAATGCTCAAAAAGTAGAAAACCATTATACTAATTATAGATTATTATACCGCCATGATTTGGAGTCATGTAACATGTCATCCATGAAGAAACAAATAAACAATTAAGCCCTGTATGGGCAGCACCGCTAAATTCATAGAGTATCAACAAAATTGAGACCTGTATGGGCATGATTCATGATGTGTATAATTCATTCAAATTACCAAAAGAATCAATAATTCAATAAATCAATTATCTCATTTCTATATAGGTATTTCAGCATTCCTATTCATCAAGAATATGGAAATATTTACATCAGTACTGGCAGAGAAGGTATATATATGTCATTGGATACATCTATGAAACAAGATATTGTTATCCAAGATGTATTGAAAGTTCTTCTTCAGAATTAAGACCAAATGGAATATATATATATATATATATATCTATATATATATGTTCCAACGAAATTTGCTCCTTCTGGCAATCCTTCGCCTTTGGTGGGGTGGCTCGCCGTCGGCGGAGCTTGCCGGTAGTAATATGCACAGGAAAACGGGATAGCACCGAGCACTCAGTTCATATAAAAAAACACAGGATCTGGGTTCTTTGTTCCAAAATAGAGAGGTTTATTAAGTTCATAAACCCTGTGACGCGTTTCGCGCTCCACAGATGTATGTATGTATATGTATATATATATCTATATATATATATATATATAATCTTTAAAAGAGAACGTTGCACTCCAAAGAATCTGTATATCACAGTAGTTTTATTCACCAAGAAATCGTGTCTCAACCTTACACTGACTCGTTTTGATAACATGCCTTGCTCCTGGTTAATGAGTCTCTCATTACTATCCATTTAAATATTCAGGTCCAATTTTTCCATTATGCAGCATTATGGGAAATGTAGTTAGCACATGGCAAATAATTATGTACATTACAAAACAATTCAAGTTATTCAAATGACATTTATATGGAAGCAATATTGACAACACATTACTTGTTATTCACAATCTCCCACCGCAAGACCAATAGACATATCTAGATCTGCTCGGCAGGACCCCGCTGTCAAGATGGCAACCGAACAGATGACCACTGATGCATCTGTCTTGTCTATCATATATACATCTAGATAGGGCGGGCGGACCGAAAAAAAGAAGTAACCTGAGAAGGGGAACTAACTGAGAGAATCAGAGAATAACCGAATACATCAGAGGCTGAAAAAAGCCATGCTTTAAGTTGCTTTTTAACAGTACTTCAGGCTTGATGAGTCTTAGGTGGAGGGGAAGCTGATTCCATGCATTGGTGCCTAGAACTGAGAAAGATGTTTCACCTCAAGGTTTGAGTGTGAATGAAAGTGGCTTGAAAAGGTTTGCAAAGGAAGATCTCAAAGTTCTTTTAGTTGTGTGGTTGGAAAATCGTGCTATTAAACAGCTATGCCCTCTAGATCTATACACTCTGAAGGCGGATAGGAGAATTTTGAACAGGATTCTTTTATGGACTGGGAGCCAGTGCAGGGCTTTAAGAGCTGCTGAGGCCAAACAAATGTCTGGAAATGTCTGCACATGAGGCACATGACCGTCTGGAAGGTTCTCAAACCTAGGGGAAAACACGTCTTGTTACACTGTCTATGACCTTAGAGAATGGCCATGAAGAACCAGGTTATTTAAGACCCAGCGGCGCCAGGGACATGCCCAAAGTTTTCGGGTCCACCTGTCTTAGAATACAGAGACACGAGACTCTTCGTGGTGGCGTCAAAGATCAAATTTATTGGCTGCAGCCAGTAACAGAAGTCCTAGAAGTCATCTCTCAGGATGACTTCTCAGGAGACTGCTCAGTTTTACAAAGCAAGTCATCCCTTTTTATGCTAAAAATCACATTCCAGACAAATACCTAACATTTACAAACTGTCCAATCACATGTATCCACACCAGAGGTATCGCATGACGGTTAAACCCACTTTTCAGTTACCCGGCCCATGATCAATCATTGGTCAAACCCAACATTCTTCTTAAGACAGGTCGAATGAACCCATAATAAAAAAAGGCACATTCCCATCGTAAACAGACCATAAAGAAAGGAGCAGAAACAGGTGTGAGTAGGATAAGGCATATTTGTGTGCAATAAAAGTTTTACGATGTCCTGTGCTCTGATCCTCAATCTTGATCAGCTAAAGGGAAAGGAACTGGCCTAACAAGGTTGGCTTCAGGCAAGAGGGTCAGTTCGCTCAGGTCATTCAGAAGTCAGCTAAAGTGTACGTGTGCTAAAGACTCGTTCGGCCGTAGTCATCGGCCTATGTGAGGGCAACCACAAAATGGTTGCCATACACAAAATGGAACCCAAGGGTTCAGAACAAAATCCCTAAATACGTAGTGAATCCATCGGTCTAACGTGACGAAAACACTCATACTTGCCGTACTAACTAGTTACGGTTCGCTAATATCAAATTCGTAACGAAACCATGACCTTTATGAAACGGGTTCAGAATTCACGGAACCTCAGACCCTCCTTTTGCCCTTACATAGGCAATAACCTACACTCACGTCAATCTGAGTCCAGGTCTATATTCATCAGATCATCAAGATGTTGCTGGAGCATAATCCTATTACTTAGTACCTCTCTTGGGACAGGTCTTCTTGCACACGTAGTAGCACAGAGGCCACATATAGCAGGAGCGCACTGCACACAAAGACAGAACAGGAAAAGAATCGCTAAAGCCATCCCAATGATCATCAGAATCTTCCATCCCCAGGTCGATAACAGTTCCCAAAACCAACCAATCAACGACCAATCTCCTTTGTCCACATGTATAGACTCGGAGATCTTATGTAACCTGGAAATGGCCTCGTAAACTGTCGGAGCATTATCTGGGATAAAAACGCAGCAACTCGATTGGATCACTTTGCATACTCCACCTCGATCTGCGAGTATGACGTCTAAAACCATACGATTTTGTTACGTCATAAGGCGATCCGCTTGAAGCTCAGCTGTCAGATTACTAAGGGCACCAGCAGTTTCGTTTATGGTGGATTCAACCACTCTCGTCAACTGTCGTAAACCTCTACTGTTAGCCATAGGTCCCCAAAACGATAAGAAACCCTTAAAGAAGTCTCCCACTACTTGTCCAGCAGTATCTTCCTGATCGAAGACACCTCTAACAACTCTCGTCTTGTGGTAATCTGAAGCAACAGTATACGTAGGAGGCATAAATATCCAACATAACATGTTCCCAAAAAATCAGGGGG
Organism: Lissotriton helveticus; assembly: GCF_964261635.1. Classification (NCBI taxonomy): domain Eukaryota; kingdom Metazoa; phylum Chordata; class Amphibia; order Caudata; family Salamandridae; genus Lissotriton; species Lissotriton helveticus. The sequence goes on from NC_136059.1 coordinate 1,094,401,365, forward strand.
CAACCATGTATATGCTCTGTTGTAACAAACACAATATGTGCCCTTAGCTGCCAAAAACAGCGGGGAAGATTGAGAAGTAAAAACATACGTCTGAGTACAAACACTCTTCCCCAGCTGAGCTTTCAGATTTTTGCCAATACCTTGCAGACAAAATTGACCTCGGTGGGGTACGACCCAAATCGGAGGTGACCTCTTTCGTTTCTGCCTTTCACTCAGACTAACACTGTAACCAGTCGTGTTCCATCCAACATAAGCCGCTAACTCTTCCTTAGGAATAGTCCTATACGTGTCGATATCTCTGCTCATATTCATCCACCAAAGCTTGATTACTTAAGTTATCTCTCATGGAATGTAGAGGATAAACTTCCAGGGCGTAAATGAACATAGTCTGAAAAGCCCATATTGACCCATTCTGACTAAACGGTAAAATCAGATAAGGAACAACTCTGCCTGTAGTATGTGGCATAAGACCACACACCCAGCAATTAGTAATGTTCACTACCAACTGAAGCTGGTGTAGTAGCTGTATGAATGTGTTATGTACAAATTCTGACCTTCTAATCTGCTCGTGTTCAGGTAGGACATGAAAAGAATGCACAGAAGTAGCAGTAGAAAAAGACATAGGCTGGGAGGTGGGTGCAGAAGTCAATTGGGTAGCGTAAACAATCCCACCCGCCAATGCTAACGTCATGCTTAAAAACATCAGGACACATGTTATCAGAAAACATTTGCTGTACATTAATTTACACAGTTTCATTTTAGAGTTCTTTCTCTCAGCAGCTCTCTCTGTCCCAGGAAACTCCATCCTCTAACCGTGCTGTTCGCGGCAGTTGGTTCTTCCGTGCTAAGGAATGCGTCTGTCAGTCCAGGGAACGCCCTGAAACCAACCAGAACCGTCAACCTTGTGTCTATGCCCTCAATCCCAAGTCTTTATACCGCGACTCTACAGCTGAGCTCGGATGGCAGCTCGAAAAAGAAAAATAGGCCAAAACAGTTTCTTGGATGAGAGAGTGCAGTTCTCCAAAAGCAAAAGGAGGAAAAAAATTAAAATTTAATTGTCAATTGTTTCTCGGTCGTAAATTATAACGGCCTTTACCAGGCACTGTGTGATCTGTGAATAAAAGTTCAGGCTCAGTGGTGTCCAATCTCAATTGTGGAGGTACGGCTGCTTGTAGAATGTCGTCGTCCTCTCGTTCAGAATTTGTCCCTACTAGATGTGCATCGCTAAACGGCATGAACTTCGGTACTCGTTCTGTCTCTGAATCACCAACACCATCGCGGATCCACTGGTCGTACGGCAGAGGTAAAGGCACCCTCTTACAATGTACGCCGTGAATCAAATTTTTCTTCCCGAAGACCTTCACCGAAGTTCTTGTGGACAGGAGCACTTGGTGGGGGCTGATCCAGCGGGGCTGCTCGTTTTTGGTCCGCTGAAAATTCCTCACTAGGACCCAGTCACCGGGATTGATGGTGTGACCCGGATCCACAGATGCTGGTGGCAAGTTATCATGAACCTGTTGATGCAAGACACGCAATTTAGCCGTCAAATCATACAAATAGTCCACCAACACAGGATATTCGATGTCACTAAACTTCACTGGCCTCGGCACTCCCCACACATTCGCCGGACGGCCAAAAATGATTTCCTAAGGACTAAGGCCAATCCGGGAATATACTGTAGTTCTAGTTGACAAAAGTGCCAACGGCAAAGCATCAGGCCATTGAAGACCAGTGCTCGCTTGAATCTTAGCCAGCTTTAACTTTAACGTGCCATTATAGCACTCAACTAAACCAGATGATTGGGGATGATTCGCAGCGTGGAATTTCTGGTGAATTCCCAACCCTTCACACACTCTCTTCATCACCTTCCCCACAAACTCACTTCCATTATCACTCAACACCATCCTTGGCAACCCAAACCTAGGGAAATATTCTTTGACCAGGACTTTAGCAGTGGACGAGGCAGTATTATCTTTTAGGGGGTATGCTTCTACCCATCTAGAAAAGGCGCAAACAACTACAAGGACATACTTTAAATTATTGCACCTTTCCATGTGGATGAAATCCAATTGCAAAACCTCAAACGGATACGTCGGAGGAGCAAAGTGACCAGCTGGAGTTGGAGTTCCCTTGCCAGGATTATACATCAGACACACCATGCAATTCTTGACCACATTCTCAGCACATTTGGGAATTCCAGCATTCTGCCATACTGGAGCCAACAACTTACAAATCCCTTTCACACTAATGTGAGACAAACCATGTGCCATAGTAACCACTGCAAGCACGTATGCATCTGGCAACATCCATCTTTGGTGTTCTGACAATTCAACCCAACAACCAGTCAAATCCAATCTACCCGTAGTTTCTCTCCAAACATTCTTCTCACTTTCAGTAGCTTCAGCCTGTATCGATTTCACACTCATAATCGTATCTTCATACATTCCAACATCACCAATCCATCTCGCAGGGCCTGCCACATACATTCGACTCATCAGATTTCTTGCTGTGTCTTTCGCAACTTCATCCGCAAACGCATTACCACGGCCAACATCATCCGTAACCTTCCGATGAGCACTACACTTCACAATCGCAACTTGCTTCGGCAAAGTAAGTGATTCGAGAAGCTCATTCACCAACTGTCCATGCTGGATTTTAGTCCCATGCGACGTCAGAAATCCTCTTTCTCTCCACAAGCGTCCAAAACTATGGGCAACACCAAACGCATACTGACTATCGGTATAAACATTCACTCGTTTTCCTTCCGACAATACACACGCTCTAGTCAGTGCAATCAACTCTGCTGCTTGCGCAGAATTCTGTGGTATACGTGCTGTCTCAACAACTGTATTTAAAGTTGTGATAGCATACGCTGCAGTCGTCTCGCCATTCGGAAGCTTAAAACACGAACCATCAACCCACAGCGTACCATCCACATTCTCAAAAGGAGTGTCTTTAAGATCCACTCTAGCTTTTGTTTCTTCCTCTGTACGAAGAAAACAATCATGCTGTTCTTGAGCATCCGTCTCTGTAGAGATCGGCAATAACGTAGCTGGATTCAACAAGTTACATCTTCTGATGTGGACATGGCTAGCCAATAGTGTCAACTCGTAACCTGAAAGATGTGCACTAGTAAGGTGCTGTGTCTTAGTCCTGTTTAATAAGGTATCCACTGCATGCGGAACCATCACAATCAACGTATTATCCATCACCAGTCCAGCAGACTGTCGGATAGAAACAGCCGCTGCCGCTGAAGCTCTCAAGCAACTTGGCAACGCTCTGGCTACCAGATCTAAAGTCGACGAGAAATACGCACATGGACGCTGCTTGTCCCCAAAAGATTGTGTCAACACTGACAACGCACATCCTTCTCTCTCGTGCACATACAGTGTAAAAGGGTTACTGTAGTCGGAAGTACACAACACAGGAGCAGAACACAATGCATCACGCAACTCAGAAAAACTTTTCTGACAATCGTCAGACCACGGAAGAGGATTCGGTGTATCTTTACAAGTCAAAGCCAGCAGAGGTTTGGCCAGCAAAGAAAAATTTGCTATCCACTGTCTACAATACGACGTGATACCCAACAAAGCGCGCACTTCTCTCTGTGTGCTTGGTACAGTCATTTGCGCAATCGCTTGAATTCGTTCTGGGGTCAACCTTCTTCCCTCCTTTGACAAGAGATGACCTAAGTAGGTCACTTCTTGGCGACAATACTGCAACTTAGAAGGTGACACTTTATGATGCAAGTCCGACAGATGTCGCAACAAAGAAAGAGTAGCTTCTTTACAAGTTTTCTCATCATCAGCGGCCATTAACAGATCGTCCACATACTGAATAAGAGCAGCACCAGCAGGCAACACAAGAGTATCAAGTTGAGTTTTCAAAGCCTGGCTATAAATAGAAGGACTTTCGCAATAACCTTGGGGAGCTCTCTTAAACCGGAAGCTTCGGCCTCCTAAGGAGAAGCCAAAAATATCCCTACTCTCCTCAGCAATTGGAATGCTGAAGAAAGCATTTTTCAAGTCTATGACTGAAAACCAGGCAGCTGAAGCAGGAATCAAAGTAAAAAAAGCAGTAATATCCGGGACAACTGAAAACTGTGGCACGACAATCTTGTTGACCTCTCTAAGATCGATCACAAACCTGTAAACAGGTGGCTGAGAAGAGTCAATGCGCTTTAGGACAGGCAAAACAGGACTGTTACACACATTACCTCTCGTTTCTTCAATCACATCTTTCTCAATCAAATCATAGATGATTGCTAAAAGCGCTCTTTCACCATCGCTAGAAATCCTATACTGGGGAATACGCGGCAATTTAACATTCGCTTTAAGCGTTACAACGTAAGGTGGAATCTCCAAAAGACCCACATCATTAGGACCAGTAGCCCAAAGAGTATCAGCAAGAGAGAATGCAATTCCGGTGGAAGCCAATCTTTAGACAAATACATTGGAGAGATTACTTTCTTACCCAATGTAAGCTGTACTCCCGCAGGAGAACAACGTAATGTTGTATGCAACCTTTTCAACAAATCCAAGCCTAACAAATTCTCACCACAACCTGTCGTTAAAATGAGAGGTGCTTCCAATTCACAAGGCCCTATAGAAAGAGACAAAGGACTAGAAACTGGATTACAAACTGGGGCGCCAGAGAATCCTACTGAAACATTAGTTAAGCCAGACAAAGGTGCGCCAGGGAGTTTAGAGTGCATGATAAAACTCTTCACTGCACCAGTATCCAAAAGAAAAGGCTCTACCACACCCGATGTGGCTACTGCAACATAAGGCCCACTCTGATCTACTGGAACCGACACTACTCCCTCTCTTTGTCCATGGCTGTCCTAGCAATCATTATTGTCAGCCTTCTCACTTTCGACATAATAGTCATCGGCATAGTACTGAGTCGACCGACCAGATGTCATTTTCTGTTGATCAAAGCAATTCATAGAATTCTGCGGGGAAAGGAACGTTCGTTCTGAGGAAACGCACCACGTCCTCTACCCCTTGACACTTGCTGAAAACCACCACGACCTCTCGGGGCCGGCATACCACTCGCACGTTGTCGCAACACAGGGCACTCATTTTTATAATGACCTTCCTCCTTACAATACGCACACTGATTCAAACCCAAGGGTGGTCTTGGAGGAAAATACCCAACGTTCTGTTGCGGTCTCTGAAATGGCGTAGGTTGCTGAAACTGTGGGCGTTGCTGTGATTCTTGCTGATTCGAGCGAGGCGGATACGCCTGCTGCAAAAGAACCTTCGTCTTTAAGTCTTTAGTCTTTTTCTCTACTCTATCTTTCTCATCCTTATCCCTATTCTCATAGTACTGTGCAGTTGCCAATATCTGGGCCGACGAAGAAACAGCCCAAGAACTTTCAGAATCTTTCAACTTATTACATAGTTCAGGCAGTAAGTTAAAGACAAACTCATCTACGAACAATCTTTGCCCACATTCCGTACTCATATCCTGACCACTATGATCTATAAATGTCTCTTCAAACCTAGTGAAGAAATCAGATGCACTTTCGTCCTTCTTTTGCTTACATGCTGCTAACTTGTCCCAATTTACTCGTAATGCTGGCATCATCGTTTTCATAAGATCTATAATTCTGCCAGGTAGATCTGCCACTAAAGCCTCAGGTTTAGCACCACCAACCTGTCTAGCGTCTGCAGCAGCAATATTGAGCCATGTGTCACCTAATTCAACTGCATGATCCTCATGATGAATTTTTGCCCACAGAGGTTGAGGTACTACATTAACCAACAGCATATCTATGTCGGCTAAATTCATGATGCATGCGTCAACTGTCTGGGACAATTCTTTGTAATAGCCAGCAGGATTTTTACGGGGATCAGGTAAAGACTGTTTAAGGGCCAAAACCTCTGCTCTCTTCCATGGCACATGTACCCATACTCACTGAAAATGGGCTGGTATAGCTGGGGGAACATTATTCGGACCAGCAGTTACCGCATCACGCCACACTGGGGGAACTTCTCTCATCGGATACTGTCTCACTTTCCTCCTAACTGCGGAATCAGGCTCAAACAGATGCTGAGAAGGGAAATCGCTCCTTAACGCAAGTACCATCGCAACTGCATTCTCAATTCCGGGACCCACTATCGTCCCTTTCGCAAACTCAGACTGGACATTTAGCAATTCTACAGGAACTGAACCCAAATCATTATCTTCCCATTCCTCACGAAGGAAAGTACACATAACATCAAAAACTTACCTTTGTTTTGGTGCCTCCCACTGTTGGAAGACATCCATAACTGATTCTAAGTTATACCTCGAAACATTCGAAACCCATCTGTGAGCCAAGAGATCTAACACTGCCCGTTCTTCAGGACCAGGTAGCTGACTACGCATTTGTTTACGTACAGAAACAGGGGTCATACTCAATGACCCAAGGAAAGGAGACAAAAGACCAGTAACAGTATCAGTCATTCGTTGTCGAGCAGAAGGAGAAGCTGTCATAAGGACAGGAGACAAAGTATTTTGAGGTGATAGAAGCGTAGGGTTAGTAGCAAGAGAAGTTGAAGGTACAGGAGAATAAGGCAAAGTAGTTCCAGACAAAACCGATAGCAAAGTCGGCGGCCCCAGAGGAGGCTGCGCCGTAGGAGGAAGAACCAGCTGAGGAGGAGCCGGTGGCTGAGCAGCAACAAGAGGTTGTGCAACTGGAGGTTGCGGAGGTGCCGTAGCACTCTGTGCATAAGGGGGTGGTAATCTCAACAAATGTGACATCAAAGGGTCCTTCTCAGGGTCCTTTGTTGCATTCTCAAGAATAGGTGGCAATGATGGATAACATTTATCAATAGCCATATTATGTTGTCTATCTGACACCTCAATTGCTTTATCTTCTTTGTCTTCTTTAAACTGCCTGGCAGCTTGCATTATCGACAACCTCTTTTCTCTCTTATCTCTTTTAGCTTGTTTTATTTCTCATTGTCTGGCTTCTTTACGCCAAAGGCGAAAGGAGTCAAGCATTGCCGGCCGGGCTTTCTTCCTAAATAATTTAACTTCCAAATTATCTAGAATCTCTGTGTCATAGCTACCATGATGTGGCCATTTTAAAACACCGTCTTTCCTAGTGTATCGGACCCATACTTCATTAAACATAATGGGGCCCACGCCATGTTTAGAGTAGAGCTCATAAGTCGGAGTTCCAACCGGAGGTATCGAACATGAATCCTCCAATCGGGAATCCCTGTTACAACCAAACCAAACTAAGTACCAAATTTGCTATGATTAGGCATCTTCGCTCACTAATCGAGCTTCAAACTTCAAGGGATTATCTCTACCGATACACTCGTAAATATACAAGACCCTCGGCTTTGGATATTGCAATTTTCAAATCAAAACTAAGGACCAAACAAACTAAGAACCAAAGGACCAAAGACTAAGGACTGGGAGCGACCCACTTATACTTAACTGAGGTATCAGTCACGCCACCAGAAGATCCGTCTATCGTCTCGCCGTACAAAGCATTACAAATGGGTCCAAGACAGGGCAACAGTCAGGGCAGCAGTCCTTCGTAGCCGTCAGGAAAGCGGGAAGCCACGCAGAAAAGACCTTCAGTCCACATTCGACATGCCGGGGTCGATGAAGTGGTGGCCGTCCTCCAGAACTTCTTCACGAAGCTCCTCACGATCTTCAGGCTTGGACCGGTACCGCTGAAGTCGCCCCGCGTTGGGCGCCAACTGAAGAACCGGGGGGCATATTATCAAGGGGGTTTATCTCCGCTTTTTTGGCTTTAAAAGCCAAGAAAGCGGAGATAAAATTATCTCCCTATTACCAAGCTGTCGCTAACACCAGTTAGCGACAGCTAATAGGAGATAGCGACCATCTTGGGCCCCGCTTTGCATGTCAGTGATATTTATCACTAATGACATGCAAAGTGGGCGTGCCAAGATGTTAGCGACTGGAAACAGTCGCTAACATCGCTATCTCCTATTACCAACTTTTGGAGATATTCGCGCTAAGCGCGAATATCTCCAAAAGCTAACACCTGCCCTGAGCAGTTCTTAGCCATGTTAACCAATGGGAGGTGGATAACATGGCTAAGAGCATTTGCTCGATAATGCATGAATATCGCTGACTTTTCAGCGATATTCATGCATTGCGGCCGTTTTTTATCGCATTTGCGATAAACCTTGCTAATAGCAAGGTTTATCTGCGATAAAAATCGCCGATGTGCGGCGATAATTTTTGTCTCTAAACAAGTTAGGGACAAAAATTATCTCTATTGGTTGGTAATATGCCCCCGGGTTATTTAAGACCCAGCGGCGCCAGGGACACGCCAAAAGTCTTCGGGTCCACCTGTCTTAGAATACAGAGACACAGGACTCTTCGTGGTGGCGTCAAAGATCAAATTTATTGGCTGCAGCCAGTAACAGAAGTCCTAGAAGTCATCACGGTAGGAATTCTCAGGAGACTGCTCAATTTTAAAAAGCAAGTCATCCCTTTTTATGCCAAAAATCACATTCCAGACAAATACCTAACATTTACAAACTGTCCAATCACATGTATCCACACCAGAGGTATCGCATGACGGTAAAACCCACTTTTCAGTTACCCAGCCCATGATCAATCATTGGTCAAACCCAACATTCTTCTTAAGACAGGTCGAACGAACCCATAATAAATAAGGCACATCCCCATCTTAAACAGACAATAAAGAAAGGAGCAGAAATAGGTGTGAGTAGGATAAGGCATATTTGTGTGCAATAAAAGTTTTACGATGTCCTATGCTCTGATCCTCAATCTTCATCAGCTAAAGGGAAAGGAACTGGCCTAACAAGGTTGGCTTCAGGCAAGAGGGTCAGTTCGCTCAGGTCATTCAGAAGTCAGCTAAAGTGTACGTGTGCTAAAGACTCGTTCGGCCGTAGTCATCGGCCTATGTGAGGGCAACCACAAAATGGCTGCCATACACAAAATGGAACCCAAGGGTTCAGAACGAAATCCCTAAATACGTAGTGAATCCATCGATCTAACGTGACGAAAACACTCATACTTGCCGTACTAACTAGTTACGGTTCGCTAATATCAAATTCATAACAAAACCATGACTTTTATGAAACGGGTTCAGAATTCACGGAACCTCAGCCAGGTGCAACATGTTGATCGGAACTAAATAACAGGAAACTAATGTATCATTTTTGCTCAAAAGTGCATAGTGGAAAACAAAGCCAATGCCCCAGTAACAGCGAGAGCAAGGCTTGCCATTGGCTCACTGAAATATTGGGGAAGCTTGCAGGGATTTAATGGAAAACCATGCCAAGGCTCTAGGAACAGCAAGAGTAGTTGAACCATTGGTTCACGGGTTGTGGGGTACGCTTGTAGTGAAGCGCAATGAAAATTATGGGTGCTGGTGAAGCATCAGTCATGAGGGCGATGGAGGAAAGCTAGCCATGAGGGTTGCAGGAGAGGGCGCATCAGTCATGAGGATGCTGGGGAAAAATTAGCCACAAGGTATGCTGGGAGAGCATCAGCCATGAGGAAGCTGGGGGAACATTAGTTATGAGTGTACTGGGGAAACACCAGTCATGAGGGATGCAGTGGGAGCATCTGTCATGAGGTCGCTGGGGGAACATCAACCATGAGGGATGCTGGGGATGCATCAGTCATGAGGGATGCGAGAACATCAGTCATGAGGGATGCTGGGGGGCATCAGTCATGAGGAAGATGGGGGAACATCAGTTATGAGGGCTGGTAGGGAAGTATCAGTCATGGGGGTGTTGGAGGAACATAGATCATATGGATGCTGGGGAAGCATCAGTCAGAAATGTCATAGCATGCATAGGGCACCATAGAGGTAAATCAACATGCATGCTAGACCACTACATAAGCAACATGAGCCCTGCACACTAGACCACTACGCAGAGGACGCAAGAGGTGGTTATGACAGAGAGGAGCAGGAGGGGATTGTGACAGACAGAATATTTTTGCTCAGACATTGGAATACTTCAAAAAGTGGAAGGTGGCTTCAAACACGTTTGTTTGTGCTCTGGAAAAGAATACGCTCTTCACCTTTGAAGATCTCAAATGAAATGGTGAAAAGAAGTGTAAACTTCCTGTTTCCTACTGTAAACAGAGTTCTGAGCCAATTAAATGCTGTTTAACAACTGCGGAATTCCACGGTACTATCACAAATGTATCTAGGATATACTACAGTACATATGAAACACAAACAAAACATTATATATCACAAAATAAACATACATAATATAGTGTGCCTTTCACAACTGCCTTTTTGTTTGTTTTTTGGCATGAACATATTTGATAAGCTTTAATGTTAAGAAGTAAAGCATTAAGTGATTGGTTTTTAATACCAACTGGGCTATAAACACAGCCCAATACTACAAAACACCAGCAACGCCCATAGAGACTGTTCTGATTGTTGGAAAGCAATAGAGCTTTATTTCTTATTGAAAGGAATACGAGAGAAATGAGAAATTATTCCTCATCAACTCTGTCTATATAAAACAGGTAAATTTTTATACTGATCTGTGTCGCTGTTCTGAAAAACAATACTGGATTTACTTTGCGTTATGTTAGAAAAATAATTCTCACCAATTACAAGAAAACATACACATTTAGTGAAAATACCAAAGGTTAAAGATTAGTTCTAGTTAGGAAAACGTAATGTATTATTTCCATTTAAAACCAACTTAAACTACACGTAACTTACAAATTCAAAAGTTTTAATGTAGAGTTATTATTTGTGCCCCATCCAAACCGTGCTATTACTCACACAGTACACGGTGTTGTGAACTCTCTAGCTACACTACATTAACTGTAACTCGCACAATCTCTTTGCATTTGTAGCTTTTGAAACTACATCACTTTTAGCTTGTTAAATGATAGAATTCATAACAAGACTCATTACATGTCTAATGACAAAATTGTTAACTGTGTGTGGCAGAGAGCCGAGTTAAAGTTAAAATAACATTTTATTTACAGCAAAAACAAATAAACATCCATTATAATGTTTAATACATTTTATACATCGGTATGCAACGTTAGCATAATTCATACCATGAAATTTCTTATCTTGAAGATTATCGCGTTTATAAAATTTCATTAATAAAAAAAAATATTCCTGCTAATACCACTTTTTGAATCATAGGGCAAATAAATAATTAAACGCTGATGTGTTAGACCACAATCTTGCTTTAACGTTGGTTTAAGATATGTGTCTCTCTCATTTGTCTTTTAGGACATTGTAGACTAAAGTGAACTCACTAGGAGCAGTAGCGGCTGGCAGTGAACAGCGGTGTAGGGGCAGAGGTAGTGGGGGAAGAGAGAAAATAAAAACGAAGAAAAAATGACCACATACTTCTTCGCTAGCCGCCGTCTCTCCTCTGTCTTGTTCAGCTTACTTCTTCCTGCAGTCCTGGCAGCAGGAAGCACCTGGCTCCCTGGCTCCCCGAGCCAATCACAACTTTACAATGCAGCGTTGTGATTGGTCTAAGCTCCGTGGTTTGGTGCTCAGACAGGGACAGGGACCCTTCGCATGTTCCTCACCAGGCTGTGTAATGCAGCCTGGTGGGGAACATGCAAAGTGTGCATGACTGTTTGGTTGGCCCCAAGAGGGCCGAGCAGTCATGTGCACTTAGGGAGTGAACAAACCACTCTTCTCCCTGTGCCATCAGCCCTGCCCCGCACTAACCCAGCCCAGCAGCCACAAAAAATAAAACGATATTAACAACGTTATTATCATTTTATTTTTGCTGCTCTGCTCTGAGAACTGTGGGGTGGCGCTCCTTCCCCTTAGTGGAGGAGCCGCCCCTGACTAGGAGACCTTTTATCACAAGTATACCTTGGAGCACAGTGTCGGCACAACTCAAGTATTTAATACTTTCTTCAACAACATGCATTATCTTTCAAATTCTCGTTGTTCTTTCTTGTCTTTGTTCACTCCTTTGTTATTGACCTCAACCTGTTGCTGCACATAACACTCCACGTCAGGTTTCCTTAAATATTATCCTTCGTAGGCACATTATATGCACAGTTTAGAACAAATAATTGAATGAAAATACCATTATAAGTAGGTAGTCTGAAGAAGTTAAATGATTTTGAATTTTCTTGTATGAGCATGGCACAAAAGATAACAAACTGAAAAAAATATGTTAGTTTCACATAAACCACAATCTACAATCTGTCCCCTTATGTTCATAAAACTGCTGACACAGATATTCATAGTGTATAACTTTCTTGTCTCTGTAAGATCCAGATGTAGCCATCAGTTAATTGCCTTATTTAACGGATTCCAGATCTCAATTTCCATTTATTTATTCCCATTGTAATGTAACAGCCTGGAGACTATATGTGATTGCCATCTAAGAAGTGTCGTACAAGTAAGTGCACATTTATGGACGTTTAAGCTATCTATCAGAAAATGTTGCTGAAGTTGAAAAAACATACGAACTCAGTAACTGCAAATAATTATTAAACAATGAAAAAGGCCTGCTAAGTTTTACAAAGTGAAGGGGGTTTAGATGAAAGGAAAGTCTCACATATGAAGGTTAGCAGCACCCTGCATTACTTGATCAAGTTTGAACATTCGAGATTCCTTTCCAGCCAAGACTATAAAGTACAAGCACTGGCAATGCCAATCATTTTAGCTTTTTATATAGAAAATATGTTTGGAAACGTGAATAGTATACAGGAGTGGTTAACAGATGGGTAGCAGCAGCAGATTCGTATTCCCACATACAGGAAACCTTGCACTGCTGATGCACATTTTGTGTGTGTGGGTGTGTTTGGGTGTGACTGTTTGTGCAGGTGTAAGTGTAGAGAGACATATGCTGCGTCTGCATGCCCTGTAACTACTCTTTGCGTAATGGAAGGTTGTACTTCTATTCAATAAATCAAAATAATTGCCTCAGTGTTTAGAAAAGAGCAGAGTGCAGCATCCCTTGTACATACACACAAAAGAAGAACATCATTGGTAAAAAGCTGATAACCCTTTTGAATCGCCCGTCGGGCAACAGCCGTCATGAGCACTACCTCCATAGTGTTGCGCACGTCCGTTGGCCGACGCGGCCCGCCCACTCAATCAAACTGCCGCACCACAGCGGAATTGCTGCCGTGGTTAAGCGGTTAATGCGTCCCCGACATGCAAAACAGTTTTTACATTGGCACAGGAATGCAAGTTTTCATTGCACACAGAACAAATACCACATACGCCTTATGAGGATGAGCATTTCTCACACACAAAGTACAGGCGCCATATAGGCATTAGCAATGCAAGGTTCTTTTGTCCACTCAGAAAAGAAACATTTGTACCAGCAGTGTGGATAATTCTCACATACATGGCAGGTACAAAACAGACAGAAGTGAAGCAAGCTTTTCCCGTGCACCTATCACAGGTATCACATGGGCATCCGCAGAGCAGGCTTGCATCCCACACACAAAAGGTAATACATGAACAGCAGACATCCAAGCTTCCCTCAAATACTGAAAAGCAGCGGTGACTGCAAGTTTCACACACCACATGTACCACATGTGCAGTGCAAGAAGGAAAAGTGAAAATTTAAAGTGCCCATAATCGTCAAATGGTACAGTTGCTTCTGCGTGTGCTGCACACAACAGGGTACTCCTTTCAAAGTAGACTGAAGCTTTGATTGACATGGTGGGTACATAGTCAAGCCTGTGTATTGGGCTCATGGGAAAGGAGGTGCAGGTAAAGCGGTACAAGAGGGCGTGATGTATACAGCATCTCAAGAAATGCAAGGGTTTTCATAGGACATAGGTAGGTGGCATAGGGATGAGAAGTGCAGTAGTCTCTGAATCCGCTGGTGCAGATGAGACGGGGAGATGGGGAAGCTCATCACACAGAGGAAGGGTTACAAAGGGGAGCACGCAGATTGGTATGGGGTGCTGGGAGGGGCAGGATGGCAGGTGATGAGTTTGTACACGTTCACGACAACAGGCTTGCACACATATTCACAAATTCAGGTGCACGGGCATGCATGGTCAGAGACACATGCATAAACGCAAAACAACGAACACAGGTACAGGCACATGAACACACACATAAATATAATTACACATGCCTGCTGGCAAATAAACAGGCAAACTAATGCACACAGACACAGAAATCAGGGTGAGCAGAGAGACAATTACATAGGTGCACTGGCACTGGACTATGCAGAAATTGACGAATTGCACACCGACCAACAATCGCAGGTATACTTACTATGACACACAGACTCAAAAACAAACACAAACAGGACATGACCATGTGTACCATATGTACATACATGCACATAACACAACAAAAACATTGGCACAATTGCTACAGACAAAACAGGAACATACAGGGAAAGACGCAGACAAGCATTGATACACACAATCCTAAATACATATATATGTATACACGGGCAAGCACAGTGTCACCGACACACCCACCAATTCACTACAGCAGTTACTGATTGTTTGTAAAGGCACTGATGTAGTTCACCTAAAGGTTGGAAGGCACAGAAAGGCACTTTCACTAGGTGATGTGATGAGGTCAGAGCCAGAGAAAGCAGCATAGGTAGTACCCACTGGCCCATGAAGACATTGTGGTAGGCAGAGGGTACTGACAGCACGCCTCCACTGTAATAAGGGGTAGCCAGCCAGATAGCTTATTCTGAGCCCTGACTGTGGCAGCAACACAGATCTAAGATGAGCTCTATTTTCAGTTGCTCAGTCCTAGCTGTACCCCGTTCTTCATGTTACCACCTACTATGGCAGGCCTTTGGTGGACCACAACCTTTAGTTCATGACAGATCCCTGCCATCCCAGCCACACATGTTTACTTCATCCTGCAGTGAGGTCCACTGCACTCAAGCCTCTGCATCACATTAGATCCTCTTCTGATACTGGAACTTGATCAAGTACCAGGGTATAGGCTGCTGGAAATAGCATAGTTAGAGCTGGAGATAATATCTAGTAGCAAGCTGTGAAAAGAAATATCAGGCTGAGTAAACTAAGAGGCTGAGACTGCTAGTTAGGAAGGCCTGCAACACTATTGTGAGAAGGCTCCCAAACAGACGCATTTCCAGGAGTAGGATGACCCTGCACTTTCACACATCTCCACAACCAAAAACACCTGAGCGTGCAATCATGCTGAAATCCCATTTGTGAGAAGAAGAATGCCCTCTCCCTGGTCCAACCCACAGGATCTGTAGAGAAAGTGGGGTACTGTACAGAAAGTGTGGATCTTCCTGAGGAACACGCAAGAATCTGGAATCTTCAGACCAGAGAGTGCAGTGCTTGAGTCTGTGGCATCCTCCCTCTACCGTTACCTTAACTGCCTCAAACATGACTATATTTGGTCTAATAGTCGTCAAACAACTATGTTGTTTTAAAAGCACTTGGAGGATGTGGTAACATGTTTCTTTAACAGGTCAACCAAGCATGTAGCCCCACTGCTCTCACAAAGGTGAGGGTCATTGCCATCTTCAAGATGGCAGTCCAATGACCCTCTCCAACTGTGACGTGATAGGAGTTTGAAAACGAACTGTTCTGATAGCGGGTTTGGACTGGGACAGAGAAAAGGCTTGGGCACCAAAATATAATTCACCCCCCCATTAGAGAATCAGATACCTAAAAAGTAGCACATATATGCAAATCAGGCAAGTTTTCAACTTGTAAAGAAAGGATGTATCGTTATTCTGCAACGCATGGGAGATTGCATGCATTTCTGTTTGCTGCAGGTGATATTTGTTGTAATGTCAGGGAACTCAAAAATAAATGACACCCACCAGGCCAAAAACAAGCACACAAACAGACAAAGAAATCGTTCTACACACTTACCTATTAGACCAGCCTTTCAGCACTGCCTGATTGCCCTATCGGCCAGTCCGACCCTGTATAATAGAATAGTAGACCAATGACTGGTAAGTGAGCAAGCACACGAAACGTGTGTGGGTAGGGATATGGCAACCCTCACATCTGTGCTGGGACCAGCAGATTGCTTTCAGGCAGAGAAATCCTGGCCAGGCCTGTTTCCACCCATCATGGCCGGCTACTTGCACCATTCTCCTAAGGAGAAATGTGATCATCAAAGAGGCAAAGCTTTTCTCGAGTGGTAGGGCATCATCATGGGGTGGTGGAATTCACTATACTGATGGAACATGGGCCCATGTGTCTTCAAATCCATTATTCAGATGAAGAGAGAATTTGTAAATAGAAGGATAGCTCCACAGTAGTGGCAATTAGGGACATTGTGATGCGCTCTCTTGGTGAAAAATGACTAACATAATGGCTTAGATGTGCATTTGTAAAGCACACATTCACATTAGGGGTATCGTGTATTTATATTTATAGGGCGCAAATGTAGCTAGGAAGCAATAGTGCGTTGTACAATACATGAGGGTTTGGTAGATGATCTGCAAAATTGTGAACATCAAGTGGGGATAACAAAAACTGCATTGAGTCACATCTTCTCCCCATCTTACAACTAATAATAGATGTTTTTTGTCACACAACTCTATGATATTCATTTTATTGAATTTAGGAGAGTGAAAAAGCGGAGTGGACCTGCCATGATTCAAACCAGTAATCTAAGGTCTTTCATGTTGCAGATGACATTAGTTTACTGTCCCACCAGATCAGCTATGGTCATGTGACAGATCAGCTATTTCCAGGTGAGTTGTCCATTCCTTGAACGGTACACTCAAATATATTTTCCCCAGATCCACTTGTATACCGCAGTGGCTAAGTGAAAAAAAATGGCACTAGTTATCTCTTAATATTATTGGATAATATATTGCAGCTTCTGTAAATTATCAGTTGTCATGATCAGCTAAAGAGAGTGTTTGATGAATGCCTCTCAATGAAAGCTACTTTCTACTGCGTGGTCAAAAGTGCAAAAGTACAAATGGCTCTTGTTTCCACACTTATACAATGACCACTTATTTCACATGGAGAATATGCCTAGTGTAATGTGAAACAGTATTATTTGCAATGCACTATATATCAATACAATTCTATTCACATCATGAATCTGCATTCTTTTTTAACCTCAGTTCCTTGATTGACATTGAATGTGTGTGGATGCTCGGTAGAGTTTAAGACTTCTTTTCTAATAAGTTTTAACAGACAATTGAATCGGCTATGGGCAGAGAGGGACACAACACTCTATTGATTAAGTAACATTTCTTATCAGAAAGAAAAGGCAGAAGACTGTCCTTATGTTGTATTGGTCAAACTGATAAACCTTCGTTCCCAGCGTCCTACTGGACAACCTTTCATTGACATCAGTTCAGTTTAAAATCACGTTTATTTGGACCATTGGTCCTCAAACATTACATATAATTGTTAAAATGCATCTAAAATTACACATCCTTAAATACATTAAAAAACATCTGAAAGCGCACATTATTATAAAACCCTCCATCAATTATATGAGGGTAAATATTAAGTACTAATTAAGATAAAGAAATAAAAAATGCCTTCACTGTTTGCATAAATTTCCCAATGGCAACGGCAATATCTAAATGGCTCATTTCAGTCACCAAAAGTACTGCATGTGTCCTATTTTTAATCTCATATTTCCTAAATATAGGTCTTTAAAACGTAATTTGAATATCGAGAAACTTCTGGCAATCCATTAACATATGTAACAGATCACATGAGGAGCCCAAGGCACAAGTACAACTTCCCGTCTTATCAATCATCGAGCGTTTTACCACATTATTTACATAACAAGGGTTCACCCCAATTCTTACCCTTGAAACCTCTCTTGGTAAATGGCAATCGGGTAACCTGCCAATGTAGGGGAGCCATTGTTCGTTTTTCAATGCAGCAGTCATAAACTGTACTGAAATTGTGTTTGAAAGATAGCTTTGGTCCTGTGCCTGCGATATTTCTTTCCCCTGCATCCTAAGTACCTTCTTATCAATATTAATCATGTAAGTAATGGGGCACAGTTTAGCCTTCATTAGACAACACAGCTTCGTCATGATAGCTCGTTTCTCTCGCCCATTTTAATTCGCTATTCTGGATTTCATTTTTACACCTTTGTGATATTTTGGAGTTCTCACCTACTCCTAGGCGTTGCCAGAAGCGAAGTAGGGCCATACCAGATAAAATACTCCATGAGGTCAATCCCAGTTCGAGTCTTATGGCCTGGACCATTGCCGACAGAGGAAGTGTGAATAGGTTTTTTAAATTTTTACCTTCCTAAACATCCCAACCCTCTTTACCGCTCAGGTATAGCAATTCCACGCCATACAGAAATTGAGGGGGTACCATGGCAGAATAAGCTTTTAAAACTGGTCTATCTGACATCACACCATAAGCTTTATCGAATAATTGCAGTCCGCCAATCGTTGCTGATGTTCTTAATTTTAACACATCTAGGTGGGTATGCCATTTCAAACTTTTTTCTAGCCACATTCCCAAATACCTATATTCTGTAACCATTTCTACTTTCCCAGCCCCCAAAAACCAAGCCTCACCCAGAATAGGAAGCAGACTAATTCCTGTCTTACTTTATGCAGACGATGCGGTCTTGCTGGCATGTACCAGACTTGGACTGCAGCGTCTGATAGACGGGTTTGTAGATTTTATGAATAGTTTAGATTTATCTGCCAACCTGACCAAATCATATGTTATGGAGGTGGGGCCAAAATATCTGGGAACAATTTTTAACTACAAAATAGGTACAGTGAGTCTGGCGAAGGTACAGACCTTTTCATACCTGGGAATTTTATTTGATAGGGGATTACATTTTAAATCATTGATTGAGGAACGCTGTAATAAGTTAGTATCAAGCTCAGGGGCAATAATGAATTTTGGTCGCACATTGGGTCGATGGTCCCCGGAGCAGATGTTGACTTTATATAACTCGATCTGTTACGCGAAAGTGGCTTTTGGGGCAGAATTGTGGGGGATGGTGGAGGTATCTAAATTGCAAATAGAGGAAAATAAATACTTGAGAAGGCTTCTCAAAGTCCCCCAGTGTGTATCATCCCATATTCTACATGAAGAACTGGGCTGTGAGTACCTAGAGGACAGGGTGAGGAGTAGGCCCCTCGTTGCTTGGCTAGTGATTTGGGTTAACCCAGAAGCCAGTCTGACAAAACAGATAATCATTGACTGCCTGGGTAGGGAGAAGGGAATGTCCATCCCATGGCTCAAGTATGTGAAGTATGGCCTGGAAAGCATCGGGTGTGAGGATCTTTTTCTGACACCATCCTATATAACAAAACAGGATCAGGTCAGAGTAAAGGAGATGCTCCTCAAACACAAAGCCATAGCACGTGATGTGGAGGCTAGAAATAAACAGTCAGTTAAGGCACATGCTGTGGTGAGGTCCTGCAGTGGTCTGGAGCCTTACCTCGCCCTTATACACAATGCCCAGGATAGATTTTTATTTACGTGTTTTAGGCTCAACCTTTTACATCATTTATTAGCCGAGCCGGTGGGTTTTACCAATTCAGTTGAGTCAAAGGGTCCCTGCGGCTGCGATCATCGATCTCCGCAGGATACCCTTCATTTTGTATTATTATGCCCATTTTATTTAATGCCCAGGCGTCGTTGTTTAATATGTTTGCTTAAAAAGGCCAATCTTAGACTTGTGAAAGAAGCTCTCGTATTTTTACAAATGGCCCGAGATCCCCTGACTTTATTTTGTGTGATAAACGTTTTAAGAACATCAGCTAAATTAAGAGACACCAGAGGAATTTGCAGAGCAATTTTACCACAATGTCGATAGAAAGGTGGAGAGGAGAATGTTGGTCTCACATATGATCTGTGTAATTAATAGCATAGCACTGTATCTCTTCTGATGTTTTCTTTTAACTATACATGGTCGTATTTTTTATATTGTACTTTTATGGTGTTAATGAAAAATGCTTAATTAAGAATATGACTGACTGTCTGACAACTCCTTAACTTGGCAAGAAGTAGTGGCTACCTTATGCTTGAGCAGCAGAGACATTTGCAGTATACCAGAACATCATGCTAACTCTACTCTTTACCCAACTCATCACAGGGTGAGGAGGGGTCAGTGTGGCTTACTGATCCCTCCCCACACTGTGGCAAATTGGGGAAAAGGCTGGAAGCAGCGCTCCCTGATTGACCTACATCCTAGGGCAGCAAAGGGCTTGAAGCTAAAGCCCCCGGGCTGTGTTAGGGTTAACGAGGCTGTAGTACATCATGCAGGGGTGTGGCACTACAGGATACAGAGGACCAGTTGTGGAAAAAGGTAAGGATATGAATTCACTTCAGTATTGTGAACATTAAGAATTGATTAATTGGAGTGTCTTAGTCGGCCAAAGTGATTGTCAAATTGCTGCAGGGATCTCAAACCTAATCTATAATAAGAGATTATTTTGTTCAGTACTAAGACAAACCATCAGGGTTAGAATAGGGACCTCTTCAGGCAAGTTTCCATTAGTGGAAATTGCATACCAGCATCTACGAAAGAACATCAGTAACCAGATTCCTCAACGCAGCATAGATCCACCTAACCATAAACCGTTAATATAGTTTTCCCACAAACATCAGCTTATCAGTTCTGAAAATGCATGCATTTCACTTTTAAATACATCACTTTCACTCTTTTTTAAACAAACAATCAATATCTTTTCATTTACTTGGTTGGACCACACATAGGGGTGCTGCTGCCAGGTATGAAAAGCTACTAGTACCTCTTGAGCTACTTATTGGAGAATCCTGTTGTAGAGAGTATACATCATGAAGCAATCCCATACAGTCTTCCTACTTGCATAGTGTTTCACAAGCCCCAACATCAAGGGAACTATGCACATTTCTTCTGTGGCAGGAAAGACTCTCCCTGGCTGCTTTGAGTATTGTTTGGTGTCTGTTACCCTGACTGCATCATCCCTGCTTTCAGACACTCTGCTGTTCAACTTCTCCAAAAGCAGAAGGGGCTCTGCAAGGTCTCTGAAATGAAGAGATTCTCCTCCAGTCCCTTTCCCAAGTTTGGTGTATGATACGCCTTTCATAAATCTGAAACTAGATATTATGCTCAGATACTGGAAGAGCAAGCCAACACCAGTGCCTTTTTCTTAGGTTTGATGACAGATCAGTTGCATGCACAGCAGACTATGCGCTTGCAGAATAGAATGGTCTTAGATTATATACTCGCAGCCTAAAGGGGAAGAGAGGATCTGACGATAGTAGGATCTGAGTGTGGTACTCACCTCCACAATACTTCCCTTAGTGTACACCAGCAAATAGATCACTTTCAGAATACAGTGAAGAAATCGCATAAGATTGGAAATGGCTTCGTTTTTAAATGATGTGGCATGGTAATCAGACATAATATCGAAATTATTATATCGAACTGACATAATATCGAACATTAAATATCGTAGGTCAAAAATATCGAACTAAAAAATATCGTATACAAAAATATCGTAAATAGTATGTTTATCATAATATCGAAAGTAATTATATCGGAAGACAAAATATCGAATTAAAAAAATATCGAAATAATAGTAAATAATAGTAAAAATATGCATATTAAGTTAATATTTTATTGAAATCAGTTAATGTTATTGAACAAAAAATATTTTAATTTTTTTAAATCTTATAATAATTATAAATACATATATATTTTTAGGAGCGGGTTATTGGGTTTATAGGGGATAAGGGTGGGGAGTGTTTTAAAAATATATGTTTAAATAAAATTATATTTCTAAAATATGATATATTTTTTTAAATATTAATATAATGATTATAAAAATAAAAAAAACAATTTTCAAATTTTAAAAAAAATTCGAATTTAGAAAATCGAAATTTAAATAAATAATTAAAAAATTTTGGAAAATTTATCGAATTTAGAAATTCGAAATGTAAATAAAAAATTTAACAAATTTGGAAAAATATATGTATTAAAAAAAAAATTCGAAATATTGATTATATTATAATAATTAGAAATACATATATATTTTTAGGAGCGGTTATTGGGTTTATAGGGGATAAGGGTGGGGAGTGTTTTAAAAATATATGTTTAAAAAAATTATATTTCTAAAATATGATATATTTTTATAAATATTAATATAATGATTATAAAATTTAAAAAAAACAATTTAAATTTTTTTTACAAAATTCGATTTTAGAAATTCGAAATGTAAATAAAATATTTAACTTATTTGGAAAAATATATGTATAATTTTTTTTTCGAAATATTGATTATATAATTTAAATATTTATATATTTATATAATGATTATAAAATTTAAAAAAACCATATTAAATTTTTTTAAAAGTTTTCGATTTTAGAAATTAGAAATTTAAATAAAATATTTAACAAATTTGGAACATTATATGTATTAAAAAAAATTGCGAAATATTTATTATATAATTTAAATATTTATATAATTAATATAAACAATTTATAAATTTTACAAAATACTAATAAAAAATCCAAATTAGAATTTAGAAATTTAAATAAAATATGTAAAGATTTTGAAAAATATATGTATTCATAAAAATTCCAAAATATAGATTATATATTTATTAATAAATATATAATCATTAGAAATATAATACAATATATAACAAATTAAAAAATCAAAACAAATATTATACATATATTTTTATTAAATAAATATCACAATTTTACAAATATATGTATTAATAATTATAAATATTGGTAATTTTCATTTTTAAAATTTTAAATTTCGCATTTTGATATTTGAATTGTAAATTTTAAATTTCTACATTAAATATTTAGATTTGTATAAAAATGATAAAATATATATATATATTTTATATAGTATTTTTAAAAAATCTTTTTGTTTTATAGTCTTTTAGTTTTAATTTAAAACTGTTATAATATTAGAAGTTTTTTCATATATAACAATTAAACATTTCCTATATTTATGTCCAGCACCTACTTCAATTTTATGTAGACTGGAGTGGGAATAGTAAATTATATTTAATTTGTGTCCAGCACCTATTTCAATTTTATGTACACTGGAGTGGGAATAGTAAATTATATGTAATTAGTGTCCAGCACCTACTTCAATTTAATGTAGACTGGAGTGGGAATAGTAAATTATATGGTTTTGTTTTTTTAAGGGGTATTTTTAGGGTTCAGGGTCAGTTTTCAGTTTTTGGGTAAAGGGGTATTTTTAGGGTTCAGGGTCAGTTTTCAGTTTTTGGGTAAAGGGGTATTTTTAGTGTTCAGGGTCAGTTTTCAGTTTTTGGGTAAATGGGTATTTTTAGGGTTCAGGGTCAGTTTTCAGTTTTTGGGTAAAAGGGTATTTTTAGTGTTCAGGGTCAGTTTTCAGTTTTTGGGTAAAGGGGTATGTTTTTGTGTTCAGGGTCAGTTTTCAGTTTTTGGGTAAAGGGGTATTTTTAGGGTTCAGGGTCAGTTTTCGGTTTTTGGGTAAAGGGGTATTTTTAGGGTTCAGGGTCAGTTTTCAGTTTTTGGATAAAGGGGTATTTTTAGTGTTCAGGGTCAATTTTCAGTTTTTGGGTAAAGGGGTATTTTTAGGGTTCAGGGTCAGTTTTCAGTTTTTGGGTAAAGGGGTATTTTTAGGGTTCAGGGTGAGTTTTCAGTTTTTGGGTAAAGGGGTATTTTTAGTGTTCAGGGTCAGTTTTCAGTTTTTGGGTAAAGGGGTATTTTTAGGGTTCAGGGTCAGTTTTCAGTTTTTGGGTAAAGGTGTATTTTTAGTGTTCAGGGTCAGTTTTCAGTTTTTGGGTAAAGGGCTATTTTTAGGGTTCAGGGTCAGTTTTCAGTTTTTGGGTAAAGGGGTATGTTTTTGTGTTCAGGGTCAGTTTTCAGTTTTTGGGTAAAGGGCTATTTTTAGGGTTCAGGGCCAGTTTTCTGTTTTTGGGTAAAGGGGTATTTTTAGGGTTCAGGGTCAGTTTTCAGTTTTTGGATAAAGGGGTATTTTTAGTGTTCAGGGTCAATTTTCAGTTTTTGGGTAAAGGGGTATTTTTAGGGTTCAGGGTCAGTTTTCAGTTTTTGGGTAAAGGGGTATTTTTAGGGTTCAGGGTCAGTTTTCAGTTTTTGGGTAAAGGGGTATTTTTAGTGTTCAGGGTCAGTTTTCTGTTTTTGGGTAAAGGGGTATTTTTAGGGTTCAGGGTCAGTTTTCAGTTTTTGGGTAAAGGGGTATGTTTTTGTGTTCAGGGTCAGTTTTCAGTTTTTGGGCAAAGGGCTATTTTTAGGGTTCAGGGTCAGTTTTCAGTTTTTGGGTAAAGGGCTATTTTTAGGGTTCAGGGTCAGTTTTCAGTTTTTGGGTAAAGGGCTATTTTTAGGGTTCAGGGTCAGTTTTCAGTTTTTGGGTATAGGGGTCTTTTTAGGGTTCAGGGTCAGTTTTTGGGTAAAGGGGTATTTTTAGGGTTCTGGGTCAGTTTTGAGTGGGAATAGTAAATTATATTTAATTAGTGTCCAGCACATACTTCTATTTAATGTAGACTGGAGTGGGAATAGTAAATTATATTTAATTAGTGTCCAGCACCTACTTCTATTTAATGTAGACTGGAGTGGGAATAGTAAATTATATTTAATTAGTGTCCAGCATCTACTTCAATTTAATGTAGACTGGAGTGGGAATAGTAAATTATATTTATTTAGTGTCCAGTAAGTGATTGATATATATGTGGATTAATTTGGGAAGAGTTGTTGATTTTTGTATAATAAAAGAATATATATTATTTTTGTGTATGGGAAAAAACATTTTTATGATATTAATAGTAAAACACACACTTAACAATTTTTTTCAAACAACATAAATTTATTAGGTATTGTATAATTTGCTGAGTAAATTATTTTCAACATATATTATTGACATTTGTGAAAAATGTATATTTTTGAAACAAAAACATTATATAAATGTAAAATAAAATTTTACATGAGAAAAATAAAACATAGTATTGTTTAATGTCATATCACATTTTTATAGTGTTACATATGTTCTTAGTAAATGCAATTATTGTATTAATATTAATATTTAATATATTAATATTAATTATTTAAACAATGTATTTCGATACATTTTATTTTTAACATAGGTTTCTTTATATACGTTTTGAAAATTGTCATAACAAAATTTGTAACATTACATAAAATTTTTCAAATATTTTACATTAATATTAAACATTTTGTTATTATATTTATTTTTACAGTTTTACTACATATTTCACAATTATTTAAAATAAGGAGAAAAAAAACATTGTGTTAAATATTGTACTAATTTTGCAAATATTGAAGGTCATTTTAAACAGATTAATTAATATATTTGTCATTATGGACTATTTTGTTGCTTTTGGGTCTTTTATTTTGTAACCGGGTTAGGTCGTTTTGTGTCATTTGGATGGAGAGCAGCTCGCGGTTGGGAGAAACTTAACGTAGCTTAAGGTAAGGTTTGTTTTATATGTTTTATGTGTATTTAATGTTATTTTTGAGACTAGTGTGGTGATATTTATTTTTGTTAGATTTAAGTGAGTGGTATTACAGGATTTATTATTGTTTATTTACGTGTGGTAGGTACACGTAGTTTTACCGTTTTTTAGGCTTGTTTGGAGAGTTACTATATAGATGTTTAAAGTATAAGTATTAGGAATATAATGTTAATACTAATGTTAGTAGTTGTTTATGTGTAGTTTTATGTGGGTGGGAATGTATGTTTTATATGTTTCTGTTCTAGGTGTTTGCCATTTCGGAAGGAGCGTTTTTTTTTAGGGAAGTGTTTCTTAGTTTTATTAACTACTGCATTTCTAACACTTCTTCAAACTTTTTGGTTTTCCTGGAGCGTTTATTTTATTTTTGAACAATTTTCGGGATTTTTATGGTTTTCCAAAGGATCTTAGTTGGATGGATTATCGATTTTTGGCACATTTGCAATTTGGCATTTTTTTTTTGGGAACATTTTACACTGCCTGGATCATTTTGGGGGAGAAGGATTTCCTGGATTGTCGACATGCATGGTGAGTTATTTTTTTTTTTTATATTTTGTGGGTGGGTAATGTATTTATAAATTTGGTTCTGTGTTATAGTAATGCATTGTAAGTAATGTGTGCATATTTATGTCAAATATGAAATATATTGCATACATTTAAGAGTTTTGAAAATAAAGATTTTGATGTTGTTTTAATTGCTTAGGTTCCATTTTTATGTACTTGTTTGGTGGTATTATTTATTTAGAGTAGTGTTTTGGCAATTAAGTTTAGGTATTCAATTCCTTTAGTACTAGGGTATAACTTTACTTGTTGTTCTAGGTATTTGTGCATTTGTTTGGTTTGTTTAGATGTTTTAGGGACTAGTTCAGTAAGGGATTGTTCCATTCTAAACTCCTGGTAGCTTTGTTCTTTTTGAAGGCATTTAATGAATGTTTCTAAACTTGGTTTAGTTCTGCCAGTTGATTTTATAAAGGCATTGTGCCAACCTTCCACTGCGTTATTTGTTTTAGATTCTCCGTTTAAGGTGCTTTTGTAAACGTTCCACCAGGGTATTAGGAATTTAGGATTTCTTCTGTGGCCAGATCTATGGAGTCTGCCTACCCAGGTGTCTTCAAAGTAGTCCAAAAATGGACTCAGTTTTGCTTCATTTTGTTTATAAAAGGGGCTATCTATTAGAATGTTGTAGTGTTCTGCTACGTCTGTTTTTGGGACATAAGCTAGTGCAATGAGTTTTTTTATTTGATATGCAAAAGATGAGTTTGTTGCATATTCTATACTTAAGGTTGTCTTTTGTAGATGCCTCCATATACACTGGTTTAAATGGTAGTAGCAGCCTTGAATGCAGGTATGGGGGTGTAATTTCAATATGCTTGAAAGCATTGCTTGTTCAAAATCTAGGATTATTTTTTCTGGGGAATAGTCATTAGTTTTTTGTTTGATTATATTTAATAATTCCATATATGTGGAATTAGTTTTATTTGGTAGTAGTGCATAAAGAAGAGGTATGTTGCAGTTATTATATAGGCCATGTATGGTGTATAATTGGAAAAATGGTTTGGGACAAATGTTAAAAGTCCCGTCCATCATCCAATATTGAGTTTGCTGAAGTTTTATTAAGTTAAGATTTGTTCCAAAAATTATAAGTCTTTTATCGTTGCTTTCATTGTCGTAAATGATAAATGGTTGTTTGTTTAGAGTTATGGTTTGGTTGGCATTTAAACTTATATCACTATATGTTCTTGGAGGTGTTGTGGTAGTAGTAGTACTTTTTTTTGTTCGTGCTATAGTTCTTTTTAGTGCACGAACATTTGGCATCTGTGTTGTTGCTGTTTTAGGAATTTTGGGAATTTCTTCTTTTAATATGACACTGGTTGGTTTTTGGGAACCTGTGCTTGCTTCTTTTATGTTTTCTAATGCTGTTCTAACTTCTATTTCTGTTATGTTTGGTCGGTGGTTGTGTTCCCTTGTATAAAGTACAGTTGCTTCTCTAGTTGTTGCCCTTCCATAACACTTGTTAGAATAATATTTGCAACATTTCCAATTTACTTTCAACCCATATTGTTTCTCCTGGGTATAAGTGTAACCCATGTAGCAGAGTAATAGCTTTCCTTTCTGGCTGGTCACAAATTCTGCTCCTTCAGTAATTTTGTGGTTTGTAAATCTACAAGAGATATATTTATTAGTTATGTAAATGGTAATGTTTGTGTATAAATATAATTAATTAAACAATACTTTAGTATATACTTACAATTTGTTCAAATCTGTGAAATATTTTGATATGCTTTATTCTTCGGTTGTTGACTGTGTTTTCTGTTTGTCTCTGATCTGTAAGGTAAAAATAAGAGTAATTTTAATGATTTGCTTTTGTAGATTTTTAGAGTTTCAGGGCCAATTTTTCAATAAAATTGGCTGCTAATAACTTTAGGGTATTAAAAAAATTTGTGAATATACTTACTTTGTTACTTTTAGATAGGACGTTGGAGTAGAGTTGTCTGTTATTTCTTAGTAGAGTATTCTGTAGTAGTATCTGGAAAAAAAAAGATTTATTAGAAATGTTAGCATGTCTTTAGGTATTTAACATTTTATCTGTTACTTTCGTTATTATATATACACACTTATTTTGTTATATCTTTGTGAATTGGTAATTTATTTTCTTGTTTTTGACAGTAGAGTTTTCTGTAGTTTTAGGAGGGAAAAAAAGTAGACATTTGTTATTAATTAGAACATGTGCTGTTTTTGGCGTTTTAACTCTTAGTTTTGTATTTGGAGGTACTTACTTTGTAAGTGTTCTTTTTGATTGTATAATGTTGTTGTTTGTTCTTTTGTAGTATAGTCTTATGTAGTCGTTTCTGAAATACAAATTTTCCTATGTTTTAGAAATGTAAACCAGTGTTTCATTTTAAACATGTTACTAGTTAATGAAGATGTTGAATATACTTACTTAGCTTTGTGTATCTTTCGTTCTCTGAGTATTTTTCTCTGTTTGTTGTCTGTCGAATTGTCTGTAGTGGTAGTAAAACATAGAAAGGAGATATGTATAATTAGTTACAAAATGTCCTCATTTATTTGGATTTTAGCTTTTAATTTAGTGAGTCATTATACTTACTTTCTTAGTTGTATCTTTATGTTTGAGTTCTGTATTCTTGTATTTGTTAGGATAGTTATCTGCAGCGTTAGAAGAGAAATAAAAAAGTATAGGATTTTAATAATATGGTTTGTATTTTATTAAAAAGATTTAAATGTGTTTTAAATATAGACAATATATTTACAAATTTTAGCGTTTTATTTAATTATAAATCAGTTGTGTGGTATATCTTAGTATACTAATCTGTAGTTAATTGAGAAATGGAAAAGTGCATATTTAGTAATTAATTTACATTTTAGTAGTAAAATATATTTATATTATTTGATTTACTTACTTGAAAATCATGAATCAATTCTTCTAATTTTGATGTTCTTGTCGTTGTAGTGCAATTCATCCATAGATGTGTCTCCTTTCGTTTTTTTTAGCATGTGGTTTGTGTTTAATGGATAATTGTTTATATAGAGTATTGTAATTAGCAATTAGTTTGCTATTGGTTAATTTAGTATTTCTATGTGTTTATTGGCTAGTTAGTAGATTTGAATTTCGGTTAGGATTTTCATGTTGTTAGATAAGGTTAATGTAATTTATTTATGATTACAAGTAAATAAAATAAATATTTTTAAATATTTTGGAAATATAAATAATAATTATTATATGTTGTTGAATTTAAAAAAATATTTAAAATGTATAAATAAATGAGAGGTGTTTATTTTATAGAAAATAATAATTTTTGGCGATAGCAATTATGTTTATATACATTTTTTATATTATCGATATATTTTAAATTACGATATTATTGTTGGCGATATTAGTGAAATCGATATTTTAGTACTTGTGTATACATTTTAATGTGATCGATATTTATGGTCTTCGATATGTATGTAGTCGATAATTTTGACATCGGTGTTTATGTATATCGATATTATGTTTCCGATATTTTGGTATATGTATAGTTAAGTATAGGATGTCGATATTAATGCTTCCGATATATTTGTGTCGATATTTTAGTATCTCGATAATGTGTCTTTCGATAATATGTCAGTGATCCATGTGGCATATAGTCTTGGTTGTTGATGTTATTCGGGAATTGGGAAATTAAGATTTTTTACATTTTAAATGCAGTTATTCTTGTCATAATAACATTAAACATTTTCAATAAATTAAGCACGTGCATCATACAACATGCTTGCAGTTATAGAAGCATTGCCCAGCTTATCCACCTGCTACACTCGAGAATGATAAGGGATATGGCAGTGAACAATTTACAGCTGACATCATTTGACTGCTTGCTATTGATTTGTTGTATGGATTTCACTTAAATAAATGCCTTAATGATTGATTATATACTAGGAAAATGCACATCCACATGTATTTTTTAAGGTGTGCTGACATCTTTTATTTGTCAGTGTTATTTTCTTTTTGTACTCGCTTGAAGCCCACTGAAGCTATGCATTATTGAACACCTAACATGGATTTGAAATGAATTTCCAGGTACATTTTAGCTAAGCTATCCTAGTAACCGTAGCCTCCATTTGAAGTTTGAAGTTGACACGTCGAAGCAAGGACTGCAGAAAGTAGTAGAAACTGCTCTTGCAGGTGAAACGTATGTACTTCCCATGGTCTTATTGCTTTCTTCCCACAAGAAGAGGAGGGCACCTGCACATTAATGCCAATTTGTAGATTTCTGTTAATCATACATTCTCCCTTCCATTCACTTGAATTTTGAAAAGTTTACAAATGTAGCACCATCATGTATGGATTTTAGCATAACATACTCCAGTCGATCGGAGGCAATTGCCTTGCTTAGTTTTGGCTTCTTGTTGACTATTTTGCATTAAACACATTAGACTTTGATGCGCTATCTATGCATGTAAAATGAGTGTCAAAGTGACAGCAATTACTGTGCCACCACTAAAATTTAAAAACGTATTCAGTGGAAGAACATTTGGAGTGGGCAGAGCCCATATACTCCCATTAATGACCTGCCACTGGGTGCTGAGTGTGCTCGCTTCTCTGCCATGAACTCCTTCCTAGCTTTATTGGGACAGAGTGTGATAAAATTGTTATCTGAACCTCCGTATAGGCAGAAATGTTTTGCCCTCGATAACTGATATTTGTATAAGTACGGGGGAACGCACCATGACTCTGTCATTCTGACTAGCCTGACACTCTTTTACGACGTTCTGAATCTTAATGACCACATCTTTTTTTTCTCCCATTTTTCAGACAACTTATGGCCAACTTGCTGCACTGGGCTAATGAGTTTATCCCAATCTGCTTGATATTTGCGACAACATATAATTCATCTTAACGTTTCATCCACAATAAAATAATGCTGCTCTTTTCTCTGGAGGCCTAGGTGAGTCTAGAGTAAACTGCTGGAACTGAGTTAAATATGTTACTAGGTCCTCCCTGCTTTAAATCCGATAACTTTTTGTCTGCTAATTAAGCCAAGGCTCACCTGCCAAAGATACAGAGAAGTTCTGATATTAATTGTTCTATAGACACAGCAGTGAACTATTGTCGAAAACCAATGGCATGGAAATACCAGCTCCATCACCAGATAGGTAAGATGGCATGAAAGTCACCTTAGATTCATGGGTAGGACAAACTAGCAGTCTATACAAGAAGTGAAAGCTGCCATGATTGTTGAGCACTCTCAATTTTGTATGGTCTTCTAAATATCTGTGAATGACAGCGGCTTTAATATGCATTTGGGAAGGAACAAGTATATTTGGAATGGGGACAGAGTTTAGTTCATATAACTGGCTACCAGTCATAACTGGTTACCAGCCACTAAGGCAGGTGGCATACCTGAGGAAACTGATCCTTGAGCTACTAATGTTTGCCTTGGGGGGGACTGTAGACATTGATGCAGAATCAGTAACGGTGTTTCAATGCTGTGCAGTCTATCAAGACTGTACGTACTGCTCGCTATCTATTGTTGTAGCCACTCATTTTCACATCTAGAATTAGCAACTGCTTTTTGAAACTCACTAAAAGCATGTCCTATGTCATTGAAAGTGACCCCACTCTTGTCCATGATGCCCAGGCAAAGGCTCTACTAGGACTTCCCAAATTGTCTGCCAAGTCTGCAGCGATATCACAGATCCATTGCATAATCCGTACCTTCCATGCAAGATGTCACCAAATTCTAAAGTTCACCTATGTAATAAATCAGTTGAAAGCCTTAAAGTTGTGTTTTAGAAGAGGCTTGAATCAGGGCTGGACTTTCCATAGCGGGCATCAGGCGTTTTCCCAGAAGGCTTGAAGGGTGCGGGACAGTTTTACAGCTGTGGGGCTATTTTTTTTGTTACTGGGGGCGGCAATTTTGTAGCGGTGCTACAATATTGGCCCCAGTAACAAAAGCAGCAGTGCTTCACACTTGCACCCCCACCCTGCTCTCCCTCTCTAAGCAGTGGCATAGCACAGGTCTCTGCAACCCCTGCGGTGCGGTGAGGGCCCGAGCTCCAGAGGCCCCCCTCAGCACAATACTTTGACTAGATGGCTCCTAATTGAGCCCAGAGGGGTCCCCTCCATGTAGCTTGAAGGCCCCCCCCCTCACGTTTCACTACACCAGTGTCTACCAGGGTGGGGTTGGTCCTACAAAATTGCCAGGGCTGCTCTGGGTTCCCAGTCCAGCCCTGGCTCCAATGTGTCTGACCCGTTCAATGAGGTTTGGAAAGTCTAGTGGTTCCCTCTTCAGTAATGGTTCAATAATACACTATGGTATTTTAGACCTCAATTAGGTGCGTCACAGGATTATGTCATCTCATGACAGTGTGCTCTGGTCTTGGTAACAATGCTTCTAACTGAGGGCGCCATTAAAAGATGGATGTTCACTTCTCCACTCCACTTCTCTCCACTCTTCATCTGCTGTTCGATTTTGTGCATTAATTTTACAGTGTATTGATTTTTCTTTCCACAAACCTGAGGTTAAGGGGTGCACATTTTTCCAGCCTTTAATGCTGCCCATCATATTCCAACAAAACAGAGTCATGTTATTCCTTCATCTATGATGTGCATGGGCTCCTGTAACCTGTCCCATATTCTGCTCTGTGTCATTTAAATAGGATATGCTGGTGACACAATGCTTCCTCAACATCATGGTCTATGATGTAGGTATGAGGATTTAAAAAACGTGTCTTACCTTGAAATGTTTGTATATCTGAACGATCTACTGCCAATATTTGTCATATATATGGGTGTGTATTTTATTTTTGGTACATTATGAGTTGCTCTACATAAAACAAGCTAATGTTGTTGTTCATGAAATGTGTTAATATCTTTTTTGGTTACCTCCTTTACCGTAACCAGCATTTGTTCCACGAAACTATTTTATCCAGCAACTTATATCATTTTCCCCCGTGGTGTTTACTTTTTGGAGTTGCGAATTCTGTCTGCATAAACTGTAGCAATTTCATACAGAATTAATCCCAGAGGTGTTCAAGTTAGTCTTACAATAATATTAGACAGCTGGATGACATATGTTCCCATGTCCTGTTTTGAATTCTGTTTTTTATCATATGTCCATCTTTTATAGTATTTTTCTGTAGCACTTCCTTTAATAACTAGTACAAATGCTGAATGATAAGAAAATGACTTACTTATATTTCCATCTTTTACTGGCACAATATTCAAGAAATATTCAAAATGACAATTATATTTGTAATGGTGTTAATATAACTTACATTTGTTCATCTAGAACACTGTTTTTCAGAAGGCTGTTTTTTTATGTAAGTAGTCATTCAACTGACGATTAAAATCATCAGGGATGAAGAAAACAATTAAGAAATAACATCTTGGGGAAGAAACCCTCAGCTGAATTTAGAATATGTATTGAATATAACATACACATATTCTTGATAATGTAGCAGTGCCACATGGTCATTCGCTGATAAATGTCAACGGGATGCCACAGAGATATTAGCAATTAAGTGGCTCACCAACACACGCGGGCGACTATCGTAAAGGCTTGGCCGTGGCTTACTCCAGCTCGGCCCGAGTTCATCTAGGACCTTGGACCTAAAGTGAGCCAAGCTGTCTTTCACCTTCTGCATTCCCTCCTCCTTCAAGCCCTACTGGGTGCAGCAGTGGAGTGGCTGTCCATTGTTTCGGGCTTGTTGTATTTCCATCATAACATGCAAAAATCCCAAGCTTTAGACCAGCTCTGCCTCTGCTGCACCAAAGACCCCCCTCCCACATTGCAATCTTTTTGTCTTTTGATTACTACCAAAATAAAAAATAAAAAGTCCAAGGCCCTTCTACTGCACCCAGTGGGATTCCTCAGACCAGGCCATGCCTCTCAATCTTTAGCAGCAGCTTGGCAAGTGAGAGTCCATTTTGGCATCAGACTAGCTTTTTTTTCACTCAAGTATGACATATTTTACCTTTTCAGCCTTTTATTTAAAGCCCTGTGTTTAAAGCATCCTAGATAAACAGTGATTTTAGTGTGATGGAATTTTTAACAATGTAATAATTGTGGTGCACGGAGTCTGTCATTCTGCACTCCAGCCCCTGCTGTTAAACTTCCTTTCAGCATGCTGGAGCAATAGCTCAAGTAGTTAAACATTCAACACTGTGCCACGTGGTGATCAGCAGGCCCAAGTCTGAATCCCAAGGCTGACTGTGCCCTTGAACCTTCCAAAGTTTGAGAAACGAAGTACAACAATCAATTTACAGCTCATGGAGCGCAATACCAAGTTTTTAAATTGCAGGAGCCGCCCGTGCATGTAAGAGCGGTGAGGCGGTGGGGGAGGGGGGGATTCGACAGACGACCACGAGGAAAAATTTAATAAATAAATAATTTTCAAATTGTGCAGATTCTCTGCTGTTTCAGTATTTGTATTTTGATGCAGCTGGAACAAGCAGAGTGTTTCGCCCAGCATCAAGACCTCTGAAAAAGGTAAACTGGTTGGTGGGCAGCTGCTAAAGCCCCCAGGAGGTAAGCACTATGTCCGAGTCCTGTGTCCTCTTTTTACCCTCAATGCTATCGCTTACATTGAAAAGGGCATTGGTTTCAGGCCAAGGGAGTAGCCAGAAAATGTAAATACCCCACTCTTTTACTTAAAGCTCAGATGGCAGCAAGCAAGAAAAGTAAATATGCAGAGCTCGATCTAGATGAGCTCCCGCGTCTCTTCCATCCAAGCAACTGTCCAGTCAACCTTTCACTCTTCCATCCACTATTTCACATTTACATTCAGTCATCCATTCATTCTTTCATCCATCATTTAATCGTTCCCATCCATCCACTCTGCCATCCATCCATCCGTACATGTGTCCATCCATTCTGTCATTGATTCACTTATCCATCCACTCTGCCATCTATTCACTCACCATTTCATCCACTCATCCAGCCAGCAAACCCTTGTGACTCTGCCTACCTTTCAACTGTCCCTCCTGCTCATCTCTTTTCTTTGCCATTCTTTCAACTGTCCATTCACCTATCATCCATCCATTTATACATCCATCTATCCATCCATCCATCCGTCGTCCTTTAACCTGTCCATCCACCTAGCCACTCATTCACCCACTCACCTATCCATGCTTCCTTTCACCCTTCCTTACAATATTCTTTCTTTATTTCCCTTTAACCATCTTCCTTTCTTCCTTGCTCCTGCTTGTGCCTCTACTGATGCTGTATTCCTTTACAACGTTACTTATAAGCTTGTCTGCAAAATTGCAGACAAGATAAGGTATATAAATAACCCCATCCCCCGCTCTAGCTGCGAAAGTTGTGGGGGTGGGTTCACGACACTCCTGCAGGGCTGGCTTTAGCGCTGTTGGCACCCGGTGCGACAATCATAGTTGGCGCCCCCACACCCTATAACCACCTCCTTGCATTCTCTCATTTCCACTGGGCAAAAGTGCCCTTCATCTCTACAATCATAAGTTATTGCTAAACACAGCGCCCCCGCCCCCTCCCCAGGTCAGCGCTCAATGCGGCTGCACCAGTCGCACTGCCCTAAAGCCGGCCCTAAACAGCACCCCTGTTTCAGACCACAATTACAGTTGCAAACCATTGATACATTCCAATGTGATTCAATAGCAAGAAGAGACCTCACTTCCAAGACTGCTCCTGGAGTCACAACAACCCTTTTTCAAGTCGTAAACTAATTTTCGACTTGAAACCTGTCCTGCCTAAATTGTGACTTTTGCTTTTGAAAAGCCTATAACTATGCGAATCGCAGACTTTGCGACAGCAAGCGGAGTAATAATAAACCAGGCCCAGAGGCTTTTTTAAAAATAAACGACAACTTTCTTTACCTTCCTTCCTTACAGTTATTTTAAAGTCTCCAACATTCAGAATTTAAAAAATATATGCCACTTTTGAGCGGGCACAGAAGAAACCAAGTAAAACTTGGCAACAGATCAAAACACCAGCAACACCCAAATCATAGGGAAGTCTGTCACCACCACCCTGCCAGCGTGCAGCAGACACGCTCCAAAGTGCAGTCCTTGGGTCGGCATCTGCGCCAGACCGCAACTCCCTGCCCAACCCCTGACTTCAAAAGCCTCTCGCTTCTGATTCATCGCTGGTGCTCAGAATGGCTGCGGTTACCCTAATATGAGCAAATCACGTTAATTAATCAGATTGGAGATGCCTGGCCCCAGGCCAAACCCTTCTCCCTCGTGCACCAGTGAACTTGGCTTTTGTTCAGACCCAAGATACCAACTTTCTACTTTCATTTTCCAAGAAGATTAAAAATACAGAGCGGTGATTAATGGGAAGTCTAATAGCAAGAGAAATATGAGACAGGAAAGAGAGTGTGGCTTTTGGGCGTGGACCCGATAAATTAAACATATTCAGTGCTTCTTGTTTAGAAAAAAGGCATGAAACCGCGTGGAAAGTAAAGTTTGCAGGAGGCTGGTACTCCGCACACCAGGAATGTTCGAGAAAAGGCGCACAATTATCAACTGGGATGTTCAGGCGAGCTGTTTATTTAACTTTACCTCGAGATGCGTGTCGGGGGATGGAGGTAGGGGGTGCTGTCAGGAATATCCCATCCAAGGTCTTTCTGTAAACCACAGCTATACATTTTCTCTCCCACACTGTCTGAGTTTATTGGCTCTGCTGACAGCTTAAAGAGATTTACGCGGTGAAAAAAACGGGCCTTTCCTTTTGCTGCACACAACACATTTAATTCATCAATTAGCAGTCCCCGCGCCAGTTGCTAAGTAAGAGTTGAAATTACAAGTTGTGAAATCTTGAAGATATCCCTTGTCTTGTGCGTTGGTCTGCCAACAAGTTGTTTTTCGTGGTACTAAATAAAAAATAAACCGCTGCCTGTGTCAAGCCGTTCTGTAAAGGTTAGCATAATACAGCCTTACTGTGCAGCATTTCATTGTGCGCTTTGCATCAGAATTAGTGATTTTTTTCGTACTACACATTCCACTTTCACTTGGAGGCAAGGTGCTAGTATGGCTTGCGTGGTTTATTTTTTGGGCAAAGGAAAGTGCAGAGTTGAAGATGGGGAACATGGTTGTACCCAGTGGTCGAAGTGTGGAAAAAAAGTATGGGACCTGTGGGCGAAGAATCAGAGGGTGACAATAACCTGAAGATTGGATCACTGGGCGGAGTAAGAGATGTGGCCAGAAAGAGCAAAAATCCCAATTTTTAGTATTTGTATGACATTTCACTGAAAAGTCACAGCTTATTACTTTATTTAATTCAACCAATGGATACACATGTTCATTCAAAGTTCAATACGAGTTATTGATATTAAAATACATTCATAAAGTGGTTTAAGTTCCCAATCACAGAAAGTCCCAATTATGCTTAAAAGTGGAATCGCAAGTCATTTAGTTGTCTCTGAGCCATGCACTTTATGTCATCAGCAGTTCTCCTCCTTTTTCCACAAAAGAAGTTGAAATGTGAATGGCAAAATATCCTACTTTGCAAATGTTTTACACATAATTATGGCCCTGCCATATGTTCCACATAAATACATTATCTGTTGCATATTCATAACGCTCCAGCAAGTACACCCGCACTAGCTCTCATGTATCAGCTCCGTTCCCAACGTGTTATCTTAAATTGAGCATGACATCTGACAATCTGCCTAATTCCTAAGGTAAGGTAATGCTCTAACATCATGGACATAATCAATAAATTCTGTTCGTATCTCGCATGCAACGCATGTTAGCCTAACTCCCTATGTTCACAACTGGATCACATGTAAAGCACTCTGGCACCACGGGTAAAGTTTGCGCTATATGACCTGCATTAATCAGTGGGAAGAGCCCACCGCCTACTAATTTGGGTGGCCCGAGCGTGTAACTACACAATTAATAGCCACCGCGCATAATATTAAAATAGCAGGCGACTCACTCCAGCGCTCCTCCCCACAGTAGACTTTTGCAGCCACGCTAGCGTTCCAGTGCTTGTTAAACTTGAATTAACATTTAACTGCTTCAATCGGGGAATGTTGACCCCAAGGATCGAACCCGGGTCCCCAGTCTCAAAGTCCAACGCTTAGTATAAAGCGCCACCTTAACCTGTCCTGATGTGCCACGACGTCCTCCTCTGTCTGCCTGAAATAAAGCTAGACGTTAACGAGCCCCTACCCCTTATCTTTCCCCAACAAACCAGGCCCAGTAGAGGCCGGACGGGCTCAAGAGAATGCCATTATATACCCCCGTAAAGGCTAACGTTATTTATTTATTTATTTATTTATTTATGCGATTTTATATAGCGGGAACTTTACCCGAAGGTGTCAGAGCGCTTTACATAGGACCCAGTTTCAAACATAAGGACTGACGGTACAAAAAGAATTTGCAAATTGTTGACTTACATAAGAACCAGTTGAAAACATACGGATTGAGGGTTACATGCGTTATAGAAAGACTTAGGATTACATGCGTTATAAAAAGGTACAAACAGAAAAAATTGCAAATGTACAAGAGATAAAGTCACACAAGGAGGAGATACAAATGGATAAAATCTAGGCATATACTAGTGATATCTCTATCTACTTAGGGAGATAGAGATATCACTTAGAACGTTTGTTCTAGCGCCATGGTGTCCAGCATAAATCGCATATTATACTTCCAAAGTACTTGCATTTTACCTGCCCCCCTGTCACTATTTCATCCTGTGCGTAGTAAGCTACCTCATGTATTTGTCTGCTCACAATTGTCACTTTTTACCAGTAACATAACGTTTAATTATCTAATCCAATCGTATATAATGTTCTCCTGAGAAATTATTTCTGTTCTTATTGCGAGGTGCACTGACGCCTTCGGGTAAAATTTGCGCTAAAAACCTCCTTAAAAGTACCTATGTATGAGTCTGTGTTCCACCATGCAAAATTGCACGATTTTTAAAAGGCTCTTCACAAAAGAACACTAAGCTGCAAAACGAAGTCCGGCATAAGGAACCTCTCCATCACATTAAATAAATTACATCAGCCCTTTCTGTTCCTATTGTGAAGCGCTCCGACGCCATCGGGTCAAGTCCGCGCTAAATACCAGAGCCGCTATTGCCTATGTAACGTTTGTTCATGAGCCTGCGTGGCTAGCATACATTGCGGTATTATACCTCTCAAGTACTTCCTTTTCTCATGTAACCTGCACACTTGCCACTATTTCTCCTGCGCACTCAGCGCTACCTCAAGTGTTAGATTGCTCACAATAATCACATTTCCCTCGTGTAACTTAACGTCCGTTTTTATCATTTGTACACGTGAATGTTCTCCTGATGTGTCAGTTCCGTTCCTATAGTGAAGCGCTCTGACGCCTTCGGTTAAAGTCCGCGCTAAATCAAATGCATAATTAAAGTCAATAAATTAAAACGTGTCTAATAAATAGTTCCTCCTCCAGAGAGGTGCTCGGACCTCAAAGTGCAACGTTTGCGCTAATAATAACATTATTTAACAAAAGACCATCGGGGGCAAACCTGAACGGGATCGAAAGCTACGGAATCGAAACCGGCCGACGCGGGAATCGAAACCAGTGGTGCGCGCGCACCAGTGGAGCGGGGGCAAGGGAGCGCGATGACATGCCGAGACGAGGTAGGAGATGTGTGTGTGTAAGGGGGGGTTCTGTGTGTGTATGCGTGGCGGGGGGGCGGGGGGGAGTCTGTATGTGTGTGTATGCGCGGCGGGGGGGGCTGTATGTGTGTGTGTGTGCGTGTGAGTCTGCTTCCAAGGAGCCATGGGAGACAGGAAGCGCACGCGACCTGATCCCAGTTCCAAGGTTGCGCGTGCACCTCACTTGTCTCCTGTCTCCCTTGACTCCTTGAAACCGAGAATGATTACAATAGAGTCTCGGAACGACAGATCGCTTCGCGATCTGTTCGCAGTTCCGAGACCTAAAAAGTGGTTTGGTACCATTGTCTCTTCTCCTGCTATTGGGAAAAAAATGGCGTGGCTATTTTTTCTGCAAAAAAATTACACTGTCAAATTTTGACTAAAAGTTCAGATGTTGATGGTAGATATATAATCATTAAAATAAAAATTCA
Organism: Lissotriton helveticus; assembly: GCF_964261635.1. Taxonomy (NCBI): domain Eukaryota; kingdom Metazoa; phylum Chordata; class Amphibia; order Caudata; family Salamandridae; genus Lissotriton; species Lissotriton helveticus. The sequence continues at coordinate 1,094,441,296 of NC_136059.1, forward strand.
TACCTCAATCTTATTTTAATTAAATGTTTATGGTCCTACTACAGATGATCCTGTTTTTTGGGCTAATCTTGCAACGGAGGTTCTAAAGTTTGGGAATGTACCTTTAATTGTTGGAGGTGATTTTAATGTAATATCTGATCCTTTATTAGATAGATTATCTCTTGGTAAATTTCATCCTTCTAAAGTTTATTATGCTTTCAAATCATTTATTCAAACCACGAAATTTAGTTGATATTTGGCAATTTCATTTCCCTACAGAAAAAAGTTTAAAATTTTTTTTCAAACCCTCATAATTTCCATTCTAAAATTGATTATTTATTAGTTTCCAGGCAACTAATTAACTCTGTAATTACTCCTAAGATTGGTAACATTGATGTCTCGGACCATGCTCTGTTTTTTTTTTATTTTGAATTTAGATTCAACTTTTACTAAGCAATCTAGATGGCGAATGAATACAGGCTTAGCTTTAATTGAATATAACAAACCAAAACTTGTATCCACCATTCAAGATTATTTTATACTCAACCCTGAAGGTTCTACTTCATTGATTAATAGATGGGATGCTTTTAAAGCTTATATTAGAGGTGTAACGATCTTTATTATGGCCCACGAAAATTAAACCTTTAACGCAAATGTTAAAAACCTACAAAAACAAATTGCGAAATTTGAATGACTTCTTATTACATCTAATGACCATCAGTATAGACTTAAACTACAAAAACTTTGTTATGAGTTTAACTGAATTCTTAGTAAAATAGCTTGCATTCAGATTTCTAATGGTAAAGCCAGAGTTAGCTTTAATGCCAACAGATCTGGAAGACTTTTTGCTAATTATTTACGCATAAAACAAGATAAAACTCAAATCAATTCAATTCATGGTCATAATGGTAAGATTGCTTTATCTCACAAAGAGATCGTTAATGAATTTTTTAATTTTTATTCTAATTTATATAATAAGCCTGATTTTCAGGATGTTTCCTTAATTGATTCTTTTTTTAACTACATGTGGATTACCCAAGATTTCACAATGAGATAAAATTGGGCTTGATGCACCCATTACTAAGGATGAAATCTTGTCAGCCATAAATCTCTTAAAAAAATAAATCTCCTGGTCCCGATGGGATTCCAGCGGCATTCTACAAAGAATTTCAATCACAACTTTTACCTTTTTAAATTAAACTTTTTACGTTTTGCTTCTACAGGAATTACCTCAGGTTCTTTTACTGAAGCTTTAATTATTGTACATCCCAAGCCGGATAAAGATCCCACTCTTGTGTCTAATTATCGTCCTATATCTTTAATTAATCAAGATTGTAAATTATATGCTAAAATACTTTGCTACTAGATTAGGCCCTATATTAGATTCTATTATACACCCTGACCAAACTGGTTTTATGAAGAATAGATATTCTGCAAATAATACAAGATCTTTGTTACATATTAATGAACAAAGTTCTACTTTAACTTTACTGTCAGGAATTGTGGCCTTAGATGCTGAAAAAGCTTTTGATAAAATTCATTGGCAATTTTTATTTCATACCTTATCATCATTTAATTTTGGGGATTCTTTTATCCGCATGATTTCAACTCTATATTTTGCCCCCACTGCTCGGTTATTTATCAATGGCCATGTGTCGAATCAATTTTCCCTTTTTAGAGGTACAAGACAAGGTGGCCCACTTTCTCCACTTTTGTTTTTAATTGGCATTGAACCTTTCGTTACTTCTATAAGAAAATGTGATAATATTAAAGGAATCAATATTAAGGATGTTATTTTTAAAACCTTAGCTTATGCTGATGATGTGCTTTTATTAATTAGTGATCCTATATCCTCATTACCCTCCTTATTGGAAATAATAGCAAAATATTCTTCAGTTTCTGGATATAAATTAAATATGAACAAAACTGAATTTCTCCCCTTAAAAATTTAGGGCCTGATTCTGATGCGTGTTGGAAAGCTTCCCGACCGAATTTGTTTAGAAATGGTTTCCGACCCACTCGGATCGAGAGAGTCCGACTGACGGAGTACGATGCATCCGTATGCTTCCAGATACAATTTGGTTGGACTCCCATTGACTTCAAAGGGAGCATATGTTCCTAACCGTATCATAATTGGGCCCTGGGTCGGGAAGACACATTCCCGATCCAATTTGGAAGGAGCAAATGCCATTAGGAGGCCTTCCTAAACGTATCAGAATCAGACCCTAGGTGGAAATGCTTTCCTAACCGAATAAGAATCAGGCCCTTATTGTAATCCTGATATGATACCCATAAATGAAATTATTTGGCAAAAGAGTAAATTAAAATATCTTGGTATTTTATTCTCTTCATCCATAAAATCAACAATTACTTTAAACTGTGACTTCATCTTAAATTATATTAAAGACAAAACGTCCAAATGGTCATCATTACATCTTTCATGGTGGGTTAGAATGGATTCTATAAAAATGACTATAGCTCCTAAAATCTTCTACACCCTTGCCATGATTCCTACTCAATTTTCATTAAAGTTTTACAAAGATGTTGATAAACCTCTCTCCAAGTCTTTGGAACAACAAGTCACCTAGCATTAGTTCTAAAAAATTAGAAGTGCCCAAATATAATGCTGGATTTGGTATCCTTGACTTTTTTCTTTATCATAAAGCCTTCATTTTAAATCAAAGTTCCATATGGTTTAATCACTCGTTTCTAAATAATCCACCTGCTTGGCTATATATCGAGAAATCAATAATAAATCCATTTCCATTACCCACTTTGTTAACCATGTCTAACAATGCATCATTTTTTCATAAATCGGATATTCTTAAATCCACTAAAATGATTCTTAATGACCTAGATTCAATTTTTCTATTTCCCATGTATGATACTGAAGACTTGTCAACATTGGTATAACAATGTCATTAAATTGAATAGAAATCATCTTAAAGATGTTTATTCCAACAACATTTTCATTTAATTTGAGGCGTTACAAACAAGATTTGGTTTATCTCAGTCCGACCTTATTAAATATTAATGTTTGTGCAATTTGATCTTAGATTCTTCCCCTCATGCTATTCCTTCTAATGTAACAGCTGATTTGTCAATTTATATTCAAACTGTTTCCAAATCATATCACAGTGTTTCTATTCTATATAAAAAGTTATCAAATACTTTAGGTAACAACATAGATATGATTTCAATTTTTTGGAATAATGTACTTTCACCTTCCTTGTCTACTGACACGTGAAAAATTGCTTAGCTTTATAGTATATCTGGATAGTTACCTGTTTCATTCTATGAAACCAATTCTTATATTTTATTCAATTGTTTATGGACTCCATCACGTTTGTTCCAAGCTAAACGTCTTCAATCTGCAAATTGTTGGCATTGTAAAAATGCAACCAGGTACGTTACAAAATATGCTTTTTGATTGCCCTTGAGTTTTAAAATTTTGTACTGAAGTTTGGGATATTATAAAATAGATTTTAAAGATTCATGATGATGTCTCATACCAAATGTTAATATGCAATTCTGCTATTTTGTCACAGAACTTAAATGATTTAGAAGGTAAACTATTCAACTTCCTAATTTCAGCTGCGTTGAAATCAATTACTTTCTTTTGGAAAGATGTTTCTATATTATCTGTTAGTGCTTGGTGGTACTGGGTTATTTTTACAAAAAGAGGTGCTCAGTTGTCCGTGAATGATATTATTCATAATTCTAACTCTTATCAGTCTTTTTGGATACCTGTTGATGAATATTTATCCTCTTAATGGTATATTAATAGCTTGCCTTTCTTTTTATTGTAATTATTTCACACTAAGGGGGTCACTAGGATGACGGGCGGACTTTGTCCGCCCGTCATACTACCGGTGAAAGGGACCGCCCGCCATAAGGGCGGGGGTCCCGTAGCCAGCATTAGGATGCGCCCGCCACAGTGGTGGGCGCAGCATGCATTCCTACCATTGTGGCAGGCAGTGTACTCCGCACCGCCCGCCACAATGGCAGGATGGCATGCTGTGCACTTCCATGCACAGCATGGCAGGCACCGCACGGTGCCTGCCATGCTGTGCATGGAACTGCTGGGGGTACCATAGGTACCCCCCATATGCACCCCCCATCCCCCGGAGTCCATGGGGGCCCACATCGGGGCCCCCAAAGCAGACTCTGCATGCCTTTCCGTGGCAGCATTGCCGCCACGGAAAGGCATCTGAAAGAGCCCATTGTAATATGGGTGGCGGTGTCTGATAGACACCGCCACCATATAAACCCTTTTCCCACCCCGGTCGCGGAAAAGCGGCGGAAAAGCGGCAGACGGTATTTTGCTGGTTTTGTCATTTATAAATTGTGAATAGGTATTTTCCCTATATAATATTTTTTTTCTGTATTGTGTATGTGTATTATCTATTAACAAATCTGAATACAATATTTTGAACTAAAAAAAAACACCTGGATGTGACTCAATTGAAATTATGAATTAGACAAAAGTTATATGCTGCCTAAAAAAAATAGGAATAATATCCTGGAAAAAGCAAAAACACATAGAGAGGCCTATTAGGATGGCTGACGGACCTGCGTCCGTCCGCCACCCCGAGGTGGAGGGACCGTCCGCAGGGGCAGTGGCGGTCCCTCCGTTGCACCCTGGCGGTCACATCCCCTATCTTTAACCTTGCGGCGGGTGCTGCTTGACGCAGCACCCGCCCCAAGGTTAAAAATGCATGCTTTGCATTTACATGCACAAAGCGGCAGGCACCGCGCGTTGCCTGCCGCTTTGTGCATGTAAATGCATGGGGCCCCCAGGGTACCCCCATGTGCACCCCCACCCCCCTTCACCCTGGGGGCCCGCAAAGGGCCCCTAGAAGCAAAGTTCCACATGCTTTTCCACAGCGGTAAAGCCGCCGCGGAAAAGCATGTTTAAACACACATCCTAATTTGGCTGACGGTGTCTTGCCACCAAATAGTGCTCAACACCCCACGGATCTGCAGCGGACGGACCTGCTGTCCGCCGCTGTTCCCACCGCCATCATAATCTGGCGGTGGGTGTTTTCTGTGACCGCGGCGGTGAATCTGCATCCTCCGGGCCGGCGGTGGCTTCCAACGGCCCGGAGGATGCGGATTCTCCGCAATCATAATCAACCCCAGAGAGTGCAAGATTAAGTAAAGCATGTGAAATGTAAGCAGAAACAACATGGTCACCTTAATGTTTTTACACACATTATTCAGAAATCAATGAGTATATTTGTCCGAAAAGTTAAGGACATGACTACAGGGTCCGAGAGGGACCTGTTTCAGTGTCAATTGCTTATATCCTTACAAAACAAAAGCAGTGTGATTTAGAAAGACCACATCCCTGAACACAGACCCGCGGTGCACATTTTATAAGCTAAAATAAGGAAAACAGCTGATAAGGAGAAAATTAAACATTTTCCACTCCACGCATCAGCCAGGTATTGCAGTACCTCCTTGAACAGTGTTGTTCAGAGAAAGATGAGAAAACGAAAGTAGCGCTTCACTGGAAAACTTTCTGTAAAGTTTCGCTAATGTGTTTGGGTGTGAATAAAATCAATCTGACCACTTCACTTTATTCAGTTATTTAATTATTTTTCATATTTTGAACCTTTTTTCCCCTCCATTCCGAGGCTGCCCTTTAGAATAGAAAAATGTCATAAAAAGACGACTTTTTTGGATCCATTTCACAGGAGATCAAATGAAGGAAAGGAGAGGAAAGAGAGGGTAAGAGCCATTTCTTGAAGTCATGGTTTTCAGCAAGTGAGGAGGAGCAAGACAGAGAATGAAAGAAAGGGAGGAAGAGGAAGAGGGGGGCAGCTGGCAGAGCAGGAGAAGTGGACACTGTCCTTGTCTTCTCTGGTTACAAATGAAGAGACCGAGTCCTTTTTCTTCTCTACCCACCTGGCCCAGCCACAAACGGCTGAACTATATCTGTAGGCTTTGGCTATTTCTGCTGTCCGGGGATGCATTTTTAAAAGACAAAAGTAGGGGAACAGATTCTATTAAATTAAATATGTAGGGGCATGCCATGACCTGCTGATCCCACCCACTTCAACCACTGGCTGTAACTAGAGGAAGGGCAAGGTATTCATGTAAACTCCATGGAACACACACATAGGCAGAACTTTGTGAACATTCCTAAACATTTTGCATGGCCATTCTCATTCTGGAAATGTGCATACATTTACTCTGATAAAAGGCAGAAATGTTTCCCATTAGGGAAGGTGGAGAATAAAAAGTGTGGATGGTGCTAATGCCTAATTCCATCCATGTACTCATGTTGATTGTCTGCAATGCCAATTGTACTCTGTGGTACACAAAAGAAGGAGCGGGAGTACAACTCTGGTTTACATTTATTTTCATGCATATTCATATGGATCTTTGTGAATTGCCTGAAGTTTGGAAATCTAAGCAAATGACTGTAGGAAACTAACCGTGGGCAGAGAACTCCGCTCCGCCCACAGAGTGTGCAGAGTTTGCCTACTCCGCGTTCCGCAGACACTCCCCTATTAAGATATATGTTAGCAATGATTTAAAACAATTAAAAACCACCTACCTCTTTACCATGGCGTCCCCAGGCTGCTCTCCTCCTCTTCCTCGCCATTTGACTACTGCTTAAGAAAACTGTGTATGCACGCACACCCGCTTTTTAATTGTTTTTTAATTGGCTAAAATTACTGCTTACTTATATCTTAAATCGGGGTGGTGGCGTAGCGGAGCTACGCGGAGTGCCAAGGAGTTTGTTGCCAACTCCATGGCACTCCGTGTAGCCCCGCTTTGCACACTATGCCCAGGGTTAAGGAACCCTAAGATGATTTAATTTCAAACATTCAAAATCTCTTGAAATGGGCTCTGTCCAAGGTAAATGAATTTCTGTGTAGATGTAGCACAAATACAACTGTGGTGCAACAAAATGGCCCATATAGAATAGGTCACTAAGGACAGTTTACAATTCAATTCAATGTGGGAAAATATTTTTCTTTAGCTTGACCCAGAGACTGAAGGAAACTTGAGCTCCTTTTTTTGCTGAAGGCTATGGTGCACGTTGAAAAGATGTTGTTCGAGACTCATTCAGAAATGGAGATGTAAAGGAAAGAACCTGACCTGGTTTGGTCTGGGACACTTCTCCATAACCCCATAGCCAGAGCTTCCATAACCTTGATGCATAAATTGACTATATCTATTTCCTGGATTTTTTTAAATTTGTGTATCTATATTTTGGTTCACTGACACAACATCGATGTAAAAAAAATTGATGTTAAAATATTGAGTAAAAAATATAGACAACAAAAATATGTACTCCTATACCTAAACAGGTAACTACAAAAATATTGACTCAAAATATTGATGTAAAAATATAGATGTATAAATATTGACTTTTATATCAATATAAAATAAGATATATTAAACATTAAATATATGTACAAAATATAATACATTTAATATACATTTAAAAAAAATATATAACAAATAAACTTAATATAAAAGTAAACAAACAAACATAATGATTTATACATATATATTTACTTTAAAACAATTGATAAACTATTATTTTTAATTGATGTTAAAAGTTTAAAATAATATGAAAAAATAGATATATTAATGATTTATAATATAAAAAAACTAAAATCTATAGTAAATTAAAACATTAAACAATTAGAAAAATATTTTACCCTAAATTTCACAATACAATTAGTGCAAGAGTAGGGAAAGTATTGCATGGTAAACGGGTAAAAATAACTATTCCCACTCCAGTGAGTGCAAAAGTAGGGTGAGTGTTGTGGCTAGTGGAGGAATTACATTTAATATTCCAACTCCAGTGAGTGCAACCGAAGGGAAAGTGTTGGATAGTGGAGGCGTACAAATTATATTCCCACTCCAGTGAGAGCAACAGTAGGGAAAGTGTTGGATAGTAGAGGGTAAAAAATTACTATTCCCACACCAAAGAGTGAAACAGTAGGGAAAGTGTGGGATAGCGGAGGGGTAGAATTACTATTCCCACTCCAAAGAGTGCAACAGTAAGTAAACTGTTGGATAGCGGAGGGGTCAAAATTACTATTCCAACTCCAGTGAGTGCAGCAGTAACGAAAGTATTGGATAGCGAAGGGGTAAAAATGACTATTCCATCTCCAGTGAGTGCAACAGAAGGGAAAGTGTTGGATAGCGGAGGGGCAAAAAATACTATTCCCACTCCAAAGAGAGGAACAGTAGGGAAAGTGTTGGATAGCGGAGGGGTAAAAATTATTATTCCAACTCCAGTGAATGCAGCAGTAAGAAAAGTGTTGGATAGCGGATGGATAAAATTACTATTCCATCTCCAGTGAGTGTAACAGTAGGGAAAGTGTTGGATAGCGGATGGATAAAATTACTATTCCATCTCCAGTGAGTGTAACAGTAGGGAAAGTGTTGGATAGTGGAGGAGCAAAAATTACTATTCCCACTCCCAAAGAGTGCAACAGTAGGGAAAGTGTTGGATAGCGGAGGGGTAGAAATTACTGTTCCCACTCCACTGGATGGAACAGTAGGATAAGTGTTGGGTTGCGGGGAGTACATTTTGTATTCCCACTCCGGTGAGTGCAACAATAGGGAAAATGTTGGATAGCGGAAAAACAAAAATTGCAATTCATACTCAAACAGTTAAAAAAAACTGAAAATCATAAAAATAAATAAACAATATATTTAAAAAAGTCAAATATATTAAACATATAAAAAGAACACATAATATATTATTAATTACATATAACAAAAACTTACAAATATTATATAAATAAAAATAAAAAATACATTTAGAACAAATAATTATTTTAAACTAGAAAATATGTAGAAACAAACAAAATGTTTTTAGTTTATTTCCTACCCTAGAACACCACACCAATAACAAAACACTTCAAAATGTATAATTACATTCATTTCCATAATTAACATAATTAATAATCAATTAAAAACACAATTGAAACTTATTTTTAAATTAAAAACTATTACTGTTAATAATTAATAATTAAATACTTAAAATATATAATATAATACCCACCCTTTACCCCATTAAAAGTAAAAACAACACACACAAAAATAAACAATTACCCAAAATAATTATCAAATAATTAACAACTATATATTAATTTATAAAACACAAATTACTTCCTGCCTTTTACAGCTATAAACACCACAACACACACACCTAAAATTAATTACACAATTACTATAATGGGTTACCAATGAATTAAAAAGTAATTAACTACCAATTATTAATTCATACATTAAAAATAAATTACTTTCCACCCTCTACACCTATAAACGCCCCAACACACACCTAAAATGAATTACACAACTACCATAATTAATGTCCAAATAATTAATTAAATCAATTAAAAACCAATCATTCATTAATAATAATAAATTACTTTACACATCTAACACTATATCATCTCAATTAAACAAATATTAATAAATAAAAAATAATCATCACTTAATATAATTAAATAATTTTCCACCCTATTCCCCTATAAACCCACAACCCGCTACAGAACTAAAAATGCAAAATGCAAAATTCAAATGTACTTTTCCAAAAAACGTACATCACATACATATAAAATATATACAAAAAAATAACATTAATAAAAAATGGTATTTTTAACAACTATATTTTTGCAAATGATATTAAACAGTTTGATATTTTTAAAATCAATATTACTTACCCTAAGTCAATATTCTTGACCACGATATTCTTTCTGTTGATATTTCTGCACCACGATATTAATGACTCTAATATTTGTGCAACCCGATATTTTTTCTCAATATTCTGTCTCTGCACCCTTTATTTCTAGGCTAGCCTTATTTTGAATTTCTGTGCTGCACTGGCTATGTGATATGTCAACATGTGTAGTCACGAACATTGAATATTGTTTTGCTACTAGAATAGTGGTATTATACTAGGTTGGTGGCGCCACAGGGAGATGTGCACTTTTCTTGTTTACAAGTAAATAGATTCCAATTTTCTCACGGTGCTAAAAGGAGAAGAGAACCACTTCCCTCTTCTGTTTAGGCAACGCCACAAAATGTTTGTTACTCCTTAGCACACGTTTTGATATTAAATGATATTGTTAAATACAAGTGTTTCCACAATATACTTCATCCATCAGAAAATAAAATGTCTTAATCCTTTTGTTCAGGGTTTGTCGCTGTTTATTGAAGAAGACGTCACAGCCAACACGTGTTTCGTCGTACTGGGGAATGTAACCCCCGACTTTTTCAAGGCTATTCTCCGTTGCTGTTTCACGTTGTCAGTTGAGGTGATACTTCCAACCCTCAAGGGGTTCTGGTGTTGATATCGTGGGTGTTATTCCTGCTTTGGTGATATGATGACCAAAATAATGGTACTCTATCTTCTCGTTGTCTGGCCAGTCTTTCAAAACAGACGCTGCATCGTACACGAAGCAGGCGGGACGGATTTACTCCCGGTAGAAGACAACGAGAAGATAGAGAACCATTATTTTGGTCATCATATCACCAAAGCAGGAATAACACCCACGATATCAACACCAGAACCCCTTGAGGGTTGGAAGTATCACCTCAACTGACAACGTGAAACAGCAACGGAGAATAGCCTTGAAAAAGTCGGGGGTTACATTCCCCAGTACGACGAAACACGTGTTGGCTGTGACGTCTTCTTCAATAAACAGCGACAAACCCTGAACAAAAGGATTAAGACATTTTATTTTCTGATGGATGAAGTATATTGTGGAAACACTTGTATTTAACAATATCATTTAATATCAAAACGTGTGCTAAGGAGTAACGAACATTGAATATTGGTTGTTATTGCATTATTGATGATCTTGAAGATGATACATGCCTTCTGGTGTAGACATTTAATTTATTTCGGATTCAGGGTTGATGCAATAGAATCATGCAAGTATGGTGTTGTCACTGTCTCGGTGAGAGAGGACCTGGGCTATAGTAATCTGTCATAAGTCAGCTTCGGGTTGCCCTTCTTTTTTCAAAACAGCAAAAGATGAAGCTGGACATTTGCATCTTTTTTTAGTATTGACAAATAGGTTACTGTGTATAACAAGACAGAAAATGTTGTGCTGAAAGTAAATAAGGGCATAACTCCTTCCAAATTCAGGTTAGAGATCCAATCCTTTATATGACATTGGTACTGCCAGGCTTTTCTGTCAAGAGGGCGGAGTGAACATTCAAGAAAGGGCATGGCTTGGGCCTAGCCACTCCCACAGCCCACTTTAGCTGTTGCACCAGTCATTCTAAGGATATCTCCATAACTTTCATGCTATTTTCTCATAAACTGCTTATTTATTTATAAATTGAATTCTTTTTTCAAGAAAATGGAAAATAAAAATTCTCTTCACAATAAAAGGAGACAGCAAGTTTCTCCTCCACCAATTAAATCAAAAGTGGTAGAGTCATCTGAACCTTCCTTGTCTTTAATACTGGCGGAAATTCAGGCACTTTGTGCTAATACAGATACAATTGCGTCAGAGGTTAAAAACGTACGCAAAGAAATGGCTAGTTTGTCAATGAAAATATTGGACAACTCACTTAAAATACAAGATAATAAGGTTAAAGTCGACGCTTTCACTCCACTTATGGTGAAAGTTTCACCTATGTGCTCACTACTGTTGAATTAGAAAATCGCAATAGACAATATAATCTACGCATATTTAATTTACCAGAAGATGTTGCGGTAGCTAACCATTGATTATATTTGGAGAATCTAATTCCTGGCCTCTTACAAATCAAATTTCCAGAAAAATTTGAAATTGATAAGGCTCACAGGATTCCTTCCCATCGAAACCCTTAGCACACAAAACCGCGACAAAAGATCTTTAAAGTTCTTCATCACCACCATTTGGTTTTGATCAGAAAAGCAGCACACAAAATACCTTCACTGATGGTAAATGGGAATACAATATTTATTCATCAATATTTTGCCAAAGAAACTGTTTCAATTCACAAGGAATTCACTGCTCTTCATCCTCAGCTAAGAAGTCTTGGCTTCAAATATGGTCTTTTTGATCCATCGATGATGCGCATTTGGAAAGATAATTTCTCGAAATCCTTTCATCCTCCTGAAGAGCTGAGCCACTTTATAGATCAACAGTCACAGCATTCAATGGATACTCATGACTCTGCTACTTGATTACTGCCAGTTATGCCTTTTTTGACAAACTGCTGATATTTTCTTACATTGGGCTCCAAGTGTTCCAGTCATGCTTGTAGAGCGTGTGTGCGTTTCACGTTTTCACATTTATGTCTTCTGTTTGTCGTTTTTTTCCATGTTTTCTTTTCTCCTCCCCCTGCTTGTTCTGGAACTACTTTTTTCTCATTCTCTTTGTCTTCTCTTACTTTCCTCTTCTTGATCTCTTTTCTCCTTCCCTCCTATTATGGCTAACGTTCATAATCTTAAAGTAGTTTCATAAAATGTTAACGGTTTGCGCCATCCAGTTAAATGTACATAAATTTTAGATTATTTAGGTAGTTGCAAAGCTGATATTGTTTTTATACAGGAGACTCCTATAGATGACAACATCTTAGATTATATGAAGAAAAAGTGGTTTGGTACTATTGTCTCTTCTCCTGCTATTGGGAAAAAAATGGCGTGGCTATTTTTTCTGCAAAAAAATTACACTGTCAAATTTTGACTAAAAGTTCAGATGTTGATGGTAGATATATAATCATTAAAATAAAAATTCATACCTCAATCTTATTTTAATTAAATGTTTATGGTCCTACTACAGATGATCCTGTTTTTTGGGCTAATCTTGCAACGGAGGTTCTAAAGTTTGGGAATGTACCTTTAATTGTTGGAGGTGATTTTAATGTAATATCTGATCCTTTATTAGATAGATTATCTCTTGCTAAATTTCATCCATCTAAAGTTTATTATGCTTTCAAATCATTCATCCAAACCACGAAATTTAGTTGATATTTTGCAATTTCATTTCCCTACAGAAAAAAGTTTTAAATTTTTTTTCAAACCCTCATAATTTCCATTCTAAAATTGATTATTTATATTTATTAGTTTCCAGACAACTAATTAACTCTGTAATTACTCCTAAGATTGGTAACATTGATGTCTCAGACCATGCTCTGATTTCTTTTGCTTTGAATTTAGATTCAACTTTTACTAAGCAATCTAGATGGCGAATGAATACAGGCATAGCTTTAATTGAATATAACAAACCAAAACTTTTATCCACCATTCAAGATTATTTTATACTCAACCCTGAAGGTTCTACTTCATTGATTAATAGATGGGATGCTTTTAAAGCTTATATTAGAGGTGTAACGATCTCTATTATGGCCCACGAAAATTAAACCTTTAACGCAAATGTTAAAAACCTACAAAAACAAATTGCGAAATTTGAATGACTTTTTATTACATCTAATGACCATCAGTATAGATTTAAACTACAAAAACTTTGTTATGAGTTTAACTCAATTCTTAGTAAAATAGCTTGCATTCAGATTTCTAATGGTAAAGCCAGAGTTAGCTTTAATGCCAACAGATCTGGAAGACTTTTTGCTAATTATTTACACATAAAACAAGATAAAACTCAAATCAATTCAATTCATGGTCATAATGGTAAGATTGCTTTATCTCACAAAGAGATCGTTAATGAATTTTAAATTTTTTATTCTAATTTATATAATAAGCCTGATTTTCAGGATGTTTCCTTAATTGATTCTTTTTTAACTACATGTGGATTACCCAAGATTTCACAATGAGATAAAATTGGGCTTGATGCACCCATTACTAAGGATGAAATCTTGTCAGCCATAAATCTCTTAAAAAAATAAATCTCCTGGTCCCGATGGGATTCCAGCGGCATTCTACAAAGAATTTCAATCACAACTTTTACCTTTTTAAATTAAACTTTTTACGTTTTGGTTCTACAGGAATTACCTCAGGTTCTTTTACTGAAGCTTTAATTATTGTACTTCCCAAGCCGGATAAAGATCCCACTCTTGTGTCTAATTATCGTCCTATATCTTTAATTAATCAAGATTGTAAATTATATGCTAAAATACTTTGCTACTAGATTAGGCCCTATATTAGATTCTATTATACACCCTGACCAATCTGGTTTTATGAAGAATAGATATTCTGCAAATAATACAAGATCTTTGTTACATATTAATGAACAAAGTTCTACTTTAACTTTACTGTCAGGAATTGTGGCCTTAGATGCTGAAAAAGCTTTTGATAAAATTCATTGGCAATTTTTATTTCATACCTTATCATCATTTAATTTTGGGGATTCTTTTATACGCATGATTTCAACTCTATATTTTGCCCCCACTGCTCGGTTATTTATCAATGGCCATGTGTCGAATCAATTTTCCCTTTTTAGAGGTACAAGACAAGGTGATCCACTTTCTCCACTTTTGTTTTTAATTGGCATTGAACCTTCCGTTACTTCTATAAGAAAATGTGATAATATTAAAGGAATCAATATTAAGGATGTTATTTTTTAAACAGCTTATGCTGATGATGTGCTTTCATTAATTAGTGATCCTATATCCTCATTCTGTAGGCTTTGGCTATTTCTGCTGTCCTAAGATGCATTTTTAAAAGACAAAAGTAGGGGAACAGACTCTATTAAATTAAATATGTAGGGGCACGCCATGCCCTGCTGATCCCACCCACTTCAACCACTGGCTGTAACTAGAGGAAGGGCAAAGTATTCATGTAAACTCCATGGAACACACACATAGGCAGAACTTTGTGAACATTCCTAAACATTTTGCATGGCCATTCTCATTCTGGAAATATGCATACATTTACTCTGATAAAAGGCAGAAATGTTTCCCATTAGGGAAGGTGGAGAATAAAAAGCGTGGATGGTGCTAATGCCTAATTCCATCCATGTACCCATGTTGATTGACTGCAATGCCAATTGTCCTCTGAGGTACACAAAAGAAGGAGCGGGAGTACAACTCTGGTTTACATTTATTTTCATGCATCTTCATATGGATCTTTGTGAATTGCCTGAAGTTTCGAAATCTAAGCAAATGACTGTAGGAAACTAACCGTGGGCAGAGAACTCCGCTCCGCCCACAGAGTGTGCAGAGTTTTCCTACTCCGCGTTCCGCAGACACTCCCCTATTAAGATATATGTTAGCAATTATTTAAAACAATTAAAAACCACCTACCTCTTTACTATGGCGTCCCCAGGCTGCTCTCCTCCTCTTCCTCGCCATTTGACTACTGCTTAAGAAAACTGCGTATGCACGCACACCCGCTTTTTAATTGGTTTTTAATTGGCTAAAATTACTGCTTACTTATATCTTAAATCGGGGGTGGAGGCGGGTGGCGTAGCGGAGCTACGCGGAGTGCCAAGGAGTTTGTTGCCAACTCCATGGCACTCCGTGTAGCCCCGCTTTGCACACTATGCCCAGGGTAAAGGAAACCTAAGATGATTTAATTTCAAACATTCAAAATCTCTTGAAATGGGCTCTGTCCAAGGTAAATGAATGTATGTGTAGATGTAGCACAAATACAACTGTGGTGCAACAAAATAGCCCATATAGAATAGGTCACTAAGGACAGTTCACAATTCAATTCAATGTGGGAAAATATTTTGCTTTAGCTTGACCCAGAGACTGAAGGAAACTTGAGCTCCTTTTTTTTGCTGAAGGCTATGGTGCACGTTGAAAAGATGTTGTTCCAGACTCATTCAGAAATGGAGATGTAAAGGAAAGAACCTGACCTGGTTTGGTCTGGGACACTTCTCCATAACCCCATAGCCAGAGCTTCCATAACCTTGATGCATAAATTGACTATATCTATTTCCTGGATTTTTTTAATTTGTGTATCTGTATTTTGGTTCACTGACACAACATCGATGTAAAAAAAATTGATGTTAAAATATTGAGTAAAAAATATAGACAACTAAAATATGTACTCCTATACCTAAACAGGTAACTACAAAAATATTGACTCAAAATATTGATGTAAAAATATAGATGTATACATATTGACTTTTATATCAATATAAAATAAAAAAAAGATATATTAAACATTAAATATATTAACAAAATATAATACATTTAATATACATTTTAATAAAATATAACAAATAAACTTAATATAAAAGTAAACAAACAAACATAATGATTTATACATATATATTTACTTTAAAACAATTGATAAACTATTATTTTTAATTGATGTTAAAAGTTTAAAATAATATGAAAAATAGATATATTAATGATTTATAATATAAAAAAAACTAAAATCTATAGTAAATTAAAACATTAAACAATTAGAAAAATATTTTACCCTAAATTCCACAATACAATTAGTACAAGAGTAGGGAAAGTGTTGCATGGTAAACGGGTAAAAATAACTATTCCCACTCCAGTGAGTGCAAAAGTAGGGTGAGTGTTGTGGCTAGTGGAGGAATTACATTTAATATTCCAACTCCAGTGAGTGCAACCGAAGGGAAAGTGTTGGATAGTGGAGGGGTACAAATTACTATTCCCACTCCAGTGAGAGCAACAGTAGGGAAAGTATTGGATAGTGGAGGGGAAAAATTACTATTCCCACTCCAAAGAGTGAAACAGTAGGGAAAGTGTGGGATAGCGGAGGGGTAGAATTACTATTCCCACTCCAAAGAGTGCAACAGTAAGTAAAGTGTTGGATAGCGGAGGGGTCAAAATTACTATTCCAACTCCAGTGAGTGCAGCAGTAACGAAAGTATTGGATAGCGAACGGGTAAAAATGACTATTCCATCTCCATTGAGTGCAACAGAAGGGAAAGTGTTGGATAGCGGAGGGGCAAAAAATACTATTCCCACTCCAAAGAGTGGAACAGTAGGGAAAGTGTTGGATAGCGGAGGGGTAAAAATTACTATTCCAACTCCAGTGAATGCAGCAGTAAGAAAAGTGTTGGATAGCGGATGGATAAAATTACTATTCCATCTCCAGTGAGTGTAACAGTAGGGAAAGTGTTGGATAGTGGAGGAGCAAAAATTACTATTCCCACTCCCAAAGAGTGCAACAGTAGGGAAAGTGTTGGATAGCGGAGGGGCAGAAATTACTGTTCCCACTCCACTGGATGGAACAGTAGGATAAGTGTTGGGTCGCGGACGAGTACATTTTGTATTCCCACTCCGGTGAGTGCAACAATAGGGAAAATGTTGGATAGCGGAAAACAAAAATTGCTATTCATACTCAAACAGTTAAAAAAAAAAGAAAATCATAAAAATAAATAAACAATATATTTAAAAAAGTCAAATATATTAAACATATAAAAAGAACACATAATATAATATTAATTACATATAACAAAAACTTTTAGAACAAATAATTATTTTAAACTAGAAAATATGTAGAAACAAACAAAATGTTTTTAGTTTATTTCCTACCCTAGAACACCACACCAATAACAAAACACTTCAAAATCTATAATTACATTCATTTCCATAATTAACATAATTAATAATCAATTAAAAACACAATTGAAACTTATTTTTAAATTAAAAACTATTACTGTTAATAATTAATAATTAAATACTTAAAATATATAATATAATACCCACCCTTTACCCCATTAAAAGTAAAAACAACACACACAAAAATAAACAATTACCCAAAATAATTATCAAATAATTAACAACTATATATTAATTAATAAAACACAAATTACTTCCTGCCTTTTACAGCTATAAACACCACAACACACACCTAAAATTAATTACACAATTACTATAATGGGTTACCAATGAATTAAAAAGGAATTAACAACCAATTATTAATTCATACATTAAAAATAAATTACTTTCCACCCTTTACACCTATAAACACCCCAATACACACCTAAAATGAATTACACAACTACCATATTTAATGTCCAAATAATTAATTAATTCAATTAAGAACCAATCATTCATTAATAATAATAAATTACTTTACATATCTAAAACTATAACATCTCAATTAAACAAATATTAATAAATAAAAAATAATCAACATTTAATATAATTAAATAATTTTCCACCCTATTCCCCTATAAACCCACAACCCACTACAGAACTAAAAATGCAAAATTCAAACATAGTTTTTTTAATAACTACTAAACACTTAACACATATATTAAAAATGCAAACAATACTTTTCCAAAAAACATACATCACATACATATAAAATATATACAAAAAAACATAACATTAATAAAAAACGGTATTTTTAACAACTATATTTTTGCAAAGGATATTAAACAGTATTATATTTTTAAAATCAATATTACTTACCCTAAGTCAATATTCTTGACCACGATATTCTTTCTGTCGATATTTCTGCACCACGATATTAATTTGTGCAACCCGATATTTTTTCTCAATATTCTGTCTCTGCACCCTTTATTTCTAGGCTAGCCTTATTTTGAATTTCTGTGCTGCACTGGCTATGTGATATGTCAACATTTGTAGTCACGGAACATCGAATATTGGTTGTTATTGCATTATTAATGATCTTGAAGATGATACATGCCTTCTGGTGTAGACATTTAATTTATTTCAGATTCAGGGTTGATGCAATAGAATCATGCAAGTATGATGTTGTCACTGTCTCGGTGAGAGAGGACCTGGGCTATAGTAATCTGTCATAAGTCAGCTTCGGGTTGCCCTTCTTTTTTCAAAACAGCAAAAGATGAAGCTGGACATTTGCATTTTTTTTAGTATTGACAAATAGGTTACTGTGTATAACAAGACAGAAAATGTTGTGCTGAAAGTAAATAAGGGCATAACTCCTTCCATATTCAGGTTAGAGATCCAATCCTTTATATGACATTGTGTGGCGAAGTTGGTCAAAGTAGTCTGCTGTGATAGTTTTCAGTGTAAAGTTGTTACTTGACATTAAGAAATGTATAAGATGGAGCATGAGTTGAGTCACTCTGGTAGGGTACCAGCACTTCATTGGCTTAAATATCTTCTGACAAAAATATAGGGGCTCATTAGTAGGAAACGGGACCGCCCGCAATGCATGTGGGGGACCAGCAAATACAATTAGGATGCTACGGGCCCCCAATTTTGAAAACCGCATGCCTTTCGCCGCCACGGAAAGTCAAAACCCTGCATGTATCTTAATATGGATGGCGGTGTCTACCAGACACCGCCACCATATTAACAGCTTTTCCGCCCGGTCGACTCATCGATCGGACGGTCTTTCCATCCACTGGGGTTCTCTCAACCATAGTAATATGGCGGGGGGAATTTGCATGCCGGCGGGAGGAAATGTCGGGCAGATCGCCACCAGCATGCGGGCGGTGGTGATCTGCCTGACATACTAATGGGCCCCCTAGTGTCCTAAATATTGTTTACAAAAATATCACCCAAATTAAGTTAATAATAAAACATCTATGTCCAATGGAGCAGCAACGTTGTAATCAATGTTTGAGCAATAATATTTATGCTAAGTAATATTCTTTTTATTGATATTCCGGCATTCAACTGTATGTTATTGAGTTGACAATTGTAAAGAGATCAATGTTATAGGCGTTTTGATAGATTCTAATAGAATGGATGATCATGACACCAATGTGAGATACTTTCAAGAGAATAGGTTCTATCTTAGATCCAAAAGTCCCATCTGAGAAAGTTTTCACTCTTTGGAGTGCAGTGTTTAGGCTCACTAACACACAGATTGTAAAAATCAATTATGGATCGATAGGATGCTTAGTGTAGTCTAATGGTCAAAAAAAGTCAAAGTCCTTGAAGAGGTGAAACCTGACCATGATTTAGGGCTTCCCATTGTCTGGCCTGAGAAAAGAAGTGTCAGCTATTTTATTAGTAGCTGGCTTAACGCTGCGCCATGGTTGAAGCCCAATTAGTAGTTATGACAATGGGTCTTGATGTTGACAGAAAATTATAATTGGTTGATGACAGAATCTTGATGTGCTGTCAAGGGAAGGGGGTATGCAAGTCTGACTAGTACTTTGCAAGGTGACTTGAGTAAGAGAGGCATTGATTTTATTTTGAAACAGAATAATGTCTTCTCCAAAGAGACGTTTTTTGATGGAGGATTGGAGATCTTTTTTTGAGTAAAGCATGGATGGCGTGTGGCTTCCAAAAGTGATAATTTTGAAAGCCCCCCAATTTTGGATTAAATGATTGTTAAGTCCTTTTGATGGATTGATCTTTCCCACTTTGATGATGAAAAAACTCACCAATGGCTTTGCTAGGTATTGGGTGAGAGGTCCAAAGTTCGAATGAAAGAGTCTTGATAACTTTGAAGAAAGCTATGCTCCTTTTAGATGCCTTAGAATGGTTGACTGGTAATGGGTAGTTTCGTCTTTAGTAATAATGTTTCTGTATTCCGTCTGTCAGGTCTGTCAATCTGTTTGAAGTTGGCATATGCTTAATTACTTTTCTTGTCTGCAGATGGCTCATTTTTATTTCATGGGTACTAGTGTGTACCAGTGTTGAAGGGATTTGGTTTGAATTGATCCAGTTTTAGTAGAACATTAGTGCCTACACTAAACAATCTATTTTATTTTTTGTTCAATCCCTGTTTAATGCTAATAATAGAGCCAAAGAAATAAGGGGCTCATTACGATGTCCGCACGCCATCATAACAGTGATGGGGCTGCCCGCCAGACGTGTAGTAGTCCCACCAGCCCAATTAGGCATGCGCCCGCCACACTGGTGGGCGCATACTGGACTTTTCACATTGTTGACGGTGTTGCTGGCTACAGCACTGTCCACAATGTGAAAATCCACGATGTGTATTTCCATGCACAACGTGGCAGGTACCACGCGGTGCCTGCTACGTTGTGCATGAAAATGCCCCAGTGCACCACCCCCCACAGAGGGGGCCTGCGACGGGCCCTCAAAGCCAGTCTTTACCTTTCTTTTTGTGGCGGGATCTCCGCCACAAAAAGACAGGCGGGAGTGCTCATGCTAATCACTATGGCGATGCCTGCACGGCACAGTCGCAATGATGCCCTGTTTCCGGGTTCCGCAAGGTGGGCAGAAAAGGACCGCCTTGCGGGACCATGGCGGACCATGGGGAATGGACTTTCCGTCCACCGCGGAGCCAATGTGATTTCCGCCACAATCCTAATTTGGCGGTGGGTGAATCATATTGTGATGGCGAGAGGTTCCCGCCATCATAATGAGCCTCTAAGTGAGCACTCAAGGCTCTTGAAAGGAACAGACTTAAGTGTGTTCTAAAATTACAGGGATTTGCCCCCCGCCCCTCATTCATTATGTTGGTATTCAGTTTTCATGTGTACTGGTAATGGGTGAGCCTGGCTAGAAAGGCAGAACCTCTAAATAGGAAAATACTTTGGTGCATTATCTCAGGCTATTAAATCACTCATTGCTCCCTTCTCATTTTTTCCTTACTGAATTTTTGCCAGGTATCTTTAATTTCTCTTCTATTTTATCTCAAATGTTTTTTTTTCTCTCAGCGTGGGACACTGAAAAAGAAAAGGTGGGGACATTTTCCTATTTCCTATAATAATCTCTAATGCTAAAGCCAACATTGATCAGTGATTAATTGTAAGACTTTGTTACATACTTGTAGTATTTTTGATTATGTCTACAATAAATTAAAACACTTCTACAGTTAATTTTCCAAACTATGGAAAAGAGGGGGTCTTTCAGCACATTGTCACATTGGCTTGACCGATGCACCCATTGCTCCAATTTGTTTACTGAGATGGGAGTAGGAGGATTGATTAATTTGATTAATTTGCCCACTATGCCCCCTACTGCTTTCTGGACTTTCGTATTTGATTAAAGATTGCTAGGAAGCCAATTGGCTGGGATCTAATAGGAAGTCTGTTGCTGGAGTCATCCACTTGGAGAGATGCAATCTAAAATATTGATAAGAAGCATCAGCGACTGGAACTATACACTCCAGTCTGATTTCTAATGCGTGTGGACAACGCTTTTTTCTCCAGCTTTCTGTTGATTATTTGATCCAACCACTACATGCCGTTTTGTGTACTCTACATAACATCCATCTGTGTCAAGTGCACAGAATGTTAGACATAGAAGGATCTAAAATGTTGTATTTATATAGACTTTTAAAGTGAAAAGAATAGCTGAATTATGTTTGCCATTGGCCACAGCAAAGGAGAAACGGATTTTTAGCGGTAGTAGAAGTGTTAATCATGTTACTAAAATAAAAGGTTTAACAAATGTATAACCAACATTTTTTTCCCTGTATTAACCAAGACCCAGATTTATTAAGGGCTTGCATTGTAGGCTCTTAAATAATATTTACTAAGCCACTCAAGGGGCGCTTTGCCTTGTCTTTCGTTTCTTTGTAAAGAAATGTAACACAAAGCTGCGGCTTGCACTGCATTGCATTATATATCCTAGTTCTAGGCATTCCATGGCTGGAGCATTGGCGTTCCCATGCATCTATCCATGGAATTTGACACAATCCCAAATATACAACAAGCATTAGAAATGCAATCGGGCTCGGATTTATTTGAGTTTGAGCTAATGGCATTGTAAATGCCAATGTCTTTTTGCCATGTGTTATGGAGTGTGTGCATGTGGTGTGTAGTGGAAGTATCTTGGTTGAATTGTAATTTTACCAATGGTGGCATGCTGTGCTTTATATGAATATGTTTAAAAGTAAAGTGTACCATACTGCGATTGCTTGGTGGAAAAGTGCACTGCCGGCTGGAGGTGTGTGTGCCTGGTGGAAGGGTGCACTGACAGCTGGTGGGTGTGTGCTTGGTAAAAGCGTGCACAGATGGATGATGGTTGTTGGTGTTTGTGCATGGTGAAAGCATTCATTGACGGCTGGGGGTGTGTTGTTGTGTGTGTTGTTTTCTGTGTGCTGGTGAGTGTGTGGTGGTGAGTCTGTGGGGGTGAGCCTGGGGAGTGAGTGTGGTGGTGAGTGTGTTGTGTTGAGTGGTGACAAGTGTGTGGTGTTGAGAGACTGAGGTGTGTGGTTTGTGTGTGCGTTATGTGTGTGTGGTGTATGTGTGTGTGGTGTTTTCTGCACACTCACACACTGCCCCTACACATTCACACACTGCTCACCCGCACACTCCCAATGTCACCCTGCATAGTCACACACTGTTTACCCTGCACACTCATTCTGCACACTCACACAATGTGCACCCTGACACGCTGTCTCTGCAGGCACTCTGCACTCACTGTCACTCTGCACTCACTGTCACTCTGCACTCACTGTCACTCACTGTCACTCTGCACTCACTGTCACTCTGCACTCACTGTCACTCTGCACTCACTGTCACTCTGCTGTCACTCTGCACTCACTGTCACTCTGCACTCACTGTCACTCTGCACTCACTGTCACTCTGCACTCACTCTGCACTCACTCTACAGTCACTCTGCACTCACTGTCACTCTGCACTCACTGTCACTCTGCACTCACTGTCACTCTGCACTCACTGTCACTCTGCACTCTACAGTCACTCTGCACTCACTGTCACTCTGCACTCTACAGTCACTCTGCATTCTACTGTCACTCTGCACTCACTGTCACTCTGCACTCACTGTCACTCTGCACTCACTGTCACTCTGCACTCACTGTCACTCTGCACTCACTGCCACTCTGCACTCACTGTCACTCTGCACTCTACAGTCACTCTGCACTCACTGTCACTCTGCACTCACTGTCACTCTGCACTCACTGTCACTCTGCACTCACTGCCACTCTGCACTCACTGTCACTCTGCACTCTACAGTCACTCTGCACTCACTGTCACTCTGCACTCACTGTCACTCTGCACTCACTGCCACTCTGCACTCACTGTCACTCTGCACTCACTGTCACTCTGCACTCACTGTCACTCTGCACTCACTGTCACTCTGCACTCACTGTCACTCTGCACTCACTCTGCACTCACTGTCACTCTGCACTCACTGTCACTCTGCACTCACGCTACAGTCACTCTGCACTCACTGTCACTCTGCACTCACTGTCACTCTGCACTCACTGTCACTCTGCACTCACTGTCACTCTGCACTCACTGTCACTCTGCACTCACTGTCACTCACTCTGCACTCACTCTGCACTCACTCTGCACCCACTGTCAGTCTGCACTCACTCTACAGTCACTCTGCACTCACTGTCAGTCTGCACTCACTGTCAGTCTGCACGCACTGTCAGTCTGCACTCACTGTCAGTCTGCACTCACTGTCACTCTGCACTCACTGTCACTCTGCACTCACTGCCACTCTGCACTCACTGCCACTCTGCACTCACTGCCACTCTGCACTCACTGCCACTCTGCACTCACTGCCACTCTGCACTCACTGCCACTCTGCACTCACTGTCACTCTGCACTCACTGTCACTCTGCACTCACTGTCACTCTGCACTCACTGTCACTCTGCACTCACTGTCACTCTGCACTCACTGTCACTCTGCACTCTACAGTCACTCTGCACTCACTGTCACTCTGCACTCACTGTCACTCTGCACTCACTGTCACTCTGCACTCACTGCCACTCTGCACTCACTGTCACTCTGCACTCTACAGTCACTCTGCACTCACTGCCACTCTGCACTCACTGCCACTCTGCACTCACTGCCACTCTGCACTCACTGCCACTCTGCACTCACTGTCACTCTGCACTCACTGTCACTCTGCACTCACTCTGCATTCACTCTGCACTCACTCTGCACTCACTCTACAGTCACTCTGCACTCACTGTCAGTCTGCACTCACTCTACAGTCACTCTGCACTCACTGTCAGTCTGCACTCACTGTCACTCTGCACTCACTGTCACTCTGCACTCACTGTCACTCTGCACTCACTGTCACTCTGCACTCACTCTGCACTCACTGTCACTCTGCACTCACTCTGCACTCACTGTCACTCTGCACTCACTGTCACTCTGCACTCACGCTACAGTCACTCTGCACTCACTGTCACTCTGCACTCACTGTCACTCTGCACTCACTGTCACTCTGCACTCACTGTCACTCTGCACTCACTGTCACTCTGCACTCACTCTGCACTCACTCTGCACTCACTCTGCACTCACTCTGCACTCACTGTCAGTCTGCACTCACTCTACAGTCACTCTGCACTCACTGTCAGTCTGCACTCACTGTCAGTCTGCACTCACTGTCAGTCTGTACTCAATGTCACTCTGCACTCACTGTCACTCTGCACTCACTGCCACTCTGCACTCACTGCCACTCTGCACTCACTGCCACTCTGCACTCACTGCCACTCTGCACTCACTGCCACTCTGCACTCACTGTCACTCTGCACTCACTGTCACTCTGCACTCACTCTGCACTCACTCTGCACTCACTCTACAGTCACTCTGCACTCACTGTCAGTCTGCACTCACTCTGCACTCACTCTACAGTCACTCTGCACTCACTGTCAGTCTGCACTCACTGTCAGTCTGCACTCACTGTCACTCTGCACTCACTGTCACTCTGCACTCACTGTCACTCTGCACTCACTGCCACTCTGCACTCACTGCCACTCTGCACTCACTGCCACTCTGCACTCACTGCCACTCTGCACTCACTGCCACTCTGCACTCACTGCCACTCTGCACTCACTGCCACTCTGCACTCACTCTGCACTCACTCTGCACTCACTGTCACTCTGCACTCACTGTCACTCTGCACTCAGTCTGCACTCACTGTCACTCTGCACTCAGTCTGCACTCGCTGTCACTCTGCACTCAGTATGCACTCACTGCCACTCTGCACTTTCAAACTGCACTCTAACAATGCACTCTCAATCTGCACTCTCAATCTGCACTCTCAATCTGCACTCTGCACTCTCAAACTGCACTCTCAAACTGCACTCTCAAACTGCAATCTGCACTCTGCACTCTGATTCTGCATTCTGATTCTGCACTCTCAAACTGCACTCTCAAACTGCACTCTCAATCTGCACTCTCATACTGCCCTCTCATACTGCACTCTCATACTGCACTCTCAAACTGCACTCTCAAACTGCACTCTCAAACTGCACTCTCAAACTGCACTCTCAATCTGCACTCTCAATCTGCACTCTCAACTCTCAATCTGCACTCTCAACTCTCAAACTGCACTCTCACACTGCACTCTCACACTGCACTCCCACCCTGCACTCCCACACTGCACTCTCAAACTGCACTCTCAAACTGCACTCTCAAACTGCACTCTCAATCTGCACTCTCAAACTGCACTCTCAAACTGCACTCTCAAACTGCACTCTCAACTCTCAATCTCCACTCTGCACTCTCAAACTGCACTCTGCACTCTCAAACACCACTCTCAAACTGCACTCTCAAACTGCACTCTCAAACTGCACTCTCAAACTGCACTCTCAACTCTCAAACTGCACTCTGCACTCTCAAACTGCACTCTGCACTCTCAAACACCACTCTCAAACTGCACTCTCAAACTGCACTCTCAAACTGCACTCTCAAACTGCACTCTCAACCCTCAAACTGCACTCACAACTCTCATGCTGCACTCTGTAACTGCACTCTCAACTCTGAAACTGCACTCTCAACTCTGAAACTGCACTCTCAACTCTCAAACTGCACTCTCAACTTTCAAACTGCACTCTCAACTCTCAAACTGCACTCTCAACTCTCAATGTGCACTCTCAACGTGCACTCTCAACTCTCAATCTGCAATCTGCACTCTCAATCTGCACTCTCAAACTGCACTCTCAATCTGCACTCTGCATTCTCAAACTGCACTCAAACTGCACTCTCAAACTGCTCTCAAACTGCACTCTCAAACTGCACTCTCAAACTGCACTCTCAAACTGCACTCTCAAACTGCACTCTCAAACTGCACTCTGATTTAGCACTCTCAAACTGCACTCTGCACTCTCAATCTGCACTCTCAACTCTCAAACTGCACTCTCTAACTGCAGTCTCAACTCTCAAACTGCATTTACAAGTTGTGAAATGAATTCTTTGGCAGACTGTTCTAAAAACGACATAATCAAAGTATGTGTTCCGAGTTGCTAGACTTGGGGAGTTCTACAAACTTTCCTACCAATGTTCTTTACTTTATAAAAAATAAAAACAATAAAACTTAGCACACTTCCTCTTTTGCCATCGCGCAAACGCTGCAACTAGCAGGATACCTAGATTCCATTCGGGGTTTCTCCCAGAGCTCGGAAGAATAGAATTTAAGTCAAGAACGGAAATCTACTTCTGCTGCTCCGCCTTTCAGCACGACGGTCAATATACAGTCCGCAATGTTGATAGGGCGCGAGCATCTGTATCAGCCCCACGCAGCCCTCGTGACACGCTTTGCCAGGCGCGTCTTACAAGCGCAGCTGTGGGCAGTCAATTTTCTCGCAAACACCAATCCCATTAGGAAAAACAATACCAATAAAAACCCCAAACGAAGGTCCGTAACTGCAAGCAAACAGTTACCTCACCTTTCGTTGTGTCAACAACTGACGGGCTCCTTGAATCATTCCTTTAAAACTCTGCTTGCTGTCTGAAGGAAGTAACAAGGCGCATTATTCAGAGAGAACAAAACTGTTGGAAATTCGTGTGTGGAAAAAAGTTGACGCAGGCGGTATGGGAAAATACAAACAATACAGCAGGCTGTCAGACTATGCTGAAGTTCAACACCGCTGCAGGACTCTGCCCAGAAAGCAAACAGTTCTAAAAGGCGCTGCCTGCCAGCTTGCTATTCATTACCTCAGCTCCGAAAACAAAAGCTGCTGCAAAGAAACACATAATAAACTCGAGAGAACAATTCCATTCACACCGGCCACGGACCATTCCAGAAAAAAAATGAAACTGAGATTAAAAGAACAGCCCATGACAGAACGTCAGACTCTTGTTCTTGAACTAATGAAGCCCTTTCCCGGCCTGGCATGGAGCAGCTGCACGCTGAGCGCTGCTGAATGGTGAACGCGCCCGGCCATCTGGATTCACTTACGGAGGCACCCTGACAGCTCCTAATTATAATTAATGTACTTCTTTGCGCGCACACGCACGAAAAATGCTACACATGCCTGACGAAAACGACATTTAGCCTATCACTTCAAGGCTATTAAAACGACACCACAACGAAAACGAATCACTGGCCAGATGACATAACACACTAAGGAATGTGTGGAATGTGTCTCGCCAAAGCCCTAGGAGATACTTTTTTTTTTTTTCTTTAACATTAGGATCTCGAAACTCCTCCCACTTTCGTGGGCGGAGGCCGAGCCCTAAAAATTGGTAAACCTGGGAATGAGCCAAAATGATGCACCTCACAAGGATGCCGTAATGAGGGTAAATATTTATATTTTTTATTTCTCCTCATTACATACTCTTTCTATGAGGGATGCATTCCACTTCACACATAAAAATGGAAATTGCCTCCTAGAAATATATTCGGGCACGAAAAAACATTTTTCTGGTGAAGTAGGACCATTGCACTGTGGCGTAAGGCTTTCTGTGCTGGTGCAAGGAGGGTGCAGAAGTGCGCAATATTGCTGGAGCCTATTAGCCAAGTATGGTTTCAAGTTTAAAACAACCAACTTAAAGACTACATCCTTGAGAAATCCTAATGGTTCTTGACAAGGTCAATGGACCTGTGCCACCATCATATGAACAGAGCTAGAGCAAAAGTTAGATTAATCATATTTCATCGACAATGAAATTTAAATAGTGCGAAATCTGGGCATGACACAGAAGAGGTGATTTTGAGCTGCACTCTGTGTGGGAACCCCTGATGTGGAGCAATGCATTACCTGATTTCATTTTGGCAGCAGTAGCAAGCAGAAGCAGTTAATAATGACTTCCAGGATTCTCAAGTTAATTGAAGGGGCCCACGTTCCTGATGCCAGAGGGTGGTTGGATCGATATTGGTCCAGCTTTCACACATGGATTCTTAGATTAAGATGAGTTAAAGGTGAGGAGTTTACATTGCCTCCAATGGTTCACTGCTCCAAGGTATTGACCTAGGGAATATAATTCCAGACCAATAGGACTTCCAAGTTTTAGAATGATCTGGGTGTAGTTGAATTAGTTGTGGCAGGATAAGCCAAAGTATACTTAGACTTCAGAGCACTGGTG
This sequence comes from Lissotriton helveticus, assembly GCF_964261635.1. Taxonomy (NCBI): domain Eukaryota; kingdom Metazoa; phylum Chordata; class Amphibia; order Caudata; family Salamandridae; genus Lissotriton; species Lissotriton helveticus. The sequence goes on from NC_136059.1 coordinate 1,094,470,297, forward strand.
TCGAGCTCTAGTCCTCAGCGGATTTTCTAAATATCCAGATTGGTTTTCCTTGTACTTCCTTGTATTTTATAAGTAAGGGAATAACTGTGCGTGGTTCTGTCCTTTGTAAAAAAAAATGGAGGTGTGTAGTATTTCACAGCTGGTGTCTGGAATGCTGAGATTTAGTGATGTAATAGAATGTTGATGTTTTGTGGGGAGCGGAAGGTAGGAGAGAGTGTACATTTGGAGAAAGAATGGAACATAAACAGGGACTACCTGCTTGTGCTGTAGACTAGAGCCTAACATGTAATAAATAACATACCTCCTACTCGAGAGGCTCCAGACCATTGCCTGAAAACCCTGCCCTCTAACTTCAACATTTATCTAAGTTAAGATCACCCCAATGCATATTTGTCATGTCTCATATTACCTACCATGCATGAACTAGGTAAATTGTGACATCCTATTTAATTAATGAGGTCTGGAGTGCACCGTGGGCATCCTTGTACCAACAATTGTTTAAATATTCCCAAGAGATCTTGACCCATATTGAAAGTAAACAACAATTAAAACACATCAAATAGGCCACTTATCATCTCCAAGATCAATCTAGTTTTATTCTGAGATCATCCAACTCACTGAATTTAAACACAGACTTTGTAATTCTCTACCACAGTGGTTTTTAACCTTTGATTTCTGTGGGCCCCCACTGAATCATTACTGGGATCCACGGACCCCCACTGAGGCATTACTGAAAGTAGAGGACACTGGCGTAAGCATTTGCGATGATTTGATCTGCAAAACTGTACACACCAAAATCCAGGATCAAACCTTTATCAAACAAATATACCAATGAATGGTGAAATGTTTTATTTAATTCACAAATAGATATACAGAAAATCTTCAATAACTTTATTTCCGCAGTATGCCATCAAAGTGCAAAATCAATACAGATAAAACAATTGTGATCTTGATAAAATAATAAATACAGTTGAGCATAAATACATCATTAAAACCCATATAAAAATATAAAACAGTATAAAGAGAGATAGGAACTTCAATTGATTATTTGTTTACACCACAAAAAAATAGGTAATAATTCAGAAAATCTAGATTTTACATTTTAATGGGAAGGTTGGAGCTTTTCTACATTCAATTGAGGCCCCTCATCTCCCATACTATATTCTGTTTGATGGACTTGCAATGCTAACACAAATCAAACTGAAGATACTAACTAAACTTTTTAGTCTCCAATTTCACATTTCTTCACATTTGCAGATCATTTTAAAGTGTTCTATTTTACATCTGGCTTCTTCACTTATATACACTTTATTAATCCTTTAATATTATTTATTTTTCTAAGCAGTCACTGACCACCTGAGTAGGCTTGCAGACAACATAGGTCCCCGGACCACAGACTAAGAACTACTGCCCTACCAGATTAATCCTGAGCCTTAGGTTGCAATGGTTACCCTGAATGCAGAGAAGGTCTTTAATTCAATTGATGGAGTTTATGATATGGATGGTGGTGAGTGATCAACTTATTATTGCTCTCATCTCCTTTACTATTCAAATTTGCAATTGGAATCTGGACCTGCTTTCTGCGAGAAAAAACATTTTCAGAGGGTTATAACCATTTGTTTTCATAGTACCCTCCGAAAGATGTACGCGCATGATACACTACTTCATCTTAAGAATCCAATAAAGAACAAACAGCACCTACAGGGCTTGAGGAACAAACTGGACAAATGGAACACATCAGAAATAACCTCTCTGACATGCTTCACTGGGACCACAAGGAAGAAACTTGGATTCATATGGAAAGATGCTAGAAATGAACAAAGAAATTTGAAGGTGTGCAAGTTTTTTAACGCTCTTGACAATACCATGTCTCCTCATGCTCCACCCCTTGCACAGAACCAGGTGCAGGGGTTGTTGTTATATATAAAAGAATTCTAAAACTAGCATATGTATACTAGAAATTGGATGTGACTGTCAACATTGCTTAGTCAAGGGAGCTACTACAATAAAAATTAAAAAATCATCCATTATTATGAAAATTGTAGTAAAGACAAATTTTGATTTTATTTTACAATTGGCACACATTCTGTACCCTTATCTACAGAGATATTGATAAACCGTATATGCTTGATTAATAAAGGCAAAGAAGGGTTCCATCTCATGATCTCTGAAAGAACTTTAGCAGTGGCAAAAGGACAGATTTGGCTGACATGGCCAAAATATATATTTTAATTTTCACCACAGAATTAGCACCTAATACAGTGGGATAAAACAGCTGCTATTTTGTATGGCTGCAAATCATCCCATATCCTCCTGGAGAACGTGGACAGTATAAACAAAATCTAAAACCCTACTCCTAAAACGGGAAAAAATAGAATGCTTGATTCACAGAATGTAATCGGTAAAGCAAACCTCAAAGATACGCTTGCCACCATTTAGGTCCAAAGATCCAATAAAAGATGCACAGATTTAAGCTCATATGGGCAGACTCACAAAGAAATATTTCGGAATGTGAAGTAGTTGTATAGGAGAACTTATAAATACTGATACAAATTAGTAATCACATTGAAATAGATCACTCTCAAGACCATACTATAAAAGTACAAAAAACAACTGTGATTCCGAGCCTCCTAAAGAAATGGAGGCAAACCATTATCAAAGAGACATTCAATTTGGTGACACTATACAAAACAACACCATCAATATTTGTTGCTTAGAAAACAATCTTATGTTCGCTTCTCTATGCTTTAGTAATCTAAATATTCCAAGCACAGTCTAAATCAAGGTATGAATCAGTTATCTACAGAGTCTCAGAAATCTGAGAGTTCCATGTAGGGAATAGGGACAATACAAAAAAAATTAAGTAGAGCAAGTGTTAGTATCTCAGAAGCTCGGTCAAGAGTCTTCGGTGGGTCGGAAATAAGTGTTAGTCTACGCCACATTTAGTGAAGAATCCAAAGGAAACATAGACGTCTAAACCTCTCAAAGTCCATTCAAGGGATAGTTGGGAATAATGGAAGGGTTCTGCAAGGAGTCCAAGGCAGGTTCTGCATAGCGTCTGCAGAAAGGGGTTCAGCAAAGAAGACCAGCAGAAGTCAGTAAGGGATCTGTTGAGTTCCTCCTCTTGAAGGAAAAATCATCATCTTGTATAATCAAACACGGTTGTTGGTATATTATAATCTATTAAGTCCATAGGTGACACGCCTTTGGTCACACCATCATCAAATGTTCATTGTCTTTGCTCAATTTTCCCATTGCAGATTGCAACATTCAACAAATGTCCCACACCTGACATGAGAACGACATTTCTTTCTCATACCCAAATCTGTAATAGTCCTTCCATTAGTGCTCTGGTTTGCCATGCACTTTCGTCAATGTCTGTCTCTCTGGCTAGGTATCTATCTCTAGTACAGAAATGTATCTATTCTAAACTTACAATTTCTGTGAATACCTGCAAGAAACCCACGTTAGCAGAAACAGGAATACAGTATTTTATTAAATGCAGCATGATGAAATACAGGCCTAAACTACAAAGTCAAGTTAACCATTACATTCTATGGTACACATTTAATATACATGTGCACAGTTAAACATAAACGAATATAAACTCTTCAATTCATTAATTTCATATTGCGTAAAACATACAGTAAAAAATCAAACTACTCAAAGGTAAGTATGACTGAGAACTATGGGGCTGATTACAAACAGCCCCAGTCTGCCGATAGCTGTCGATGGCGGGCTCACCACCATCATGAGGCCATTTCCCGCACAGCTTATTATAATGGCGGGTGGGTCCGTGGTGGCTCCTTGAGCCTACCGGTGCAGCGGAGGCCTCCCAATCCCCAAAATGGTGGCGGTGCCTACCAAGCACGGCTGTAGGGATTAGAATGTGCCTCCCTGCCAGCCTTTCCATGGCGGTTCACCCTCCATGATAAGGCTGGCGGGGATGGACTACTGTAACGGCCTGCTGACATTAGCCAGTACGGATGCAGTAGGTCGTTTGCAGGTGGTCCAGAACACGGCAGCCAGATTGGTCATGGGTGTACCGGCCAGGACTCCTTCCAAGCCCTTGCTGAAACAACTGCACTGGCTTCCCATACGACAGCGCATCCACTTTAAGATCTGCTGTACGGTACACAAATGTCTGTATGGAGTAGGCCCCAAATACCTAGCCCAGTCTCTTTAACTGTATCAGCCTAGCAGATCCTTGCGCTCCTGCAACCAAGCCCTGTTAAAACCCCCTATTACAAAGAAGACTAGACAGGGTGACCGGGCCTTCTCCGCTGTTGGTCCTGCCCTTTGGAACAACCTTCCCACTAACCTAAGAACCACCATAAACCACCTGTCCTTTAGAAGGGCATTAAAAACCCTCCTTTTCCAAGAAGCATTCCCACCCACATAGGCCACATAATCCTCAGGTTGCTCTACTCAATAGCTCTCTTAGCTGGCAAAGCGCGGAGATACCCCTCCGGGATTGATTCCTGCGCTCTATAAGAAATTAAATAAATAAATAATAAAATAAATAAATGGACATTGGGGGCCCGTAGTGGGCCCTCCTTCACCCCTGCACCCAAGTTTTGGGCTGTGGGGGACACCAAATATGTCCCCCTACATTTCCCTGCACCATGTGGCAGGCACCAGTGTGCCTGCCACATAGTGCAGGGAAAAGTTACATGTGCCGTTTTTACATTGTGCGCAGGTGCTGCAGCCAGCAGCACCCATCAGAATGTAAAATATAGCCATAACGACTGCCGTGGTGGCAGTCGCATCCTAATCCCTACTATGGGACCACTGAAAGGATGCTGGGCGGTCCAATTCCCCGAAACGATGGCGGGAGAACCGAAGTCCGTCCGCCATCGTAATCACCCCCTAGGTTTGAAGTACATACATGTAACATTAATGCATACTTTACATATGGGTTGTTGTTTTTATTGCAATAACATCTACACAAGAGGACGTTTTTTTATTTATTAAACATCTAAATTAGCATTGTTAAACATTCTTATGAATAGATTCTCTAATTTTAAAATAAATGCACTCTTTAATAGCAATGAGGAGTGTAACATTTTCAATAAACATTGAATGAATTAAGAAATGTGCTAGGCTTACGTTCATGTCACATATCTGTGGACAATTTCAGTTGTATCGTGTGACGTGTAAAGAGTGGATAACTTTGCACTGCACCAATACCTTTGTGAATCAGCCTTGAAACGTCCTACTCCCTATCACTGAATGTCCAATGATTGCACAAGACTTTCTACTTTTACTAATTTATAAATATTCCCTGAACATTCCCATTTTATATCCATGTCAGATGTTTTGGGGCCAATTCATAAAGGCCTTCAAGAGTATCAGAAGAAGTACTACAAGAGTATGTCTTCATGTTCTCAAAACCTTTGTGAATTGGACAGTTGTTTTCGTAGGTTCAGGGCCAGACTGTGGCCCTGCGGCTAGTGTTTGGCACTCAGAGCTGAAGTACAGTATGGTTGGTACTGCCACCGCTGACTATAGCCAAAGATTCTCTGGGCTATGGTTCCTTGGTACATGGCCAGGACCAAGATCGGGCTCTGCTTGCAAGCCCTACTGCCTACAACTAGTTCAGTCCCTGGAGGGATTGGGTTAAGGCAGTGATGGCAGGCCACCCTCTTTGCCTATAAACCCACTGCACTTCAACAGAGGTTGTGTGCAGTGATTTATTTTAACAGCCGTGCTGCCTTTATTGTAACGTTTCATTATAAACAAACATGCCTATAACCTTTACCCTTGGCTTGTCACTGTAACAACTGTGCTAGGTATAGGCTTTCCCACAAGGCCACCATCGAGTATACTGTAATAACATTATAAATATGTACGAAATTACAGTTGTCAACACACTATAACATTTATACTACTAGGGACTAACTATCAATGATCACCATAGCTTATTAGTAAACAAGAAAGGAGTACCACCTCAAGGGATTCCTCGAAAGGTGATCTGAATGAGGACAGATGATGAAGCTGGACAAAGGGAGACGGGAGTCTTCCTTAGGTTATAATAAACCCCTCACTCACCACCTAGTGGTGACATGCTTCATCATCGGGGCCACCCCGAAGGCCGAGTGCCAACAGGGTGTGCTGCAACACCTGGAATACAGTGGAGCGGGTTCTTGTGAGTGGTGCAGAAAAAATGTTAAAAAATGTCCTGGTATATGTATGACAAATGGATTTTATTTTAAGATTACTGGACATTAAATAAAAACGTGTTGCGATACAATTACAGTGAGTTATGACTGTGTGTATCAGTATGTGCAAGGTCTACATGTTTCAACCCATACATAGCAGTTAGCCGGGTTTTCTTCAGGACCGAAAGGATAATGGGGGGTCAGAGTACACTAACACCCTGCCAGCCCTAGATTCCTGAGCCTTATCTACAAAATCTGTAGTGGGCTGATGCTTCAAGACCCTAAAATAGGGTATGAAGAAAATATAAAAAGACCTGTGGAGAGAAAAGGATAATTAAAACGAGATCACTACAAGCCTGTAACGTCGTGCAGTGCTCATCATGTGTGTCTCGTGGTTTACTCACACAGTACTCATTCAGACCTTATCGCATTGTAATGTGAGCTAATTGGGGGGAATTGATTACCCCATGTCAGGAATGCTCCGGGGAGATAGCACACTAAGTCAAAGAAGTGCAGTGTGTGGTGAGTTTTGGCTCATACACCGGAGTCTTTTTTGATACAACACACCTATCAATATTGTGATGTGCTGAGAAATACATCAATGTATACGAGCCTGATGGCACCCTCCATTGTGGGCATACGGAGAGGTGTATAGGTGACGGGCCTTATTCCTCCTCGATAACTGTAAGTAATACCTCTATTCCTTGGCAACGAGGCTCCCTTTCATCACGCGTTTGCCTTTACTCGCATCTACTTGATGGAGTTCTTTTCCAGACGCGTGACTGCAGCGTCCTAAATCTCGCCTTACTTTCCTCGCCAGAATATGTTTCTAAATCGGAGGCCACCCTCCCTCCATCCCGTGATGCCTTAAGACCCCCGTGAGGAGTACGTCTTTTTATGTGTGTCTGTTCGTATTTGTTGTGTTCAGTGTATAAAACCACACCAGAAAGGCTGTTTGATTTTTGATAATTCACGCCGCTTTTCCGACTTGACTGTACCTTCGAAAAGGGCCGATTCACACACTTTAAAATCGATGAGTGTGCGCATAATGTGTTTCTCAGCACATCACAATATTGATAGGTGTGTTGTATCAAAAAAGACTCCGGTGTATGAGTCAAAACTCACCATACACTGCACTTCTTTGACTTAGTGTGCTATCTCCCTGGAGCATTCCTGACATGGGGTAATCAATTCCCCCCAATTAGCTCACATTACAATGCGATAAGGTCTGAATGAGTACTGTGTGAGGAAACCACGAGGCACACGTGATGAGCACTGCACGGCGTTACAGGCTTGTAGTGATCTCGTTTTAATTATCCTTTTCTCTCCACAGGTCTTTTTATATTTTCTTCATACCCTATTTTAGGGTCTTGAAGCATCAGCCCACTACAGATTTTGTAGATAAGGCTCAGGAATCTAGGGCTGGCAGGGTGTTAGTGTACTCTGACCCCCCATTTTCCTTTCGGTCCTGAAGAAAACCCGGCTAACTGCTATGTATGGGTTGAAACATGTAGACCTTGCACATACTGATACACACAGTCATAACTCACTGCAATTGTATCGCAACACGTTTTTATTTAATGTCCAGTAATCTTAAATTAAAATCCATTTGTCATAGATATACCAGGACATTTTTTAACATTTTTTAACATTTTTTCTGCACCACTCACAAGAACCCGCTCCACTGTATTCCAGGTGTTGCAGCACACCCTGTTGGCACTCGGCCTTCGGGGTGGCCCCGATGATGAAGCATGTCACCACTAGGTGGTGAGTGAGGGGTTTATTATAACCTAAGGAAGACTCCCGTCTCCCTTTGTCCAGCTTCATCATCTGTCCTCATTCAGATCACCTTTCGAGTAATCCCTTGAGGTGGTACTCCTTTCTTTTTTACTAATACTAGTCCAGGGGACCAGGAGTACTCTCCATTCACACCCTTGTGTGAAAAGGCTTCCCTTACTCTCTTTTCGTTTAAGCACCATAGCTTATTCCCATAGTTTATTCAGATGGGTCACCAAAACCCTTCCCTACTACGGGAACCTACGAGATTCAGTGTAACAAAAATTCCTGCTTAAAAGCTTTAGCACAGTGTATCAACATTCCAACCTTAAAAGTCTATTGCTTTTAACACAAACTTTATACAATAAGTAAGACAGGCCTACCAGCTTTGTTATAACTTTTGACTATAAATATTACTCCTGAGCACTCTAATGTAATCTTTCCTACTGATACAATGAGGCCTATAGCCTTTTCTATTGGCTTTACACTATAAGCAACTCAAGCTTACTGAAGTGTGCATGAACTGGCAAGCATTGTGCATACAGTTATACAATTACTAATATGTACAGAATTACAGAAGGCAAAACAATGTACAAAACCTCTTTCACAGGCCCTAACAAAAATTATCACAGTGAAAATCTTCTACCTCCAGAGTTTGTCCAAGTCGGTGACCATCATCAACACCAAAACACTTGCCTATTATGGTACTTTTTGAGGTGCATGCATTCAACTGCCTGTCTACAGCTTGTAACAGTGTGATAACAACCTGCTGTTAGAAGCCTGTAGGCTTTAACAAATGCTTTTCACAAAAAAAGAGGCCAGGGCCACTGCTTTTGTCATATGTTTTCATAACAATCACACATGCCCTATGACATCTGGCATAATGCTTCCCAGTTCACCAATCAGGCCTACTAAAGGTGCTGGCTTGTCACCATAACCAACTCAGGCCTACTCTATTCAGCATAAATATTCATCTTAACACCTTCCTTGCTCATGACGAGCTCAGCTCGTCATGAGGTATACCTCTAGGGTGCTCATGACGAGCTGAACTCGTCATTACCACACCCATTTCTATTATGGCCCAGCACAGGGGAAGAATAACAATAGCAGCCAAGGTGTTAAAGTTTCATACAAGGTAACCATCAAGCATATAATCATAAAATTACAAATGTTTACAAAATAACAGTTGGCAAAGTGAAATACTATCTCTTCTAAGAGGGATTAACAACGGTTCTTACAGTACGAATATTCTATACCACAGCTTGTTAGAGGGCGTAACCAACACCAAAACCCATGCCTTTCATGGTAAATTGGGAGAATCCATTTAACAAAACACCTATATGTATATTTTAACACAGAGTAATATACCTTAAATGCATATTGATTTTAACATTTGCTTTTCACAATAAATACATCAGTCATACTGTTTTTTTCATCACATTTCATAATAAACAGATCAGGCATATTCAACCTTCATCACTGGCTTGCCATCATAGCCAGCTCAGTGCCGCTGCATTAAGTATAAGCTTTGCCACAAGCCAAAAAGTGCAATACAAGCATTCTTGTTAGTTGGAGCACACAGCTTCAGCCCGATCACATCTCAGGTATACCACATGTGGGTGGAGTCTAAGCCCTTCTCCCAGAAGTATCCTGACACCTCTTTTTTATTGATCACCGAAGGTAAGACAACAGCTATGCTATCAAGGCAGACCTGAAAATGCATGTGGATTACTGTAGGTCTGACCATCCCCTACTGCTCACAAACACACACCTGCACTCTGAGGTGTAAAGTAAACGATGGTAAGAGAAGCGGCTCTATGTCGCTGTCAGAGAAAACCAAACACTGTAAATGATCTGTTTATCTAATATGTGAGCAGTGTTGTGTGTGCCCCTGAAAGTTCAAGTCCATCTTACTGTAAGCTTGCTAATGCCTACTAATGAGCCTTCTCTAGTCATCCATTCCATGGCTGGCTCATGCGGCTGGATAAACGAGCAAAATAATCACAGCTGCATGGAACAGAACCACTTTTTCTGTGAAAGCATACAACTTCTGCCCAATCAAAGCATGTACTTTTGGCCAACAACATGAGTGCTGAACCAGAACCACTCTCTGTAGTACTCCAGAAAACTCTGTGTTGATCATGTAAGATCTGATGACAACTGTGCTGTTTACCATTTTTGCGTATATTTATGGTTAACTCGATGTATGCCCACCATATGTCTCACGAGATACCAGGTCGTCTTGATGAGTATTTTGCAGTGTGGTGACTGCAAAGTATAAAAAATAGGCATTGGCCAGTCTGAGATCAAATACACTGAGACCATAACTTCTTACTAGTCTCCCTGGCATTCTTGTCATTTCTGCATAATTAATGGCCAGAGGCTGCCTCTAATCTGCCCAAATCTTATCTCTTGGTTTTCCTCAGTGATAAAGTAGCTAATTGCTTAGTGAAATTGACTACGATATATTCCAGTAATTTATCATGAGGCCAGAGGATTTTAGCTTTCAGGAACTCTCCAGTGTCAGCCAATCCAATTGTATTATCTTTATAAGAAGCTCTGATGGTTATTTCAAAGTTGAAGTTACCACCTTTTGCAGCCTCCCCCAGGTCAGGACCTGGCCTCCTAAACTCCAGGTAAGGGCATCAGTATCCAAATGCAACCACTGGCAGAAACCCAAAACACAGGTGAGCCCTGCTGAACCTCTTCCTTAGTAAAGCTTCAGTTCACCACATATTTCCTTGAGGCTCCCGTCCCTTCTCAGGGTTGTTGCAAGCCTGAAATCTTGTCATTTGTCCCATGTCACTTCATCCAGTTTCTTTCTCACTTGTCCTACCATATCAAAAATTATGAGCTACTAACACACTGTCTCTTAGATGCAAGTATCAGAGGAAAATAAAGAACTCTTGGGTGTACCCCATGACAGGACATCAGCTCACTGAGCTGTCAAGAAATGGTGCCAGCGAGAATTGATACCGAATTCTAACCCAGAGATGGACAGCTCTCTGGGGTGGAGAACTGCCGCTGCTCCACTGCCAAAAATCCTCTCTCCTCGGATATAAGCGTACTCCTACTCTTTAGAGGCCGGCAGGTGTCTGAAAAACCTTGGAACACATGAAAGACATTAGAAAGATTTCTAATCAGGCCTAATTGTGAAACAAAAACTCTTTTCACTCCACTGATATCAAGTAAAAACACACTCTAACGTAAAAAGTATTTTCCTCCGTGCAAATATTGCTACTGCGTTTGTTTTTTAAAAATTTGGCAGGCATCTCTTATAAAAGCTAATACTTCGACGTGGGTGTGGGCTGACATTCTAGCAAGTATTGTGCGGGTGAAATTTGATCTCTGAGACTTTTTAAATCTGAAATCCCTCAGTGTGCAATCTTGCAGGTCTTTGTACACCAACCAAGATTCTTGCAAACCCACTCAATAAGTTTCCATTAGACCCGAAGGTCATTTTAATAATAAATCGTATTCCGAAGACCACCTACAAAGTACTTTGACATGCTTTCTTTTTTTTTTTACCACGTTCAATGTCATAAGAAGGACAAAGGAACTGTTTAATGAGATGTTTTTTTCATTGCCTTTTGTTTCATATGTAAAACAGGAAAAGGGAAAATGTTTCCTCATTTCAGGGGATCTGAATCATACTTCCAATGGGACATACACTCTCAGGACAGTCAGTACTAAAATATAAATAACTTTCAATAAATGTAAGTGCACTGACGGCCTTTATTTCCTGATCTCATGGAAACGTTCAGCCTCTGGAAATCCCTATTGTCTTATGTTTAAAAACCACATCCACAGAAAAAATGTAGATTTTTGGCATGTGTGTGTACCAGCGATCAGCTTTCATGTGCTGCACATAGGATATGATACATCAACTGAATCAATAATAAAAGACATCCATACAGGAGGAGAGAGTTTTCTTGCCAAAAAGACCTCTAACTTCGTCTATTTTCTGCAGCTAAACCTACTTTATTTGTTTTCAGCTTTCTTTTGCAGGCCTCCTGAGTTAACTGGAACTGGGCAAAATTTGAATTACGTCGGCATATTCACGTAATTTCAGGAATTTCACATTACACTTGTTATGCAAAATTCCAGAAAATACGCCATTTGTGGCACTTTGGGTAATTGCACAAACAAGTGTAATGTGAAATTCCTGAAATTACGTGAATTGGTGCTGTAGTATTGTGTGACTGTGCACTAGGACCATTGGGGTTCTGGGTGGATTCAACAGAGGAATACACTTGCTGGGAGGTGTTAAGGTGTGGTTATTAATGGTTAAGACGTAAGGAGAGTGCAGTGTGTGTTTGTATGCTGAGGAATAAAGACATCTGTTACAGAGTTCTGTGTGTGGCGTATTCATTTGCATGCTCCCGGGCTGGGGAGGACATTGCATCTGGTGACCAGAAGAAACTAGACTGCTATCCTTGAGAGTGTACAATGGTACATCAAACTGTTTGAGTGTGCCTCATGCACAACTAGCCAATGCAAAGCAGTCTGAAGTTGGCGTATGTGGAGTAGAAGCTCCGCTGCAGCCCAGATATGGCCATTGAAGAAGTTGAAGGTTCTTCCAAAGAGCGCATTCGAAAAGCCCACCAGAATCTGCTGATAAGGCTAAACGAAGAGATATTGCGCTGCGCCATAACTCAGAGCCATCATTGATACAAAGTGAAATGCTAAAGGAAATCATAACCAGGTATGGTGCACAAAGCTAAATGCAGCGACGACCTGGTGCGATAAATTAAATTGTTACTTACCATCAAAAAAGATGATGGCTCATTACAACCTCCTATCAAGTGTGATGACCCAAATGCAAGCACATGGCCAGTGCTTGCAGCAATGCCAGGTATGGGGGAACAGCTACCATCATCCAAACAGCATATGCTCTCAAGAGCATTATTAAAAAAAAATTCAAATATGATGCAGGTGTATTCCTAAAACCACCACTGCCATTCAACACCGTCAAGAAGCAGAATATTGGTACCAGGTGGACTGCATCAATCGATAACTTCAAAGATGCCCTAGAAGAAGTAGATAATAAGAAAATCCTTGAGCATTTAAAGAACATTGCCGGTGATGGAGTGAAAGAAGTGATGAAGAAAATCTCACAGACTGATGCAATATAATAGAGTGAATTTCCCCATGAAGGTAATTGTCTCGTCATGGGGCAACCATTTAAAGGCTGCAGGAAAGACAACCACTTTGTAATGGTCTGCAAAGTCAAAGAGAAACCAAATGTATTACAGCGAGAATAGAAAATTGGTACCAGAAGTTTCCAGAAGCATTCTTTCCTCACCCGCATCAAGATCAAATGCAACAAGGCCAGAAATCAACATCAGTTAGGGCAAGTAGAAAGCAGACAAAATCGATCTTTGTCAAATTCATCCTACAAAGGCTCTTCAATGTCATTATCGAGTGGCAGTGGAGAAGATGGATATGCGATGATGATATCAACCATGGAACGACAGGCATATGTAGGTTTGGCTGCTTGCATGGAAGAACAAAAGACAAAGGCAAACCGCCAAACAAAACAACTGAATTAATTTGGTCACTGCCCCCAAATTACAATATTAGTCAACGTTTGTCCCACAACCTTTATCATAGACTGTGGTGTGATGATTAACAACATGCCAGCCATTAGCTTGTCTCCTGTGCCATGTCTCAACTCATCAAACACAAAGGTAGACACATCGGCTGCTTCTAAACGATTGTGGACTCAAGGGTCATTCACAGCGACAACGTACCATTAAGCAGTATTAGTGCAAGTGCCAATCCACGGTCTTCAATGAACTTCATTCAGCCCATGCCTACTCAGTCTTGCTATGGCTGCTGACATGAGAATGTTATCTCTCAATTACAACCTCCACACTCTATCTGAAATTGTGAGTCAGTCCCCGTTGTTATTTCACGGCCTATGAAGTCTCAAAACAATGAAAGTGCAACTTCACATTAACAATGACATTTGCCCTGTTGTCAAAAATCAAATAATTCAACAAGTCATGCATGCTTTTAATTATAGTGATGACATGCTGGTATTTGGGGCAACGCAAAAGGTGCATGACAAGGCTTTTACACAAGAATGCCAGTTACATGCTGATGCAGGTCTCACTCTGAATGCAGCAAACTGTGAGTTTCACTAGACCAATCTCAAATTCTTTGGGCACATATTCTCTGATAAGGAAAAGACTCCTGACCCAGATAAAGTGCAATCACTGTCAGCTGCTTTTCCCCACAAGATGATATCATGCTGCGATCTATTTTAGGCATAGCCAGTTACAGCTCAAGGTATATTCAAGACTTTGATACTGTGAGTGCCCCATTAGAAGAATGGACAAAACAAAATGTCCGTTTCCAGTAGTCTGATGAATGTGATCAACTCTTCAAAATAATAAAACATGTGATTGAGAATGCACCAAGATGGCCTATTTAGACCCGAAGTTAGATACTGAGATCGCAGGAGATGCGAGCCCAGTGTGGCTGTGGACAATCCTTGATCAACATAGTAGTAATCCTAATTCTCAAAGACACATTGTGGTCTATGCTAGCCAGAGCTTGTCTGACACAGAACATGCTTATTCTCAGCAGGAGAAGAAGAAGTCTGTCTGTTGTGTGGATCTGTGAACATTTTCATTTGTTTCTGTATGCCAAGCATTTAACTATCATTACAGACCAGCACACGCTGCTCACCATTTTTGGAAACCCAAAAGTCAAGATGCCCCCTTGCATTGAAAGGTTGCGACTGCAAGATACATCTATACTAATGCACACAAGCTGGGTAAAGATCAGAACCATGCTGATTACTTTTCAGAAGTACCGCTACACCATCACAGTTCAACATCAAAAATGGCTGAGGAGTACATTAATTGATTGTGAGGTCCTGCACGCCAGCGGTCCTATCCAATTGAACAGATGATTGCTACTACTAATGCTGATAAGAATATGCTTATCCTCAAAGACATAATTTCAGCTTAACCGTGGAAGAAGAATGCTCAACCTTTTGCTGACAATGTTGAATTAAAAAAATGTAAAAATGTATAGGTTGAACTGTTCATTACCAAAAAAGGTGTTGTATTGAGAGGCTCGAGGATCGTCATACCTCAGAGCCTAATACAGCAAGCCATTGGAATAGCCCATAAAAGACATTGTGGCATTGTAGCCACCAAAACTGCCCTAAGAGTCCAAATGTGGTTCTCATGCTTAGATGAGCGTGTGGAGCGGAAACTCAAAGAATGTCATCTTTCCAACAACCTTTTCCCCAAAGTGATGCAGGGTTCACTGACAGAATATCCTCATCTAAAATATCCTCATACCACAATATCAAGTTCTAAATATTGATGTAAAAAATATCGACATCCTATATTTATAATGGTAAGTGCAAAAATATCGGGAAAAACATTTCGATGTCATAAATATAGTTGTACAAAATATTGTTTTTATATATACAGATATAAAATAAAATAATAAATATTAAATATGTTAAATAATACAATTAATAAAAAAATAAATTAGATTTAATATACATTCTAACAAATATAACAAATAAACTTAAAAACCGTTCAGCACACATATATAATAATTAATATATACATATACTTTAAAACAATTGGTAAACTATTCATTTTAATGTATTTTATAATTTTAAAATTATATAAAAATCTAACATATAAATATATATATTTACATATACAAATAAAATAAAATCTACTAAAAAAATTCTATTATAAATTAAATCATTAAACTATTTAAAAATATTTAAACTTACATTTCCCACTCCAGTCAGTGTAACAGTAGGGAAAGTGTTGGATAGCGGAGGGGTAAAAATCACTATTCCCTCTCCAGTGAGTGCAACTGTAGGGAAAGTGTTGGATAGCGGAGGGATAACATTTACTATTCCCATTCCAGTCAGTGCAACAGTATGGAAATTGTTGGATAGTGGAGGGGTAAAAATTACTATTCCCACTCTAATGAGTGCAACAATAGGGAAAGTGTTGGATATGGGAGGGGTAAAAATTACTATACCCACTGCAGTGAGTGCAACAATAGGGAAAGTGTTGGATAGCGGAGAGATAATATTTACTATTCCCATTTCAGTGAGTGTAACAGTATGGAAAGTGTTGGATAGCTGAGGGTTAAAAATACTATTCCTACTCCAGTGAGTGCGATAGTAGGGAAAGTGTTGGATGGGAGAGGGGTAAAACGTACTATTCCCACTTCAGTCAGTGCAACAGTAGGGAAAGTTTTGGATTGCGGAGGAGTAAAAATTAGTATTCCCACTCCAGTCAGTTCAAAATTAAAAACGAACAAAATATCAACAACAAATTTGTTTTTTTTAAAACAAAAGAAATAAAAAAATATAAATATGTTAAAAATGTAAATACAAATATATTTAATAATAACATTTAAAAAAATAAAACATATGGGGTCGATTCCAATTCGGGAAACAAATCCGTACGACGATTCGTATTCGTAGCCGTACGAATCGTACAGATCCGTCCGAATCGCGTAGTGCGATCGGTAGGTAAAAAACCGTAAGAAAAACAAGGGAAAAACGTACGAAACGAACACTGAAAGTGAACCGCACGAATCGTAAACATGCCGTACGACCCAACAAGTACGATCCGGACCGGGGATTGAGTATGCAATTCATACGGAAAATGTCGCGTAGAAGCAATACGTACAGAGAGCAACACATTCACAAACTCAAGGGGTGTACGCACGGGGTGTACATATCGTACACCGACAGCCTTGGGGGGTACGAACCGTACCCCTACGCCCCGTACACCCACAATCATGGGGTGTACGCACGGGACATATGCACTGTACCCCTGAAATTCAGGGGTGTACACACCATACACCGATGCTCCGTACCCCTGCAATCATGGGGTGTACTCACGTACCCGGGGGGGGTCCGTTTTGCACGCGGTTCAAGTTGAAATCAGCTTTTACGGACGTTTTAGAGTCCCGTAGAAAAAGAGTCGTACGGAGTGCTGTCGTAACGAATCGTACTTGCTGGGTCAGAAAAAGCTGCTTCGATCCGTACGGATGTCGCGTTCTGCATGTTCCGAATGCGATCCATACGGATTCGTGTGTTGTACGGTCCTTGGAACGATTCGTACGGAGAACTGCTTTGGGTGCACATCGTACGTATGGGGACGGTTCGGGATACGATTTGTGCGGGGAAAATGATCCGTATGTCGATTCGGACAGGATTTTACGGAATCGGAATCGGCCCCATAATGTTAAATACATATCGCAGATACCTACAAATGTTATATTAAATGTAAACAATTTCAAACAAATACATATTTTCAGTTAGAAATTATTTATATTCAAAAACATTAATTATTACATACATTTAGTTTATTTACTCCCTACCCTATAACACCACACAATACACAACCTATATCTAAATTAAAGAAATGTACTTCCATAATTAACATAATTAGTTATCAACTAAATAAATATTCTTAATTAAACAACAAATTAAAACACATAAAAGTTAATTAACTTCCCACCCTTTACCATCATAATCCACACAACCCACAGCTAAAATTGAACTGGAAAAAAATAATTACACAATTAAAATGTATTTTCAATTAAAAAACCTAATAGTATTTAACAACTAATTATAAAGTAAGTAAAATTACCCCTATACCCCTATAAAACCAAAACCCTCTCACCAAAAAAGTAAACAATTAATTAGGGTAATTAAGCAATTACCCTAATTATTTATCAATTCATTAATTAACATGATGTATCAACTAATTATTAATTAATTAGACATAAATGACTTCCCACCCTCCTTTACCCCTATCAACCCCACAACCCACACCTAAATTTAATTACACCATTTCCAGATTTAATTTTCAATTAATTAATTAATATTAATGAACAACTAATTATTAATTTATTAAAAATAAATTACTTCTCACCCTTTATCCCTATAAACACCACAACCCGCACTCATTTTAAAAAAAAAAGAATTACCATAATTAATGACCAATTAATGAATTATTATTAATTAACAACCAATTAATTATTAATTAAAAATAAATTACTTCCCACAGTTAACACCATAAAATCTCAATTAAATAAATATGAATAAATACAAAATAATCATTAATTTATTCTAATTAAATTACTTCCCACCCTATTCCCCTATAAACTCACAACCCGCTATGGAACTAAAAAATGAAAAAGTTTATTAAAATAAAATTGATAACTACTAAAAATGTAACACATATAATAAAAAACATAAACAATACTTATACAAAATAAAAATCACATACATTTAAAATATATACTAAAATACATAACACAAATGAAAAAATCGATATTTTAAACAACTATATTTTTGCGAACCATAGTAATGACTTCTATATTTTTAAAAACGATATTCCTTACCTTAAAATCGATATTCTTGACCACAATATTCTTGCTGTCTATATTTTTGTGTCACGATATTTTGAACTCGATATTTATATAGGTCGACATTTCTAACTCAGTATTGTGTCTAAATACCATGATGCAGCATCCATGCACAATGTCCGATCTTCCTGCACATGCTCGGGTAAGAGTTGTAATTGATTTCGTTGGGCCTTTTGGAAACAGTCATCCTCTCAAGGTAGTCTCTGGTCCACTGCAGCTTTTCACTGTATGAGTGGAGGGGGTGCCAGCATCAGACAGGAGTCTTGTTTTCCTACTTCCTGGTGGTTAGTGTCATACCGCCATTTTGGTGGCTAGCGGTATAGTTGTTTAGAGCACCTAGCTCCTTCTCAGCACCTATTTAAGGCGCAGACCAGCATGGACACATGCAGTGGGTGCGCCAAAGGTGCACCTAAGGTATGCCCATGTGGGCCCGGACAGCAACAAGGGCCAGGACCCCTGGCTATCTTATGTCAGCCCCACTAAAGTACTGCCCGGCTGAACTATCGAACTTGGGGGCATATTATCAAGAACGGGCGTTACATTATCGCCGCTTTTATCGGCAGGAAACTGCCGATAAAGCGGCGATGATGTGCTTGATAATATGCTCTATGAATTCCAATCGAAGCCCATGTTAGATGTGAAGACATCTAACATGGGCTTCGATTGGAATTCATAGAGCATATTATCAAGCAAATTATCGCCGCTTTATCGGCAGTTTCCTGCCGATAAAAGCGGCGATAATGTAACACCCGTTCTGGATAATATGCCCCTTGGTGTCCTCAGCATCTAATATGTGTCACCATGTTTTGGACCTCTCGAAGGTGCAGATTAGCTGCTTGGTACTGTGACCACTTTAGTTCCGAGCATAGAGGTAAGTCTCACACCTCAGCCGCTGCTCGCTGCCAAACTTGTCTCATTGAATTGTAGGTCTCTAGTTAAACATAAATTAAAGATCAAGAAGTTCCTGGAGGAACACTCACCCGGGCCAGTAGCCAATTTCTGCACCTCTCCTGCAGATGCTCTGCCCTCATCGATTCTCCACTGCCCCAATTTTTTGGTCATAGGGGATTGCAATATTAAATTAGATTATTCAGGGTGTATGACAGCATCAGCCCTGCTTGCGCATCTAGAGTGCTCACAGCTCACCCAGTCTGTCTCTGCACCTACTCACAGACTGGGACATATTCTAAATCCCATCCATTCCAACTTGGCACAGGTAGTGTCCTGCCTTCTGATTTCATTTGTCTGGTCACACCATTTGGCTATCCTGTTCCCGGTTCCTTATTTGACTCCAATTGCAATCATTCTCTTGCCCAGACAGCGTGAGTTCACCAGTGGGCTAAATTACCCACTTCTAGTTTTACTAAAGCATTGAAGGACAGCAGATCTAGCTTGGTCGCCTGTGTTGAAGAACACAGTCTCCTACTGAGAAAATTGATCTCCGGTGCCCTAGATCAAATAGCCTCTCTGACTTGCTGGCCTTTTCAAAACTATCTGCTGAATGGTTCAGTGATGAACTGATAGGGCTGAAAAAGAATTGTAAGTGCCTTGAATGCCTTTGGCGTAGGCGATATGATCCTGACAGCAAATTCAACTACTTGGCTGTACTCAAACAGTATCATGGGCTTATTAAGTATGATCGCCGAGCTTACCACACACACAGAATTCCTCAAAAGAAGTGTTTGCCATTGTAAAGTCTCTTACTTTTTTGTCCCAAGCCTCAGCAGCCACCGTACCTTTAGACGAGGGTTGTAATTCTTCACTTAGGGGCTCATTACGATGGCGGGCAGACCTTAATCCGCCAGCCATCGTTGCGGTGTTTTGGACCGCCCGCCAGACATGCAACGGTCCCACCACTGCAATTAGGATGCGCCCTCCATACTGGTGGGCACATCCAGGGCATTTAACATTGCGGACCGTGCTGCTGGCTGCAGCTCCGTATGCAATGCCAAAATGCCATGCTGTGAATTTCCCTGCACCCGTGGCAAACACCACGTGGTGCCTGCAACACATTGCCGGGAAAGACAGGGGGGTACCATGGGTACCCCCCAATGCACAGCTACCTCCCCCAACACAAGTGGGGCCGCTACAGGCCCCCAAATTTGTTTCCGCCTGTTGTTCCACGGTGGGATGACCGCTGCGAAGAGACAGGCAGAAAGGGATATCGTAATCCCTACGGCGATGCCTTCAAGGCACCGTCGCAATGTTGGCCGCATTGTGGAACTGTGGCAGACGGTCTGTGCGTCCACCATGCTTGCCTGTGGATTCCCCTGCCAGATTATGATGGCGGGGGAGGGCCCTCTGACAGCCCCTTACTTTTTCTCAGACAAAGTTGCAAAGATCTATGACTTTACCAGCAGAGTTTAGAAAATGTACATGCCTGAATTCATGATTTGATTGAACCTACTGAAGATAGAGTAGACTACAGCATTTCAAAGCCAATGAATTTGAGGAGATTTCTGCTGAGCTTTTGTCTGTCAAGTATGGTTCCCCACTCGATCCAGTTTCACTCTCTATCTTTGAACGAGGAGTGAAAGCTGTATTGCCTTTGGTCTATGAGCTACTTAATAGTTACCTGACGGTGGACCACGTGCCGATGAAGTGGAAGCATGTGATGGCAGATCCTCTGCTGAAAAAGCCACTGTTGGATCCTACTAATTCAGAAACCCACTAACCTATTTCATTGCTGCCACTGTTGGCTAAAGTCACCAAGAAGCATGTAAATCGACAGCTCTCTCTGTTCATCCAGGCTATCGATCTTCTTCATAGCAGACAGTCAGGGTTTCACCCATTCTATAGGACAGTCAGCCCTGCTGATAGCCTTGGAATCCATTCACCAAACCTTGGACGCAGGAGACACTGTTGCTTTTCTGATGCTAGATCTCAGTGCTGCGTTCGACACCATATCACAAAATATGTGCAGTGGAAATGTGGTGTCCGCCATATGGCCTTATGGGTTGCTGTCTCCTTTTTACAGGGGTGCGCACCTTCCAGGTGTGTCAAAAAACGTACCACTCCAAAGTGCTTCTTCTGCAGCTGGTAGCATCTCAAGGCTCCTCCCTGAGTCCAACCCTATTTAATATATACATGCTCCTCCTAGCCAAGATCATTGAACGTCATGGGTTCATAATGATCACTGATACTGATGACACCCAGCTGATCATCACCCTCTCCCAGGATGCTGCAAGCATGGCTACTTCCCTAAGGTTGTGTCTGTAGGACGTTGCGTGGTGGATGAAGCAAAGTATTTAAATTTGAATGCAGAGAAGACAGAGGTCTTGATTTTGGGTAAACAATCCAACAGCTGGTTGACCTCCTCGAGTTCGATACGGACCGGTGGTAGCGGTCTGAGTCGTTTCAGCTTTAACAAATAACAAACAAAAACATTCTTTTTTGATTCTTATTTGAGTTTTAATTATCAGCTCAAATATAATGAGGAGTGAATAATTAGTGGTATAAAATGCCACTAATGGAGACAGGTATAGTAGTGATGATTTGTTTACGTTTTACGAGATACGACAGTACACATAATTGCAATGGAAGACGGACCTAGCTAGTACGCACGCTATATCTAACTAGGGTAGGACCTCGCTAACTGTTACTGGTAGTGTAGGGGGTGATAATAAATAATTAGAGAAAGTAGATTTAGGATAATAGTAGCGATTTATATATTTGAAGTACTTAGGAACAATCTCAAATATGGCGCCCACCGGGACTATCCTATATAAAGGATGTTAAAATGGCGCTTGAGTTGTACGTGAGTTGTAACGGATACTGCCGTGGAGACTGATACGTTGGTTGTTGGTGAATTATAGTTCAGGTTGCCTTGGTATGAGATAATAATTATTATTGGTGTTATGAGGTGAATGAGATTTAATAAGAAGGTATTTGCGTATTCTCACGCAGATCAAGTACTCGTGAGTACCGGAGAACATAACGGAATGTGACATCTGAAGAATACTAAATTGAGGTGAGATAAGGGGCATCACATATAATGTGGACATAAGAGTATTCTCAGGTGCTTTACTTACAATGGGGGTCAAAGTCCCCTTGTTTTATAGGAACCTTGTTACAACCTCTAGAGTTGCCGACACACCGAGGGAGCTTTGAGAGGATAAACTATCGCTACAGGAAGTGTTATGGGAAGACTAAATTGAGGTGAGATAAGTGGCATAACAGATAATGTGGACATAAAGAGATTTCTATGGTGCACCACTTACAATGGGGGTTAATGTCCCTTTGATTTTATAGGAACACTGTTACAACTAATATTTGCCGACATACCGAGGGAGCTTTAAGAGGATATATTATCATTGCAGGAAGTGTTATGGGAATTTTATTTTAAGTAAGGTACAAAGTAACGTAAGACATACGTTAACTGTTATTAATCGGACAAAACTTTCACGTTACGGACAACATAGAAACTGCAAGTGAAACTTTGTAAAAGGAGAATTTTAATAAGAATGTGAATGAGGGCATCATATTTGAGTTCTTTCTCTAGGGGACCAAGACTGATTTGGTGATTGAGAAGCACCAAGAGCCTGCTTTATTAATTGAAGATGAGGAATGTATTATTGTTATAGTGAAGTTTAGGAATAATTTTGTAATATAGATTTAAGATGCCAGTTGGCGGTGGTAAAGACAGTGGCTTATGGAAGCTTGGTCTTCTTTTTACAGATTGTTGGTGTACTTTACTAGTCGGATTAAGTGTCAAAGGAGCAAATACAAGTAATGATATGAAAGGTGATTTTGTAATTTTGATCTTAGTACCTTTACTTATCTCTTGGGTTCTATGTGCACCAGGGTGAACAATTGATTATAGAACTTTCTTACTTGTTTTCTTTATACTTTCCAAGATATCACTATGGGTCATTTGGGACTTATCCTTTATACTTCATTCCTTTGTTAACTTGATTTTGGACCCAGGTCCAAATGTTAAGCTGTATTTAGATACAGATGAAGCATGAGAGGTACAATGTTCTCATGTTATTTATTTTGGGTTGCAGCCCTGATGAAGTCATGATGCTCTAAGAATTGCATGATGAAACACGTGTTGGCTGCACGTTTGGAGATTAAGGCTGTACTTTGGAACTGTATATAAACTCAATGAAAGAAGATTTCCGTTGGAATTGGTGACTTTTTGGGCATGTGATGAACGAATTTGATTAAGGACCTACTTTTGAACTGCAATTAAACACGATTGTCTTTACAATGATTCTGGATATATGAGAAATTATAAATTGATGAAGGATTTTGCTGTACCTATAACTGAAACATTTGGATTTACTGAAGAATCAGTTTACTTACATATACTGTTTACTACAATAGTATAGTGCTCAGGGAGGAATTGTTGTTTAGCCTGAAACTCTTGGCCCTTTACCAGGCCCCAAGCCCAAGGATAAAAACCTAGGCATTTGCTTTGACCAGAAGCTGTCCTTTGACATATAAATTACATTGCTTTGCTGGGAAATGCATCGGAATCCTCAAGACCATGCAAAAGATTCTGGATTTGCTCTCAGAATCAATATGTGTTGTACCTGGGGGTTTCACAGTCTCCTATCATGCAACTCCAGCGAGTACAGAATACGACAGCACGGCTGCTACTCAATTTCCTGAAAACGTATCTCCATGTGATACTAAAATAAAGCTCTGATAAACAGTGGCCCTCAGTGCATAAGCCTCTCATTCAACCCTAGGCCTTTTGAAAGGATCTCAGATCCTTGGCGGCAAGAACAGTCGGCATCCCGAAAGTTAGAAGAGTGTACCTTGGTGGCAGTTCTTTTAGCTTTCTGACTTTGAAACTGTGGAATTTGCTGCCTCTTTCTTTCTGACAGTCCCCTTTGGAACTCCAGTTTTAGAAAACAAATTAAAAACTTGATGGTTCAGATACAATTGATCTGTTACTTTTGAGGAGTGAGTGTGTAGCACATGGTTCTTGGACTGCAGCGCTGAGACACTTCAGTCCGTAGTAGCTATGTACTTTACAAGCTCCACTATTATTTTTAGAATTATTGATCACTATTCACACTTTCATTTAGTAGAGGAGCTATCATCAACAACCCATGACAAGATAATCGAACAGCATGATGACATCTTTGCTGAGTGGGGTATCCATCCTATTCTCAAATCTGACAATGATCCACCATTCAATAGCAAAGAATTCAAGGAGTTTTAAAATGTCAAGAATCAAAAGAGTGCCTTTCTTTAGCCCCAAGCTAATGGTGTTGTGGAACAATTCATGGGTTCCCTCAAAAGGGATGGAGGAATCAAGTTAAACCAAGCCCTGTGTCAAACCCTCCACGCGTATCTTTCAATTACTCACTCCACAACTGGTGAGAGTCCTGCCACCTTGCTCTTTGGGAGAGCATTCAGAACCAATTTGGCACAGTGGACCAGTCCATAAATCCTGATAAGGTTTGTGTCACAGACACTTCCCAATAGCACAACATGAAAAAATATGCCGATCAGCCTCAACAAGCTCAGGAAGCAGTCTTTGATGAAGGTGACTGGGTCCTGGTCAAGCAGAAACTAAAATGGAAAACAGACACTTCATTTGCTCTCAATCCTAAGAGTGTTGTGACGTGCAAAGGACACATGGTGATGGCACATTGTCCCAGAAAGTCCATCACACAGGATTCGTCCCACTTTAAGTTTAAGCACCTTCATCAACATTCGTCAGCTCCTGCAAACATGAATGAGGTGACCCTGCCTAACAGTCCGGATCAAGCACAGACCCTGGGCCATCAGTGCACAATGTAGAGGGATGGAGATGTAGTATTGTGAGACTGTACACCAGGACCCTTGCGGTTCTGGGAGGACTAAACAGAGGAATTAAGTAACTTGCTGGGAGGTTTTAAGGTGTGGTTAATAATGGTTATGAGAGTGCAGTATGTGGTTGTATGCTGCGGAGTTAAGATGTCTGTTACAGAGCTCCATGTGTGGTGTATTCATTTGCATATTTGCAGGCTGGGGATGATGATACAGGAACAGAACATAGGTGGCTGTTTCTTGTAGTGCTTTTCTTTTTTGAACGTTTTTACTTCGAAATGCATGCTCTTGCCAAAAATTGCTGCACAGATGAGTATTGCGCTACAATATAGCACAAAATGATGGCTTTGCATTTCGTGTAATTTTGTGAGAATTTAGCAGAATTACCGAAATTTTGCACAACTCTAGAATTTATTTTAGATTAATGTTCTCTTCTTAAAAGAGTCAAAGGTGCATCTCCTGATTAGGGGACGTCCCCCAGTGCACAGCGATATGCCCCACTAGGGGTGTGTTTTAGAAATAAGAGTAATCTTGCCGATGATATCGGTTGTATAATGCTGTTTTATTCACAACAATCCAACCCTTTTAAACTTCTTCAAAATATCTTGTATTCAGAAAATCCATTTACATTTCAACTTCAATGTATATCATTCCCAATGCATTTCGGGCAACAAAGGGCCCTTCGTCAGGGGTCCCATATTATTATTATTATTTATTATTATGCGTTCTTATATAGCGCTCGATTACCCGCAGGCATCTCGGCGCTTGCCTTGGGAACCCGTCCTGGCTTATTTTCCCTGTGAGATACCCGTAATGGGCATCCCCAAGGTGGAAGCCAGGCATCCCGCCGCGGGGGGGGCCGTTGTGGAGACTAAGCAGGCTAATGCCCAGAGCTGCAGAGTGTGAACCCATGATTCGAGTAGGCACCGAAACAAGAATTGTCGAGTCTGTGGATATTTGGGCTCAAGACCCTGCCGCGTCGGGAATTGAACCCTGGTCCCGGACCTGACCTCTGCTTCAGGGTCTGCCTCCTCTAACCAGTGAGCCACACTTCTCCACCATATGTAACTAAAACCAAAATATATATTGAACACTCCCCACATAGGAGTAAAATTTAGTAATTTGGACAGACATCCTGTCCACATGTACATGATCCCCATGGTTGAAAAATGTATATCACGACCATGCTGTAGATATAAACGGCGTAAACAATATCACCATGTAAAGCAAAGAGTGGAGAAAAGCACTCTGGCATTTCACGAAGAAAGGTGAAGCTGTGAACTTAATGTGCAAAAACTCAGTGAATTTGAAATGTCGCCGAATGTAACAGCATAGCAGGAAATGCTACACCATTTGTGAAGAAAAACACTGTGCCATTCCAAGAAAGACTGTGAAGCTATGAACCTAATGTGCACAAGCCGGGTTGACTCTAAAAAATCGTCCGGTGTTACAAGCGTAGCGGGAAACGCTACGCCATGTGGAACATTTTGTGCCGGGGGAACTGCAGAATATCATGTAAACATGCACGTGTAACTAATGTCTTGAAAGTGAGATTCTATAGCCAAATGTGCAGTAAAACTGAATCAAAATGCATAAAAACCGGTGTCTTACGAAATCTTGATGTCTGTATGGAAATGTTAAAACCTAGGAAACGTAACAACCAAAGTCAATGATCGGTCTCGAGTGAAACGCTTAAGACCTAATGAACACGAAAAGCCTTCACTAGGCAGGACTTACTATATCACAAACGCTGATGGCTTGCAGCGATGGTCAATCGGTTTCACGAGTGAAACAATGTTCGGATGTGAATGATATCGTGTCAGAGACTGAAATCTTTATCAGTCAGAAAAAGCATTGGCGTGGTATACGTGAAACGGTCACGTGACGTGCAAGTGAGCCAACCTGCTAAAACGGGTGCCATCTTAGAATGAAGGTGCAGTACGGTTTAACATGTAAAAAGAGGTGAAAAGAAATGATTCCCTCACAAAATAAATGTGAAACGGAGAAGAATACTCAATATTGCTGTGATGAAACGAAAGATGCAAGCAAACAAAGCTCCGATGGAGACATATGTAGATGGCTAATGGTGATGGGTGAAAAACTAAATGTTCAATCGGCTATCCACAACAACAATAGTATACAAAGCACCTGGGTATAATGCAAAGAATCATCATCATAGTTCTAAACACAGTGTTCAATCTGTAATTGATGATCACTCTTTGTGGAACACATCAAAATAATGTGATGGTAGGGTGATCCTGATGGTGAAAGACAAAGTGTACAATCTGCTGTCAACAATAACATTATACAGGGGGTATAAAGGCAATGACTCTGTACCAAGCGTGTAAAAATATAACTTCAAGATGGTTCAGAACAAAGTGTTCAATCAAATGTCAATAATCACTTTATATAAAACACATGAAAAAAGAATAGTTCATAAATAACACAAAAATTCCATTCTGTCATGCAGTCCGTTCGGTTGCATTGTGTTAAAAAAACAGATCCAATGGTTCTCTCGTTGCAACAGTATGTTGTTATTATCGATGCCTTCTCTTATTAACACTACATCTAATATCAAAAATTTGAGTTGTGAGATGTTGTGTTTTTTATCCAAAAAGTGTGCTGCCACTGTTGATTTCAAGTTTTTTGTCCGGATACTGCTTTTGTGTTCTAAGATGCGTGTTCTGATTTTTCTGCTGGTTTTTCCAACATAACACAAGCCGCAGGGGGCATTTGATCAAATAAATAACATTAGATGTGTTGCATGTTGTGTTTACTTTTAGTTTGATATTCATGCCTTTCATCGGATGAGACATAGTAGAACCTGGTATAGTGTTATGACAGTTACTGCAATTATGACAAGGTTGAAAGCCTTTGAATGTTGTGACAATGTTGTCATCTGGTTTTGTAATCAGAAGTTCTTTCAAGTTGCGACCTCTTGTGTGAGCGAAGATAGGTTGATTAGTGAATATTCCACTGAAATCAGGTTCCAACGTTAGCAATGGATAATGCTTCATGATGATGTTTCTATAACGTTGACTCATGGTCGAATATTTTGATACTACCACCATGCGGTTTTGATCTTTTTTAGGTTTGGTTTTTAAAAGATCGTTTCTGTCTCTGCTGGCGCATCTCGTTCTGTCTTGTTCAAGAATTCCAGGTGGGTATCCGCATGTTTTAAATCTAGTGAGCTTGGCTTCAGTTTGTGTGGCGCATTGAGTAGAATCAGATACAATGTGTTGAACTCGTAGTAGTTGGGAATAGGGTAAGTTGTGCTTCAAGCTGGTTCTGTGAAAGCTGTTGAAGTGCAAAATACTATTCCTGTCCGTGGGTTTGCGAAAAATGTTGGTCTTAAATTTATTATGCTCCCTCTGAATCTGAACATCCCAAAAATGTATGATATCATGTTGTACTTCAATGGTGAACTGGATGCGGTCGTCTATATTATTCAGTTGTTCGAGAGCTTGCAATAATTTGTTATGTGGACCACATAATAAATTGGGTTTGCAGATATGTGGTTTTCAATGTTTCCAAGAAAGTTTTTGTGAAAGAGGATGTCTGAGGAGGAAGCAATTTTCACATATAGTCGCACGTTATTTGCAGATGGATAGTTGGACACACTGGAAGATGTTTGTCGCTCCGTGTACAAATGTAAAAACATTGGCCCTGATTGACAAATGTAGCTTACACTCTGGGTAGTTTACACTTTGGAGTATGTTTACTACTTTTCAGTATTCACCAACTTACAAAAGTGTAAGTTACATGTCCCTCCCCTCTCACTCTTGGGTGATGTCCATCCCTTGACTCCTTCCCTCCCCTCCCTAAACCACACTTACTCTACCCTAATCCTATCTCGTTTTGGAGTAAGACTGTCCATTTTCTAGAATAGGTATTGGTATTGTAGAGGCATAAACTCCATTCTGATCTGTTGTTTCTGGTTAAAAAGGCAAGAGGTAAACTAAGTCAGAACTGTTACTGAGAAACCCAATTAACTCTCTAAATTTTTGATGAGACTTTGGACGTCTATTGAAGGCTGGCGCTTTAGAAATGAGTACCAGAAGTCAGGTTTCTCCTTTGTCCAACCTGTGGGCACAGATTTACTAAAACGTTTTGCTGAGTTTGTTTTACTTCTCTAACATAAACCCAGCGTAAAGTGATGTGGTATTTGCTTTCCAACAAAAGTAACGCAAAGTAGCGCTATGCACTATAGGCTACTTTGTGCCAAGGGGCACACCATGGGTATGCATGGCAATCCCATGCAATTAATCATGGATTTTGACACATGCCCCTATATACTAACATAGGTAGACAGGGGTTTGCACCAAAATTGTATGCCTCTTATATGCAGGTGTAATTATGGAGCAATTATGGAGCAAGTTTTAAGACTCTCCATAACTTTCCATAACTTTCCAAATTTGCATGTGTGCTTCACTGTACAGCACACATACAGAATGGAAAAAGTATTAAAGCACAGTTTTTATAATGGAAGGGTCCTGTTTCACAACAAAACCTATGCTTGAATAGAACACATGTGTGCTTTGGCTCATGGCAGCCTAATTTGCAGGTATCGAGGAAAACAATGCCATAATTGGTAGCTATGTTGTTGTTCGGCTCTCTGCCTTTCATGCAGCACAACAACGTTGGTTTCTCTATTTCATGAAACTTCAGAAAATGTACCTCTGGTGTATATATTTTGATAATGTTGCCAGTGACTGTTTCTGTTCTACAGCCTTTCCAGAAGTCAGATGAGTGGGTTGTCAGTAAACTGTGTTGTCCTACAAAGTTTGATAGTTGAATTGCAAGGCAATTCTCAGTGGCTTTCCGTATACAAGGGAAATTGGTTACTGCTCTATAGTATTATCATTTTTTTTAATAGTGCAATAATTATAGTCAGTTTTGATAATTATGGGAACTTTTCTTTTTGTAGACAAAGGATATGCTCTGGGACAACTGAAAAGTCTGAAGCTTCTTTTGGTGATAGAGACTTGAAAATATGTCTTTAAATTAAAAGTCAGTTTTAGAAAGTGTATTGTCTTTGCCAGTTTGGATAGGGCTGGCTACTGAGCCCATTCAGTTTTTCTGGAGAT